>NC_092193.1:13303404-13936356 GCF_043641665.1 Enoplosus armatus
GGACAATAAATGTTTCAAAGTGGATTTTTGATTCCCGGCCATGAGTCCAGCTGTTTTTGGGTGGGGATCCTTTTTACAATGGTCTATCTGTTTCCATGTGAGCATTTAAGGCCAGATCATTTGTCAGTATGTCAATTTGCACTTTTGTAAATGCAAAGCCAGTGGCAACACGCAGAGCAGGGGAAAAACACCCAGACGCTCATTTTCACGCTTTATTTGCATCTTTATTTTTCTCTTGGACACACACACACACACACACACACACACACACACACACGCGCAGACAGACAGCATCGTTAGAAATGGCGAAAGCTGTGGTGAAAGAAGAGTTGGAAAGACTCCAGCATACAGAGAGACCTGTTGTGTGTGTGATTGATGAGACTGACTACTGGTTTGCTGTCTGGTTTGGCCAGTGGCCCGGCCAGGTTCCACATCAGAGACGCCTCACTTGGTGTTTAACACACACTCATCCCCTCTGTGGATCCAGTAGATCCTCGGATCTATCAGCCAAAGCAGGGACTCAGAGGTAAGCTGTGCTCTTGTTAGTGAGGACAATTTGTGCATGATATTTAGAAGGCTATAAATAAATAAGCAAAATAAAATGTTAACTTGTAAAAGCATATAGGTTTAGTCATATGAGACAACCACAGGTGGTTTCGTGACTTCAGTATGTCTCCACCTTATATGTCTCCTTTATGTCGTAGAAATGCCTGAGGCAGTCAGAAAGGGTTTGAGTTTTAAAGAGTTAGTGGAGTCCAGGGATGAAGAAAGAGCTGGGGCTGAGCTGGCAGCCCGTCACAGGGAGGGGACAGATTCTTTCCACTTGAAGAAGACGATGGAGCTGGCCTTCACAGGAGCTCTGCTGCTCTTTGCTGCTGCCGTGGCAACGATACAGCAACAAGTCCCGCTGCCCAGGGCTCTCTGTAAGCTTGGCAACCAAACTTCATGAACCCAGACTCTAATTTAAGCATAACATTTTATTTACCATCATAATTAGATGCAAAGCTCCTAAAAAATCCAGTGAACTGTGACTGTTTTTCCACATTGGGTCATATTTACTCTCCTCGTGTGGTTTCAGTTCCATGAAGACAGTGATTCTTGTCATATGAAGAAAATATGTGACCTCTTTCTGTTTCTGGCACGTAGTTATGAAAGTCCCATTTTTAATGTGATATGGTGTGCATTTGTGCAAATCAAAACACTGTGTCCCAAAGGTTATCAGCAACAGGGATTACAGGCTCCTGTGGCTTGGGGTTTCAGTTTTTCCTTTTTTTCTTTTGGTGAAAAGATTCCATTTTGATTCTGAAAGTCTCAGTTCGATTCAGTTCAGTTCAAGTTGAATTTAATTCTTGAACAAGATTTACATCAGACACACTGTGATCCCTGACCATGCCCTTATAACAAGACTGATCCCGGAATTTAAGATCAATAATGTACTGCATCACTCACTTTTTTACCTAGTCCAATTCTGGATTGATAGATAGGTAGTCAAAGAAAAAGTAGGACACTATCTCATTCTTTGTGTTCTCTGTCTCACATGCAGTGTATTAAAGTTGTATGAACTGTAGAACCTTCACTGATTAATGCAGAATGTGGGTTGATGATAACCATAATGATGGACTTTTAATGGGGAGTGTCCTGGAGTGGTACCATATCAGGGGGGCTTTTCCAACCTTTTGTGCTGCAACCTTATAGGGACTTCTGTGGCCCAGTTTGAAGTCTGGAAGGCTTCTGCTTCCCACCCACTCAGCAGAGGCCTTCACTGTCTGTTGTCCCACACATCTCACACAACAGACTTTTCATCAGCCAGGTAGCTGTTGGGACATGCTCCTCAGAACCCAGAACTGCTGATGTCACTCAAACGGTCATACGGTTTTATAACAACATCTCCATCATTTGCCTGACAGGAGCCAAAGTTTATTCACTTGTACATACATTACACACACGCAATGTGCCTCAGTACCTGACAGGAGCAGGGTGTGACAGCCCAACGCCACAGCATGTTGCTGTGATTGACTCATGAGAGTTACATGAGGTCATGGCCAATAATGTGTCACTAACGGTTAGAAAGAGATTTGGCTTGTGCTAGCTTGCAGTGCATGGGTGTGTGTCACTGCCATTGCCAAATGTTCTCAGACCTCTTGGGAAATGTACTTGTTTATTTTCAAAAGCACAAGTGATTTTTGTTTTCAGATTTTATGCCAATTTTCATGAAATTTGGTGGAGAGGCCATTGGCAAACGAAGACCTGATTTGTTTTTGTTGCAGAAAACACAACCATGTGGCCACTTAAAAAGCATTTTGTTTTGGCTCATAACTCTTCAGATGTAGAAAAGCAAAGTTTTTCTGCATTCCTTGGTTCAAGACAAATGTTTCAGTATTTGCTCAGGAACATTTCTGCCTAAACAGTCATTTTAAACATTTTTTTTTATACTCCTTTTCGATACTCCTTCTATAAATAATGTCCAACATGCAGTACAACCAAACTTACAAGAAATATGGGAAAATGTGATGGTTCTATGGATATATGATTAATTTAATTTGCACAAAAATCATAAATCATGAGTCTGACACGTTTCTTTGAGAAAGGATTTAGATATTTCTTGAGAAGAAAAACATTCCGCCATCAGCCAATAAGCACGATTGCCACTATTTGTACATTGATGCAGTTCCAAATGCAGAAATATAAAAAGTTTTTTTTATCATCCAAATAACATAGTGGAGGTTTGTGTGGCCTTGGCAGAAGCACATGTGGTCAATGTGTGAGTGTGTCCACACATGTGAGCTGAGCTGATATGTTGTCTTTGTAGGGTAACTGCATGATGTCTGTATGTTTTTGTGTGAGGTGGTGGTCAGCGATCAGCGAGAATTAAACTTGCGATGTGGATTTCACATCTAAAAGTCAACAAGGCAAAAGATCTGGCTGTCAGCTTTGGATAAAGAGTTTTTATTGGCTTCATCTTTTAACCATGGAAAAGGACAACAGCAGTGAAGTTCTTGGCTCACTGTCTTGCGCCTTTGATTTTAAATTCACTTTTGAATCAATTTCATTTTCCATGTTGTGTATGGCAATGCAGGCTATTGCTCGAGTCCAGACTCTGACAGTCCAGTCCAGAACTTGCTCAATCTGCCAGTCAAAGGTTCTCCATTAATTAAGAACTGTCTGGAAACTGGTTGGCCATAAAAGGCACCATTAATCCACACAAACAATATGTCATATCTGTTCCAGGATCAGCAGCTATGGATGGCTGAGCAGTGCTGCTATGTACAGCTACTTTTGTTTGGAGCCTGTCGCTCCATCTGTGTTTGTTACTTTCTTTCACTCTCTCCCCCTGAAAAATCCTTGACTTTTTTTTTCTCAATCAGACAATCTTTTCTTGGTCAGGCAACCTGAGATATAGAGAGAATTGCAGCTATTTTCCCTGAAGCCATGGATGTATACACACACACACACACACACACACACACACACACACACACACACACACACACACACACACACACATAGATGCAGTTCATAGTTATTCTGTCGCTCAGCTGATGTTTCTGCACAAAAGCATCATGAGCCTGTACAGTATGTGAGAGAATGGAGAGAATTTCTTTTTTTAGATTACCACTGTCACTTTTTCCTTCACTCTCTCTCTCTCCAGGTTTTCCGTCCCTTCTCCTTTTCTCTGTCCACATATGCAGTTTTGCCACGGCTGCCCTCAATGAGGTGATACTGTTTCAAATTGTCAGGGAAGAAAAAGAGCACATGTCTCGATGTGGGCATACAAAGGTTATGACTTATGATCGTGGTTCACTAGTTTGACCGCAGTATCCCACATATTACACATGCACAGACACGTGTGTGGACACACACATACACACTTACACAACTACTGCGACAGTTGCAGTATTCATATCCCATCCCTGGTGACCACATTTCACATTTATACATTTCATAATCAGATTTTCTGTTTCCACATAAAACTGGAATGTGTATCCACAGTAGCCTCCTAGTTAAGCTACACGCGCGCACACACACACACACACACACACATACACACACACACACACACACACACACACACACACACACACACTTCTTCAGCCTTGTCTTTCTTCCAAACTCCTTCAGAAGGTGATTGGTTACTCCTGGCAGTACAGATTTTAGTGTGACTAGAATGCAGTCAAGTACATGCAGGAATTCAGCCCTTGATGCTCTCAAACCTGCCCCATCATCCTCTGACTGAAGAATGCTTTTGAAATGAAAGAGAGAGGGGAATGAGTTGGCAGGGTGAGAGGAGAATGAGAAAATATTTCATGATTTGGGATTTTATTCAAAGCCTTATGGGAATACCTGAATTGTCTTCGGATGCCAGGGTAATTTCAAGGCAAGCCTTAAGAATAAAGGCTGGCATCTTGTTTTTTCAACTCCTCCACCTTCAGCTCCCTCACCTGCTTGCACAACTACAAGATCATTCTTTCTGTCTGTACTAACTTTGTACAAATTAATACTCATTTTTATTTTATTTTCTCTCAAACTCTCACCCCTTCTATATCTCCTTCCTCTCCTTTCTTCTCAGTCTGTCACTATCTCTCTGTTTGACTTGATGTGTGCAGTTGCAAGTCTTAGCTAGATGTTGATCTGAAGTTGCAACACATTTTCACATCCCACTCGTTTTTTTTGATCCAATTCTCATATTGTTAGTGAATATTAAAGAAAAATCCCTAAAACAGCCAATGTACTTTGTGTATTAACGTTGAAATAATGATGTATGACTGAAGACATTTTCAAATAATCTAAAATGTCAGACTTTCGTGTCTCAGCACTGAAGAGAAACAACTTGACTTTAAACCTGCCAATGATATTTATACAGGAAGAAACATTTCATAAAAGAGGTGGATACACCTATTTGTCCATCAATAGCATTCTCAGCTACACTCTACCTACATGTTAAACAGCAACTGAAGAAAATCTTTCTGAAAGTAGATTAAATAGGTAAATTACAGCTCACCAGTTTGCTTATGTGCATCATATTGTAAGAAACACACAATTGCAGTAGGTTACCTTTCAACTAAATTTAGTTCAGACCAGTTTTATAAAAAAGTAGGTAAATAGCTATATGGCTGTAAAGTTAAACTAACCTTTAACATTTTAAATGTTTTATCTTTTGTTTTAAAGCATGCTATTACTATCAATAGGCTGTTCTGAAGCAGCAAAGCCCCATCTCATCCAACAGCAGTGTTTTACATGTCGGAGAGAGAAGGCAGAGTCATGTGAGAACAAAGACATCTGTCCCTGTAGGGTTAAAGACACAGTAGATTTCTGCTTTGTGCGTTACATAAAGGCTGCTGCTATTGAAACATTCTGCCCACTTGCTCACATTTAGCATATGGTACAGTGTGATGGATCAGGAGGACGAGCCTTTGAAAGATTGTTGTTGTTTTTGATGACATGAATAGACCATCCTTTGTTGTGTTAAGTGTACTGCATTGTTCATCCATGGGTCTTTTGATGCCAGAAAATATTGTTTTCATAGTTGCGTTATTGTTTGTATTTGAAATTTACTCACACAGCTTAGCATATAATGAGTGTGAACTCTCCCCTGATGTGACAACTGCTTCTTCTTTAAAGAAAATTAAAAAAAAAGCCAATTTGAGAAGCTGGTTAAGACACTCATTGAAACCCAGAGCTGGTCCTCAGCGCAGCCACAGTCATTTTCTGTCAGAAAGCAGATAGAGAGAGAGGGACTGTTCACTGCATATTATAAATTCAAAAGGTTTAAAGAACTCATAATGGAATATTGTATATCTCTCTACCTTTCGCTTCAAGGACAAATTCTTTACTTTATTGTTGAAATACAGCTATTAAGTGCTCTGCGTGTTGCTTTTGAAATGACCGCAGTAGAGCTGAAATCTGAGCAGAAAGAAATAACAGAAATCTCTTGCAGTTTTGCAGTCCTGACATAGTCAAAACAAACCAACAAACTGCATTGGACAGCAGCCAACCAACAATTCTACCATGGCCCGACTGGTTTCCACAGCGACAGCGCCTTAATTGATTCCTTCCCTAATTAACATGCTTTAAGGACAGCTGGGCCAAGCAGCATTGTGTTAAACGTCCCCTGAACGGCACGGTTATTAGCTTAATACCCAAATGGTTATCTGAATGGTGTTGGTACACAACCTTCTGCTGTTCAGCAGAGCATTTCCTCATAAACACATGGAATGTGCACTGAATTTATTTAGTTGCTTTACATTAATAAAAGGTTAATGGGTTTATCACGGTTGCTGTCCAAAACCAAGGAAGATGTTTTCTCTCTCTTGCTGTCTATCTTCCACTATCAGTCGTCTCTTCCCTGCAGGCTTGTGCTGAAATACTTGGATTGATGCACTTAAATTCTAGCTTACTTTTTTTCCACACGTCATTATTCTGTCGCTGTGAATTACAGGAAGAAGTTTCTTCAAGGTGTAACAAGAATTACTAGCACCGCATAGTACACGGTATAGTTAATAGGAAATAGGATTTTTAGTGTGTCTTACATAAGCTATGAATCCCCTAACACGACATATCACATTACAGCCTCAAAACAGGCAGAACAAGCACAGGACTCACAAAGAGCCTATCAACAGGTTGTAATGTGAGCCAATCCATAACCATAAAATGCACAACTGTAACCAGCGTGTAATATTGTTCACATTTTATCCTCTTGTACCTTTCTGTCCGTCTGTGAAAACTGAGCCACCCAGCTTATTGTCAATGGCTTTCACTTTTGTGGTGAGCATAAGTGATACGTTTTACCTGCTTCCACTAAAGGGCCCACTCGAGTTTCATGAAGCCTGGCCTTGTGTTATGGTTGTACATGACTCGTTTCACCGTCTCAATCTCCTGAGTGAGAGAGGGCACATTCACATGAAATAACATAGGGATACATGACAGGTGTAATGAGTTATAATATCAAAAATACTCGCTAGTGTCAGGATCGTTTTCTTCTGCTCTCCCTTGCAGACAATGGTAATCACTACTCTGGTAGGAAAGACAGGAAGAATACCAATGTTTTTCTGATGACTTTGACACCAGTCGAGCTGCTGCAGTATTACTGCAGACAACCCAACGTCAACATCAGCTGAGTTCTGTGTGGGTTTCTCATTATTTGCCTCTCTATTTCTACTCGTCTGTTTAAGGCCTTGACTGTCTGGGCATCTACTCTTTTATTTCATTCTCCTCCAAGTTAAGGTCTAGACTGAAATGTCTCATCAATTAATGAATAAATTGCCATTCACTTTTGTACAAATATTCTTGGTTCCTTAAGGATGAATCTTCATGACTTTGGTGATCCCCTGACTTTTCCTCTGGTATCACCAAGAGGTTGATATTTTTGGTTTTGTGTGAAATGTCTTGACAACTGTTGGATGGATTGCCTTGACATTTTGGATATTTGAGGTCCACAGACGATGTATCCTAATGACGTTGGTTCTCTCCTGTCTTTTGACCTTTAATATAGTGCAATCATCAGGTCAGAATTCAGATTTGTCCAATACATTGCCACTGTGAGCATGTTAGCATGCAGATGTTAACATTTAGCTCAAAGCACTGCCTCACAGAGCTGCTAACATGGCTGTAGACTCCTTACCTTACATTTACTTTTGCATTATAAGCCTTATATATATATATATATATATATATATAAGCCTGTCTGCTTTCATGAAATAGTTCTTTTGGGGTGTTGATAGCTTAGGAGACAACTGGTTAAAGGTCACCTTTGCTGTCAGGTATGTTGAGTGACAGAGTCTGGTGTCAATGGTAAGGATATTAGTCATCCGTCAACACCCCAAGCCCCATCCCCATTCCCCCCACCAACCTCTCAACATGTCTTTAGTGGTTGTTCCCTCCATATGAAGGTCAGCTGTGTACCAGGATTGATCTTGTCAGCTTGCTCATGAATGTTTAATAGTGTGTGTATGTGTGTGCACGTGTGCACAACCTAAAGGATGGTCGAAATAAGCAAACTGTGTGTGTCTATAGCTCTGCGTGTTCCACAAATCTGGTATTCATGCCACTTTCTTACCCTCATACTCGCAAGGATAATTTGTTGTTGTGTCAGGAGAGCTTCTTGTCAGACATGGTGTGATGGAACAAAGACCACCTTGATGATGAGGGACAGCAGGAAGGGCCAGCAGGTGGTCCAATTAGTTGGCTTCGTGCTGAGAGGGAGGACCATCATAAAGAATAGTATTTCACGCTGAAGACTAAGAATGTCTTCATGCAGAACTGCGGTCACAGTGCGGTGTGATATGTCCAGGTGTTGATCACAGTCAGATGCAAGAGTAAAGTGAAAATACAGATAATCGATTCTATCCATCAATGAAGTAATCTTCAATCAGTTGTGACAGAAAGATTCATAATCTACTGGAAATCTTATAGTGTATGAATTTCATTGATGCAGCACTGTGGGGAAATAAACAGATTTCAATAGACATTTGCAGATGTTTGATACAAATAAATCATGCACATAAAATGCAGAAAAATATGTAAACATTGCTGTCTGAAGGAAATAATATATAGTAATAAAACTCCCTTTTGTTTTGGGGGCTATTTCTCAACCTTGTAATCAATGCTCCTCTTAAAATGTGGTTGTAATTAAATGCAACACGTCATGTTACCACCCAGGGCCCTGACTTTACACCACCCACAATGCTCTTCTGTTTCCCCAGGATGCTATGTATCATCTATTGGGCCCTTGCTGACATTTACAGGGATTGATATGTCAGAGCAACAACTTACTGGTTGCAAGATCTATAACTTATCATGTGAATGTACTTTAAAGTGTTTCGCACAAGCATTTCAATTGCCTCTGTGTTTCACAAAGAGCCCTACGGAGCAGAGGCTTAGCTTATATACGATGACTAAAGACCAATGTTAAACCAGCGTGAGAATCGGCTCTGCTTTGCTTTACTCAGTCAGTTACTTCTTATAAGGATTGGCCTACAGAGTTAGGGTAGGTAATGATGAGATAGTAAAAATGAATATTATACATTAACCAGTGTCTAATAAACCTTGTATTGCTGTGTTTGTGATTCAGGAGACCCAGGAGAGGTTTCCAAACCTGGGCCAGATGGAGGCCTGGGATGAGCTGGGCAGTGGGGAAACGGAGGAGGGCAGCACGACAGACTGTGATGATGAAGATGGATGTCAAGCCTCAGGAGAGGGTCAAGGCCAGACCTGTAAGTAATACATGCCCACCTCCACATGCACAAACACTCCCATATACACACAAACCCCCTTTCCTCTATTCCTTTTCCCTTTGCCAATTGCAGTGTTGTTGGTAAAAATAAAAAGCCCTAATCTTCTACTCCTTTTACCACCCACCTTCCACATGATGTCCACACCAATCTTTGCAAGGATGTACAATATCACTGTTAAATTGCGCTCCGTACCTTTAATCATCTGCTTTTGTGCGTTATATCACCAAGGACAGATCTGCCTCTGACAAGGCAGTGTCCTTTCTCTCTTTTTCTCTCTTCGCTCAGTGAGCCTTGAATTGTTTTCTGAGGATTGCCACAAAGTCACTCTTTCATTCACCGCCTACATGGCAAGGGAAATTCACTTTAAAACACTTTTTCACACTCCGTTATCCTCGCCTACTGTGTCTCCTTGAGACTGCAGCAAAGGTGGTGGCACAGGAGGTTCTTCAGATCCTGAGACAACAAGGCAGTTTATTTCAGTGGGCACACACACGCATATACACACTGACACTGAGGAGGTGTTGGGGCTTGTGTTGGCTTTGATGAGAATCATTTGATCTCCTGCAGAAGCTTCTTATTAATCATCCCTAATTATCACATTGGTTTTTTCCACCTACACAGTTAAACAAAGGGGTGTGAGTAGTAGAGAGGAATATGGAGGAGCAAATGTGCACTCATCCATGCACACAATAGCAGCAGGGGCCAGGTTAGGTATAAAGGTTAAGATTTATTTCATGTGGCTGCTAAATAGGCCATTAAGAGATACTGTACGCTGAGACATCCAAGAAAGCAGACAGGCAAACACAATGAAGACAGGCCCAGTGATAAGATCCTCCCTGGAGTAAACTGAGCCTTTTTGGCTCTTTGGCCCAAATCTTCTGCAAGACTGCAGAAATTCCAGATGCTGATTCAGCAGTCTCTTCATAGGTAACATGTACCATGTTTACTCCAACACAAATGCACACAAGCGCAGAGGGCTTGCCACATATATTAATTGGTGCCTTTTGATGAGTAACCCATTAAACACAACAGACACTGGGGAGTCTTGATGGCCTAGGTGATTGAGATTCTGACCAGGTAATCACAACATCCCCATTTTGAGTTGGTCCAAGGACCTTTGTAGCATGTCACCACGCCTCTGTTTCCCTTCACTGACTTCAAGACATTTCACATACCGACAAACCTTTTATTTCTTTTGAGTTACTTTGGTCACAGCATTATCAGTTTTTGCTAGATTATTTAAAATGACATTTTGACTATTTGTCAAACAAAACTTTTTTGCTTGTTCTTCGAACATTTTGGAAATTTGCCCCATTGTGAGTGTTGCTTACACAAAACAAAATACATTTCTGTATGTGTATGCAAATCAACACTGACATCAGATTTTGGCCTATAAATTAGAAACACTTTAAAGACAGTGAAATGAAAAAGTTATAATCTGTGTCCCTATGTAAATTATTAATCTCTCTTGTTACATGCTAAATATATGTTGAATATATTGTTTTTATCTTCCTCCTCCTTCTCACTAAACCACGCCCACGCTTGAGCGATCCAATCATTAAATCACACCACTAAAGGATTTGATTTAAACCCCTCTAGGACTTCCACTTCCATTTCACTGTGACTTTAACATATCAAAATATGTTTTCAATGTTCCAGTGTTTTCACTTTTCACTCATGATGACAATTTCACATTTGATAATTAAATCCTCATTTTACTTACAGTATGTAACATCGTACTATGCTTGATGCATTTTTACTTGCAGCTATATTTAGTCCTGAAAGTGAAGTAAAAACAGCAATAGTCCATTATGAGGGATTGCAATATATGTATGTGCAAAATAATACAACGCAAAAGGGCTCTAAGTCAGCATACAACAGATGACGGCCAGTGTGGCTTAGTCCTCACCACAATACAGCTAATACACCAATCAATAGCCATTACATTCCCAGTTACACACAGCTCTGGACAGGTCCTCTCTGCCCTGCTCCTCGTTGCCATGTGGATAAAACATGCCAGCTCTTCTTAGAGCTCTGACAGCAGCAGCAGCATCCCAACAGCAGTGGATAATCAATCAAAACCACTGTCTGAGATTTACAGAACAAAACCCATTAGTCTGTGCTCAAAATATAAATCTATATCGCGGTGAGCCCTGTTGCCTGTACAACTGTCCTTTTAGCTTTCAAGAGAATATTTGTCATCCAGTAACAAAATCCTGCTGCCTGGAAATGTGATTGGCCTATTGGTATCTATAAAAACAAATTATAGCATTGGCCCTATTATAAAACTCTGAATATAAGACAATCATTCACTTCTCTGAAGACTGATGCCAAGAGCTGAGCAACGCTTGTCCTGTGACGCATGGACAGTCCATTTTTGGCACATCATTCATTTACACCCGCCAAGCCTGGCTTTGAACTCAGTTGTGGGTATGTTCAGCTATTTGGCAATTTCCGAGGCTTTCAGGTGGATAAGGGCTATGGTAAGAGGCATTCTTTAATTCAGTTTTTCAGTCATGCTGCACTCCCCTGTCAAGCTCTTTGAAGTGACCAGTTTGGGGTCAATCATTTTTAAGACTTTTTCTCTCCATCTGACATCTTGTGACATTTTATTTCTTGGCCTCTTGATGTTTTCATCAACATCAACACAGTGACATCTGCGTCACTGTTTCAAAAATTGGCATCTCAACAAATACTTTTGTTGTAAATCCCAATACATTTACATACATCTCATTCCCTTATGACTTTGCAAATATTGGTTAAACTGTTATTCATCCTCCAAACATCTACTTTGGCAACTGTTAAAGGGATGTATTAGTTGTATGAGGTTGTAATGCATTAAAGGGGCAGGAGGCATATTTTACCTTCCATCTGTCTGTATATTTGTTTGCCTCTGTGTAGTTGTGGCAGAGCTCCCAAGGTCCGTGTTAAAAGGGGGCATGACCACCCACTGTTCTGCTAAGAGAGACTTCATCACCAAGCTAATGAACAGTGCTAATCTGCAGAGAACAGACTCACTGTCTCTATCATCACTCAGATGGGATGGAACTGCTGCAAGTCTTTCTGAGGAGATAGGATGCATGTGTACAGCCTCCTGCATACTGAAAGGATGTTTAAGAATTCTGATAAAAACATGTTCCACAGTGTTACTATTTGGCAAAATAAAGGATTGCAAATATGCCAAAAAGAACTGCAGACAAGAGTTGAAAAAGTCACACTCTTTTCTCATACTCCAATTAGCTCTACACGACTAAAGGAACGTGCAGGGTGATTGCATGATGTAATGCCTCTTTGATCTTGGTTCAGATCCTGCTCCTCTTGCCTGGAGACATGCTAGTGTACTTTGTGCGCAAACTAAACAAGGCCTGGTCATGTACGAGCTGCCATGACCACAGCCATGAACAGGAGAATAAATCAGTGAATCTTTAATGAACCATATCATCCCTCTCCCCTGCAGCTATGAGAGCCTCTTCTGTGGTACATTTTGTGGCGTGACTATGGCTTATTAACTGTATTAGCCCGGGAACACTTATGGCTGCTCCTTCCAAAGGAGCTATTCATTTGTAGCTAGCTCATTAACGCATTAATCTCTAAAAGACCCACAGTGGCACATTAGACCACTATCTCTCCATTAGGAAGAGAGAGCAGACTCCAGATGTCTGTGCAACCAAAGGTACAGTACTGTATTTGTCTGTCTGCTTCCGTGAGCCCAGCAGCCTCGTCTCTGGCAGAGTAGGCGCAGCCATTTCTGTTCTGGCCTTTTGTGCTGATCTGGAAAAACAGATGAGGAAAAGGGATGTTATTTTTTCTGGTATTGAAAGTGCAGGAGAATACACTGTAGAAGTTTGCCTTTAGTTTTTATGAAATCTTAAAGGAGTTTTGGATTGAACGTGGGAGATTTAAAATAAATAAATTGTGTATTTCACTCCAGTGTAGGGTTGTTTGTGCTGCTGACAAAGGTGTGAGAAGTCATAAAAACAGTTGTGGGACAAGGCAGGTTATCCATCTCAGAGGAGGAGGGAGAAGTAAATGCATGGATGAACACTTCCTGTGATTGAGCCGGAGGGGCGTGCAACGAAAAAGTGTGAATCGTACAGCCATGAAAGTACAATTCTCTTTTGGTAACAAACACCATCTGTCTGGATCACTGGTGAGCTCATCAAGAAAGTGAAGACACCCCCGGCATTGCTCACACACTCTGCACTTCATTGGCTAAACCTGTCTATTAGTATGAAGCCATTGCCAATGATTGTTTTGCTTTGCCATCCTGTCAAAGAACATAATTAACTAAATAAGACAAGATGGAAAGATTTAAGAGAGGATCAGTGTGCTTCTGTTATTCTTGGAACAGAAGGACAAATATATTAACTTTTATTGCCTCTCCTTGCATACCCTCATACAGAAGGAAACAGCTGGCCGAATGTGTGTGTGTGTGTGTGTATGTGTGTGTGTGTGTGTGTGTATGAGTGTAAACCTGACCCCAAGGGAAGTAAACGCCACAGCTCCAAATCCACAGCTGCTAGTTTTGTGAACATTTTTTATATAGAGTATAGTGTAAGTTATGAATTTTACTCTGTGTGTAACAACACACACACACACACACACACACACACACACACACACACACAGGCACAGCCTTTTCTCTCCACTATGGAGAGGTGAGTCTGTATGGCATGAGAAGGCTCCAATCAGCAGATTTTGAATTTAAGGCTGAAGGGCACCAGAGCAAAATCTGAGGTCCCCATCTATCAATGTCCAGTGTAATATGCAGTTTATATTTTGCTCTCTGCAGCTGTATAAAACACTTCTGTAGAGATCTAGTTTCTACCACCGGAATGTTCAAAAGACTGCATAGTATAAATAATGACCTTGAACCTGGCCTTGATACAGTGATTCAAGTTTGACATATCAGGCTCTTAATGTCCTTGGGTTTGCCGGTGTGTTTGTACCTGAATGTCAAAGGCATGGAGAGAACTTCTCTCCAAAGCCTATAAGGCCATAAAGGTGTGCGGCAGCTGTTCGCCCTGGCAAGAAAAGCACATTCCTGAAATGAACGGCTGCTTGGGCAGGATATGGCCAACCTACACCAGCGTTAGCAGGATTACACTGGATCGGCCCCAAGCCCACTACAGCCTGCTGTTGACTTGGACCCAGCACCCACCTGCCTTTCATGTTAGAAAACTTGCAAGATGGAGAAAAGAGCGGTGATTAAGGGTGAAGCGCTGCAAGGCGGGGTCTGAGAGAGGACACAAGGTCAGATGTAGAGGAGAAGAGGAAAAGTGTGAGATAGTTAAAACAATGGAGGAGTAATACCATAGAGCTATATGATGTGATGTCACAGTACAAGAAGTAACAGAGGCGCGGAAGTACAGCTAACATGAGAATAAAATTTTACAGTTCAGAGAAGACGATTGCAACATACAAGCCTATGATTCAATCTACCGTGAGAGATGGAGGTAAGGAGGGTGGATGGGGGATTTGGTGCTTGTATTCTCTGCCAGGCTGGGTAGAACCAATCCACCCCTTGATCTTCCCATCCTAGGTCCTGGGGACTGGCGTGCATAGAGGCCGGCTGGCCAGCAGATGTAGTGGTTGTGTCCCGGTGCGGATATTACCAGTAGGACTGCCATTTCCCTTTGCCTTTCATCTGGAGCTCAAGGGGCTGAGAGAGAGCTCCGCGGGGCAGAGTAGGCTTGGAGAAGAAGGAACAAGAGGATCAGAGATGGCTTTGGCTGGGCAGGAAGATGGTCTGGTTTGCGGATGGATGTGGGAGGAGTGAGTCACATTTTCACTCAGATATGCAGAGTCATCTGTTTGCTCTATCTGACTTTATGAGTAACAGTACTTCTCTAGACAGAATCTATGAATGATTCTGAGAAATTTCAGTGTCATTCCCTATGAAATAAATATGGGGAAAGACAGCCTTCAAAGAGAACAATTACAGCGATAATCCTTTAAACTAATATGTGCTCAAACCCATTTGTTAGCACTTAAACCACCTGACAGATATTCTGTTTTATTATAATCACCATATCACACATTCTTTATTGTACACATCAGCATTTGTGATCAACTGCCTCCCATTCCCTGCTGCCCCCATTCGTCCCTTTTTATACCATCTTCCACCTTTCCTTTCAGTGGTCTCCTTTTTCTTCCTCGCTTGGCATATTCTGCCCTGTGGTTTTTATGGCACTTTGAGAGCATATTAGCTTGAAGGGCTCCCTAGGCGTGCGGTCATCAGAGGAGAATGGTTCTCATTAGCCAGCATCATCATTTCCTTTCTAAGCAGTATCAGTGAGGCTTTTATGATTGAGCCTCTCCAGCACACCTTTGGGACCCTGGTGGGGAAACACCAAGAATCTGTGGTGTGGCAACAGGTTTAAATCTAAAGGAAGTGGTGGGAGTTACTACCTCGGAAGTTAGTGAAAAAGATACATCAAATTTAACATTTTGCATGGTTGCTATGAAGTTTATAGCAGAGGAACAAGGAATGTTAGTGACTCAGTGCTCTGATACCGTAGCCACATAAAAGTCTTAACTACAGTACCACAGACGTGCTGTTATTCACTAATATAACAAGAAATCCTTACAACATGTGCAGGTTTCCAGGCAGTAAATGGCATTTTAAAGATGGTTAAAGATGGTGTCCAGACTCATAAACTGTTCTTTATTGAAAGCTGCAGATTCAATGGATATGACTTCAATTTTATTGTGTGCAAAACACCCTTGAACACCTCCCCCACCCCAGCCCCAAGTCATGCTTAGACTAATTTTGGGTTGTCATTGGGATCAGATTTAATACGTGCTGAATTTGTTGAAATATTTTGTTGCTAGCTACAACCTAACAGACAGACCTACAGCTGAGGCGACTTAGTGATGGCCCTAGTTTATTTGGGCTGCTTTATTAATGCCCATACCCAGGCTTCTCTGCTAGGGGTTAGGGTGGGGATTGGATGGGAGAGTGGGGAGGAGGGGTCGTTGCTTGAGTGACCCGCTTGACTTTCTTGACTCGCCTGGAGCCCATATCTGGCTACTAACACAGAAACTGGCATTCCTGCTGTAACACAGCACTGAGCAAATAAAGGCAGACATTCCATTGATATTGAAAAATACAGTAGAAGGATAAGCAGGGATGAGTCTGATCCTCTTTGTCTCAGCTCAGCCTGGTATGCAGGGGGAAATACAGACTAGGTGAGGGAAGAAGGACAGAAAGCATGGAAGGACTTGGGGTAGAATTTTCCCATTGAGGCAGGTACTTGTGTCTTAAACTTTTGTTTTAAAGCAAAACCATGATCAGAGTATATGCTTTAGATAGCAGAGGTGCATTAGCATTGCACAAGAGGTCAGATAATGGAGGTTGGTTGCAATGAGCCAATTTCTGTATTGACTGCCTGCAGTGCGAGTATGTGTGCAGGTTTATATATGTGTATGCATCAAAGGTACGCACATGCAAGACAAGTCACTCCATTAAAAGCCTATCCTATTGACCAGCGGTGAGAGCGACAAAGCCCTTCTCCCTTATCCATAATTGATGTGGCAATTAGAGCTGAACCTTGAACAGACTGTCAGGCCTGAGGGGTGGGAGGGGGGCTGACCTCTCATTGCTTCAGCTGATTACAGATCAGATAGGAACGGCCACTGACAGGGTACTTAGTGCACTGTTCTAAGTAATTTGATTCTAAAACTGCAGTCAGTTATGCAACCAAGAGTTTACATCAAAGTATTTGACTCACCCCCACAAAATCAAACATTTATAACATCACAGCGCAACTTTTTTTTTCCTAACCCACACAGATTTCTGAAAACACTTTGAAGTTGAAAAGGCAAGTATCACTTAGTTCAGTTTAATTCAGGGGAGGCTGGTCACATGGAGCAACATAAGGCTGCATTCTGTTCTCTGCATCTTACTTTTGTGCTGCTGCTGCTACTAGGTGTCAGTGAGCAGGTAGCACCCTAATGACAGTTTACTCGCACTAAAGCCTCTTTTCTGTTCTTCAGCCATGACAGTTCTTAGCTTTTACACACAAAATCATAGAGATAGAAACCGCGTAAGAACAGGTGGAAAAATGCAACTTGAGACTTTTGTACTGCGTGGCTCATTCCAGTGGGCAGAGGGAGGAGACACGCGGCGACAGTGTCTCTTGAGTGCTACCTGATGTGCCCTTCCTCTTGGCTATAATGGATGGCGATGAAGTGTGGTGCGTGCATGTGTGTTGAGAGTGAGAGAGAGCAAAAGGATATGAATGCGAATTTATCTCTGCATCCTTCACGCTTGTTTGTCTACAAGGACAACTTGACACCTGCCAATGCAATGAGGTATCTGGTGCTTGAGTGCACGCAGGTGTAGTGCCAGCTTAGTGTGACTGAACACTGGTTATCATCCAAAATCAGTGTTCTGGCGGGGAATGTGGTGTGTTCGTACTGGGCCTTTAACTTCTCTTCTCCTTTTTCCTCAGGATTCCCCTCCATCTTGAGAATGTGTCACATTGACTGGTGGAGGTCACTGTCCTCCCAGGGCCCCCTTTGCCTATTTGTTTCTGTGTGTATGTGTTTGTGTGTGTGTGTATAGGGGAGTAAATCTTAATCTTGCCAAGGAGCTTAATAGTCTAGTACAGCCAAGAATTGCACTGGGCAGATTCCATTGCACTGATCCCTGCTCTGGAGTTGCCATGCTGCTATGCCCGTTGCTAGGTTAGCTGTAGGCTAAGATATGTACCCCACTGGTGCCCCTGTATTTTTGCCCCTTTGGCTCCTTGAGTGGCCTGCCAGAGACCCTGTACAAGTCTTGGATTCCCTATATAGGTTGCCTGTGAACCAGAGGGACAGTTCCCAGAAAAGTGAGTTTGTTTGTGTGTGTGTGTGTGTGTGTGTGTGTGTGTGTGTATGCAAATTCAGTGTGTTACGGAATAGGGAGATTAGTTTGACGGGGCGGGGAGCCCCTGCCTGACAGGGCACCACATAAAGAGTGAGTTGCGGACAAAAACAGCACAAAGATGGATGGCCAGTAATGAACTGTGTGAATTCATCCTCCCCTTCTCTCCACCCTCTAACCTTACCCCTCTTTGTAAGAAATTGTGTGTGAAAAGAGATAAGGGAACGTTGTGTCAGTGCTTGGGAAGGTAAATGTCTGTGTGTGAGACAGTGAAAGAGAAGCCTTAAAAAAAACATAGTGACCCAGAGAATTTTAGCATTCTCCAGCTGTACCAAACAATGTCAGGACATTCGTGATCCATAGCCACCAAGAGCAGCGTCGGCCTTTTATTGGTGTCCAAAGGTCTGATTGGAGGCAGACTGATAGCTCTGTATCTTAGTAATGCTGGCTTTACCCGAGAATAAAAAGAGACTTTTACACATCACTTTAAGTGTATGGGACTCCACAATCAAGTTTTTTGTTGTGTTAAAATTATGTTGAAACTGAGGAGTAACAATGGCCACTGAATGGATGTGTGGTTTAAGTCCTCTATGTATTAGTATTGTATAACTTAATATTGATGGACCCCAAATGTGGGCCAGCACACAGCTTATCTGCACAAAGTGGCAAAAGTATATAAAATGACTAGGGTAAAATCTACAATCATAAAACTTCTTTGGAATATGTGCTTATACTAAAAGGGAGTAGTGGAACATTGTACCACATCTGTGTCTCTTCACTCTCTTCTCTTGGGAAACAGAGAGCCTCTTGCTCGCAATGCGAATAGATGGCAGGTAGCAAATATCTGGCAAAGGTCACACATCAGGTTGGATCAGAGGAGAATGCTCTGTCCCTGTTAATGACAGAGACTAATGGTACAAATTACAAATCATTTTTACTGACTTCCCTGCATTTGAAAAATGGTGACCTGGCGCCCACGCTTCAAAGACATATTGGCTATTGCATAAAGATCTTGTTTTACAGCAAATAAGGATTGATCTAGTAAATCAACAGCGTCATTATTCATCCGCTTGGCAGAGCTGTCACAGGAGAGGAACCGTTGGATAAACTCGCTTCTGTTGTCTCTGAGGCATACTAGCAAGTCTTGAACTTACGCTGGAACCAAGCACACACGGTGTAGAGGGGTGAGTCGCTAATCACGTTGCGTCTCACTACAAATTTCAAACACCTGTCCGTGTGTGTGTGTGTATGCGTGCATGCACCATGAGCATCTGTAAATCTTTGCGCCTGTGTGCATGCTTACATTTATGTGTCTGCCTGTGTGAGCGGTTAAGAAGAATGTGTCAAAGGTCACCTCTCTTAATGAAACATCGCCGTGAGGCAGGTCCAGTGGCCTTGTCAAAACCCAGGCCCATGAGCTGCTTTAACCCCCCCCCCCCCTTCCCCTGGGCATGAGTGTAAGCCTAGAGAGAGGAAGATGGTGAGAATGAGAGAGAGAGAGGAGAAGCAAGTTAATGACCTCCACCACATACAGTATATGCCATAAATCAAACCTCCACCTTCTGACCATCTTTATAATTGCACACAGCAGGCAGAGGAATGAAAACTGCCACAGGTTCTTTAAAGTCCATGGTAAAAAGGTCAAAGTCTTCTATTTACACATGTAACTTCTGCGTGGGCTTAAGTTAACCTGGACAACAGAAGGTTACTCTGTAATAAGGCTGAGATGTTGCAACACAATTCTGGGCAGATCTTAATATGTGAAATAGAAAAAACTGAACACAATTGAATTGAACAGAACACATATCTACGTTTGTAACGACAACAAGTGAGTGAGTCTGGAAGAGCTGCCTTGTCATCTTGATAGCATATAGTGGGACAACTTGCTAAGCCCCAGTTTACAGTAGCACCACTTCTCACTGGATTACAGCTCTGCAGCTAGTTTTCAGCCAAGCCCATGCATGCTTGCACAACATGCCACACACACACAGCCATGCACAATGCGTATGGACTTTAGTGTCCTAGGATTTGCCCTGTTGCCCCAGTACTGCTTCTCTGTATGAGTGTATGTTTTTGTGCGTACGTGTGTTGTGTGCATTCATGCGATCTGTGTGTGTGTGTATTCTACAGTATGTATGACCCGCTGAGGAAAAGTAAGACGAAATCTTATCTGTTGAAGACAGAGGGAGGATTGTTTGAGAACAGTTCGCTTGCTTCTTCCCTTTGCATAGGTTTGGGGATTTAATCAGTGTGGCAGCAGTGGCTGCGTGCTGGCAAACCAAAAGAAACACAGAGGAGAGTAGCAGCAGAAAACTGACATGGTTGCCCAGAGAGCCAAAGCAATGATGGCCAAGGCGTTTGTTATTCCTCCCACTCACCTTCCAACCCTTTTCCCTCCCTTCCTCTCCCCCTCCCCTCCCATCCCGCCTTCCTCTTGGCTAGAGCCTGAGGTCCACCTCTTCGTCAGTGCTGTGGCCAGGCTTGTTAGAAGCAGCTGTTGTTGCTCCTTGGCCAGTGGGAAATGGAGGCTCCTCCAAACACACAAGCTGCCCATCTGGAGAGGCATTAGTGGCAAAGGACACTATAAACCATTTCTCACACACTTAGCCAACACAGGGGTCAGCAAGGTGGCAGAAGACAGAACATCCCTCTTTAACAAGCTACAGGCTTGGGTTTAGCTGTATGTGTAGTTATGAAGGTAACACAATCACTATATATCAGAGTGTTAGATATTCAGTGACATGATCCACTTCGCAGGCTTTAATGACAAATGAAAGCTACCACAACCCATTCTTTATACTCACACACATACATACGCATATTTACACTCTTCTTCCCAGACATTAAGGACTTCTTAGCACTCCATTTATCTCTCAGGTTTCCTTCACCCTGTTTTTGTTTTTCTCTCCGTCACTGTTCATTGCCTATTATAAAGCTTTTTACTAATCAAATCACATTTGTCTTTTACTGGTGGGGAACATATCTCATTGACTGTTGCTCTAATGGGAGAAGCATGTCGATGTGCCATTGCATAGCCTTGAAGTCAGCTGAGGTGATTGATTCCATCTGCCAATACGAGTGACGATGGATCTCCAACCTCATACTGAAAAGCCAAACTAACTGTTTTCCCTCTGTGTCATCCTTCACTCCCTCCCACCCTCTGTTTTCATGTCTTGCTTGTTCTCCCTTCTTTTCCCCACCATATTTTGGGGATTTAGACATGAGCCAGCTTATGAAGCACGGCTTATCTGCTAACATTGTCTCATTATGACAACAACATCACATTCCATTATCCTCCTGGTTTTTCATTTCTTTGTTCCTCAAGTTGTTGCTTGCTTTTAGGGACTATTTTAATACACCTCTTAACTGTCTAAGCTTTTGAGTTCTTGTTAGGAGATATGGCTGAAAATGATAAATGATAAACATTTCCATATTATGTGAGAAATATTTATAATATATACATATTATACAATATGTAAATATTATCATCATTGTGATGACAATATTTAGTATGTCTATTTTTGCTTGACCCATATATTTTTATATGTATGTACAAATAAAAAATTAGACCAGACATATGCCATGTTATAAAATAAATAATTTTTAGGACTAAAATCAGTTAGTTAAAACCAAAATAGAACATGCAAATTTCAGCCCAGGTTTGAGGGTTTCCCCACATGTTGAGAACCTTTTCGTGGCAAATCTGCCAAAATAAAATGTTGAGATTTGTTTAAAGATTTAGTTTCGTTTAAAAGTAATTTCTCCAAAATAAATGATGACACAATGCATTATTACATTTCAGTATAAATTATGTCAACGGCAGAGCTGTGTATTGGAGCACTTTATTTTCCCTACTTCACAGCAGATGTTCATCTGTTTCACAACAGATGATCATCTGTTTTCAAGACTTCAAACCACGTTGTCATTTTTATGAATCTATTTATGAAACACATCAGTGCATCAAACTACTGCAACATCGATCCATCCATCACATTATTTGCCATTTATTTGGGTCCAGGTCACAACAGCAGCACGTGAGAACAGCTCAGGCGTATTTCTCCCCCTCCACGTCCTCCATCTCATGGTGGAGGATGCTGGAACATTCTCTGGTCGGGATGCATAATCTGCAGTTTTGATAGACATTTGAAAGGAAATAAGACATGATATAAAGTACACAAACATTTCTTTCATTCCTTCTCTTTTATGCCCCTCCCAGCTGGTGGCACTCGAGGCAATCGCCTAGTTTGGCTTTACCTTAAAACGCACCTGGTTAGAGGATTAGTTTAATGGGTATTGACTCGCAGCCTTGTAACTTTATTTTATTGCATCCAATTTTATTTTATTTTAAAGATCACAAAGCATTCGAACACCATGCATTCCAAAATGCATACCTATACCACATATAAAACAGACACTTTGGCAGTGCTGTTGTCTGTGCCATAATTGGTTGTTCTGGCAAGGACCGGCTACATTAATTAGCCAGTTGGTTCGCCTGCAGTGGAGTAGTATTACTGTTGTGTTGGCCCATTCAAATGCTGTTTTCTGACATTTCCCTGATGAGATGCAGCCCATTTCCATTGAAACAATAACAGCAATCTGATTTGGGATAAATGATGTCTTTGTCTATTGTCTACTGGAACAACAAAAACCATTGGCACGGGAAACACTTCTCTCTCTAGAGCCCTGCCTAGCCCTATTCACACATGCATACACATGCACGCATACAAACCCAAGTGCACAGTAGGGATGGGTTGATAGGCATTCTCAGTTCTACGAAACAATGTGCTGTTAGATTTACACTATCTGACGGTGCCAGGTGTGAAAGGAAAAATTCGTATTGGATGACTTAAAATGAGGAATGCATTTTGTTCTTTTATATCTTTGAAAAAGTGATTTAGTTAGGTATTTAAAGCTCTTGCGTGGAATGCTATAAATTTTCACATGTGGGTGTACTATCTGATAACTTATCACACACCTGGCTGTCACGTTGACAGCCAAGTCACCACAAAGGGTAGACTGTAACTGTATTTAATTAGACAACTGAATTCTAGACAGATCAGTTTAACACACACTGGTGGGAATCATTGCAAACTTGGCCTGTTTTTGTGCCAGTGACAGCTCGAACAGACAATTTGACACTGGGCTTTGGCACTGTCAGTACTCTGATAACTAATATACTCCCTATTACAACATGCAGTCATTCTATCCCTCACCCCTGTCTCTATTTGTTTATTTCTGCATCTTTTGGGATCAGCCCTCCTTCATTTCACCCTGTCTCTCTCTATGCACTCACACAAGGCTTGGCTAACTTCTGCACATGAGTACAAACTTGATGTATAACACTTGTAAGGTCCTAATGATGCAGGATGACTGGCATTAAATTGGCAACTGGGAGCGTGTGGTGCACTTTGCTGTGCTGAGGGTGGTAATCTGTCTCTCACCCGTTGATGTACGTAGCTGGGCTGGGTTGTTGTTGTTGTTGCTGGGATCCATGAAGAGGAGTGGAAAAGAATGATGGGTAATGAGCAGAAGGAATCCATTTCCTTTCAATTTTAGAGACACCAACACACTGTTGCATCCCAGAGGGAAGTGAGATGACTAGAGGAAAGAGATGCGTTCAGAACCAGGGCGATGATGCTATGAGGATGTATGAGGATAGAAGTGATCAGGTTTGAGAGGAACAGCGAGGGGTAGAGACGATGAGTGAAGTCCTTTTTAAGGAAAGCTGGGATTTCACCACTGCCAGCAGGATAGTGTTTGTGTGTGCAGCTTTATATGTGTGTTTGCGGGGACTTTGATAAAATGGGTGCTTAATGTCTGCCCTGCCCTCATCACCCTGATTTATCTCTGATTGGCTGTAATGACATAGTGAGGGCTGTCCATCATCTGCTGCTGGAGATTAGACACCAAGTCAGTCTTCCCTCATGGTATGTGTGTGGAGATGGGGGTGGGAGTTCATTTTTTATTTTACCCATGTGGCAAGAAAACACAGTATATAGCGGCACACAAAATAGATGGATAAAAGCAAGTTGGTAGCTGGATAGTAACACAGTGGCACTGTAAATGCATTTGTGATAAAGCACTCTTCAGAAATAAATGAATGATGCTTTTGACTTAAACAGTCGCAGCTGTGCTTCTGATGTACATATGAACTCACTTCCACTGGAAAAGACATAATCATACATCATTTTTATGTCTGATTGTTTTTGAAAACCCTTGGAATGAGGTGATGAGAATGGTGATTGGATGATGATGAGCCCCTAATATACAATTTTACAAGCCCAAAGGACTCTGAACATTAAAGCAGATTACCATGATTACCGTGATGAGCCAACCCATTTATCTCTGTCTGTTTTTCTCTTCCCTTCTCTCTCTTGCTGTTATGTGCTATCTGTTTCTGTCTTTCTCGCAGCACATACAGAAGCCTCCAGTGAAGGAAAGCCCATTGGGAGACAGCCCGGAGGGGACAGCCCACATGAGAACCCTTCCAAGCCCCCCTCAGTGAAGGTGATAGGGGGCTCGCCGACTGCCAGCTGGGCACGACCCTGGAGCCTCGCACTGCTCTTTGCTGCACTTTGCTTGCAGTGGACCCTGTTCTGATGCCAGCTCCCTCTGTGAATCCCCCCCCCCCCCCCCCCCCCCCCCACGACCCCTGCTCCTTTAGGAACCACATACATGCACACAGGCACTCATATCATATACATATCATGCATAGTATCTTTACTCCTGTCTTCAACGTACATGGATGGATGGTAATGATGGAAAACAAGACAGGGTGTGGAAGAGAAGAGGACGACGTTGTAGGAGACTTTGTCCTGCAGCATCACCAATGTGGATGTTTGCACAAGCTAATCCCATGCACGCTCATCTACAAAGATTAGGCCTGCTGCTTCTTCGAGTCTGTTCTGGGGCTAGACGTTCGTGTAGACGGACACCAATACAGCCCCCAGAATGGGACTGCATCATTCTGATTTTACTTAAACGCTTACACATATACAGACTCACATACACTGTTTTTACATGTACAGTGCAAACACAGCTGTCTTCTTTTTCTGCTGCTGGTTTTTACTTAAACTTTCAGGCTAACAACCTCATCACGGCCACTGCACCATTCGCCAGCCAGGCAGAAGAATTCAGCTCATTTGAAAACTCCCATTTTCTTTTCGAGGATTAAGGAATGCATGATAGACTGATAGATCAATCCCAGGTGCCTGGCCCAGAACAGCAGATGACTGTGTACCTTGGCAGGGATTAGAATGTAATGAGTTCACAGGTAGAGCACGGGCACACTTGCACGGCTGAACACATTGTGCAGACAAATTAGGTGTGTATAGTATGTAACTGTATATAAGTGGAAAGATTTGATGGAGTGTATGAGGTTCTGATTCAACAAAAAGCTCTTAACTGATTGAGCTGAATGGGGTTTTCTTTTCTTTTCCCTTTGCTATGAATGGACTGTGCTTGGCTGCTCCATACTAGATTAGTATGGAGATTTAATTTCTTTAACAAATAAAACAGGAATGCACATAATTCTCCGACTCAAGCCCATGACACAAATGGACAAATTTTGGACATTTGAACAAAGTCTGTACATTGTTGATTTTACTAATGTTTATTGTGCATCCAGTTTTGTGTGTTTGCTCGTTGAATTGCATTAATGCATGTATAACCTACCAAGTTATCAAACTTAGTATGATAGGATCCGGGCCCTTCTACAGGAAGCATCAAAAACTCATATATCCGTATTTCCATTACATCTCGCTGATGGCATGACGCCAGGTTTTATCTTCCTCTCTCAAATGATGGTTTGGAACTTGAAAACAAGGGGAAGATTGGGCTGCCGATCCAACACATTCAGATTCAAACACAATTTAACACAGACAGAAAAAAACATGTTGAATATTTTTTATAAAGTTTTCATGGATTTATCATACATTTTGCCAAATAATAAGCTCTAATGTCTCTCCACCCACTCTTAAGCAGACCATTCCTTGGAATTCCAACAGAATAAAAGCAAATCCTTCTTTGTTTGACGTATTATTATTGACTTCTGTAACGGCTGGTTTACGTACTGGAACAGTGTGTGAATGAGGATGAATGTATGGTCAACGCTATGCAAATACAGTATTAAACCTGATAATGCCTAAAAGCTACACAGATACAGAATCTAAGCTAAATAGGTCTATACACTTACGTGGGTCTATGTGCAGTGAAATACCTCTTCCATTATCTAGCTTTTATTGTAAACAACTCTTCCCTCTCCCTGCTGCTGTAATTCACCGTTGACTCTACCTAAAAGTGGAAGAAGGATGACCTGCCTAACTACTTGCAAATGCATAGAAATACATTAAAGCCTTGCAGTCAATGAGGAATGGAGATGACTACAGCTGTGTAAGATTTTGGCAGTTTAAATGTGTCACATCTTGTGTTCTATAACCATATTTGTTCAGTTCATATGATTTCCTCCATGTATGTTTTGTTCCTGACTGTCGTTCAGATCACATACAGCCCTTTACCCTTGCATGTGTATAAATGTACATATTTTAAGTCACTTGCATTTTGTATTGTGTCTCATTTCCTCTCTTTTGTATCAGTATGACACAATGTAGCTGAGCTCTGCTTTTTTTGCTTGTCTCAATAGCCTCTCAAAGAATATCAAACAGTCAGATGGACACATTACGCACATGCAGTGATACTTTGTGAGCCTTTGAGAATAATTTGACATTTTGGGAAGTACACTTCATTTGCTTTCTTGCCAACAGTTGCCTAGTAGCCCCTCTAAAGCTTACCACACTGTATCTCGTTTGAGAAACAAAACTCCGGAAAAGCCACTGGTCGCCAATAGTTACAACATGTCACTCCCCGTAAAATCACTCAATCATTTTCAGAAACGGGATCAGCAAGGTAGTGAGCTTTAGAGGTGCCAGAAGGCATATTTGTGAACTAGAGAGAGCCAGGCTAGCTGTTTCTCTCTGCTTCTACGCTGAGCTAAGCTAAGTTCCATACTTAGCGCACAAACACTAGAGTGGTATTGATCTTCTCATCTAACTCAGCGAGAAAACAAATAAGCTATTTTCCCAAAATGTTAAACGATTCCTTCAAACCCAGAAGCACATACTTTTCTGCTGACGAGCAGTGGAGGAGGACTGAGTTATGAGGGTTTAGGCAGGGCAAGTCTTCTTAGTCTGACCTTCTCTATTGGCATCCAGGAAGCCTCTTGCTAAACATAATCGGTCCATGTATGCACCAGGAATAGAGGCAGAGGGGAGTGTGAAGACATGAAAAGGTTTGGTGCTGGAGAGGACCGCGGCAGACAGTCAGTCGTGATGACACGTCGACAGTGACAGTTTGCTCGCTCAGCTGATGTGTGGCTGACCCATTGGCTGCTCCTGCAGGGGAAACTTTGCCTGTTCATGGACTATAATTGCCCTGAATTAGTCTGCGCTGTCAGCTGCAATGATAGCATCACTGTTAGCCTAGCTTAGCTACTGTAGGACGCATATAAACATAAGGCAAGCATGAAGGGTGCCACTGTCTGAAAACAGACATGTTTGTGGGGTGACGCTGCTACAAAGTGCTACAATGCCCACACTGAGATTCAAATAGAGTGAGATTACGGCCTAAATCAGGTGTATGCCATGTGGTATCACTGTTTCATGCATTATTTTAGCATTGCATTAAGCCAGATAAGTCATACAATAGGACTGAAGCAAAATATTTAGAAGTAATGTTTATAATTGGTCTTCAGGGTAACACTGGTCTGTTTTTTTCCTCCATAGTGATTATAAAAGCATTTGATGGCAACGTATGAGGCGACAGTGGCCCTCCAAGTCTCACCACACCTCCCACTGTTTTAGCCATCAGCCTGGGAGCACATAACTAATAGTACTTTCCTGGCTAAAGCATACAATGTCCACAAGCTCTTTCTCACTCTCTTTGTTTCTCTCACACACACACACATCATCACAAACACACACCAATGATCTCATTCGCACACACTGTCCCACAGTTGTACACTTCCAATTGCACGCAGACTGTATTTGATCCTTGGAGTCTATTTCATGCTTGTTGCTGTGAAACTGAGTGTCTGGCTGGCTGCAGACAAGAGCAGAGACAGTGCCCAGTCCAAGGATACCGTGCCTCCTCTCTGCCTGAGCTGTAATTGGACTGCATTGTCCCTGCCTGACAAAACCAAAGCCGTCTGTCGTCCTTTAATAACCTCCGCTGACTGACGCAGAAAGCCATGGATGACTTTAAAATATGGACAATAATGGGAGCAAACCCAGACACTGGATGAGAGTTAGTCTCAAAATTACTTTCAACTGCGCTTTCTTTCTTAAGTTGCTTTATAAAGACAGTTTCATGTCTTTAAAATGGGTATGGATGATTCAGTGTTTTATATTGTAGGCACAGACGTACACACACATTGCAAGGAGCAGTGTGGTCAGTGAGTGTAACTGAGAATTCGGGGGACCTGAGGTCACAGCTGCTCAGCTGTCTGTCTGGGCTATTTTAAACGGTAGCACACATCAGCGCTTCTGTCCCACTGGCTTGGCCAAGTCCACACCTAAACGTCCTCTCAGACACACACACAGAAATATTTCTTGCCTTAGTAAAGAGTAGATCTAACACTAATTCTCACATTCAGGGCTGACGACACAGTCGCATCACACTGTGAAAAGAGTTAAGATAATAACTGCATTTTCTAACAGATGTTCCCTGAAGTCAACCTGATTGTGCAGTAGCAGGGTGACAGCAGTGGAGCTCCAGATTGTCTTACCTTTACAGCCCAGGGATCAGAGTGACAAGCTTGAACTAGGAGGAGGGAGCAAAGGCAGGCGGGATGCACTGGAAATAGCTTTTCAAAGACCAACAATTGGGTGAGGTAGAGGGGAAATGAAGGGGGACCTACGGCTCCTATTAACCACAGCTCTCCTTCTTGAGTTTCAGTCGTCAACTGTATCCATTCCCCTCTGCGCAGGGCTCCCTATGCCCTCACAACAGGCTAACACAAGATGTCACTGCCAATTCTCCCTCTGTCACCCTGCTCCGCTGGCAAATTAGCATTATGCTCAATGAGCTCTTGAGGTGACTAATTGAGTCCAATTAAACAAAATTTCAACATGACAGACCATCAAGAGGAGCCTCAGCAACACTGACAGAGATCAAATCTGCAACAGGGACACAAGAACTTTTGCTTGATTCCTCTTATTCACTGATTGGCCTCACCTGTCAGTTCTGTTTCCAATCATGTGCTGTGCTGCTGGCAGAGGGCAGGTAAACAGTGTTAGGAGGTGTTACACTCCTGGCAGCTACCGTGAGGTTGTTGTCATTTTCTGTCAGACGGCGGGAAAAACTGTTGTGGGGCAATGCACAACAGTGTGTTGCTCACTGAAGAAATATTATAAAAACCAACATGCATGTACAAAACATTAATGCATAGCAACAACTGTAAAAGTTTAAGATTGCACAAGTTATCCTGCTCTCAGTAGTCAGCTCCTTCTGGCAAGCCATTCTGGATGTGCATGACCAGCGCCGAATATGAACTCAATAATGCAAAACAGCTATTCAGCTGTGCAATAATCTCAGATCCCACAAGAATCCCAATTTATTCTGTTATGAAAGACAAATAAAGGCAGAGGACTGGGCGTCTGGCTTGTGGACCTCTTTCTAACCACTCTGAGGACACCCAAAGGAGAAGAGGTTTTCTGGACTTTGCTGCCCTCCACTCACTGTCAGAATCACACAAGGAAAGGTGTGTAGGAGGTCAGGTAGGGCTCTGTTCACACACAAGTCCCTGACATATCTTTGAACTGTTAGGGGTACAACAGTATTACTGACAGTACAACATATGGACGTTACTTATACTTGCCAGCCTTTCTGCTCCTTATGGTGTACGGACTAATGCAGGTTATAGGCAGAAGTAAACAAGCCACTATTACTACAGTAGCATCTCACTTGCAACCCACCTTTTAATTGCTTTTGTATAGCTTTTGCCCAGAAATAGGAACAGGAGATCCTGTAGAACCTGCGACATGTAAAAATATAGCCATCACAATTCAGTTGAAATAGGGATTATATGTTATCCAGATGTCTAAAAAACGTTTTCAAAGACACCTAGATGTCTTTTCACCTGCAATTTAACCAAAAAAGCTTACTGGGCTGGATAGAGCTTAAATATTACATGTTGGCATTATAACAAAAGTAATAATGTTAATGTTATTTTTTTTTCGCCTAAAGACTGTGGCATCCACTTTCACATGATGTTCGGCCATCTTCATCCTGACAGTATCAGTCTTTTCACTGCTCCCAGTTTGACTATGCTACCACAGTAATGGCGGCATGACAAGAGAGTGCAACACATAAATCAACGTGCAGATTACTCTATATATTTGACCAAGATATGCAAATTATTGTACACAAATATGCACATGGCACATACCCACAAAAGACTCAAAGTTATGTCCTGGCCCGTGAAATAAACAGAAGTGTTGGGTGAGGACGAGTTGTCATTAGAATGTATTGTGTGTTAATAAGGCTGTGCAGAGGGGTCTGAACATTAGTCACCATGAAAGTCTGGCTGTTAGGAAAACAGATTAACTATGTCGCCACATGACAATGGCCAGCCGTAGAAATGTGGCCATGCTAGCATGAGCCCCCATTCCAATTAGACTGTAGGGGTCTGCATTGGTGTGTGTGTGTGTGTGTGTGTGTGTGTATGCGTGTGGTGTGAGGCATGATTGAGGAGGTTAAGAAGGAGTTTGTGTGTGAGTGGGTGTATGTCTGTCACACATGTTCAAGGCTGGCCAGCATCTCATGTTGAATTCTCTGTCAGGCTCGCTCTGTTTGGCATGCTACAGGCAGCCTCCTTCCTCATGTCCTGGAGATGGATGAGCACTGGTGAGAATGTTCCATGGCTCCCTTGGGTGCCATTCCACCTTTCCAACTCTCTCTCCCTCTCTCTCCTTCTCTTTCTGTCTCTATCAGGCTGGGACTGAATTCACACATTCACTCCTGTAAGATTTTTGTGTTGTTTTTTCTAACCCTGTCAGGATTTCCCCCCCATGCATTTGTCATCTGACTACCTGATATCAGTGTGTTATGTTAGAATGAATGTTACATTTGGACCATGAATGTTAATTCACTAATTTGTTAGTGTATACGTGTGTGTGAGCATGTAGGCCACATGTGTGTGGCCAAGGATGAATGAGCGTGCTGGTACACAGGAGCACCATTGATTGGTTCTGATTACGGATTCAGGGACGCCTGCTGCTGTCCGATTCTGCAGATCATGAGAGAGGGGAAATCAATGTTGCAGGGTCTCTAGGCCTTCATCCTCATACTCCCTCATACATATAACACTTATCCTTTCTTTCTCATACCAGATGGGATTTGGATTACATTAATAACACTAAAACACATTGCTGGCTGGAGGAACAACAGCAGTCAAGTCGGGCATATTCTCGTGTATTCTCAGGTATTTCTCCAGTGGCTGATTGGGGTGAGTGTGAGTGAGACAGTCTTTGCCATGTTAACTGGTTGTCAGCCAGTGAGCTTGTTAGCTATCTTTCTTGCCTTCTGTACTATGATTTCTTTATTCAGACATCCTCATACAGTAATTAATGTGAAAACGATAATATAGAGCGTACATAGGCTACATCACCACCTTAAATATGACACAAATTTCCCAATGCCCTGCAGCAGATGAGGATTTATAATGACAAAAGTCAAAGATCATAATGAGAAAGATGCAAACTTATACAATGTTCACTTGTAGATTAGGAATGAATGACCAATTTTATATATGATTTGACAGAAGCAGGTAACCAGTTTTGGCCAACTTAATTGAAAAATAGATTACTCAGTCATCACAGACTAGTCATTGAAAAAGTACTTACATCATTTAATTACTCAACAGAAGTAATGAATTACATTAATTATTTTCGTTTCGTTGCACTGCTGTGTCATGGGTGCACATCCACACATCACATATTTTAACGTGTAGAAATTGAAAAGCAGGCAGCCTATTTCCTGACCATCAACAGCTTGCCTAACGTTACTTACGGTGACTGCACGCAGCTCGCCAGGTGACTCGTCCTCACAGGTGCGGGGCTCCCCCCCCTCCAACTCCAACCAACAGCAGGTGTCTCCTGTAGGCTTACCCGTGGCTAATGTTAGCATGCCTGCTAAGAAGACACGTTATGTAAACATGACAACTTTGGAGTCACCGGGAGTATCATTGCTCCTCTTTTTGCGACGGCTACCCCCCCCCCCACCACACACACACACACACACACCTCCAGCTCCAGCTCCAAGCGAACATGTACCCGACCGTCTCTCCACAAGGAAGAAAGACCAAACTGCTATCAGTCAAACTCCTGGTAAGACAGCAAACATGCCGACCCCTAAACTGTCGAAGAAATGTTGAGTGTTACTGGAATTAATAACTGTTATTATTGAATTTTTATAACTGAATAATATATTTACTTGATTTTAAGTCCATAAACCTACTTTCCAACTGTTTATAAATGGATCAAATAGTTTTTGTTAGCTTTGGACATTTCAGCTTCAGTGCAGTTGAACCTTTAATCATTAATGTTATTAATTACACCTGTGCTCTCCTTCTGTTACCAGTCAAAATGTCTATTGTTTTTATTTTTGAGACTGACTTCTCGTGGAGCAGGGTGTGAATTGTGTAGATTTTCACAAAACGGCGATAGCACTAATGCTGTGATGATATCATGTGCCAGTGAATTTTGACTAAAACTGATTTGATATCCCTATGAGGGATAAATGTACTGACTGCACACTGACTCCAATCTACGAATGTATTTAAATATGAAGATGGAAAAGGTTTGACTTGATAAGGATCTAACAGGAATCACAATGTTATTTGAATACATTTGTGCGTTGGAGACTTTGTCCAGGTGTTACTCAACAGTATCAGTAACAGTCAAATAATACTTTCAAATAGTCTTGCAATAACAAATGATGTGCATAAGATAGTTACAGTCCTTTCCTTTCTGATAAGTCGCTCTCACTGTAGGCACCTTGTGAAACGTGTGTATGCAGTGTTGCATGCTACGTGCACCTGTGTGACATTTGCTGCTGTCAATGATGCTCCAGTCCAGAGAGGCTCTTTTGCATCAATGATGAGGCACACAGCATTTTCCCACTTCGGGCTGCGGGAAATGTACACACAGCTTTACAGTTTCATTTGACATCCATCCAAAAACCAACTGTTTCTCAGCCGACAGATTTAGAGGCTAGATTTGTTTTACAATCCAGTTTACAACGCCATATGACGGGAGTGCTGAGAGAGCCGTCCGTCTAAATGGCAATTTCCCATTAGTAGCTTCACTCTGATCAGATGAGGTGAGGGAAAAGGCTTCAGACAAAACCATGCCAGTACCAAAGCTGGGCAGCTTTCAAAAGTGGGCTGTTTAAAATAGAAAAAAATTGCTTGTGAAAGCTGTCAGTTTATATTAATGTTAAGAATTAGCACTTACACAGTCACTTACTGAATTTGTCTATGGTGATCAGACTGAGTCAGCACTGATGCATTGCACTTTTTATGCAGTCTCTCATTAAAAGCAAATTGGAGAAATGTGAGGAGGAGTAATGTGATGAAGTGCTTCTATACAGGGGGAGGGCTGAGGAATGCTGAAGGAATGTGCGGATATTCTACAGTGGCAGTGGGAAAATAATGAAGGACTCCTCATAGGGGGCTGAGAACCACACAGAGACGTGGCCTCCCACTGTTTCCAAGGTCCACGTGGAGGTAGACTCTGCCAATCTGGATGAAGATCTGCCATAGAGCCACATTAGACCTGTAGAGAGTTGAGGATAGTTGACTTAGTTGAAATTCTGAGAAGACTTGTGGCCAGTTTCAGTGTTTTAATTTCTGTTATGAATCCAAGGTCACTGTCAAGGTCGCTCTCGGGAAAATATTATCCACCAACCTTGTTATTTTTGTAGCACAGGACGTGGAACTAACCACCGTGAAATTAATGATTATATGAATATACGTATTAATGCCTAGGAAACAATTACTGGCATGAGAGTTGGTCGCGAGAGGTCATCGGAGTCTTGCAGTTTTGTCGTCGCTTCCCGTGAGTTTATGAGTTTTCACGGCAAGAGGTAGATGAGGAGAGTAGTTAATTTATCCTCTAAGACATGTGACAAATAGAGGAGGTGAAATATTTATATGAGAACAGCATGTAGGCAAATGAACAGAGTAATTGGATGAAGTTGGTGCAGGACTGAGGAGACGCCACTGCCAGATGGGTACAGTCTGCCGTTGTATATGAGAGAAAGAGATAGGAATAAAGGCCAGTGTTTGAGTCAGCGCAGTCCTCTTATTTTATGAGTCTACATAAATGAGAAATGTGCTTTTCCGTCTTAATGACGACATAAGCCACGGTAAATGAACACACATTAAAACAGTGCATTCAGTAGATATTGTTCAGCTCTAAGTGGTGTCTCAATTAGATTTCATGCACTTCACTCCGCTACATCCTGTGGTCATTTCTGAAGAAGTAGTTTGTGGTGTTTTTTTATTGGATTCCATTATATTGTAAGATGTACCTAAAAAATGTTTTTTCTCCTCCTGTGTCCATGTTTGGAGAAAACTGGAATGTGCTTGGATTACTGAACAGAAAAAGTGCCAGGATCCCCACGGAGGCACACAAAAGCACAACGCAACGCACCACAGGGGGCATTTCTCATCCACGACAGTGCCTGTTTACAAGAACAACCCCAAGAATTCAAGGATTGGACCACGTTGGCCATCGGCTGTTTCCACTTAATTTTGACCCTTTTTCTTTTTCACTCCTCTCCTTTTGAAAACTATTTGTTTTTATCTCAAACACTTCATCCTTTCCACTTTGAATGTACAATCCCTGCCTGCTACTTTTCCCCAACTCACTTCTCAGTCATTCTCCCCGTGTCATCCATCATCATATTCTCTCCCTCCTTATCTTGCCTCATAAGCTCACCCCCCCCCCCTCCTCTCCTCCCAGTTTCCCTCGCTATTTCTCATTTTTCTCTACAATACTATCTGTCTACCCTTTGCTCTTACCATCAAAATTTCTCCCTTTTCTGTCATCATCTGTCTCTGGCAACTGGGGAGAGCTCCGCGTGTGGAGATATGCAGATCTGCTGTTTGTGGAGGCTGTGTTTGCACAGACAGACACTGGGTAAATGTGATCAAGGGATGATGTAGCACTGCAAAATGGCAAAGGGACAGGCAAGAAGAGACAGCAGGCGTTAAAACAACTCTGAATTTAAGTTTTATGCATGACCGCATTTTAACAGGCAATGCTTGATCATATGTTCTCACGAGGCGTAGATAGGAGGGGGAAGACAGCAGAGAGAGTGGCTTTACAAGAGAGAGAAAATAGTAACGAGAGTGGACTGAAGAAAAGAGACGAGGAACGAGAAAGGGAAGAGATAGACCTCGGTGAGTAATGTGTACACACTCGAGCAGTCTGGCGAATGTGCTGAACTCAGGCTAATGGTTGACATAAAAACCCAGAAAAGAGGCAGAATCGATGCTATCTGTAAGAGCCCAGGATGAGACCGGTTTTAGGGAGAGGACACAATGATCCCCCTCTAAAGGCTGATTACATCTGTTGAAACAGCACACTGATATTTACATAGAAACCCAGCTGACGCCCGACAGTGGGCCCAATCCTGCTTGTGGAGAAAGTGGTGTGTGTGCGCGTGTGTGTGCATGTGTGTGTCTTCTATCAGATCTGGCTGTACCCTGCTCTGTTTGTCATTAATGTCTTCATAAAACTGTACTTGTGAGTGCGATAGGTGAGAACATTTCAATGCCACAGCATGAAAATGCTAAAACAAAACTGACAAAATCTTTTGCACTATTTTTCATATGGTTACATAAGCTGACCTGAGATTGCCTCTCTTTATATATGTGTGTGTATAAATGTTGTAAACAGCTCTATGAACGCAAGCTGAATGCCATAATGTCAAATTTCCATAAAGAAGACCTGAAGTACATCATAAAGGCTTGTGCTATCACCTCTATGTGTTGGCATCTGTTTTAGCCATGCATCTCTGATTTGGCAACAAACATTGTCCAAATCTAGATGTATATAGATTTTTATTAAAAAGCAAGTTTCCAGTCCACTTCCTGTAGCTGCTTCACAATAAATGCATTCTAGTGGCTTGCAGGAACTGTTCAGTTCAGATGTTTAATAAAAGCAGCAGGTTTTAAAAACTATTGTGATCGCACAGAAGAAGAGAGAAAACTAGAAAACAAGGTCTCTGGTTTGACAGCAGTGAATTGGTGCAATCAGCAATTGATCAGCCAGTGCTACATTTGGGTGTGGCAATCCTGATGGTTCACCTGTTGAGTATTGTACAGACTACTGATGATGAGTAAAATTACATTGTTTATACGTCTCTTGATGCCTTCAAAGCACAGAATGTATGTGGATGAAGAGTTGACTGGGCTTATCCTGTTTTGCTGAGTGCATATTAAACATACAGATTTTCAGTGTGTTGATGCTCTAAGATGAGTTGCAAAGATTATAAAGCATTTAGAGGGAAAGGTCTGTGTTAAATTAACATTTCCCTCCATCTATCCACTTTGGAACTAAGTGCGAGTGTGTTTTTCCCGAAAGGAGTGGTAAAACGTCTGTAGTATTTCTGTAGAGAAGCAATGTAATTTTCACTAGAAAACCTCATCACGCCCTGAAAATGCTCGCCACATAATTACTGCATGTGTACACTAAACTGACAGTTGCTTAGTTGTACGGTCCCTCACCCTGTTCTCCCCCATCTTTTTGCTACCATTCTGCCTCCCCTCTTTTGTGCTCCCAGGTCTCCTGAACTTCCCCCCCAGCATCCTGCTCCTCATTAGAAGGCCTTTCATGGTCAGAGCCAATAAAACTTCAATGGGAGGCAGCCTGAAGAAAACATGGCTGTTCTGTGGCTTTACTGAGCGTTAATTACATGATCCCCCTACCAGACAGTGGAGGGCCAATCAGTTTCTCCAACAGCACTGCCGACCTATGGCCTCATGTGGGACACAGGCAGACACATAAACTCACATCACACACACACACACAAACACACACTGCCTCTGACACACAGAAGAAACGCACACAGGCACACATATGCATAAAGGTCATACATACACAAAACCATATATAATACTGACAGACATATTATCACACACACACACTTTGAGGCCACCAGACTTATTAACCTCTGGCCACATGTGCTTAACTCGGCCCGGAGTTCCCCCACTGCAACAACAAAAGTGAAGCAACAGCATGACACATAATAAGAAAGTGGTTTCTGTCTGCTGTGTGGCACAATTACACAATTCTCAACTTTTGCAGAGTAACTGCGATGGTGTAGTGCCAGGTTTGCCCAAGCTCACATGCACAGGCGTCAAACGAGGGAGACACTTGACTGTGCAGAACGAAGGTGTAATTCGTGCCTGCTCATTTTCAGAGCTGTAATAATGGGAAGCGAGCGTAGCCATTTGTTAGTAGTGATATGTGAGATGCTGTCCTCTTTGTTTGGACTCATGCAGCCATGAGGAACAGACTAATTATAGAGTAACATTTCCTAATGTATTCATAAAAAGAAGTCTGCATTCGTAAATAGAATGATTGGAGGCATGTGGCTCTCTCCTCCCCTCTCTCACTTTTGTTTGCCTATCTGTTGTGTGACGGCTGGTTATTTCAGGCTGCACTGGAGTTTTTCCACGTGACCTGCGATAATGTGCGGTGGCATCTTCTTCCGCAAACAATCCTTAAAAAAAGCATCTCCCACAGGAGTGACACCATCAAACGCAGTCTGATTCAATTTCACACAGCCAGATGACTAAAGAGACATTATCTTAAGTGAGAGAACTGTATATCTGTTTACTGCTGTAACTCAACCACAGTCACGTCACGTCAGCTGAATATTTTGTGGGTCTCAAATGGCGCATGAAACACATGCATGGTTATTAGAGGATGTATGAGCATTGCACTTATGAAACCAGTGCAGTACCCAAAGTGTCATCACTTAGCTCATTACAGCATGCAAGACCTTTAAACTAAATTGTTACTTCATAGGCAGAGGGTCCTGGGTTTGAACCAGCCTGAACTGAGTGAACTTTCTCCTGTTGCATACAAAAAAACTAAAACATTAGTGATGGACATATTGCTGCCTTTGGCTGTGACAAGGCACTGGCTTGCTGGACCTTGAGCTGGGAACCGGGAGTCACTGATCCTATTAGAAGTAATGAATGAACTGAAAACTTCCAAGTATGTATAAAATGTAGCCTGCTTTATAAACAAAGCATTTCCTTTAGAGGCATAATAAGAAATAGAAATGGCTTTCGCCAAACAAAGCCAATGGGATAAACAGCCCTCATATAGGAAAAGCTAAGAGACTGTGGGATAGTAAAAGAAAAACAAAACAAAAAGGGGAATTCTTGTTTGTATAAGACAACGCAGGTCATCTTATGTCATATATCGTTGGAGTTTCTCATCCCTTGTTTTCTATGCTTGGTCGAGCCTGAAATCACACAGGAACATTTCACGCTTGTGTTACTAACCAACACATTGGCTACACGTACAGAAACTCAGATAATGAAGGCATTCAGCAGCTGACAGGTAAACTGGCAGCTCCATCGGGCAAGTAGCAACTTGTCCTTTAATTGCACCTGGAGGAGCGATGTGGCCTGCTCTCTGCAGAGTGGAGGACAGGTACTCAACAGCGTTGACCTGTGTCGGTGGGTGGGTACCTGGGCTCGAGGGCACGCCCACAGTTCACCTGTTACACCTGGCTGGAGGAGCCCAAGCTGTCAGGACGCGTAGAGCGCATTCTTTCACTGAGAACACACTTGACAGATGTTTTCAAACCCACGAAGCAACCATATTTTACAGTAATGTTATTCTAAAACATGTCTAAAAATAATATTTAGATGAGATGGAATGAAACGGGAAAGGCAGTAAAACCTCGTATAGCCTCCTCTCTCTCTCTCTCTCTCTCTGTCTCTCTCTCTCTCCCTCTCTCTGTCTGCCTGCCTCTCTCTCTCTCTCCCCCCCCGCCTCCTCTTCATTCCACAGTGTGGCAGCGCTGGCATAGCATCGTACAGAAAACCCTCAGCTGGAAACGAGCTGCGGTAGCTGCCTGTGCGCACCTCTTAACTCAGATCCCCCCCGGGCCGTCATAGCCGGTAGGCGTGCGGCGACAGAAACCTGGCTGCTCAGCGTCAGCGCAACACAGAGCTATTTTCTGACATCGACTTCAATTATTTCAGCTGTGAATGCGTAACCTAATTCTTTCATCTCTTGCTTCCCCCTCTCTAGGTGAACCAAAACCCCAACAGTGGATCTAGGAGACAGGAGATACAATTATTTTCTTTGGGGGAAAAAAAATATTAAAAGCTGCTGTCCTGTCCGCACCGGCCCTGCGTTAGGAGTGGGAAGAGACGGGACCTCTGCGCTGTGAAGAGTCGCTCCTGTGCCGTGCAGCAGTGCGCGGAGAGCAGCCACAGACGCACTAAAAGAGCAGCAGGGATAAAGGAAGGTGGAGGATATTTTACGCACAGCAGCACTCAGTAGCCCCGTTTGACACGCGGCCACTTACTGGGAGTCTCCTGCTCCGCTGAGAACACAGCCGCTTCGCCCCTTGGTCGGATTTGCACTTGACTAAGTCCACATACAGTACAGCAGTCTGCTGGGATGGATTCCTTCATCATAGCGGCTCTGGCAGTGTGCTCTCTAACGGCACCAGCCTATGGGGACAAAGGGACCAGCAAAGCCCGGAGTTGTTCGGATATCAGGCAGTTTTATAGCGGGAAAGGATTCGCTCTGGATGGTGTCCCTCAGTCTGAAATATCAGGTAAGCTCCTTTTTTAAAATACAGCCTGACCAAACTGCTGCACTCTTTCTCTGGACCACATCTGATCTTTCACCCTGAACCCAAGCACACTTTTAAGATTATCTAACTGTCCAAATACTACACAATTGTTTAAATTTTAGCATGATATGTTCAACACATTGTGAAGCACCATACAGCTGCTATAAACTCATTGCCACTGAGAACCATAATCCCTCTGCTAGTCCCCCTAGGAATGTTAGTCTATTTTGGGGCCAAAGTCGCACCTGCAGTAGCACCATTTATTGTATCTACAGTAAGTGTTGGTATGTAGATCAGACATGTCCTGTGGAAATGAATGATCCTGCAAATGAATGATTGTAGGTTTGTGAGCAGTTGGACAATGCACAATGCAGTTTGTACACGTGTGTGAAAAATATATGGCTTGTTCACCACTAGCTTAAAATGTAGTATTTTTGTAGTTTGTTTTGTGGTGAGAGTGAGCAAACCCACTTTCTATCTTTATACCTATTTAAACCTGGAGTCACACTCATTTCATGTCACATGGTAAAGCAGAGGAGCTCTAAGCTCTCGGCTATCTCTCAAGATGAGACACTTGCTTTGAAAAGATATTAAGACAGTACAGACATGTCACAGACAATCTGGCTGTTTGATCCCTGATCAAAAATATGAACAAGTCCCTTCTAATTTTCTCACACTTGACATTTTTGGAGACACAGATGCAGGACCTGCAGCCCTCTTTCTGTTCTTGTTTCTCAGCTCCCCTATCACTCTAAACTAAGCTGCTACTCCTGACACTCCCTAATGCTTCATCTTCTTTAAGCTGTCTGGTGTTTGTGCGGGGAATTCTTCCCTATAAATTGCCAGCCAGTCACTTGACCATGTGCTGCAGCCACACAAGTACGACGTTGCTCACTGTGTCATTCATGGTCTGATGTCAGACAGTCGCAAGCCCCTCTGCAGTTCAGATGATTACATGTGTGCCTTCCCTGGAATTCGGTGCAGGGCTTTCAAACACATGAACAAACACACACACACACACACACACACACACACACACACACACACACACAGAGTTTACTGCAATTTCAGGTTCTACAGTTACAGTATTGTACATGCACGGACAAGACAAGAGACTGTGACCATGCATGCTTGCACAACCACTTTCCTGTGCACAGATTCAAAGGAAATGTAACTCAATTTTGAACTACCTTTTTATTTCAAAACTGTAAAATTAATGAGTGTGAATCTGCAAGTAAAGAGCAGAAAGTACAACACTAATATCTGAAGAAATCTACAGACTATTAACAACAAGAAATGAGTGAGGATGTGCGCAATTTACATCTGAATTATACTTCAATGATTCTCACTGTAACACTGTTGCAGTCCCTCCCAATCTGATAACATTCCCTTCCCTCAAAAAGCTCTTCACTCTGCACCAGTCACCTTCTCTATGTTGTCCAATTCATTTTCCACAGAGTGCCACACTACTGTGACAGGAGATAAACTCTCCTCCCCTGTGAAGACAGCGATGTTTGTCCATTAGTACAGGCTGAATGGCACTGAGACGTACAAGGGTGACTTTCTGTAGTATTCACCTAAAGGTCACGCGCTCAGGATGATCCTAAAGTAGAAACCACTCTATTTTCTGATAGCATATGTGCTCTCGCACACAGCACAGCACGGTTGCAGAATGCATGTATATAATGTGCTGTGGGTTTTGCTTTTCACCCTACAGTTTTTTAAGGTGTTTCCTCATGATTTCACTCAGGGTTCTGACTAGCTGAAGCTGCCACTAAGACGCATAAATGGAAGATTAAGAGTGCATCTATGAGGAACATGATATCCGATGTAAAGATATACAGTAGATCTTTCCTAGCGATTGCGCTGATATGATAGATTATAAGATTTGAGGGTGGGGCAGTAATGTGATGAAGCTGTTAGCTCATGTCATCACGCCATACATCATAAGGTAGTGAGGGTGAAGTAGTAACTGGACACTTCTAATTTAATTGGTTGACCGTACTGAATAAATCATTTGACAGAATTAACGCCAGCCCTGATCTCTTTAGAAAATCCCCTTTTCTTCCAAATGTCTGTAATCCATAATGCTTTAAAGAGTAAGTCTGTCTTGTCATGACACCACCTATTCCTCTTGTTTCAATCAATGATGTGAAGCTTACTTAATGCTGGGGTCAATGCATTCTCAATAAGAGAGAAAATAAGGGAGTGAGACAGACACTGAGAGCCAGGAAGAGATGGAGAACTGGAGAGTGTGAGACAGAAAGATAGAGAGAGAGAGAGAGAGAGAGAGAGAGGGGAAAGGGGAGATTTTGCTTTGACATTATTTCTCCCTGTGTTCCCGTCTCTTGGCTCTCAAGCATAAATAACCGCTCATTTGCTCCAGTCTGGCATATTAAACACCTTAGTAAAATATGAAAGCTTTAATTTATGCCTCCAAATTATGAGCCGCCTAGATGTTGTGCATGATCCCTGACATTTGCAGAAGGCTATTTCGTGCTGTGACACCGGGGCTTGATCAACCCTAATGTATTGGCTGGGCCTGACTCAAGGTCACATCCTGAGTACATCACCTCGATTCAGTCCGGGAGGACAGACAATGAGAGACGGCTGCATCCCAACTCTAAAAATGATGTCCAGTTGCAGCACTTTAAAATCATTTTTAATGCTGCTGTACAATATATGATATGAAAAATTCTTGGCACACAAAGTAGCAAATATACTTCAGAACTTAGTATCAAGCTTCATTTTTGGATGCGCAAAACTTAATAAAGTCTCAGCATGGTCTGCAAGTAATATACCAATGTGATTTTATTAAATAATATTATTATAAATATTATTAAACCCCAAGATTTGAGGTTTTGAATATGTGCTTTTTTACTTTTATACCTCTGTTCTTTACCTTTGATAAAAAAAAGTAAGAAATTTCCCACCAGCTGAACACCCCCATCCCATATCACAGTCCCTGTTTGATTATGCTCAGTCAGCGGTGAAAGAAGATTCCTAGATATTGCTTTCACATCGATACGCCTCATATAACAACTTGGATAGTCCTCTGTACTTAAGTAATTTGCCCTGCAGAAAAAGTCACTCGGAAGAAAGCTATTGAGTTATGGGTGAGCTGTTTGTTATCATTGTGTTGAAGCGGTGTTTACTGGACCATGGGAACAGTATCGTTTGAGCAGGAATGAAAAGAGATGGGTCGCGAGTAATCACGTAAGCTGATGGATGCTCTTAAAATGAGTGTGATGATGCTAGTTTAACTCCGTTGAGTGTAATCAGTTTCGGAAACAGCTTTTTTTTTTTGGTGGTGTTTACCAAAAATGGATGATTGATTTTTATGAGGCTCATCTGTCTCCTCCCTGCGCTGCCCCCTCCCTGTCCCACCCCATCATTACAGTCTTGATGACTTATCTTTTTGTCTTTCAGGGGATGACATTCTTCATCTCTCTGTTTCTCTCTCTCTCATCGGCTCTTAAAGAGAGAGGCGCCAGACGCTCTTTGAAAGCAGCTGGCAGCCAATGAGTGTTAGATGCTCAATGTCATGTAAGCCCATACAAAGAAACAAGCTGCATGAGACATCTGCAGGAAGACTAGGCACATTTTGGTATGGCATTGGCTTTCCCGTGCTGTGTTTAAGAGAGTGAGACAGACACTTTTTGGGGAGTTTTTCCTCATTTGAATCGAGGGTCTAAGAACAGAGGGTGTTGTGTGCTGTAGAGACTGTAAAGCCCCCTGAGGCAAGCTGTAATTTGTGATATCGGGCTATAGAAATAAGATTGACTTGACTTGACTGTTTGTGTTGTTGTTTATTGCCGGTTGCTACAGGCTGACTGTGAGTTGCTAAGTGCTCTGAAGTGTCATCTCTAACCAGTGTTTGGCTAATGATACAGTGGGATTTCTGCTCACCAGGCCTGCTAGGAACTGTTGTCGACTAAAGACTGACTTGTGGCTGGAAATATGGGCTGATCAGTATGGTAGCCCACAGTGAAAAGTATGAGAATGTCTTGAACTCAGTAGCTTGACTGGGAATTTGGGTAAAAGTCTTGAAATGTATAATAGGTGAAGTGTTGTAGCTAAAACAGAGCAAGAGTTTTCATACACTGGGTTGAAAATGTCCCCGGGCAACTCCCTCACCTCTTTCACTGAGAGTAATGATAAGGTAATGGCTGCTAGTGTGTTTGCTGCCCCCTACGCCACTTTCCAGTCGGAGGTTAAATGGAGATAGGAGTCCACTGCCAGCAAAAAACATAGCTGGCCATCCAGGGAGAGGCTGCAAAGTCAGCTACAAAACAGCAAAAATACTCAGTCATATTAAAAAATATATTATATTTAATATAAAAAAATGACTGCAATGATCAATTGAAATGGATGCTTTAACTAATAAAAATAAATGTAGATCCACAAAACACTTGAAGTTGTTAAGGAGATTCTTCCCCTCATAGTGCAGAGAAGAAAAACAAAACAAGGAAAAAAACCAACAACCACACCTAATAAAAACAGACCTGTGCTTCCTTCTATATTTTCCATTTTCATTCATGCCAGCTGCATGGATGATTGAATGCCCATCCAGCAAAACTCTAAAGCTATAACAACATTTACAAATTACACACCTATGTCTGACTGACAGAAAGCCATTATTTATACAATGTTATAGAGTCCATGCCAGAAAGGGGCTCTAGACAGATAGAGGGACAGACCAAACTTAACTGTAAATAGTAAATACTGTGTGCGTGTTGAGATAAGCTTGCAGTGTTGTCATTGTGGCTGTTCTGGACAGTAGCCTTATCTCCATCCCATTAGCATCCCCGCTGATGTGGTGTCCTTATTCTCCATATAGTGGATAACTAATTGATGGCGCTGAATTACATATTGCCGCCTTGTGAATGGAACTCATTAACTGACTTGGAGATAAGAGGGCCGAGACTTATTTGAAGGTTAATGTCAGCATAAAGCCTCGTGCATCTGTTGGCCTTCCTCTATACACAGATTAAAGCAAAAGCAACAGTTGCATCTCTATTACTGTGTGCAGGCTCGTAACTCGCTACAGTTTAAAGTGTGTGAATCCCTGCATCTGGCCTCCTGCCTGCGCCTGTTTTTGTGTGTGTGTGTGTGTGTGTGTGTGTGTGTGTGTGTGTGTGTGTGTGTGTGTGTGTGTGTGAGAGCGTGCTTGTCTCTCTGTGTACGTGTGTTTGCCTACCAACTGAATATGCTGGAGTTGTTAAAATGCTGAAGTCAGTAAGAAGCCTCTTGAAGCATTAAGCCATAATGGGCTGCAGGGAGCATGAAACAGACCACAGTGTGTTTGATGTTCACCAGAGAGAGAGAGAGAGAGAGAGAGAGAGAGAGAGAGAGAGAGAGACGATGGACTGCCGACTTGGGCTGCACTGGTCTGCTTGGTTTAGCTATTCCCTGCTCCGCCCGACTATATGTAGGAAAAACAACGCAAAGAAAAGAGAAGAAGAGAAAAGATGGAGTTAAAAATGGTTAAAAGCAAATAGCTCCTTTTTTTAAAAAAAAACTTGTTCTGCGCTGCATTTCCTTATGTAATTGTTTTCATTCTCTGGCCTGTTAAAAACATGGAAATCTGGGAGACAGTCTGTCAAAACATGTTTAGTTGCTCGGACGGAGAAACCTTTTCACAGATTGCACACTTACCTGTTTTTCGAGTAAGACCATGACCACAGACCCATGAAGTAGTCATCTTAAACTGACTAATTTTTTGGGCAGATGGTTAAAGGTCTGACAAAATTAACATTTTTTCTTCTTATTTCCTTTAAAAAGCACAAGTCAAGAAAATAGTCAGATACTTAAATTGACTAATTTTTGGACAGACAGACGTAAGAGCTGACAAACATGTCACTATTTTCCATTCAATTTCCTGTGACTCATTTCAGAAAATGTTACCTCAGTGTATAAAAGGTAAAAAATTGAGGCCAAAGAGTGACTGGTGATTTGCTTTTTAGAATATAATACACTTCCATGACAAGTATCAGCTGCCTCTTCTCTGACCAGCATGCACTTCAGCTGCTGCCACCCTTCTCTTTTCTCTCTTCTTGCGCTCCTCTTGTCTTTTGTTCCCTGTCACTTGTCTAATGTGAGAGTAGGAGTTCACACGTACAGCCCTCCCTTGGCAAGCACACACACAGAGAGACACACAGATGACAGCATAGGCCAGTCTTTTTTGTCACCATAGGGGGTTGCAGTGTCATTGCAACAGGCGTGTGTGTGTGTTGGGGGGGCAAATGTGATGTTCCTCTGAGGGCTGCTGTGTGTTGGTGTATGACTCATCTTTTGTCTTCAGAGGAATTGGCTGTGTCAAAAGGAGAATTATGCCCTCGTCACAGCAAGCCTTCTCACTGTCTCTCGTTGTGTGTGCGTGCGTGTGTGTGTGTGGGAGGTTGGGTGCAGATGTGTGTGTGTGTGTGTGTGTGTGTGTGCGCACACAATGTGTCCATAAGTGAATGAGAGAGTGTTCATTTGTGTGTGTGTGTGTGTGTGCAACAGATGTGTGATGACTTCTAAAGCCATAGCGAGAATGTTATTAAACTGCTTCCTCTCTATTTGCTGTCATTGTGTGTGTGTGCATGATTGGTGGCGTTTTTGTTTTGCCCTTTCGTCAGTTATGTAAATATGTGTGTGTGTGTGTGTGTGTGTGAGCCACGCCAAGCTGTTGTGGCTCATGTCCCCTCCAGCAGTGCTTTCTGTAGACTAGGTGAGTATTTGAAGTGACAAGGAACTGGCTTTAGCTCTCAGCGTGGCTTCGCTTCTGCTCCAGCTACCTCTCCTCTCGCTCTCCCGCTGCTTGACAGATGGTATGGACCCAAACTAGGACGCCCACTACCATATTAAGTGAGGGCACACAGTATGAATTTTACTGGATGACACGCCCTCCACTAACACACACACAAACGCACTGTCTGCAGCTGTGGACCGGAGTTTTTGTCGGGAGACTTTCATTCTTTGGCTACGACACATCGTTGAGGGGGAATCCTGTGGCTATGGCGCTATGGCAGCAAATTCTGCAGGCCCACAGGGACACACAAACACACACATATGGTATTCTCTAGATTGTATTGATTCTGATTATTGATTGAGGTTCTTATTGAGTTCTTGTTCTAATTATGTGGGTAAAGTTAGCAATTGTCAGCAGATTTAGGCTCATAAATAATGAGGTATTTTGTAATGATATATATAATATTGGGTAAAATAAAGAAAGACAAACATTTCCTGTCTTGTTGCACATATTGAATGTTAATGGTTTTATGTAGGAGTTCAAGTCATGATTATTTTCATTATCAATGAATCTGTTGACTACATTTACTGGTAGAGCTAAGACTATTCGTAGATTGATTGATTAGTCAATCGACACAAAAGTAATCGTCAGCTATCTGGAGAATGGGTTAATAGTTTCAGTCATTTTTCAAGCAAAAATAAATAAATGATGCCTTCAAATTACTTGTTTTGCCAGCCCAAAAAGATATTGGATTTACAATGATTTAAAGCAGAGAAAAGCTGCTCTTAATACTCTTATTTGAGCGAATCAACATATATTTCATTTTTGTGCGACAAATGACTTTGATGATGAATTGATTGTCAAAATAGAGTAATTGTTGATTAATGTCCTGTCAATCGTCTAATCGACTAATCTTAATTTTGTGTTCACTTTACGCGCTAGGATCAGCTGGTTCTGGGTCATGATGACCAGGAAATACTTTGTCATGTCCTCTATTGTATGAAATAATTTGAGTGTGGCGACTAGATTTTGCTCACGACTGTCTTTTGAGCGCTTCCTGCTGTTCTGATCCGGTTCTCAATACCCAAAATAATTGCCAAAACAGATGGATGTTCTCTGATGGAGACGGCCTTCAGGCTCCTGTCTCTCTCAAATATATATATAAAAAAAGAGGAAATAGGAATTGAAGAGATGAGAGATTGGCCCTGTGTATAAAAAAGATAGGAACAGATGATAAAATCAGTAAGGTGTCGTCTAACTGTTGAATGCCTGAAATGTGTCCGGCACCTCGCTGCTCTGATGCCTGGCACACACAATACAGATTTAATAAAGATAGGACACACAGGCGCAACAGTACACATATCCCTCAACTACACACTTCCCTTCGATAAGCAATCATTTCTGTTCTGCTCTGTTCAACAGTGGCCCTTTCTTCCACACATAGGTTGTTATTAAAAACACTATAGCTCACATCCGCAGAATAAAACAGTGCAGGAGTAGCTCAACAGAAACCGGACTGCAAGTTATCAAGCCCTCTGTTGGTGTATGTGTTTCTGCATGTGTGTGAGGCAAATTTCCCAGGTGTTTCAAGACTTGTGAATATCGTCTTTGTCTCCAGTTTCCCCTCCTCTCCCCTGAGGTGTAAACATTATTCTCCATAATCTCTTCCAAACTAGAAGCATGTTTCCTCATACTTGGGATGCAGAGCAGTTGCCGCTTTCTCTTCATCTAGTCTTGCACTCTCTGACAGTTTCCTCTTTGGCTTTTTAAATTGGTCATTTTAGAGGATTTAGTTTTTAGCTGCTCTAGGCAAGTGGCTCCACACAATAGTGTTATTTTTGTTATTTTTTATTGTTACTTGGCGTTCATAATTTCCTGAGGGTTTTCTCTCATCGAGATAAACTGTTTCACACTAGTTTTCATTATCGTAATTATTTTTTCCTCTCTTTCTCTCTCCCCCTAAGTCGTTTCTGCCTTTGAGGCTTTATCTTTCTCCCTCTTCCCCTATCTGCCTCTGCAGAGTTTCATTTATGAATTCATTTATTTTTCATGTGAAATTTACTGCATGCTCACAGATGCTCTCCAAAAACATTGCTAGTTTGTTTCTGGTACTGAAATGACTCCATATTTTTGTGATCTAATTTTATCATGCGTTTTATAGCCTGAACATTAAAACCATATGTTTCAAGACTACAATTCAAAAATCTAAGAAAATCTAAATTGTTTATGGAGCAACACATGATGGCACCCCAGGACTCCTCTGTGTTGGGAGAGACGAGCGGGAATAAGACAAAATTAATTCTTAAAATGTTCCCTTTAAAAGTCAGTGATTTAAGGATTATGTAAAATGTTGGAGCATCCTTTTAGTTTATCTTCCTGTGGGAATCCATTTTCTCACACTCCCTTTAACTATCCCCCAACTTCCTTTGCTCAGAGTTTGAATGTAATTACAGTGAAATCTGTGTGTTGTTTTATTGGCTTCCTGGAGGCCTAGCAAGCACAGTTTTTCCAGGCTTTAGTGGTCTGTGATCCTACTGCATGACTCCCTCTCCATCCGGTACATTTTTGGGATCTCCACTGTATAATTGGCTTAAACTGCAGAGATCCTTGGTCCGCCATAACATTAGTGCTTCTAGAAACCAGAATACCCGAATGAGTTGTTCTAGCTGCGCACTGCAGCCTCTTTATATCTCCATCTCCCAGTTTGTGGTGAATCTCCCTTCCTGTCTCTCTCAGTTCACTCCAACTCTCATCTCCTATTGGAATATTGTGCTTTCTAAGCACATTTTTCTGTAATTAGATAGTGAGATTTGGTTTTATGTGACATCATTTCTCAAGCGTTATTTGTGGCTAAGGAAAGCCCCATGTAGCTCATGGTGGTTTGCTTATTTGGCTTGACCATGCTTGGCTATTTAGATCTGGAGGTAGAGTAAATGAAGATGGAGGAGAGGGAATGACCAGAGGATTAGTAAGGCCTTATGAGAAGAAGGGCACATAAGAAAAAGCCCATAATTACAGGGGGCAATATGTAATTACTGTCAATTGTCATCCTGTTTGCTTTTTATTACATAATTCCTTATTTATTTATTTATTTATTTTCCCCACTTTTCTGACTTTCCCTAGCCTCACTTCCTGTATGTCTGTTTTTTTATGTGTGTCTCTTTTTCAGGGAAAATTTCTGGAAACAGAAATAGATATCGCCTCTGTTCATCCTGTGTAGCATCATGTCCATGTACACCTGGCACTTGTAATAGCAAGCTGCTGGTACTCATTCTGTATATCTGTCTACCCCAAAAGATGGAAGAATAGTGGAAAGAAAGAGTCGAATAGTAGGAAGGAAATATTGATCTGTTTCAAAATATAAGATTTTGTTTGTAACTTTACATTTTGTGATACATTTGTGACTATGTTTGGCTCCGCATTTATTGCAGCAATTGACTGAATTTCACATAGATGTGTTTATAGAACTGGAAAGTGGAAAGAGTTTTCTTGTGTAAGAAAAGGAGTATTAAAAGTACAAGCTTAAAACTCAAAAGCAGCAATCGCCAGAGTTTATATTCCATTGTACAAGAGCTCAGGGGTTTTAGCAACTGTACAAATATACCTTTATACACTTTTCCCCTTCTCTCCTTCCTCCCAAGAGGCAATGGCAAGCAGCGAGCTAATGAACTTGAAATGACAATGACTTATTTAGCTTGCGTTTCTTTCGCTCAGCCGTAACAGAGGGCGTTTCAGTTGGGCCCACTCGTCATCGTTTCGTTCGTCTCGTTATTTGTGATCCCTCCATTGCTCCCTCACTATTTTCATCTCTTCTTCCTCTCCTGCAGAGTCTTCTCTCATAAATATTTTACATCTTCCAAATGAACCCTGTCAACCCAAGCTTAGTGCATGGCTGGCTGCCTTGTGTATTTCTAATGCGTATAATGTGTTTATGTATAGTATGTGTTTGAGTGTGAGTGTGTGTGTGTGTGTGTGTACGTGTATTTTGATATATCCTGTGTAAAAATGTTGTTCAGCTGTGTGAGTGTCTTGCTGCATTACTCTGACGCACGGCTCCATTTCTGCTTGCATATTTTGATAAGAACGCTCTTACGACGTGCTTTACATAATGTTTTCATTTGTTTATTCAACTGTTATTCCACCAGACAAGGTGACTGAGAACATGTTATTTACAGCAACAACCTGCTGGCTTGTGCAGGATTACATGTGGTACATATTGTACATACTGAATACAAATACTGTATGCCAATCAGTGAGAGGTTTAATTATTATTTATTTCGTTTAAATAGTTGGACGCTAAGTGCCTCATTCAAGGTCAGTTTGACAGTAGCTGGGGAAGAAAGATGAAAGCTTTTATTGCAAATGTTCTCCACCTCAACCTTTCTGAGACTCAGGATTGTCATCATATTGTTTTAAGGCAGCGCATGTCTTTACCCCTTATACATTTTTAAATGTGTCTGAGCTTCCACGTCCACAAGGTGATACGGTAAGTGCAGCGTCTCGCAGCACCGTTTCAACTGGAATCCTTGACTCAACAGTGCCATGTTAGATGGATTCTTTTGGGGCCTGAGGGATGCCTGGTGCTCGAGCATGTGCAAATGTGTATGTGTTTGGATGTTACAGTTCTTATCCAGTGGCTTTATTGGTGAATGTAACAGTAAGCTCTGTCAGATATAGTCTAGTATGTCTCTTCTCTACTTTGTGTTTGAGTGTGTCTTTGGGCCAGGCGCTGCTTTAAACTAAAAGCCTTCTCTTTTAAATGTTTCATGCTGTCGCTACCTTCCTGCTGAGATAAAGTGAGAGACAGAGCTGATGCGTAGGGCTTATAAAGCAATAATAACTTTCACCCACTTCATCCTGTCATTCTTTGTTTTCATGTGTCTTGCTTGGCATCTTTTTTTCACCTCAGCATTATTACTTATACCCTTATTACTCCTCCCACCGAACAACACATTAAGTCTAGCTAGTTACTTATATCATACTGTGGCATTTTCAAAATCAATTTTCATCACACACATCTATTTGTGTTTATATTTGTGTCATTTATGTCAGCTAACATTAGGGGTGTGACAGTACACCAAATTCACAGTTCGGTATGCACCTTGTTTTAGGGTCATGGTTCGGTAGGTTTTCAGTACTGCAAAGAAAACAAAAAAACCCGCAGAAAATAACAATTGTTTTAACAACTGCAACTTGGGAGACCGTGGAAGTTAGTATTGCTGATTCAGTCTCGGTTTCAGAACCGTTACACCCCTAGCTAACATGCTTATGTCCTCTAATAATAAACTGTTACGCACATCTACAGTTTGTGACGAAATCGCTTTCTCAGTCAAGCAGGAGCAGTGGCGCCCCTGTCACAGTCTTTGTCTCCTGTGTGTCCCTGTTCCCTGCACCCGACGTTCCCAGCAGCCTCAGTTCCAGCACTGGGGCCCAGGCCATCACTCAGTCAAATTGAATCCCAAATCCTGTTGGGCAGAGGCGACTGTGAGGCTCAGGATGAATGGCTCGGCTCTGTCATGTGATGTCTGCTGATGAATGGCCAGGGCCTAGAGGACAGGGTGGACTGAATCAAGGGAAGTGGGTATGGTGTTGGTCTCTTCACAGGAGGATTTGTGTTGTAGATTATTTTATTTTATTCTTAAATGTGATATTATGATATCAAAAAGTAATGATGTTTGCTCTTCTTGAAAGGGGAACAGCAACCTACTTTCCTTGTATTGGTTCTGGCAAATGTTCCTTTGCAATGTGGTGGTGACGCAAAAAAGGGCTTCGATGTTCCATATTGGGGTGTTTTGGGATGAACTCTCACTGTAACAGCCCTTCTCTTCTTAAATCGTCCATCCCTTTTTCAGGCTCTCAGTTTTTTGAGATATGAGTTGAGACTTTGTTCCTTTCCTCCAGTCTTATATCCCATCTTCCTCTTTTCCCTCAAGCTCTCTCATGCTCTCTCCAGCTTTCTTCACCTTCTTTCAGTCCTTCTGTGTCCCCTTACATCTCTCTTGGCTTAGTTCCCTTGATTGAGCACAGCTGTCGCGTTCATCGCAAAGCCCCTCTTTTTTCACATTGTTATATAAATTGGCTGGCTGTCTTTCTCAGGCCCTGGCCCTGTTGATTTTGGGTGACGTCAATAACTGTTGTTTATGCCTTGGACACAGAGCTGATTCTACTGTCTGCTCTGACTGCTTTGACTCGGGTCATTCAACCAATACATAAATGTGTGTGTGTGTGTGTGTGTGCATGTTTATGCACCAGCGAGGCGTACTCGTTAAATTAAAATCAATCACAAATTGCTTCTCCAAACAAATCCCTTCCCTCAATTTCTTATAACTGACTTGATTATTATCTTTCATGCTTTGCCAATTAGTTCAAATTCATATTAAGTGTCTCAGGGTGAATGAGGAGGAGAGTAATACATGTGAGTGGCGCTGGGGCACTGCTTAGCTCCTCTGAGTCACTCTGTGAGGCAGAGATGTGTACCTGCAGGGCACCGTGGCAGACTGGCCTGTGACATTGAGGTGATGGGAACTTAAATCATTCGCTATTGTCTGTGTTTATCCACTGCTAGCCAGGCAGGAGTGGAGCTGAAGGGTGAGATGACCTCTGGAGCAGGACAGTATGCAGTGGCACACACACACACACACACACACACACACACACACTTGCATGTTGGCCCTTAGTTTTCCATTCTGTATACTCTCTGAGCAGCATACCATATGCTTTAACCACTCCAGGCCTGATGGACTCATAAAATTGGTTTCCAGAAAACATGTTACCAAGATGAAATTTGATGAGTGGTTAGTTGTATGCTTTTGCTGCTTTCTGAGATGGTTATGTGGTGACATTGTGCAGCCAATATGGGTTGCATAAAATATTTTTTTTGTGGTGTGGTCAGCAGGATATGATGTACATGTTTTTGAAGCATTTTGTTAAAGGTTAAAATGGTCAGTGAAAGAATCAATTCGTCAATTAAAGGAAAGTTTTACAAATTGGATAATCATAAAATCATTCACTTGGTAAAAATAACATCAAAGGATGCAGTCCATCATCCGCTGTTGTCCACTGGCACTATGTGTAAGAATTCCTAGTTTGTAGGAATTATGTCCTGATAGTAAGTCCTAATAGGCATGCACATCAGAAATGCTTGCACCTGGAGTGTCGATGTCAAGGTATTTTTAAATCATGTAAATACTATGTTGTGCAATAAGACCTGTTGTGCTACTGCAGCACTTAGATGTTAAGTAATTATTATTTTCATTGTTCATTGACCTGGCAGTTATTTGATTAATCAATTATTGGTTTTGTTTTAAAAAAGTTTGGAAAATAGTGAAAAATGTCCATCACAATTTCCCAAAATCCAAGGTGACGCTCTCTGATGGTTTGTTTTGTTAAACCAATAGTCCAAAACCCAAAGATGTTTAGATTGCTATCATATAAAACAGAGAATAGTAGCAAATTCTCACATTTGAGAAGTTGGAAACCAAAAATATTTGCCCTTCTTGCTTAAATAATGATATAAATGATGACATGGTTATCGAAATTGTTGCAGATTGATTTTCTGACAATCACTTAATCAATAAACCAACATAGCTAAATGTTGCAGCCCTATACGTTTGTGGCCACATGGATCCACGAGACGTCAATCCTGTCATCTTCGCATGTTTGCAAGGGGACTGTCCGTGTGCAGACCAAAATGTATGAACGCGCTGACTTTACACATGCATGCTGATAGTGTACACAGACATCCATTGGACAGTAGTATAACCAGAGTTGCGTGCGTTTCAGGCGATATCTGGCATGAATAACACTTTGATGGACTGTTATAGTCGGCACACTTTTTCTAAAGTAGCATGGATGGGCAGTATAACTGGAATGGATGCTAAATATATCTCAGACAGCCCTTCAAGGACATTGCTCCATTGTGATAGTAAAGCACTTCAGCCCTTCTGATGAGCATTCACTGTCAGGCTGTGATAGACCCCCCCCCCCGCGTGCTTTCACCATATTGTTACCTTCTCTAAAAGCACTTTACTCTTACTCTCTCAGTTTCTCTTAAACAGTCATGGAAAGTTATTCTATGTGGCGGCCAACCAGCTCTTCTGCAGCTAAATGACATGCAGCGGTTGTTAGAAGAGGCAGCTTTAACTGTTCAAACTCCCCACCGCCCACATCACCCATTTTCCAAACTGTAGCTTGGCCCCCTTCTCTCCTGGGAACACAGCACCTAATGCACCATTATCCTGCTATAAATACCCTTTTCCATAGACCATGCTCACACTTTCATTGTTATGTGATTATTAATTTATTTCCACCTACTGTCATGGGCCTACAGTGTACCATTAATGTCCATCAGTTCTGGGAAGAAAGGGAAGAGAGTGAAAGTGGAGCCTCGCTGTTTCAAATGATTGTAGACAGACAGTAATAATGTTGTCCCATGTGTCTGATTATTACCAGAGTGAAATGCAAATGGATTACTGTTTACTGTTTGTTTAGCATTTAGATACAGCAGTCCCTAAGCAGTGAGTGTTTTTTCCTCTATTGTGTTTCACTAATTGTTAATAGCAGAAGTTGTTTTTGATCAATGCCCAGCAGAAATGTATACAACAGTCTTCTTTATGCGTCTATATGGTTAGGTTAACCAAGTGAGAGTCATTTTTTTTAATGCTAAGAGCAGAAGAGGGGTGAACACTTTTTATTAACAGCTTTTTGTATTTCTTTTTATTCTCCTGAAATAATAGCAGAGTGACCTAAAGGGGTGTTTAGTTTTCACATCTAAAGTACGTTTTGTCATGGTACAGAGAGTCATTTTCCATATATATCAAACACATATATTCTGGACTTGGTAACGCTAGTTGATCAAATGAAATTATAGTGTAAAGGAATCATTTCTTGATTTCTTTTTTTTTTTTTGTTGCAATTTTGCACATTTCACTTTCATTCTGACTTCTTTTGCTTTTGTGCATTTTTCAAAAAATATGTTGATCCCAATGACATTAAATGAAGTGAATAATAAATCTATGGAGCATTTGCTGATATATTCCCTAAACCAAACCTGTTGACTTTTACTGTCCATCATTTCAGTATCAGTAAAAGGATTAGCCAATTAGTTTGCGACATTAAGGCATTAGCGATAAATGTGTTTAATTCTGTTTATTCTAGACAGGAAGTAGAGAATCCTTCTCAAGACTTTCCCTCAGTAGCTGAGGTGGCAAATGGCCGATAAAGCAAGAAAAAAAAAAAGGAAAGGAAACTGCGCCTCTACTCTGGCCATTGACTGTTTATTCACGGATTAGATGCCTATCTCTTCTAATTGAGTTCCCTGGGATTGGCACAGTCATAGTCACAAACACAACTCTGGTCTCCCTGTGTCTTCATGAACTCCTGGCACACGGATACGTCTGCAGCCCAGTGAAACAAATTCACAGCAGCAGACTCTGAAGTTTCTCTTTAACTGCTACAAAGTCCATCCAAGTGGAATTATCTTTTTCGCTCTGCAGTAGTGAGCTTTTAATGATTTTTTTAGGTTGGGAAAGAGGAAATGGATGAATGCAATTCAAGGCCGTGCATTGTGCCTCTGCGTGTCCTTGTGGAGATGCTTCGGAGCCGTGTCTGTCTTCTTGTCAGAATTATATTGTCTCTGCCTTGTTTGGCAAACAGAAGTTTTATTGTACCTCTAGGTGTTTCTGCGGTCTGTATGTAGATACTGTATGTGTGTGTGTGTGTGTGTGTGTGTGTGTGTGTGTGTGTGTGTGTGTGGAACAATATGGAGGAGATACCCGCTTTTATGAGCAGGTCTGTCCTTGTAGTTAAACAAGCCTGTAGCACTCGGTCGTGCACTGCAGCAGTATCTGCTGATACAGACATCTGCCCTGGCAGTTAACTGGCGACTACCCCTGTAGTTATTATTGTAGTCTGTAAAGGGAACCTATCGTGCTGTCTGGAGACAGCCACTTTAATAAGACTCTGTCAAGTTCATGTTCCTTTCTCCGAAGAAGAGGGACCTTCTCTTTCTTTGCCCCTTATTTCTACCTCTTCACGTTCACCCAGTCTTTTTTTACTTTGTAGAGATTCTTGGTAGGGACCATTTACTGTAAGCTCCTGCTGCGTCTCCCCTCTCCTCTTCTCTCTTCCCCTATATCTAGCCCAAAGCAGGCTTTGATGTTCAGTGTCTTTAGTCTCTGAAGCAATGCTGTTCTGCAGCAAAAGAAACACCCCATATCTTCCCCTTCTCTCTTTCTTTTTCCTTTTTTTTGAATATTGCAGGTGAAAAGAAACCTACACAGTGTTGAGCCAGCTGTTAGATAGCCAATGTTTTTCTCTGAGTTAAGGTGAAGTTCTCCTTTTTGTCCTCATTTTCTGCTTATGACTTGAATCACAGCCTGGCTTGCGATTAACACTAGCAAAGCCAAGGAGACAGGTAATTAGGAGAAAATGTCTTTTCCAAGCTCACTTTTTGCACATTTTCACCTCCAGTGCGAGGGGTAAGAAAAATAACGTACGCATTAAGGTTAATATTAGGGGCACAAGACCGGACATTTAACTAAGTTTCTGTAGGCATGTAACTTTTACTTTCAGTCACATCTTAAAGCACAGATTTCTTTACATGTGTCAAAGCTTGTTTACACCTCCAAACCTGTCACAGCAGATAAGAAATGAAGCTTGTCTATCTCCCATCATCATAGCATTCCAGACTCCCTTTGGTTTCTTTATCAGTTGGCAATATTTGTCCATTAACAAGATTTACCATTGCTGTTCTTCATACATAAAACATGGTTAAAACAAAACAAAATCAAACATTTTGATAGATTAAAATCATGTCTTAGATAAGTAGTTGTAAAATGGGATAACATTTGGCATTTTCTTCCTTTTTGAGTTTCAGAGAATAGAGATGTCAGGCCCATTCCTGTCCAGTCAGGGCATGCTGCTCAGAAGCTTGCAGTACACAATACCTCAGGAACATGCTTAAGCAAACACACACACAACACCTGTCGTATAACTGCACAAAGGTATGCATGTAACAGATGAAAGGGAACCTCTATCTTATGACGTCTTTTTGTGCAAATATCTGCTAGTTTTTGAGTTGGCCCTTTTCTCTTTTAATTTTAAGGGGGAAAATCCGCATAAAGATCAAATGGGGCATGATCTGACATGTATGCTTTGGCATAGCTCAGTGGTAGCTGACAGATTTGAAGTTAATTAAAAGTGCTCTTTTGTCCGTTGACTGATGCCAGTGCAGCGGGATCTGGGTGGTGTGATGGGCGTGGGTGGAGGGCACAGGCCGGGCCGCACAATGGTGGGCTTTGTAGGTGGCTGTGATGTTGGGAAAGATGTCATGATGTCAGGCAAGTGCTGGCTTCAGTCCATATATTCAAGTCCAGTGGTCCTCCTCAGAGCATTTATAACACCTTCGCACAGCTGGATGAGGAGGAGGAAGAGTGGGAAGAGCAGGTGGTGGAAATCTATCCTGCAAGAGGAGCTGCGGTACAATGGACTGCATTCCTTGGGAATATTCTGGAGTAAGATGTATTTTGATAAGGACTTGAATGAGAGTGATACGTCAAAGGTACTCATACACTTTGCAGCTGCATTAAAGATTAAATCATTCAGCTGTACTAAGAAATCAGAGAAAAGACTTCAGCTTGCACACAATCAAGCTGCCAGAGTCAAAAGAAGTAAAACAGAGCACATTAAACCCATTTTAGCATCTTTGCACTTACTCACTTTCTCTTTTATAACTAGTATAAATGTTATACTAGTTTACAACGCTCTGAATAATAATAAGATGTATTGACCAAAACTGTGGAATAGTCTGCCAAATGAAAAAGAAAATTATGTAGATCCGTGTGCTGGAATTTATATATATATATATATATATATATATATACAACATAACTGTTAATGACAATGAAATAAATAGTAGTCTCATGTTACAATAATGATGACACCACTGTCAGTAGCTCTTTGTTCTTTGTACCATTAGCCTGGTTGTTGTGCAGTGATGCTGCTAACTCCATGCCCTGCTGTGCCTGTCTTTGACTGGCATTGGCATTGCAGATAAGACCCTGAGTTGCAGAGGAGTGGCATAGATAACCAACGAGAGCCCTTGAGTCCTTCTCTGTCTGCCCCACTGTCTCTCACTGTCTCACTCTCTCTCTCTGTCTCCCTGCCTCCATACTGTAAATCCTTAATGTCTTTTTCTACTCTCAACTTCTCCTCCTCCCTGCCTGGTTGGAGGGATAACCATCTACCCTTTCAGCGAAAGGCAGTGCCCTATCTGTCTCCCTTTGGCCTCCCTCTCGGCTCTCTCTCTCTCCCTCCTTCTCCTCTGCCTTCATCTCGCCCTGGGAGGATAACCATCTAGCCTTTCAGCACAGGCCAGCTCTTTCTAATGACTGTTTCCAGTGAGGGAGGACAGTGGAGAAGCTTTGTCCCACTCACTCTGGTGCATTTCAGCAGCCCGGGGGGGAAGGGGGAAGTCTATACCATATTTTGATATTTGGACAGCACCACAGATAAGGACATTTAATGTAATGTGATGGCAAGATGAGAAGAGATAAGGTTCCTGCTTCTTTAAATTTGACCCTTGCTTGTTGAAATTATTTGTCAGCTAATATGACACCAGTGGTTACATGGCTGACTTGCTAATTTGATAGCTACTTATGTGGAGCTTTTTTAAAGGGCAGCGGGTTGAGTTCAACAATCATAATCCAGTACAATGAAACAGAATTTAAACATTTACGTTGAACTAAAATCAGATGTCAAAGGTCACAACAAAATGAAAAATAAGCACAGCATCATATCATTCAACTATTTTGCACCAAATGTTGAACCACCATGTTCCCCAAATGTCATATCTGGAGACTGAACTCAGTCTCTCAGATGTCACACTGCAGGTGGGAAAGTTTTGATGACTGATAACAAGAATGAGGAGTAAAATTTGGAAAGAAGATAAAGTTGGAAGTCTTGACAAAGAAGAAACTAAAAAAAGGGCATGTTTGACAAAATCTGATGTTTGTAAAACTGATAAAAGACTGACAAAATGTGGGGATAAAAGAACCCAAGAGGAGCAAGACAGAGTTTCAAGCTCCATGTTTAAAGATAAGCTAGGCAGAAAACCAAGAAATCGTGACAAGCGACGGGAAAACATCTAAAACTTTGAAGTCGACAGGCACATGAGCACTGAGAGGAAAAAACATTAATAGAGTATATGATGGAGCGAGTGAGTGAAGGAAGGGGAGAGCGACAGAGGCAGACGGAAAAGAGGACAAGAGGAAGGCAAGAAGCAAATAACTGCTGCACTTCCAAGTTCAGGAGTGCAGATTTGACAAGCATTTAGGTTTTCTTTTTTTTTTTCAAAGAAGAACCTATGAAAAGCCCTCTTTCAGGCCTGGACTGAAAGGGGGATTAGACAGAGGCATAGCGAGTGAAAGACACAAACATTCCTTTACACATCTTGTGCATTTACCTGTCAGAGTGCTGCAATAAAGCTGCTCCCACATGGGCAATATGCCAAGATTTTGAATTCTAAAGGCCGGAGGGCTGTCTGTGAAAGTCTTAACATTAGAGACAGCCCTGTGTCTTTTGTTAAGGGAAATCATTTTAAATTATAGCCAAATAACACTAATATTTCTGTAATGTGTACACACCTCTGATCTTCAGTTTCCAGCAGTCTTCCCTACACTATTTAAATGTTCTGTTCAAGAAGTAAATCATGCGCTCTTCGGAGTGTAATGCATATCTTCCTCTCAGTTTTACATTCTAGTCTGACCTTTTAGCATCAAAGTTGCACATCAGTTCCAAGTCCCTCTGGATGTAATTTCCCTTACAGCTATGGTGAAGAGTAATTTGCTGTGGTTCTCGCTGATCTATCTGTGAAGAATGCTTGGATTGTGCTGTGTGGAACATAAATTCTCTAACTGCACATAATCTGTCCACTGTCCCTGTCAGCGGAGAGAGAACTAATGATTTTTTACATCATTAAGCTTGTTCCAGTGCTTGAGGGGTCATTGTATGACCAGTTAGCCTTGCAATGTCACGCTAACAAGTGCTAACCCATGACAAATTCAGTAGTATTTGGAGTTTCAACAGTGGAATGTGTGAAAGTCTTTTTTTTAAGTTGTTTTCTTTTCATCTCCTAGTTTGACAGAGATCAAGAGGCCCAAACTGACTTAGTCCAAATGGACCTTCTTCCAGGAAATGCCTTTATTGTTGGTTCCGGTTCAAACTTATTACACCACGTGAAAGCATTTGTAAGGAGGTCATCAAGGCCAGACAGCATAGTTAATGGACACTCGGTTTAACCTATATTTCTGTGCAAACACTGCAGCTAGTTTTTTCTTTATTTTATTCATATTTCATTTGTATATTTTATGCATGGTTATATATAATATACAGCAGTTGGAACATTTTGTATTCAGTTGATTGTTCAATTTAACCTGTAAATGGTATGAAAGCCACAGTACAGTCTTTGCTCTTTCCCACAGTGATAACAGAAGGTAATTTAAAGTTGCTAGTAATTATGCACAGCTGTGTGCAGTGAGAACAGTATTCTGTCACTGTTGAATAATTTTTGATTGTGATTATTTTCATTTAGCAATTTCTTTTAATTTCAATGCATGCATCACTGATTAACCTTTTAATCTTTGGGATGGTCAAAAACCACACAAACCTCTTGAGTAACAACAACATATAACACATTAAGTTACAGCAAGCAATAAGTGGTAGTCAAATGTTTTGCACTGACATTTAATTCAAAGTGCACCGCTAAATGAATAAATCATGTTTTGGAAAGCTATTTGCCTGACATAACCACTCAAATGAAGGACTAGATGGACCCCCGCTAATCTTTGTGCGCCATGGTTTAGACCATGGGTCACTAATAGGCGGACCGCAGTCCGAGTCCGGACCCAGACGCCATCCTGTACGGACCCGGACCTAAAATCAATAAATTATTAAGGGATTTTAAATTTTTACGGGGGATTCCTATTTTAACTGGCGCAGCTTTTCTAGTCTTTGCGGCACTGGTTTAGCGGCTCAAGAAACTCACAGACCAATTGCATACGAGTTACGCCAGCCCACGTGACGCTACTCAGCCAATCAAATCTGTGCATTACAGACGGACGAGAGAGGTGAAGGGCGAGTGACAGATGATAAGACGAGTGAACGATACAGGGAGAGAGACTGTGAAGTCAAGATGTGAAACAGTTAACAAAGAAAAAGGGAAACTCAAGCTGCTGCTACACTTTATTTTGTTTTTCTAAAATTAAGCACTTTATTTTAAGATGCACAATTTTTCCAAAGCTATTTTATTTATTTTCTCTATTTTATTTTTAAATGCAGCCCTTCTTTTACTTAATCAGAGAAGAACATTATACAGATCTACAGTGTTATATATCTGTATAGTTAAATGTTAAGTGACAATAAATATGGTCAAAATGTTTTTGAATTGTACTTTCTTTATTTGATTTGACAGTCAGTTGTTGATTACATGCAGACGTTGATACAACTACTAGGCTACTTCAATATATATCACACTAAATCACAACGCAAGTTAGACATTATGATGTTCCGGAGCTTTGCTTGAGGACATTTTCTCTAACTGGACCTCTTCGAACTTTAGTTGAATACCCCTGGTTTAGACCAAAAGCTGATCAAGGTCAAAGGTCACCATCTAGGTTGCAGGTTTGGTGTTAACTGTCCCTGTTAAATAGTCATCTAGCCAAAGTACCCTCAAGCTGAAACTCATGGAATGGTTATTAGACAGAGTAATGGAGTGATTATAATGTACTGAATGTACTTGTACTAATGCAATGCAACTATGTAATGTGTGGTAACAGTTAAAGAGTAGCCAAAAGGATTTGTGATTTGTTGTAATCAGTATGTGTTTCTTGTTAACAACTCACTTTTCAATGCAGTCACAATCAAACAAATATGGTATATCATATGATGATGTGTTGCTTTGTATCTAAACTAAATACCAATCTTTTCTTCATTTTTGGTGCACCGCTAACATCCTGATGGTCAGGTGACTCAGCTTCCCAAAAAGCCCTTTTTTTCCCAGCAAGCACAGGCACAGCTGGGGGTTGTGGTTCTTCAAGTCATTATGTGTAAATGGTCAAGGCCCATCCTGCTTTGCATCAGGCAGGAGAAGTGTGTGACAAAGAGATGGTGGCCTACATAGAACAATGATTTGGTGGCCTGGTTTCTGAAATGAGCTACTGTGGCAACTGGTGCTCTGTGATGTTTCATGCGGTGTCATTGTGGTTTGCTGAGAGAACACGCTGGTAGGAGGCGGGCATGAAACTCACAGACTTAATAGTTCTGACATTGTCTGAGCATCTTCATCCTTGTCTTGACCGTGCTGTTGCTTTCCGGTGGTTTGTGTGCGTGTTGACTATCCTTTCAAGCAGTCTTTGTTTGCTGTCTGCCTACCTGCTTGCCTATCTAGAAAATGTTGTCTGCTCTGTTGTCTTGCTGCCCATTTGCCATGTGACTTTCATGTTTCTGTCTGATTGCCTTTCGGTCTCTCTGCCTGGCTGTCAGTTAGCCGTGTCTATCTGTCTGTTGTCAAGACATTTTACTGACGCACAGTGACTAAGAGAGGCCTGAAGTGCTAGCCTGTCCTGACTTGACTTCAAAATAGACATCTTGGCACGCACAGCAAGCACACACAACATCGCCAAAACAGGGCTTTCCTTGTACAGCGTTAGTTCCCATGTCAGGACCTCTTTCAGATCAGGCTTTCGCTGTGACTCACTGGTTATGAGACTTATGAGTGATCGTTTGAGAGCAGTCATTAAAGCCCACAGCCATCGCCATAATGCGTCTGATTGTCAGTTAACAGGAGCGCACACACTGCAATACACAGCTCTGTCTTTTGATTCACTGATTAAAGTGCTGCTGTTGGTGCTTTGATTGATCAGACCTCAGCTAGATTGTGCATTTTATGAAAATGCTTAAATGCAGATAGTGTACACAACCAATAAGTTGTCCCATCAAACCAATAATTCCACCAAATGACAGATGATGATACTATTTATCTTGGTTTATATTATATTAAACAGAGACAAATGACATACAATTATTACACCCCCCCCTCCAGGTAAAGATTATTGTCTAGCCCCCCACCATAAATAATACATACCAGTGTTTGAGGATCTGGGCAAGTGGGGATTTGCTCTTTGGAAGCCCAGATTCCCAGGCCAGATTCCCAGCCAGAGGCGAAGGAAGGAAAGGGGAGGAGGGAGGGAGAGATGAGTGAACTAAGGGAAGGACTGAGAGACTTGTCTGTGCTTTGATCTGATGACTGAAGCAGAGAGTGTCAGTCATATTTTCTCCAAGCACTGATCTATAATCAGATCACCCAGCATTTAATACTTATCTGACTCATTATTGTGGATTAAAGAAGATCTGATTGAGGATTTGACAACCTTTCTCTCTGGCTTTGAAACCGGTTGGATGGGAGTGGAGGGCGTGTGCTTGTGGGTTCAAAGCTGATGATTGATGGCTTTTTGTGAAGGCCTTTGTACTATGGCAGCAGAGAGAAGAGAGACGGATTAAATAGTAGAATAGCATTCAAGACTTCCATCATATGTGCCATTTGTGTTCTATTAAAGATTTATTTCTGTTAATTTCTATCCAAAGAATGAGAGTGACAGAGCACACTGCTCATTCTTTCTGTGGAGTGGAAGCTGCAGAATCATCAATCTGAGCTGACAGCATGTAAATGCAGGAGGTCTGAGTGGTTTAATTATTATTATTATCATTATTATTATTATTATTTAGCAATCTGTATTACCCCTGTATAAAGACGTAATTGCTGTACTAACAGTAAATCTCTCACTTGGCATTTCTCTGGATCTCTGGATGAGATCCAGAGATAAGAATGGGGTTTTGCACAATGCACAAAACGCACTGTTCTGTATATTGTGAACTGTGCAATTTCAAGAACTCATAGTGTGAGAAAGAGGGTGAGAACAAAGAGGTGAGCTTGAGAGAATCAAAGGTCTCGGCAGGTAACAGCTGTGCCGCAACTCCCTTGCAATATACTACTGAGAAGATTAGCTGATTAATCATTTATCAACTTGCAGAAAATTGTTAAATTGCAAAGTTGTTTAGTCATCTGAAAGAATCTGAAGGACAAGTTAGCAATCTAAAGACATTAAATTGGGGCTTGGTGGGTAGTAATGAGGATTTATCATAAGTTAATAGAGTAGATAATAGATAAATGAAATTATTTTTGTTAAACCTGCAATAACAATTGTTTTAGCCTCTTGGGGGCAGCAAAACAAGCTGCTGTTAACACAACACTGACATATTATCACCTTTTAAGTTGAGCTTGAGGTTTAGAGCTTTTTCCTTTAAAAACAGTCGCCTGTCGCATCTGAAAACATTGTTGATGAGAGCAATTAGAGTGAACCAAAACAGTAAAGTAGCAGGCCATAAAACCAAAACAATCAGCTGAAATATGCTATAACACTCTGTAGAGCTGAGGGGAGTCTGGTGATAATCTTCTGCTTGTTCGTCATTACGAGCGACTCCTAATGTACAAGTATGAATATGATCCATTGTTAACCCAATATGGATTGTAGCCGCTTTAATTCATAATGAAAACAATCGATAGTAGAAGGTCACTAAACCATTCGATTCCTCACCTGTTTCCCTTCCTTACAGTTCCCTACTTTTGTTTGCTCTCCATCTTTATTCGTGTATTTTTGGTGCCTTTGTGAAAACTTTTCATCCCCTGTGCTTTTTCTTTCACATCGCCCCAGCTCTTTTATGTGCTCACCTTCCTATTTTTCTCCTGCGTATGTCTCTCTCAGCTGCATCACCCACCACCCTCTGTGTCCATGTCTCTGACTCAGTCGTGGCTGAATGTGTTCTAGCTCTTGTTGCTTTGACAGGCCCTGACAACAGCAGGTCAGCTTTTATCTGTCAGACTCTCCACCTCTGAGCAGCGCAGAGCAGAGGGGAACTGGCTGCTTTGTTTGTTCTTTCTCCATCAGGAGACAGCTGCGCCGCAAAGGGAAGCTTGCAAGTTTATAGGAGTCAAGCCGTGAGTTCTCTCTCTCTCACACACATAAGCACAAATACCTGTGCACAGGCACATATATAATACACTGTACTAGTTCTCCCTTTCTTTGTCTGTCCAGACCCTCTCACACGTACAGTTAAATGTAGGGGCAATTTCACATGTCAGCGTCATTCTTGAAAAGGAACCCATAGCATTTTTCCACAAATGTAATTTGCATACTCAGGACCTTGTAACATTTCTGAACTCTTGACTATAAAGCAGCCTCATTAATGGATAGAGCATGAACAGTATAATATATAAAATAAATTTATCATTTCTCATGTAAAAGGAAATTAGACTTGTTAAGCCAATATAAAAATGAAATAAAGTAAATCAGTAATCAGTAAATCAAGCATCATTTTAAAGACCTTGTGTACTTAAAGCTGCATTAATTGATTGTTTTGGCCACTTGGGGGCACCACAACAAGCTGTATTGACATACTATCACCTTATAACATTATGACAAACAAGCTGCTTATTTAAACATCCAGCAGTGTTGTGTGTCTGGCCATCTGATGAACGTAAGACCAATATTCACTCTCTTTTTAGATCTGTTTTTGGCTCTCCTAAAACATGAGGAAAACATCTGGCTCTTTAGCTGCTAAATGCTCCACTATGTTCATCAGCTAGTTGCTAATTTTATCTGTCTCTCGTTAAGTGCTGGGCAGGTAGGGTACAGTGGATATATCTGAACTTGGGGGTTGTTTCATCAATATGAGCGACCACTTTCACATTACACGTTGTCATTTGATCCACTGCAAACAGGGTACAATTCTCAATTAGTGGCTGGGGTCTTGTGCGATTGTATAAAATATCATAATTCTAGTCACACATGGTCAGTGATGATAACATGCATTAGGAGCTCAATGTGGAGCTTTGACTGAATGTTGGAGAGCTGAAAGGGGATTTTCCTGCAAGAACTGATAATGCTCGTCTTCTTTGGTGTCACTATTTTCCAAATTCTACCTGCTGCTGTGTTGCAACCAAATCTATCCTGAACAGTCTTGTCGCCGAAAAGAGAGAACTGTTCCTTTCTGGGAAACTGAATGCCAAAAAGTCTGACACTGTCTCATGGATATTTTGAAGCCAGCACTGTTACAGGTTTACTGTGTGAAAATGGCTCCTGTTATTAATTCCGCATCCTCCCTCATCTTTTTTTCAGTTATACAGAAGGCACAAGTGTCACTCTTCTTTCGTCTGCATCATGTGACAGGATGTACTGTCTGATGTCAGTCAACTGTTGACACTTCCTGTCAAAGACCTTTGCTAGCCCATCAGTGGAAAACTCACCCACACACACGCACTCCAAAACAACACACACATTCCTGCAGACACAGAAATGAGGTCAACTCTTTCCAGCCTGTAGTTACTCCTTTTATTTTGAGATGGCCTACGATACAATATGCCTCTCAGATATGGTTCAGATACACATCAACAGGATAACTTTCTTGAAAATAACTTTTTTTATTGACTTTTCCCGCTCCCTGTCTGCCTTAGTTTTTGCACACACACACACACATTGAGATTCAGTATGTAAGTCGATACACAGACAAGCTCAAGTTAAGGCATGTCTGTAACAGGCAAGAGGAGGGTGTGTTATACTGTAGGTTGTAACTAGGACAGTGTGTGTCTGTGCTGTTTGTACAGTAGATTGTTGGATGTGTTATTCTTGTTAAGTCTGAGTAAATTGCATTCTCCTGCATTCCAGGTCAGTCGACTTTAATCTCAGTTAACACTCAAAGTGAAAAAAGACATGGTGTGAATGGATAAAGAGTGAAGACGGCAGGACATGGCTGGGCAAGTTGGCAGACTGGTTGGAAAGCTACAACACCACATCAGCCTTTTTGACAGCACTGTGACTGTACCTGCTTAGTGAATGGGACAGGCTGCTGCCGCCGCTTGACGCAGTTGGCACTCACACTCTTTGGTTATTCATTGGCCACTGGGATTTGTGTGTTTGTCTGTGTGGGGCTGTCTTTTATATATGTGTGTGTGAAAAGGAGAGAGCCAGACAGAGACGGAAGGAACAGGACAATGAGAAAATGTGGTTGTGCGCATTTGTGTGTGTGTGTGTCACTCTTTTCCTGTCTTATCAGAGTGGGCAGTCAAGCATGTTTCTCAGGGCTACAGCAACTTAATTACAAAACCTGTTGTAATCCATCACGTTCCTTATAAATCACAGCTCCCATTAGAGGGCTGCAACACGATTGGGATCCTGCAGGCTCTGTGCGACCCAGTGTTGGGCCTAACAATCATGTAATGTCATGCATTTTCTTCCACTTAACTGTTTGCCTCCAAATTAGGTAAAAAAAAATAAAAGTTTCAGTTTGGCTTGTCGCTCTTTCTTGCCCACTCACATTCTCAATCTCTCTTGTAACGTTAGAAATTGCCATCCCTAATCCATTTTTTATCTGTAAACAATGACACTATCACTGTTGATCTCCAGTGTGATCTCCCAGCATCTGGTTCACATCTGTTGCTATGAGAGATGATATAAACCATCACAGAAACAGGGACACTATTCATAATAATTTTATCCACTTTTAGGTCCCACTGCCTGACACTGAAGCTGTTTTTACTTTTAAAGGCATGCCATAAGGCTTATTTTCAGTTCATGTCTTGTAAATGTGACTTTATTAAAGAGCTGAGTAATTGTATAAGCATTTTTAAATGCAGTAATATGAGGCAGGGCAGCAGAAAACAATGAGTTTCTGCCAGATGGTGCATCAGCATGAGCACACAGTAATGGTTAAAAAAAACAGTCAGCATGGTATTGCCCTCCTAGGCGGTAATAAACATATGTAGGCGCAAGATCCTGTATCCTGTCTTATCTTGTCCAATCCCAACCCGTCTCACCCCGTCCTGTCCTTTGCTATACTCCACTTCATCTCTCTGAGGCCCATTTGTCAAGACAGGCAGACCACTGTTTGAGTTAATCACAGCCAGGGCTATTTAACTCTAACCAAGTAATCTACTCCCCACGGCCCACATCATTACATTATCCCATTATTCATTTAGCCATTCCTCTCTCCTGTAGTCCAAATGAGTAGCTGGCCAAACTTTTCTCAGCCAGTTTAACGAATCAGATTCAGTCAAGTGAGTGAAAGAGCACCTGTTTAGTGTGACAGTAGAGAGCAGTATATTCACGGGTGTTTAATGAGCCTTTGGCTATTGAATAGTTCTCTGATCAGCCAGCAGTGCAGGTAGCCAGATAGCCAGTGCGGGCTGGAAGAAAGCGGCATGGAGATCAGCCGGCCTCAGTAGTAATGTGTTATTAATGTGTTATGTGGCCGCCACCTCGTCTGGCTCGAGGATGCTATTTATGTGACTTTCTGCTTGGCTCACATTACCAGATAGGGTCGAGGTTAAAGCCTGGGCCGCCCGTAGGCTGTTCTGTGTGTGTGTGTGTGTGTGTGTGTGTGTGTGTGTGTGTGTGTGTGTGTGTGTGTGTGAGAAAGTTAGGAGTACAAAGAAAGACGAAACAAGTAGACAGACTAACAGCAAACAGGGATGCAGGGTGGTAGCTGTTAGATAGAGACCATAGTGTCTCTATTAAGCATTTGTCTGGTCAGTATGTGAAACTTCAGCGTGTACAGTTGGTGGATCAGACATGTAAACCTCTGTTGTCAAATAGCCGTCTTATTTTTCTTCAGTTTAACCCTAATCCACTGTTCAAGTGTGTGTATGGATGTGTGCGCATGTGTGTGATTCCTGGTGTTCCATGGGTGTTTTCCTTGGCACTGGCAATAACCCACCTAGCTGTGGACACACACGCACACACTCTCACCAATGACTGGATTAGGCCGCTAATCGCTCAGATCCCACAGCATGTGTGCACACGCACACATGACTGCAAACACACACACACAGTGTCAGTTATGCAATTGCAATCATGACCAGGAGCCATCAGTTATGTATGTCAGCATGTCTGTGTGGTCGCAGTGATGCCATTTTGTCAAATGTGCTTCAGAAGAAGAGTATGGAGATTTACCAGCTGTTCACATGTGATGCATCCTGAATTCCTATATGCATACTTTAGTGCCAGCATTGTCAGACTGAAAATATAAAAGTATGTTCACTGTCAATCTAGCATTAATTCCCATCTCCTTTATTAATACTAATATGTGAACATATAATTACTGTGGTTTATATATACTCACTAATCAGGCTCCAACAATAATGTGAAGTTGATGGTGATACCAGGCGTGCTCACCTTCACGTTATTATATATCAATTCTGATACTGACACAAGTACAAACAAGAAAAAATAATATTAATAGATGTCAATAACAAATACGATGTATCTTACTATTGCACAAAAATATGAAGATTACTTTAGTGACATATGACATCGCTACAAGTAAAATGGGATTTGAAGCAACTTGAATTAAATAAACTCATCAAATCAGAACGTGCCATTAGGGCACATAAAAGGTGACAAGAAATGATTTGAATGTTCGTTTTAACAGATGCCCACTGCACTCAGGCTGATTAGGGCCTTGATTATTGAGCTCTTTTGCATATTTGCAGAGCAGCATCCACCACCACCACCACCACAGGTAACTCCAGGTAACATGCATCCTCTTTTATCCTGGAAATATGAAATATTAACATATACATACATACATAGTATAAATTATCTATATGTGAAATTTATACATATATACATACATTTAATTAATGACAGGGTGTCAATGTTGGTGGTATATCACAAGCCCCCAATGTCTAACCCAAGAATGAACCCATGATTGTCAGGGTGTAGAAAGCTCAAGAGCCGATGTCAAAGAAAAGTCATAGGTGCCCAAAGGTTTATGTGTAGACAGTTACACCTATGGGCTGAGCTGTATGCAAGGTTTTTGAAAAGGTGGGAAGAAGCCATTAACTTATTTCTTTCTGAAAGGCAATAGTGTTAACTACTGTGCCACTGTGGTAATAGTTGTCATAATAAAAATGAATTACATATACACATGTTTGAAGGGAAAAAAAGTATATTCTATGGCCCAATTTTCCACTGCTTTTCCGACAACTGCTTTTCCGAAACCAATGTTTTGAATAAACTGTGCACAACTGGGGGCGAAATCCTCCATGCACACACTGAATAGTCAAAGTCTGAATTTCTCAGCTCGAAGTTGCATATCTTAATCAGCACCTTCACAGGTTAACCTGTTCTGAATTTATGGAGCTAATGTAGCATCAAAACTTGCCACAGATGTGAAATAAACTGCCACAATGGACGTGTTTTTTTTTAAATTATCTTTACCCATGGACCAGAAAGAAACAAGTGAGGCCAGCATTTTGACTTCTCCTGGTTTGTTCACAGGCTCCCAGACATTTGACGGAGACACTTTGGCTTTGAGTCATTCTTAATTTCCTGTTGCCCTCTCCTCTCTCTGTGTTTCCCACCATCTCTAAAAGCCTCTGACTGTCAGTCTCTCCCATGCTTTATCACAGTGTGCACGACCTTATTCTGCCTTCCCAGATTGCTGCTTAATAGGAGCCTTCCTCCCTGGTGAACAGTGATAAGCTAATGGTTAGGGAATTGCTCACCATTTAGCAGCCATGTCTGTCAAAAGAAAAGGGAAAGAAGTGATGGAGGACTTTAATGGGGTTAAAGGGAACAGTCAGTTTCCCTAATTTTTGCCCTCTTGCATGGATTAATGTTTGGGTGGGTGGGTTGTTCATGCATGTGTGTAATTTTAGGAGAGGCCAGATAATTTTCTTGCCACCTCTGTGTTGATTGGCCTCGCAGAAGGTGGCTGATTAATGCAGATCACCTACGCTGTCAATTTAAATATATTTAAATAGATCATTTAATTTTGAGCAGGTCTTACTCGTGTGGTTTTGTTTCGTCTCTGTGTGCCAACTGCACAATCAGTTTAAACTCTGTAATTCATCTGCTCTTGTGGCACATGAACCATATTATTATCATTATGACCATGGTTTTCAAGTTTATCATGCATTCCATGAAGTTTATTCAGACTGCAGGAACAATTTGGGAACAATAGAGACAGGAAATGGTGAGAGCAGACTGGAAATCGGTTCATGCAAGAGTAAATCTCTAAATCTCTAAAGGAGAGGTCTTGCAATGAAAACGTGTTTTTTTAGCTATCTCTTTAGTACAGAAAATGGGGGATGTGTCTTGTATTGTAAGCACATAAAATTAGACATCTCAAGCATTAGCATTAGCTACCCTCTCTGTTGTGGCCCTTTAGATGCTACTGTTAGAGCCTCCCTCTAACACAGCTCTTCTCTTTAGATTGAGCTGTCCTCCTCTGCTGATTACTCTAGTATCCTCTGGCTATGAGACTGAAAGTGTGTGTCTGTGTGTGTGTGTGTGTGTGTGTGTGTGTGTGTGTGTGTGTGTGTGTGTGTGTGTGTGTGTGTGTGTGTGTGTGAGAGAGAGGGAGAGAGGGAGAGAATGAAAGAATGTAAGTGTAAAAGCGGGAAAGCCATGTCTGGTTGTTAAGGATACATTTCCTCTACACTTTGATCGAGAGTGGCTTACTGTCGCTCTCACCCAAATAGACACACACACACACACACACACACACACACACACACACACACTCTTACTCCAGTTTACTGAGTCAAATGGAAGAGACTGCTCTGTTTGTAACATTAGCCGACTGTTAGGTTAGCCAACTGGAAATGTAATGCTCTGTTACAGGTGACCTTTCCTGCTGTGTGGCAGATGTGTTTCCAGGACTCTGCGTGTGTGTGTGTGTGTGTGTGTGTGTGTGTGTGTGTGACCACTCTGCAGATGTTGTGAATATAAACTGAATATTATCACACTATATATATATATTATATATATATATAACATATTATATATATATATATATATATATATATATATATATATATATATATATGTCACAGATATGGCACAGATGTCCTTATATATATATATATATATATATATATATATATATATATATATATATATATATATATATATATATATATAAGGACATCTGTGCAAAGAACAATAATACACACTTAGGCACACAATAGAGTATATACACGCATACACACTCTATTGTGCAACTAAGTGTGCACGGATGTCCTTCAAATGACAGGCAGCAATCAGATTGCATTGGAAGAAATGGCCACAGGCCCATAACACACATAAACACTAAAACCAGTGCAGGCATTTAAATGGCTGTCCCAGGGGCTGACAGATTGCAGCTGACCCCTGATAGTACTGTATGCTATTTCTTCATCAACCTTTAACTCATCCTATCCTCCCTCCTTTTTCTCTTCTCCATTTCTTTGTACTCTCGTCCACACTTTCTCACTTTCACATTCAATTCATTTTTTCCTCTAACTGACACGCACAAACCATGCAGACTTACACACACTCACACACAAGTGCCCTCCTCCAGGTCCAAACTCTCTCCCTTGGTGTGTTGATGTGAGTCACATCACGACCTGTGAGAGGATGCTGACAGATGCTCAATGTCACCGTCTCCTCCGATCTGGGCTGCCCGTCCTCCACTTTCGTGTTCAAAGAGGAAAATTGCCTTTAATTGCTCCACTTTAGAGTTGGCCTGGATGAAGCACTTAAAAGACAGTTACAGAAACTTGGTTGACACATAATCAGTGAGGTGCATGGGTTCTTGTCATACACACATTGACTGTAAAATACAGCTGAGATCGTGGACTGGATGGGGGGTACACAGTGATTAACTCAGGCTACAACTACAGTAGATGAAGGTGGAATGCCTGCTTGTAATCGTTGAGCCAGTGCACACAGAAATCACTGGCTTTAACAATGAAAAGGATGGCAGGATCAATCTTATCGATGGCAGCACTGAGCCTATAGACGTGCCTTCAGCTGAAACTCCGCCAGGCGCATGCTAATGACAGCCTGAGGGACATTAGATCATTAATCCTGTACTTATGTGTATTTACTGCATTTGTATATGCCTTTGTACAGGCTATGTAAAGCTCAGTTATGTGACGATGATGCAGACATATTATAGTAATTAAACATTTCAAGATGTGTTGAATGTGTAAGCTGCAAAGCTTTGATGATTAGACTGAGGCTTAGACTTATTATGGGCCTTGTTTTAAGACTTATTATTAGACGTCAGCTTATAAAGAGTTGTTATATAAAATATTGCAGCAAAATAAGTTTAGTCTCTCAATTGTGCTATGTGATGTCTTATTATTGCTGTTTAAATGCTTAAAATACATAGCAATGGCCTAGAAACTGTCACATGGATCTTGAGTCATGATCGATCATGAGTCTGTGCTTCAGATATATTATTATTGTGACCCTGAGAAGCAGAAAATGGAAAAATCAAAAAATAATTCAAAGTTAGATAATGATCAAACACTGTAAGTAGCCATAAAGTTCAATTAAATTACAAAGAAGTTGTTACATTTAGGGTCTGTATGTTTGTGTGTAAATTTGAGTGAACCCATGTACAGTAAAAGACTGATCAAGGCCATGCAAGAGGATTTCAAAGTCAGACTCTCAAGCAGTGAAGAGAAGAAAGGGAAAGGAATGTCTGGTGAGGTGGCAGTTATAATGCTTGTCACTGCAGGGCCTTTGGGTGGAAAGGTAGACTCAGTGAGATTCAGTTAGGGGCCTCTTCCACAGAGGGAGTAATACAATCAGAATGGGAATGCTACGACCTGCACTCTATTTATAAACACTGCTTAACACAAAGTGCAACCAGTGGCACACTTATATCAAATAGAAAAAATGCTGGCTTCTGTAAATGCAGACTCTGGACTTGTCAATCACAAATACTGTCGCTGTTGTTGTTATCACCTTATTTTAACCTGTGTTATTGTGAAAATGCAGGCATAGAAAAACAAGATGCATCCTTTCGTCAACATTTGTCCTATTCAGAGAACTGAATGTATCGTTTGAAACAAAAGATCACACATTATTTTTTGATAATAGAAAACAGGGGTTAAGGGCATCAACCCTCCATGTTTTGAGAAATCTTGATCAACAGTATGATGGGCAGTTGGAGAAACGAAGTAGAGAAACGTACACTGATCTACAAAAACAAATGTTTTATGGCTGTTAAATACATACAATAAAATGGGTTTCCAAACAGGCCCGGGGTGACACAACATATAGACAATGAAAAGCTCCTTGTTTGCTAAAAATGAAAATATGTATTAAAAGTTATTCTCCCACATAAACAACAGCACACTTTGTGCTCTACGTCGGGCAGCATAGAGGTCACATCTTTTTGCTCTGAGCCCAAAAAGGCTTGCCGTCCTATCCGTTTACTTGCTGCATCCTTTTTGATGTTTGTCTGTTTGCTTTTGTCTACAGTTTGTGGGCGCATCAGAAGCTTTAATAAATATTTTCATGTTTGACAAGAAAGGAGCTTCCTATTGTCTTTATTGTCTTTAGAAGTCTGACAGAATAATCTAAAACCTTCCTACCAGAAATGGCTCAGTGTGATTTCTTGTGCCCTACTCCACTTAGTCCTCGTTTTTTTGATAATTGCGTGCTTCCCTGTGGATTCATATTATGTGTGTGTGTGTGTGTGTGTGTGTGTGTAGGCTTTTGTCTGGAAATAGTTGCATCATAGATGATCTGCTCTCTTCACCTGCAAATGAACATCACCCATCACCCACATGAATTTTGTTTGCCTGAGGCTTGGTTACGTTGATGTGGATGATGGTATTTTCATCTTACACAATTTGTTCTGATTTCAGCTGAAGCTTGACTGCACTTTTAACCAACTTTGACAGCCTTGTTTAAATTATCATGTATTGCATTTTGTTGTGTGTGTGTTTACTCACACACAAAGCCAGAGCTTACAGATCCTTTATACTTCCCTGGGTTTCTGAGTTTGTGTATCTGCGTGTGTGTGTGTGTGTACGCACATGTTTGCAAATGCATGCACGGGCATGCGAGTCAGGAGTGCTCATTAAAATTGTATGGGAGCTGATGCGGTACTCGTGCTCCACTGCTCCCATTTCCACAGAGTTCTCCACATCGTGCCAGGTAGTCAGGCGGGCGAACACATGCACCCCTGCGTCCGCGACAAGCTGGGTCTGAGGTCGTAAAAACAGCCACTGCAGCTAATTCATCCTGTCATGTTTATGTTCGCTGTTGAGTATTTTATACAACAGCAACATAGGAACTTTTAATCTAACTTTTTTTGAGCGCTGACTGAATCGATGGAACCTGTTAATGCTAATGCCATGTTTGTTGTCCCTTTTCTTCTCTGCTTCTCCTTCTCCCCGATTTGTTCTCTTTTCCTCTACTCCTCCTCCCGCTTTCCTCCACCACCTCCCCATCCTTTCTCCTCCTCTGTCTCCACTTGTCCGCCTGCCAGGGGAGCACCTGCGCATCTGTCCCCAGGGTTACACCTGCTGTACCAGTGGCATGGAGGACAACCTGGCCACGCTGAGCCGCAGGGAGATGGAGGGACTACTCAAAGATGCTGGCCGATCCTTACAGACCTCACTCACTGGACAGTACAAGGCCTTCGATGGTGAGTTAGTGTGTTCACAATAAGTATACGAGTGAGAGAGAGAATGAGAGAAAATTGAATAGATGTGTCAATGTGTGTGCATTGTAGTTCTTCAACAGTAATCAGCTCATTACACTCATTACATGATATACAAGGACACAGTTTCGGGTGCTTTTGTGTCAGTTTTGATGGTTCATTTTCTGGTTCTTCTTTTTATTTCCCATTTTCACTCTGGATAAGCCCAGCCTACACAGAAATGCAGACATACACACGCAGAGACTGACGATAAATGTAAGAGAAGTTAAAACTCTTTTATCATACAGTCTGCAGGTTGATGCTTAACATTGATCTACTGCCATACTTCAGCTTAAACAGAGGAGGTTGGTAATGCCTTGTGTTGGTGTTCTCAGAGTGCAGAGTTGTTTTATTTTTCAACTTTGATACAAAGTCTACTAAATCAGATCAACAGACAGTTTTAAACAATAAATCCTGAAGCTGAGGAGTTTAAGCTGCCAACCAAATAATCACAACGTCCCAAGACAGGGACCTTTGTTGCATGCCATCTCTCTGTCTGCTCTATACTGCATGTAACACAATAAAGACAGAGGTACCAAAATGTAAAGATTCCCAAAAAAAAAGAATTATTTAACACAAACTGATTCTGGGAAGAGTGATTAGTTGTAGTTGTTGAATATAAGGTCTTATGGTCACATGACCCTTGTGTAGCACTACTGCACAGAGACATCATACCTCATCAATACTTGCCGATTTCATGGAAGGATTCGATATTATATGAATTCCTTCAACAGAATCACATAAAATAAATAAAGTATTAACCTATATGTGTGTTGTAGCGACATGCACTAGAGCAAGAGTCTAAATCACCAAATGCACCATAGCAAAATATTGTTTGTAAGTCAATAATAAGTCAATAATATGAAATAAAATTGGGACTTTATTGCACTGCTCCAAGTGTGAGAGAAGAAATGAGAGAGACAGAGCGAAAGAGAAAGGGATTTTCAATCTCAGAACATTGGCTAACCAAGGCAATTATTTGTGTCTAATGACCTGCTCCAGTTAATAGAAGGGTGTCTCTGTGCACCACTTGTTCCCCTTGGCCAGTCGGTGACAACGGATCTGTCAGCTGCGGCTCTGAGCTTGGCTAGTTAGCCTGACCTTTTCAGATCACAGTGATTAGTGGCTGAGTGACATTTCTTTACTCTTCTTCTATCACTCTGTGTCCTTCTTCCTCATGGTCCCTCCTTTTCACTCGGGAGGTTGTTGCCGTGACAAAGGGATACAGTCAGCCTGCCAAGTACACACACACACGACATACAAATCCTCTCCATGTTCATCCTACAGTTCTTGAACTTTCCCATTCTTCAGGACAACACCTCATTTAGCACAGCGTGCCAGTAAACAACACAGACTACAGACACACACATTCAAGCAGCACTCAGCTCCGACCTCTAAACATTCTAATGATGCGCATCCAAAAACACGTAGATAGATACACACAGAGACGCACGTCATGAACGTGTTGCCTTACAGTGAAGTCATTTGGAGCTTGTTTTTTGTTCCTGTATGCTTGCCAGATGTGGAATGTACAAATTTCTGAGCTGCTGTTTTGCTTTAAAACAGAAAATGAACCAGCCTGTTCTTTTTTGTTGATCTCAAATCTAGCTACACCTGTACATGCTCTCCTTTTCTCTCCTCTCCAAAGTGACCCACTCCCACTCGGTTCAACTTTATGTTTTTTGCCTTATCTCACCCCAGTGAGCATCAGATGGGGACGGTGGTGCTGACAGAGGGAGGAGAAACGTGTATGTGTGTTGGGACCTTGAGGTCTAAAAAACCATCTGTTGTTGACTGCGTCCTCTGAAGACGAGAGCTGAGAGTTAAACTGGGGTTAATTGGACCTTAATACGTTACATTTGCTGCCACATTATCAGTGCAACTTGGCAGGATCAAGGCATTCTCACTAAAGACATCCTGTTGTTATCCTTAGCTGTTGAAAAGTGCAAAGTGAGCTGAGTTAGTCCTGTTTCCGGCTGGGGGAAACAACTTACACCATTGTCATTTCAGAAGTGTATTGGTGGTTGGATCTTGGTTATTTACAGGGTTAGACAAAAAAATATTCAGTAAGGTTGATTTGGCTAAAAATAGGTGAGGCTTAGCTGTTTCCTACTACATCCAGATAGTTTTTTGTTCATGTTGCTGCCGGAGAGTACAGTGACATTGTACCATGCTGCCAGTCCCTGCACATCTGGCTGTGTTTAGCAGGGTGTGGGCTAGCTAGCGCCATGTGGCTAAGTGTAGGGTGTTACTGTTCCAGCCCAGGCAGGCTAGGCCTTTTTAGGTCCAGGGATTTTGGAAGAAGCCCCAACCAAGCCACAGATTAGAGGACCAGCGTGCTCACATACAGCTGGCTCTGGGCCTGCAAGTGTGTACACTGTATATATGTGAGCATGCAGATGTGTATTTATATGCATGTTTGTAAGTTTGTAATTTAGTGTGTGTCACTGTGTGAGTGAGTCTTTGTATACAGTACTGTATGTGTGTGTGCGGTTTGCACTTGGCACTCCCAATCTCCTCACTCTCATTCATACTGTGTAGAGAGGTACAAACTAAATAATATATTACGTTAAACAAAGATGCGGCATGTAATGCTGAGGAGCAAAAAAAGGGGGTGAAGGAGAGGACAGAGTGAAAATGAGACAGATGGAATAATGAAAGAGGAAAAAGGGACTTAACGCAAGGAGGGTAAGAGATGAACAGGTGGAAATGGAGAGAGGTAGCCAGAAAGAGTGTGAAAGAGAAAGAAAGAGATGGGGCTACATATGAAAGTGAGAGGGAAAAGGTCAGAGAGGACACAGAGAGTGATGGCACCAAAGGGAGCTGTGTGTTAGATGGCAACCAGGTGTGTTAGACAGACGGAAGCCTTAAACCTAGCAGGTGGTGTTTGGCCTAATGGTGCCATCACTGGCATCTGGATTTACTGTGTGTGTGTGTGTGTGTGTGTGTGTGTGCGCGTGCGTGTTCACTTGTGCTGCTGCCACATATAGCTTCATGCAAAGCATTCTTTTTACTTTGAGATTCTTAGACTTTATGTAATAACAAGATCAAAAGGAAAGACCCTAATTGCAAAATTCATACCTGTTCCTTTTGAGAGTCAAATAAAAACTGTTGTTTGCACAGTATGTATGTAAAGTCCTTCATGGCCCTGCATGGTTCTGCATACAGCTGCAAACTCCTGTCCTCATCCCACTGCTTTCAAACCTTGAGGTCCTCTAACAGCAGTCTTGTGTCTGTGCCTTGATTGAAAAAAGAATCCTTATATTTGATTTTCTCAGTCCTGTATAATATAACACATTTTAACTGTGCCTGACTTCTTGTTTTAATTGTGTCTATGGCTGTGGCAGCCTGACCTCAGAGTAGCGCTGAAACAATTAGTCAATTGACTGAATCTATTTAGATTATTGATTAATCTGTAATTAATCAGTGATTTTTCATGCTAAAAAGCAAAACATTCTCTGGTTCCAGCTTCTCAAATGTGAGGATTTGCTGCTTCTTTGTCTTATATGACAGTAAACTGAATATCTTTGGGTTTTGGACTGTTGGTCTAACAAGATATTTGAATACTGAATGAAAAGTTTGAAGAAAGATCAAATGATTTATTTGGCCTATTTCAGAGTCTTTTGTTGTTTTGTTCGACTAGATGGATGATGGATATGAGAACGGGTCAAAGAAACAGATTTTATTCTGATCTTAACCCAGGTCTTGAATCATCAACACACACACACGGACTACACACACATTCATGCACTGGCAGACACTATTTATGAGCAGCCAAATGCTTATTGGCCAGTGTGTTCCAGCCCATTTCAGTTCAAGACAGATCAGTGGTCATAGAGCTTAATCTGATTTGAAGAGTACTGGCTGGCTGGCTGGCTTATGGGTACACTCATTTCTAGATGACCAAGCAGGACTCGCTTATTTATTCATTTAAGTAGAGCTCTGAACATCTCCCAGCTGGCCTGTTAAGTAATGCCATCTCCTCCCATGGAGATAGACTGAGATGGAGCAGTCCGGGAGAATGACATCAAGCACACTCAAATGTATCCTATCAGATTTAGGAAACAGGCACTAAACTTGGATCTGAGGACAAGTCTGCATCGGCATCAGTCGATAGCAAGCAGCGATAGCCTGCTGTATTTCTTTTCAGCGAGTAGTGTGGCAGCTCTCTGGGACTTTTGATACAGAGAAAATGCTGTACTATAATCCCACTCAGAACGGCTTTGGTAATTTGCAAGTGAAATGACATGCATTTGAGTATATAACTATATTTCAATGTGTCTTTGATCTACTTTACATTAAAGTCTGAAAGTCTAAAACACATTTCAGTGTAACACAATACAATTCAACAGCACCACAAATTACAGCCTCCAAAATGACCTCAATCAAGACCTTTCTATAACAGTTTGAACAAAAACCGAACGTGTAAGTTTTACGGCTGTATGTGTTCCCTGTGCTGTCCCCTTGTCCTCTCCCATCCTCTCCAGCTCCTCCCAGGTGCGCTAAGAGAGAGACTTCTTAGGTGTGGGGACAGCTGGTCTTGCTGCCTCTCAGCCTGGGAGTTTGTGTTGCTGTTGTGTTTTGACTTTGTGTCTTTTGGTAGCCTTGATTTAGTGTCTTGGTTGCTTGTAAGTCTTCATTTTAATAAATCCCATGGATTTGGTTGTTTTAAAGGTAAGGCCTAAGACTTATTGTATTTGACTGCATTAGTTTTAGCTAGGTGTACCTAATAAACTGGTAATTGACTGTTTTCAACCAAATTTAGCCCAGTGTTCTTTTCTGTTCACCTCCAAATCACTGAACTCATGCTTCCTGGGAATTGACACTGGTGGCACTTTCTACATCTGTGTTGCAATATTCTTACAATTAGGCAACAGATTTGATCCACTCCCACCTCCCGTCGCCCACCTTCTAATTTCCTGCTTTCACGGTCACCTCTGATGATGTCATGAGAGACAAGGACATCTGCTCCCATTGTGGTGCTTGATTGGCTCGTTTTATCTGCATGCAAATCACGTCAGTGGGGACCTGGAGTACACTGGCCTAATTATGCCAAACACATTACTCACTTGGAGCGATGGCGCCTTGGTAGGATAAAATGAAAGAGAGAGAAAGCAAGATAGAGAGAAACAGAAAGAGGAATGCAGTGTTAGAAAGGATGGTATTGGGGCGAGCGGTGGAAAGTAAGATGAGATAGAGGGGGAAAAAGAGAAGAAAATGATAGTGAGGGTAAGGAACGGTATGGAAACAAGCAAGGGGGAAAAAGCTGAAAAAGAGAACCAGATGGATAGAAAAAGAAACAGGCATGGGTAAAATGTGCAAAATGCTAGCCAGACAAAGTCACAAGAGAGAAAGTGGAATAAAGACTTCCACAGAGAGCCTGTTGATAAATGACATGCATTATGTGATGTGTCGGCTTGTTTAATATAAGGGTCCTTTTAATAGCATCTAAATGCTGGCTCAGGGGCTTGCAGTGCTCCTGAGGCACAGTATGTGTGTGATAAGTGTTGTTATTGATGGAGAGTCAGACTGACACATAAACAGTGTAATGGCTCCCAGATCATCATTTGTGCATTCAGTACACCCAGGACAGCACAGTTTGTTTATGCCAGTTGTGTTTATTTTTTCATTGTCCTTGCACAGGTGGGGAAATAACAAAGGGAAAGGCTGGGGGGGGTTATGGTAGAAAAAGGGGGGGTGGTGGTTATGGTAGAAAAAGTAGAGATCAAAAAACCATCCTGTGCCTGCCTTCCTCCCTTTCTTTCCTTTTCTTGAAGATCACTCAGGTTACCTCAAACATAGAGGATATGTTTTGGGTCCTTCACAGGATATCTCAGAACCTAATTAACATATTTCAGTGAAATTAAGGAGGAAAGTAGTTAGGCCCTGGGCCAAGGTTCAGTTAATATTATTAATATATTATGAAACACTCTCATTTTGGATGATGATTTCTTAACCAGGAGGGATGTTAGTGAAGTAGGATTCTTTACTCAAAGACAAGTCTATCTGTTTCGGCCAAAAATGATTTTCTGCCGTTGCCAAACTATTTTTTCCCCACTTACAAATTCCATGCATGGCCAAATTCCTCTTGAATGCATTCTGCACTTTCAACCAAATGCAGGTGACAGATGAAGTCTGAGCAATCCTGAAAAATGGGATGGCATTTAGCCTGCAGGTAGCACCACAGCAACATGATAAAGTTATATCACGTTGCTGATAACTCAGTAGTCCTGAGTTTGAGAATGAAGACAGGATTTGAATTTTCTCCAATATTCATGGCAGCCATCAGCCAATCAACCTGATTATGTATTTTGATGCAGATCAGATCCAGATGCAGCTCAAAATGTTCTATTATTAAATAAATCACACATTTAGAGTGGTATGTGCTCTCTGTGTGCTTTCTAATCCTCTTTTCTAGTGCTCCAATACCACCTGATTTTCTCCTCCTTTCCTCTCTTGGCATATGTCTCATCTTTTGCTCTCTGTCTCGCTGCCTCTCTTCTCTCTGCCAAAGAACCATCCGGCTAATATGATCATTCAGCACTTGTCAAATGGACAAATAGAATTAAGGCTGTCAGATATGAGAGGGATATACAATTGCTGCTTTCCTCTCTTACTCCCTTCCATTTTGTCACTGATCTTCCTTTTCTATCCAATCCTCCCTTGTCAGGATCTGGTGCACTGCCAAATCTCAGTTGATCTATCATGTTTCTCAGCTAGTCTTCTATTTATGGCCATTAACTGCATGTCAGTAAGTGTATGAACCTACAGTATGCTTAAGCATTCATGTCAACATCAGTCTACTTTCATTTCTCTTCCATTTTATTGTGTGGGAAGTGTCTCCTGCTAATTCAAAAATTCAAGCTTTTCCCAGAATTTGGCTTGTATATTTTTAAAGTTTTTTCAGTCCACTAGCATGGTCCCCAGTGCTTTGAAACATTTCCTGCACATGCGAGACAATGTTAATTGCCAATTGGAGGAAACAAACCAAATTGAGTTTTCACAGGAGGCCGGAGAGTTCGGTGAGAACAGACATGTTGTTAAAGATTCAGTGATTTCTTGTCAGCCCGTGATTACTTGATCACCAACCTGTTTTAGATGAGATTATTAAATCATCTGGTGTGTGTTGCAACTTTATTAGACGGCAAATGCTTGCAGACCTGCTAAGCTCTCTGTATGAGAAAACTGATTCTGGATTAGTCTGAAATGGGTAGCACAAGCCTCGGTCAGTTAATACCTCTGTGAGAGAACGTAACTCGGGATCAGTCCAAGCCCTTGGTGAGAGTGATTGACAGCTGGAAGAACATCAATGGTACCTCTGTGTTACACAGAATCTCTTGTCAAAAACACAACTTGACACAGGAGACAGAGTGAGGAGAGGGAGGACTGAAGATAGAGAGACGCCAGAGACAGATGAGGAAAGAGGGCACGTGGAGGTAGAGGCTACTTGTCTGCTTTAAAGCACCATATTGATTGATAAAAGACCAGTGTAGAAGAGGGTGAAATACTTCATGCGTAATTTTATGGTATATGAGGGTTTGTGTGTGCACTTTAAATGTGTGTGCATGTGTTTAATCAGGTTTAGAAGCAGTGGGATAATAGAACGTAGGAATAGAGTTAAAATAAGCCTCTAACATGTCAAGGTGGCCTGGATGTGAAGCTCAGAGTGATTACAAATGAAATCATTAACGCCCCTCTCACTGCAGGAAGAAAGTCATTAAGACACACATTCCTTGTTCCAAGTGTGTGTGTGTGTGTGTGTGTGTGTGTGTGTGTGTGTGTGTGTGTGTGTGTGTGTGTGTGAGAGTGTGAGTTGGTTAGAGAGAATAAAAAGAATGAAAGGCAGAATGTGCTGGAGGTAGAGTGTGGAGAGAGAGATTTTCTTTATCTACTGTCACATTAAAGAAAATATGTTGCTGTCAATTATGAGAATAATAATACAGCTGGGCAAACGGTTGAAATCTTATCATGATATCAAAAAGGATATATATCTAATATCGATATACAAGACAATATGCAAAATCACATGTCAAACTGATGTTCAAAACAATGAATTGTGTTCCACTATTTTGCGTGACATGGGACCAAACTCAGTAGCTCATTTTGTTCCTTTTTAAACCCAGCTTGCTTGGAGTTATTAATTTGAACAACAGACATTTCTGGAAGGATGTTATGATAAGATCATAGAATCACAATATGATTCCACTTAAACTTCACACACGACATTATTGAATTATAACCCAGTCCTACTCTGTTGACTAGTAAAAGTATAATGAGTCTAGCATGGTTATGGTGTCGTCTGCTGCACAGATTGTAAAGCTTTTTCAGGAAAATTTGTAATTTATGATTGTGGTTATTCATACACAGTAAAATGTGCCAAAATATTTTACTTTATTATAAATTGTGGGCTATATACTGTCAATATAAATGAAAAAAATCCTGCACACTGTCTCGCTTGTTGCTGGTATATTTATTAATTTACACCATTTCGGTCCGCTGGACTTTCATCAGGTTACTATATTCTTCAACTATTATTGATTCCACTTGTCAGTCAATTAGAGTTAGAGTTTATACACCAGACACAACAATTATTTGGAGTAAGTATTTGGATCAGATGACAATTAAGTAACCTGATACAATTGAGATATCCAGGGCAAGATACAGTAGCTTGCATCATTGAAAAATAATTATCAATTATCAAACCTCACAACTAACTGCCATCACTTATTCAGGTTTAGTTATAATTTTAAATGTATACATTGAGGAACCGTCCTCATTACTACACTGAAAATGGGTAAACTATTCCAACTACAGTTTGTCCCCTCTTTGTCCCCTCCACTGCCAGTGTGCTGGGATACATATAAGCAATTAGGCGCCCTCTCCCATCACTCCTTCCTTGGAGAGTAGACCACGGGGGAGAGAAGGTGGAGGTTAGGCTTTAAGGGATGATAGAGGATTGAGGGAGAGACTAAAAGGAAGGAGGGGTGAAGGAAGGGCTCCCTGTGTCATAGAGACACAAACAGATGAAGAATGAGAAAGGTCATCTCCACACACAAAAGCACATGCGCAGACACATGCACCGGGGCTTTATGTCATACTAATGATGATCATTATTCACTTGAGCTGAAGGGCAGAGGAGAACTGGACAGCGTGATACCATTTACCAAGATTTGCCCTCCACATGTGGCGATCCCAAAGCATTTAAAGACATGTCCCAACTATGTTAGGACTGTAAACAGAACGGTGGATAATTCATTTTAATGGAGAAAACAACTTCACTCCTTCACCTGAATGAAACTATTTCTGCTGAAATTCATTTCGCTTAGCTAGACTTTACAGTATGGCTGACAGTACACAGCAGGAATGAATTCTAATGGGGATTAAAAGCAAAGCTGCACCTGTCACGGCCGCTCCCCGTCTGTCTGTCTGCCTGCCACTGTGTACTCTGGATAGTGTGTGTTTGTGTGAGGGTCTGTGATCCTTGTGTGTCAGTGTGTACATGTGAATGTGCTGTCACTTTGAAGTCGGTTTCTCTGTGTGTGTGCATGTGCTTTTCTGCTGACTCCTGGAAGCATGTTTTTGTGTGTTGGCTCGCACAAATGCGTGAGTGACATAGATGCAGCTCTCCTGGTCGAGGCCGGCACAGAGCTGCGTTCCCTAATAGTTTGAGCGACAGTAGGTCAAGGAACAGGGGACTGATGTGTCATCCAGCCAGGAAGTCTCTCTGCTAAACAAATGCCGAACATACAGCTACTGCATGTCAGAAGCATTTATCTCACCGAGAATTATAATCTGAGACACAAAGACACAGGCTACACACCATTCATTAAGTTGCCATTTGCTCTGTGCTCGGAGGTCTGTAGCTATAATGAGGGGCTTACTAGAAAGGTTTTCTCTATCTTGTTGAAAACATTTGCATCAACCTCTTCTGCCTTTAGAAAATTGACTTGTTTTCCTTTACCCTCATTTATTTATAAGGAATATATCACACAATTTGTACCTGGTCCCCCACCATTCTTGTCATCTTACAGTACGGCTTGAAACCATATTACTTGGTTTGGTTTGTTTCTTTCAGTGTTTTAAAATATAATTTACACATTTAGAAGCACAATAAAACTGCAGCATATCATTAAAATACAATTTGAAATTTGAAAAGTGAAAAATAGTATTTGCGTATATAACACCAGAGAGGAAGAGCAGGCACAGGTTTACAGGCACAATAAAGCCATATTTAATTAGGTTCTTAGAGATATCAGTCCTCTGTTGTATATTTTTGTAAGCACACATTTATACCCAGAGCTCGTTGCATGCTTTGAAACATTAGTGTACATCAAAAAGCATGTGACTGACAACATTACATAACTCTGGTGTAGAAATAATGCACACTGACGTTGTTCTGAGTGTGAACCCAACAGAGGGAAACGTCAAAGGTCAATTGGTCGTGGCACTGAACAAGACTGTGGATGTAGGAGAATGAACGTGACCTGATGTGTCAGAGTGTAGAGCTTGCTAGAGTTGGATTTAACTTGAAGAGTATCCCTTCATGTTTCCAAAATGACTTGGGTACATTTTTCAGATATACTGTACGCCTTTGGAAGTGCTCACTAAGCGCAAAATGACTATTAAATGTAGCAAAAGCAAGAATATGAAATGTCTCAGAGTGGTTGTCTGCTAGTAAGATTAAAAATGAGTCTCCTCAGGAGTGCATTTTTGCTGACATTCAGTGCTAAATACATTTCTTCAAATCAATGGCTCTGGATGAGAGTAGACCTTTTAGTTCGGAGTCTGTGAAAAACGCCAGAAGAAAGTAGCAAATTACAGCAGTGGTGAAGCGGGCTGGCTGGTGTTTATTAATGAGTGGGAAAGCAGAACAGATACAGTATTCAACAAGGCCAGTGCTTAGATAATGCCACGCAGATGGGTCAGGATGAGCTTAGCATATTAACACGTTATGTAACTCCAAGTGCTGTGATTGTCTTCAGGCCCTGCGCATGTGGGTGTTGGGAGTTTTGCTACTGTATAACTTGACTTGTTTTTTCCATATGTTGTCGTCAGGGAAACTGTTAAAAGACGTAGTGTGTTTGTATTTTGTTTAGATATGCAGGAGTGTGTGTGGTGTATGTTTGTGTGTCTTATAATGTTTTTAAAAACAGCTTTGTTAGGGGAATACACTAACTCTAGACGGGGTGTCCCCTGTGGAGGCCACCACCTCCCCTTTCCTCGTCTCCTCCCGATCTGGGGTGGTGGCAGGCAGAGATAAGACACCTACAAAGTAAACACTGCTGCAGACTACAGCGTCCCATCTCCCTGCCACATAAACACACACACACACACACACAGGCAGACAAACAGATAAACAGACAAACAGATAAACACGCACACACACACACATGCACCAGGTTTGAACCCATTGTATACATGGAGATGCAGAGCAAATGCTGGCCTCGATGGATGGTCTGTTGTTGTGCTGAACCTTCTGCTGCCATACTCTTGGCCGAACAGGGGCCGCATTTATAAACATAGTTTACACACAAAATGGATGTAAAACTGTTCATGCCACTGGTCTCAGAAAAGCTGGGATGTTTTTTGTCATGGAAACAAACTCAATACGGGCGAGCTTACCCATGACCCACGAACTGCAGTACAGTGAGTTAGCAGTTTTGTTACACCTGTCCAATCTAATGCAATCCAATACAACCGAAATGGTGTAAATTAGCCTTGCATTATATATTATATATTATATATAAATAATATCTCTTAAGCTTATTGTTTTTGTAGACTGTGGTTTTTTTTTTGGCTGTAGTTATTAGTGGAGTTGTATTGGATTGCATTATACTGTGTATATATGTGTGTGTGTGTGTGTGTGTGTGTGTGTGTGTGTAATATCCTGTTCCCCTCATGCATGTAAAAGGGGTGGGAAAAAACATTAGAACATTAGTGTAGGGTTTGGATTTGCAGTCTGCCTCCCCTGTTTCCATTTGCTTTTTTTGTTTGTGCTTGTCTCAGTCAGACTTGACTTCAACATTCTCTCGAAGACTGACGGCCTGCCTACCTGTCTTTCTGTCTGTTTACCTGTCTGTCTGCTTGACTGCCTGCCTCTGCCTATACCCTATATCTGTAAATTCTCACTTGGAGCAGCATATACTTTACCCCTGAAGCGCTGTCAATTCTCTGACACCCCCCCCCTTGAGGGACACTCTCACATACTTGAGCTTTAGGTTCACAGACACTATATGGCAATGCTGGTATGCAGCACAAAGCAGTAAGACAGGAAAATTGTGTAAAAAAATAATCAACCTTTTCAATGTGATGATGTGTTTTTAGGTTACTTCCTGGAGTTGCTGAACCGCTCTGCAATTAGTCTACAGGAGACTTTCGCTTCAACTTGGGGCTCCCTGTACTCCCAGAATTCCCAGGTCTTCTCTGACCTGTACATGGATTTGAGGTACTACTATCGAGGCTCCAACATCAACCTGGAAGAGGTACTCAACGAATTCTGGGCCCGGCTGCTGGAGAAGCTCTTCTACCAGGCAAACAAGCAATATTTCATAGGTACATCCAGCTTTTTCCCATTTAACAACCAAGAGCTGATTCATAGGTTAATGGTGCATTACAAACACAGGTTTATTATCTGAGATCTACCTTCACAGTACTGATTTACAGTATATAAATCAGATAAAAGGTCAGAAAATAAAAAATATTTTGAGATTACTTTGTATTTTATTAAAGCATAATCTTTAGATGTTTCCAGATTCTCTACTTAGATAAAGATTATGATGAATGTGTATGCTGATTTGCAGGTGAGGACTACCTGGAGTGTGTGTCTAAGCAGATAGAGACACTACGGCCCTTCGGAGACACACCCCGTGTAATGAAGATGACAGTCACACGCACATTTGTGGCAGCACGTTCCTTTGTTCAGGGACTGGTGGTCAGTGGGGAAGTGGTGCGCAAGGTGTCCCAGGTAATACCTCTCTTCCTAACCCTCTACCTGTTTTCTCTCAAGTTTCTCTCCCCTTTTCTTCCCATCCAATAACTGTGATCAGTTTCTTTCCCTTAAAATCATAGTCCCGTTTTCCTACTTCCCATACTGGTTAGTTTTATTGTTTTTGATGGAAGCAACTAACCTTACTGGTGTCTAATCTGCAGCAAAGCTAATATTCCCTGCTCCCACTACATGTTTATTGGTATTCTTATATATTTATTGGTGTTAAGGGTTCTGTATTCATCTCTTCTTAGTGATCACCATTCCTCCACCTCGATGTGAACACCTACACACACACATGCACACGGGCCTCTTTTTACCAGTCTGTGCACATAGTACAAAGCAGTGGCAGATCAATGTTGGTGGAAACGAGAGGCTCCATAAAGTATGGCCCGCGGCTCAGACAATCAGCCCCTGCAACAACAGTTAATGTCAGCTCCGCGCTGAAAAATGTCTCCCTGGGCCGCGGGGAGGGTTAATATCTCCCAAGAGAAATGGTCCCCTCTGTGTAGAAGACAAGAGTAAGGTTAAGATCAGAGCAAGACTGAGAAATCATTTCAGCTCCTGAAAGGGAGGTGGCCAGTATTGACGAACCAGTGAAAAATATCTCCCGTCAGACTCTGGGCAACGAGAGTGTTGAGACCAGTGGAAATATACGCATCCTTTGAGAAAACAGATGCTGCACAAGAGATGAATATTACAATTCCTTCCTTGATGAAATATTACAAGGTCAGGCTTTGTGAAAGCATGAAAAGATGAAGAGCAAGAGAGAAAAAAAAACAGGAGCATGACAAAATCTAAGGTGCTGCTACGTGACTGCAAGGCCACACATTTGGATGCGTGTCAAAGAAAGAATCTATATGATCCTTTTCCCTTTCACTCTGATGTATGTGTTCTGGCTCGCACTGTGGGTGGCACACACTGGTCTATGCTAGCATCAGATAGCCTGGCCTAGCACATCTCTCTCTGCCTCTCTTTGGCCCAGAAAAGGTGCAACGTCTCACACCTATACAAAGGGACCCGAGGATGTCTCAATTAAGTACCTGCATGCAGCACAGCCACAGCCACAGGGGAGTCAAATCAGCAATAACCATGAACACAGCTAGTCTAGTGTAGCAGGTAGCTAGTGAATAACAAGACAAAGGCAGTGAGTGTGACAACTAAAACTGCCTGACCTGGAGCTAAGGGAATCATACAACCAGTCTAACAGAGCTAGAGACAGTTACTGCTTAGCTTTGACTCAAGCAAGCAAACTGTAAGGATCAGAATTAGTATGGGCAGCACGCTGTGATGAAATTGCTATTCATGATTTGTGTCACATGGGTGCACCCCTTGGCCAACCAGACAAGCTTATGACCCCCTGCAGAGCTCTGCCAGCGAGATGCTAAACTGATAAGCATCTCTCTTAGACAAACATGCATATACACACTGGAGTTACAGAAACATACTCACTCCTCATCATTCCATCATTCCCCTCCAATGGTGATGCACATTTCCCCCATTTCCTCACTGGTGCCATTTTGTTGGTGCTGAAAGACAGTGAGCGATGTGTTCATTAAACCCGGCTGGCTGGGGAAAATTTGTAAATAATTAGCACAGCTTTTACAAAATTACAAAATGTCATCCCAGCGCTAATGCCAGGGCACCGGAGCCGCTGCCACTCTGAATGAGGTCATGGACTGCCTTCTGCCCTATTTGCACACACTCATCCAAAGTCGTAAGAGGGGAAGAGCGAGAACACACTGTGTTGCGAGAATAGGACACACTTGGTCAGTCACTACAAAGGGGCATTTCCAAGCTACGTCCATTGAACTGTGCACGAAGGCAGAGTGTCTCATTTTTCTTTGAGTCATCCAAGTCGAGGCCTGTTTGCTACAATTTGACTGAAAGAAGCACAGACTTCGACCAACTGTTCAATTTCATATGCATAATTTGTGTGTCAGTCTGTGTCGCTGTCTTCCCCCAGCACAGAATGAGCACTGTGCTGTGATGGGAACAAATGAGACAGTGAGAAAAGGAAGATAGAAGATAACAAGAAAACTGACAAACTCCAGCGTACTCTCGTGTTCCTGTCTTACTCACTCAATCCTTTATTCTCCTTCCTAAATTGTACTCCAACATATCTGTTGAGATTTCCCAGAGCTGTGCCCAGCACTGTCCTCTGTCTCCTTTCAGTGTGAATATCCTGGTATACTAATTTGGATCTTAGCTTTCCCTCCTTTGCCCTGTAATTCTATCTTCGATTGATTGGGCCCTAATGAGACAACCGCCCCTATTTATAGCTATGTATTGCCACTTAAAGGGCCCAGTGACTGAAGATGTTTACCGCGCACTGCTCAGGGAGGTATTACACTGCTTGAGTGTAAAGCTAGAGAGAATAAAACGAAAATTCTCTCTGCGTATGTTTGTGCTCCAAATGTCTTTCCATGGAAGTCTTGTGTTTGCTACCAACTTAGAAGAAACATGACATCCCTGCTATGTTTTAGTTGGATTGGCCATGAAAAAGAGGATCTGTAGTGAAAGGTGATGAAAGAGTATCGTGAAAGGAGACAGGGAACACAGCAAAGCAGAGCACAGAGACGCCAAGATGCTCGGGAAAACTGAATAATTTGAGAGATGTTTTTGTAAGACAGAAGGAGAGAACTCAACAGTAAGACGCAGTCTTTCTGTCTGGTACAGGATTAATTCCTCCGTTGCTTCACTCCGGGCTGCACCAGTTGCTGTGTCCTTAACTTTTTTTTGGACTGTTGTATTCCCTCGAGTAGGGGAGTGGAGGAAGTAGGCCACGCGCCACATACTGTAGCTCGCTCTGGAGGCAAGGAGTCTGGATCGGCTCGCTCTATAACACAAGGGGGGGGGGGGGGGGGGGGGGGGTCGCTCATATATCCTTACTAATTACAGAGGAAAGACGAGCAGAGAGAGAGGGAGAGACAGAAGAGTCTTATGCTCTGGGTAATTGAGATGAGATTTTTCACTATTTTCTGACATTTTAATAAAAAAAAAATTCAGTTTATAAGAAAAATAATCAACAGATTCATGGATAATAAAAATAATCCTTAGTTGCAGCTCTACGTCCATGAGTTTTACTACTGTTTTGAATTTGACAGCCCCTCCCTCACAGTACCTGGTGTGTCACAGCTCCAAGGTTACAGAGGACGTTGTCAACATCAACTGCCAATTAGCACCATGGAGGAGTTACACACTGTTTCATGTCTGTTGTGTGAGGCCTGGGATTCCCAGCATTAATACTGTATGGGTAATGTAACAGAAACTAGATTAATGACTGTCTCCTTAATAAGTATTTCATTAACATCACCCTGGGTTTTTTTTTTACTCCCCTGCCAGCGCCCTTTGGTGAATCTGGTTGCTTTTTTAAACTTCCCCTATCTCTCTCATTTTCAGTCTTTTTCTCCACTCATCCCTGAACACTCCCTTCCCTCACTCTTCTCTCTCACCAAAAAAGCATTCGTCTGACTCATCCCAGGCTAATGAGTGGTAGGGTAAGGATAGGAGGAGGGGAGAAAAGGAGGGCAGGAATGAGGATCTGACTCATGTCTCATATGACTTGAGATTAAGCCTGGGAATGTGGTTATTGCTTTTCTGTGTCACTTATTTCCCTTTATACTGTCCTCCTTGTGCAACTGGCAATAATTACCAAAGTCTATTGATCTCTTTTATACGTCAGAGATGCATTTACTAATTTAGGCTTATTATGCATTTTTTTTTAATGTAGTATAAGATTTAATTTAGAGTTGAAACAGTGTCAAAATAAATGTATTTTCCCTTATGTGGATCAAGTATGATTAGATTAAATTTAATGATCCATGTGGGGAAATTGGGTTTATATACCCATAAATAGTCATTGAATACAGCCAAGAAGAAAAAAGACTAAAAACAGAACACAATGAAGGTTGTTGTTGAAAGAGCAAATATGAAAAGAGCTCTAAACTGCATACACTGCTAAGATGCACCATGAAGGATAAGTGCCACAGAGGATCTGCCTTTGTTAGTGCTGATTATATTTATCAAGGGACAAGGCTACTGTCCACGGTCTCAAAATGGTCATTTTTATATCCAGTTATGTTGAGCAGACTTGAATTTTTACTAGTAACTGACAGGTCTGTAGAGTGTTCAAAGTGTCTATGATTTGTTTTCCCACCTGATCCATATTGTTGTCCTATTTCCACTGTATATTTGTTAAAAGCTGGTTTTAACTGTGACTTTGCTGTTGGAAGAAGAGTTTCCAGGAAAAGCATCAGGCTGGCCCAGATGTCAGCTTAGAGAAGCTTTGTATGCGTAGCTGGGCTCGTTCCACCTCTCTCTCCCTCTCTCTCTCACACACACACACACTTCCTGAGGTTTTGTATGCATAGCTGTACTCTCTTGTGAACAGAGCTTACTGGTATTAACCCAGTTTCACTTTCCACGCACCAAGGCCCTTTCCTGGGGGAACAGCCTAGTGGGATGGAGAGAGAAATGGAAGAGGCAGGAAGGATGGAGTGAGGGACTGAGAATACTTATATGAATGTCAGGGCCTTTTCATCGCATGTGAAAACAAAAAGCGAATTCTCCCAAAGTGGTTTCCAAGGAAACTGTGCTGAATGAAAGTCTGGTGCAAACTAAAAAAAGGTCACCATGGGAGGTGACCTCCCACGGTTCTGCAACTGTCATTGTCTGGCTAAAGACATTTCCATCTTCATATCTTATAAAAATTGAACACTTTTGTAAAACAAATATTTCATTCTCCTGCACAGCAGCAGCAGCAGCAGGGTGTTTAACAGTTAATATGGTCAAATCTACAGTTTGATCAACTGCTGCTATCATTTGTATTTTTACACTATTTTCACACTATTAGATCAAAGATGCTTGACAAAACAGTCGTTTTTCATCCAGATGGTGTATGTATGTTTATTTTGGTCTGTGCTCTACCACAGGTGCAACTGAGCCAGGAGTGCATGCGGGCCATGATGAGGATGACTTACTGTCCCCACTGCCGCGGCATGGCCTCTGCCAGACCTTGTGCCAACTACTGCAGCAACGTCATGAAGGGCTGTCTGGCCAACCAGGCTGACCTCAACACCGAGTGGAGGCATCTGGCAGGTTGGGAGCACACACACACATTCACACGTGCATCCAATTCAGCCATATGTTTGCTCAAAGGTTCACCCGACACATGATTTTTGACTTTGAGCAGTGAATACAGCAGAATCGTTCTACCACTGTACTACATATGAAACATTTCACACTGTCTTTCCGCAAACTGTACCTCCTGTCTTTGTAGAAACAATGATGCAGGTGGCAGGACGCTTTGATGGCCCATCTGGTGTGGATAGCGTGGTCCTTTCTCTCCCCTATCGCATATCAGAAGCCATGTTTACCATGATGGAAAACATAAAGACAATCAACAGCAAGGTCAGAGCACACACTGGTACATACATACAGCTCTATACAGCTGACTAAACCATGTAACCTGTTTTTACTACACAGAATACAATGAAGATTTCAGGAAAACAACATCAAATGATATTGTGAGCTGAACCACAAGGTTGCAAACATAAGTCAAGTAGAGAGCTGCGCAGATGTGTAACATAAAAAACACCCTCAACATCATTGGAATAAACTGTATTAGTAGGTGTGATGGTCTTGCTTCAGTCATGACCAAAAATGACCTGTTTCCTTGATTATTAAAGCAGTTCACTCTCCACGACTCTGACAATTTACTAATGGACAAGAACACTCTGTTCTCTCAGAAAAGCTTCTTCTGAGAGGAAACTAACAGGTGAGGTGCAGAATGTGTGTCATTTTAAATAAGGCAGTTGTTGCAGCTTATGTCTTGTGAACATGTTGCTCTAGTCATAGCAGAATGATTACCCAATCTAAAAAGAAAGAAGGTTAAATTATATCGGAAATATATTTTTAAAAAAGCTAAACAGATGCTTTTTTTTTTTTGCTGCAAGCTGCAGAAAATGTAGCTACAGACGAGGGCATCCATCAGCCAGTTCATGGCAGCTTCATGGCATATACTGACATGTCACCACTCTAGTTAGTCTTAAATATACAGTATATCCTTTTTTCCTGCTTGAAGGAAGTCAATCAAAGTAAAATTGGCAAACATATATCTATAAAATGGTTGGAAATATGTCTTAAAAGGCTGTGGTCATACAGCACATAAACACACACAACTTTCTGTCCAAACAGTTTTTTTTTTCAGAGGAGAGATTTCTGTATTTGTGTTCCTGTCTCTTCTCTTCTCAGTGGTTTGAGGTGGGTTTGGCTCAGTTGAAAAAAGAAAAAATGATGCCATGCACTTCCATGCGCCAATCAGGATTTAGCAATGTTGGAATCGAAATGAAATGACAGTCGTGGGATTGTTTGCTCATGTAGCCAGGCGACTGTCAATCAAATTTGCTCAAAGCACATCTGCATTGTCATGAAGCAGATCAGCTGATTGTTGCTTATTTAGTCATGAATATTTAATATTATAGAGAAATACTAAAGATTTGAAACTAAGTTTTCATGGGCTTTAAAATATTCATATCACCCGGCAAAGCAATAGAAATAGTAGTAAGGAAGTAAGGAATTCTTACTGTCTCAGAAAATGCCACTGTTAAAACTCACACATATCATCAGTTCAAAGCCTGTGTTCCTTCACACTGTGCTACCCTATTTCCCCCAACATTCATTTGTTTGTACACCTATCCTACCACTAAATGAATGCTGTTGCAATGCTTTACATACCTGATTTAAAATAAAAGGATGTTAGTCATGACAGAGCCTGCAGGCCAAGCGTTTACTTCACTGTTTAATGGTGTTTGAGCAACAGTTTTATATGATCCTTAAAAGGCACTGGCAGCAATGGAAATCTGAGTTATTCAGTGAAGGTGGAAAACACTGTAGATGGTGAGAGGAAAGACAAAGCTTCCTCTGTGCTGGTCTGCTGTTAAAGAGTCTGGCTGGTTTGAGGTGAGCCATAGCCTGGCGGACTGCCTCTGACCTGGTTCAGCATGGTAATCACACACAGCTTCAGCCTCTGATCTTCATCTCTAGGGGAAAGAGCTGTGTTGATCCCATTGAAGTCAATTCATGTCTGTGGTCTAGTATTATGGTAGACGCAGTGTAGGACGGATTATCTCCTATTTACATAATCTGTTGACATCAAAAGCCATATGTTGTGTTATGCACTTTTCCCATAAAAAGTATACCAAATACAGATAAAAGTGATTGCAGTATGCATAAGTAAATGTGCTTGAGGTGTATCTGCCACTACTCGTCGTAACAGTCAACGCCATATTTTTAATGTCCATTATTCAATTTACATTGAACCACACAACACCAACGAGTTATGCTGACAGACACGACTGAAAGCTTAAGACAGGATTATTTTATAGCTATGTGTGAAGGTTCAGAGGCTTGAGGCTCCTCTGAGCAGGCCAGATTGGATGACAGATTGACTGCGGTCTTACTGTATTCCCTGGGCTCCATTTATAAAATGTCAGCCCCATAGGGACAAGTAGTACTTTCTGAGATGTGAATCATTCTGCTGGAGCGATGCTGTGATTGACTGTTGTGGTCATGCAAATAACCAGCACCACTTGTCACTGTTGATTTTCAAAGGTAGAAATTTGTGTGTACTAATGCTCAAAGGTTCTTTGTGTACTTATAGACAAGTTGGTCCAACAAACACAGTGTTTTGCTGATGCAGTATGAGTATGGGTTTATAGGATTCTATTCAGAGAGCTAGTTCAAGTGTTAGATTTCAGTCTTGTTAACACCAACACCAATAAAGATGCTGAGTTTGAACTACATATGGTAGGAAAATAACGTTTATAGAACAAGTCTAGAGCCTTACAGTTAAAGTTACCAGTTGTAGATGGAGACGAATTTGATGATAAAGCACTTAGTTCTGTTTGGGCCTTTTGGTGTTTGAAAAGCGTAAGATTTTAACTTTTGTCAGTTTCCTCATTTCACCCTTTTGTTAACTTGTTCCCCTCTCTCCATTTATGTCTTGTCTTTTCTTAACCCAGTTGTTCCAGGCATGTGGCAACCTCAGAGATGCAGGAACCAGCAGCACCGGAGTCGACGACATCATGAAGAGAGGGAAGGTTACAGTAGAGGACAAGTTGGGATCCAGCTCTAACAAAATGGAGAAACTGGTTAGTATTACCTGGCTGAATGTGTGTCCTTGTTTTTGCTTTCTGATGGTCTAATCTGGCCCATTCATATTGATGGTTTATGATGCAGGAGCCATTGCTCATCATGGGCAATTAAACCCCTTTTGCTGTTCATTTCACCTTTACACAGATGACCATGGGGTGATTAGATGGGAATGAATGCTTGGATGGATGAATGAGTCAGATGACTGAGCACTGCAGTTGGTTATTGAGGTTTTTTTTTTGTTTGTTTTTTAGTTTATCAAATTTATTGCAGAAAATACATTCATTTAAAAAAGAGAAAAGCTGCTTTGTACTAGATTTAGCTACTAGCTAATTTCCATCTGTAGTCCCTGGGCATGTGAAAAGAAACAATAAAACACAGAGCAAAAATCATCTCCACAGGAAGCACGGGTTTTTCTTACCCTCCCGTTTGAGTCTGCCATCATGCTATGATTTGGGGCAAAGTGTAAAAGCTCATGAATCTGCTCCTATCAATTCTGCCTCAGGTGTCTGATGTAACCATGAGACTGAGGGACTCGCAGCCATACTGGATTTCTCTCCCAAGTATTCTCTGCAGTGACAGAGTGGCCACAGGAACAGGAGCCGAGGATAAGTGTTGGAACGGCATGAGCCGTGCCAGGTAGGGCATATAAACTGATAAAGAAATGTATTTCAAAATAAGATATGAAATAACAAACATGGACATATCTTACAAATGTTTTTTCTGGAATACAGTCAACTGAATATACAAACTATTGAATGAGAAGTCCCAGCCATCCAATATCTTATATTTTATATAATATTTTATCTTTTAAATAATGGATACATGGTATTATAATTAATCTTTTATATTAAAGCTAGACTGAGCACATTTTGACAGAAGACATTTTACAATATTCCACTTACAAATGAAAACTTGAATTCATGAACAATAAAACACGTCTGCATTCAATGAACTCTGGTGTTTCAGCCTTATTTGGTCTGGTATGACCAGTAGCTTGAAGTGATTATTGTTAGCTACTTCACAAATGTAAAACAAGAAGAAAACACACCATACCTCACCAAGAGACATATTGGCTGTTTCCTGCTTGTGGTCCCATTCCATTGTCTCTCAGTCTGTTTTCCTCTTCTAATTCGTTTAACAGCCGTTGGCAACCAGCATTTTACAGTATAGGTACATTATGTGTCACCACTCTTAGTCTGGTGACTTAATGATGAAGTCTTTAAAGCAACTGACTCCACATAATTCTGGGAAAAGAAGGAAATTCAATGTGCTTCGTTGCCACTTTTGGCTACAGTGGCCACTGTTCATCAAAAGTTATGTAGTCTCCAATTAACTGTGATGAAATGAGGAACATTTGCATGTGTTTCACATGTTAAACAAGTGTCGATGTGTGCCAGGTACCTTCCCGAGGTGATGGGTGATGGCCTAGCCAGTCAGATCAACAACCCTGAAGTGGAAATCGACATCACCAAGCCAGATATGACAATACGCCAACAGATAATGCAGCTGAAGATCATGACGCACCGCCTGAAGAATGCTCTCAATGGCCAGGATGTGGACTTTCAGGACACCAGTGAGTACTTCTACCATAACAGCCCACAAGTTTCTAAAGGACATTCACAAGAGTCTTCATCTCAGATGACTCACTGATGATTATAAGCTTTTAACAAGTTCTAGATTTAGGGAATTAAACAACTCTTTTCATGTTCATCTGAGGAGGCAGCACACTACTGGCTTAGTTTGTACAAACTCTGGCAAAATGGCAAAAGCAGTACGTTTGAAATTAAGATGAAGGTATAAAAATGCTTTGCCTAAATCAAAGTGCCTTTTTGAATTATTTAGGTCATATTTTGTACCACGTTATGTAAGTAACACAGGCTGATGCTGGCGGTAAAATTCTCATACTTTTTCTGGGCCCTGCACCTGGACAGCAAATACTGTATGTGCACAGTATGTTTAATGTATATGAGTATGTGGCAGCGGTCTTAACGTTTCAATTCTATGAATATATAGGCAACACCCTGTATAAACCTTATGTATGTTGTACCATGAAGCTCATGTGCTGACCCTCTGTCTATAGGTGATGATGTCAGCGGCTCAGGAAGTGGCATGTGCGCCGACGATATGTGTTCCCGGGGCCCACGCCTTGTTGTCCCCGTCACCGACCGACCCATACTCTACCCCTACCCTCCAGAAAACAAGAAGGTGAAAGCCTCGGCCAACCAGAGCCTGCCCTGCGTCACCATTTACCTGCTTTCACTGCTCACTTTGCTGCTCCGGCGATAATTGACGGGGGAATCTACCAACTGGGACTGAGTTTGGGACATGGGGGTTGGGGAGAGTCTGAAAGGGGATGAAGGAGAAGCTGGGGGTTAGTTACTTTGCCAAAACTAAATAAGAATAAGGAAACAACAAAAAAAATAAAAATCACTTGGATGGACCTTTTGGTTTTGGATTAGAACAAAATGGAATTACGAGTATCCATAAATGTTTCGGTTCTGCTCTTTCTTTTCTTTCTTGCTATATTATGACATCATTAGAGCTGGTCTTTTCGCATCTTCTAATGTTTTCTTTCAGGTGTTTGGGTTCTCTGAGATTATATCTGTACCTAAGACGTGTATATTGTTAACGGTATGTTGGTGTTGACACCACAGGGAGAGGGAGAATGGGGCTTTGCAGTGGCGCTCAGATACGCATATTTGTTATTCCACTCCTTTTAAAACAGCACTTATGTTCAGTAGAATTATTTATTTATTAATAACTTACAATAGACCCCCAGAGTGGTTTAATCACTCTCCGATATTTATAGAAAAAGTACACGAATTACAAATTTAAATGAAATAAAACATTGAGGACTTATAAAGGAGGATAATCTGAACAGCACGACCGACCAGACCTCTTAATGCATTAAGTCTCAAAATATCATTACAGTTACATGCGCTCTCTCACAGTGAGGATGAGAGCACTCCGCGTCAGCACTTTTTGCCATTTCATCATGTAAGCTGTAATAATAACCGTGATCACATTCACAATGACATGTGGGAGTAACGTGACCCGTCCGCCAATCCATCCATCCGCTCATCCCCACATTCACTCTGCCCTCTCCCCCCACCCCCACCCCTCCGCTGAGGCAGATCTCCCTCTCTCTCCAGACCCTGCTGGCTGTGTAGGATCAACTCGAGAGTCTGGTGTAAGCAAAACACATGCTAGGGCCGTGCCAGGTCTCAGATGACAGCAGCTTCCCACTATAGAGCACTGTATGTGGAATGGGAATGGTGTCGGTTTAAGATTGCCCTCACAGCAAAAGGATTGACAGTTCAGGTTTTTCGGAAACGCGTAGCAGAAGAGAAGCAGAAACACTGCTGTCATGTAGCGCTTTTTTTTCAGTATTCTTTTTATGTGCACAGCAGAGCAAAAATATAATATGCATCATTTTGTGTGCTCCCTGCAAAGGCCCAGTGCTCCTGTGAATAGCATCATAATTGCAACTAGCAGTGTCATACGTATTTTTCTAATTGCAGCAATGGTCCATATCACAGTAAAAGCCACACCATGTACGTCTTTGAATTGTACCACTATTTCTATGGCAGACACAACAGTGTACATATTTTCTTTGTTGTTTTCTAGAAAAAAAATAGCCAATTAGGTATCGAAATTTTATAACAGCCACCTCATTATGCTATAACTCTTATTTCATTCATCATCTGTCATAGTGTATCCGTATCTGCCTTCCATTTTTCTGCAACTTTTCTATATCAGTGCCTCTTTCTTCCCACCCCCTTCTACCCTTCTCCCCGCTCATCAGTTATAATGACCTTTAAAACGTTCCTCATGCTTCTACATGATGGCAAGGCAATATGACAATGACACAGTGCTTCATTATGTGTCAACCTTACTGGGAATGTTGTGGGAACACAGTGGTAAGGCTTTTTCCTGATGAGAAGCTTGCTGGGGAGGAAACACACATACCACATTTTAATTCAAAGAAATGTCAAAGCTCTCGTTTAAGAACGCCTTGTGCAGGATGATGGGACAATGTGTGTGACTGTGTGAATGTGTGTACTTGTCTTTGATAGATAGAGCAAAAGAGGGACGGACGATAGAGCCTTTATAAATCGTATTTGGATGGCACAGAAATGAAATGTATTGGACTAACATCATATGACGGAGTGCTTTTCATACTGACAGCAATGGAAGATTAATATAGCTAATTTTTCAAAATTGGGATTTTCAACCTACTACTGTAATAACTCTGTATTGATGGTATCTTTGCTTGCCAGTATTGCATGTGACAGATAGATTTAATGTGGAGGACGGAAATGGACATGCTTTTTAAATTACATCATAGCTTCAGTTGCACACTGGGACAATCCACTATAATTCATTTTATGACCGTTGATAATACTGCAGATCCAATGAAGTAGTTGGGGGCTCTGTCAAAGTTTGAGGACATCTGTTAGATACTTGGTTAATACTTGGTTAATTACTGCTCTGAAAATGGGTGCGGTTGTTGTCATATGTGTTACCTGGTTATCATGATGGTATTTTCCCTTCTTTCTTTTTTTTACATGCTTTATTAATGAATGCCATGTTTTCCGTACGATGTGTGTTTGTGTCTATGCGTGTGTCTGTCTTTCTGTCGGCCCCTGGTTAAGAAATCTGCCTGTGACTGCCTTTGACACTTCGTCTAGGGTTGTGGGTCACTTTTGAGATTAAAAAAAAGAGAGATAATGGTAATAGATGTTCCAATGAGGGGAGAAATACACATTTTGAACAAAGAACAATTAGCAAGAGCATCATGTGGGATCTGAATATGAATGTGAAAGTACACATCAAGCCCAAGCCCTGTAAAGAATGAGAAATGACTCCAACTGTGATGGTGACATTCCAATTCAAAGACGACTTGTAACTCACAACTTCAGTTTCAATGACTGCCTCACAATGTCATCGGCTGAAATTTGCACAACCCCCCCCCCCCCCCCCCTCCTTTCTCTCCTCTCATTAATTTGTTGCTCAAAGTCCCCCTCCCTTTTATAAAACCTGCACTTTTATGAGGCCAATAAATGGCATTGTCTGCACAAAGACATCACAAGATGGTCGATCAATACAGGAGTCAACACCTTCCAGAGACGACTATTGATTGGGGATGTGTGTATGCAGATAGATATGGCCCAGCAAGACGTCTCCTGTTCAACTGTGGTGAAACAGTGTAAACACAAAGCCCCTGTGTGTGAGATGAGGCAGGAGAAAGGTTTGTCCAGACTGCTGATCTCAAAACAGTTTGTGCACCTCAATCCTGCCCTCATCTCATTAGGTGGCAGAAATGCAAAGCTGATTTATCCCACCGATTAAAGATGGCTTTGTTCTACACTGAGTTGAATATGAGAGGAATTTCTTAAAGGTGCCAGTTTATGAGTAAAAAAAAAAGTACTTTAAATTTTCTTGTTTTTATTTACTTTGGTTTTTGTCGTTATCGGAAATCTATGGAGAGTTTGTGCTTATGGTGAAGATAGATGCCAGAAAGAGGTTGAAAAATACAAATGTCTCATTTGCTGTTGTACCTGAAATCTTGTGTCAATTATATACATTGTAAGATTTTCAACATGCCTGTGTCCTGTGTCTTTAATTGTGGGTGTGTTTTTTGACAGAGAAAATGAGAAAAGGGGTTAAAGATTATATATTGTTTTATCATAACATCTGGTAGATCTTTTTAACTTATATTCTCAAACCACTTCACTCACACAAACCACTTGCAGATCCGTTGTATCTCGGTTTCATAGGAAAAGGAAGTGTCTGCTTCTCTTCAAATTCTCCATCCCATCTGCCCAAGTTGTTTCCCAGAGCGCACCGGGGCACACTGCCACCTAAAAAGGGCCAATGTGCTCCAGTGATGATGTCAGGGGTGACAGCTGCTGTCTGGTGTTGCCACACAGCAACAAAAACGCCACATGTTCAGAGCACACTAAGTGCTTTGTCTTGTTCTGTGTGTAGACAATGGAATGATCATCCCCCTCAGGATGGTTTTAACAAGGTGTACTTGACCATGATCCTATGGGAGACTGAAATGCCACACTTCACATGCAGCTCTGCTATATACAAAGTGCTCTAAATATGTGAATATAAGATAAGGACTTTGTGGTTCTAGTGCAGAGCTGCAATATCTCCAAGCCTCTTATGGGGCTGCAAATTATAGGAGTGAAAAATACCAGGAGAAAAGTCAACATGCAGTTGAGTCAGGGCAGCAATGTTTAACAAAGATTATGAATATTAACGCATGTCGCTATAAATCTCAAGTGCCACCCTCTCTGTCTCTACACAGTGCCGACCTTGTTCACACCAGCATCTGTGTGATGTCACAAAATGAGGATTCAAAGACAAACTCAAGCTGTGTCTGAAACAATCCCAGCTCTCAAATTGCTTTTAAAATCAGTCTCATACCTAATTGTATCTACTTTTAGTCAGTGATAGGATGCATTTGTGTCCCTACAGTGAGAGAATTGTATCATTTAATTTCACTGAAATTATTAGTCATCTTTCCGCAGTCCTGCTCCTGTACACACATTCACATTCACTCAGCTATCGATTGTGTCTGAAACTTTTCACCTTCTTTCTCACTCACAACTGCACAAATGCACACGAGTTATTCTCAGCCTTTTGGCTTTCAGCTTGCCCTTTGGTTCACAGCAATTTTAAGAGCGACTGCTTGGCAACCTTAGATGGTCTCTGTATTGGAAATATCAGCTCAGCAGGGCAAAACACTTAAGTAAAATGTCTTCGGCTCAACACACCCTGAACTGCCTTCATCTTCAGGCTCCATCATGTCTTATGGTAACATGCTAACCAGGATTGTGCACTGGTTAGCATGTGCAAAGATATTATTCGCATAAATGTAATGAATAGAGGGTAATGACGCACTACGTCAACTTTTGAATACATTTCCATTTCAGTATGAGAGCAACTTATTGGGCAGCTGAATTAGTTAAAAGAAATGAGAAAATTGGCTTTCTGTCTTATTCCCTCCTCGGCATCAGGTGCCATGGTAAACCTACCAAATCTTTTAACGCTACGTTGCAGTAAGTGACTGTTTGATAAAATAAACATGGTATTTGGAGTAGTTATCCTATTGTCTCTGCTGCTTCATCTCATCTATTTGAATTTGGATTACACAAAGAATGCATGCAGGTTTACACATCAAAAGGCCAAAAATCCAAAGAGAGAGAGAGATCCCCTGTAATTTTTAACATCAGTGTCAAGTCTGGAAACTCAGCCAAAAATACCCAGAGGCAGTCTGTTCTCCATCTAAATCTCCCTACATGGCTGTAAATGTGTGCTCTGCTCTTTTGCTCTTTTTTATTCGACATGTTCTCACCTTTTTTTCTCCCTTTGATCTGCTTTGTAATTGAGCTGAAGCCTCCCTGCTCCATGCTCCCTCTCTGCTCCTCTCCCTCACCCTCTCTATTATCGAGCTGTCTGAGTTGTTATATAATTTTACATCAGTACTTATATTTGAGATCAAGGGCTTCACATCGTTGCCTCTGTCAGATGACTAAATATGAGATGGGTCAAACTACAGAAAGCTCAAACAGATGCAGTTCTACCTCCGGCTTGTACAGTACAAATGCACAGACTGCCACCCAGTGGGGAAAGAGCTTTATTACATTTTAAGGAAAAAATTAGATGCTCGAAATGCAAGTTGGGACGAGAGTGATGGGTTATTTATGACATGAAATAAAAATTATAATTATGAGGACAAAACTGCTTTAAAGGCATGAATAACAACCTCTGAAATTTCTGCTGGCATCATAAACCAACAGATCAACTGTAATTGAACAGAAGCCTCAGCTACAGCGGGAGTTCAGTACTATTCTCACATATAATGGATGTAGCATGGCCTGGGCATAACTGAGCGTAACTCACATTCTTGGGAGACCTAGTTATTACTAACAGTTCACGTTTCTTTTATCAGTCTTTCTAAAGAGTATCTACAGCCCGCATGAGGCTTTGGCAGTATGGTTATGACTAAGACTCATGGGATATGTTGTTGTACTTATTTGTTAAATTTATTATAAAGCATAACTAACAGTAACACCATCTAAAACTCGTAGAGTTAAAGTGTCGGGGTGCATTTAGTCCACTCAGCACTGATGCTAGCTGTGTTCAATAGAGTTGATACAAACAGAAGACGCTTTTTAGTTTAGTGTTAAATTATTGTTTCAAAGATTGAACTTTTATTTGAATGTCCATAATAGCTGCTTCACTTGTAATGTCTGTGTTGTAAAGATTGTAGTTTTCTTCATGTTAATAGTTAACTTACATTTTGTTAACATGTATACAATTGCTTGGTCTCTGTTAATTCAGGGGCCTCACTGGTTTGGGTTGTTTTGAACTGTTTTTTTGTAGTTTAGAAACGATTGTGGTGAATTTTCCAAGCAGTGTGCTCAATCCTGACACGGTGTGTTCTACTCGGTTTTTCTCTTTGCAGTTATAACACTGCAAATATTACAAGACACATAAATCTTGTGTTTAAACTCACAAGTAAGTGCTGATCCCATGTCTTCCTCAGTGTTTTCTAGGATGGGCCTCAGACTGACCCTGAAATAAACAGTGGAATATTCAGACTGTTAGAGGATAAATCCTGGTGCCCAAAAAAAAAGGATATTATCCCTTGGTTTTGTGATTCCACAACTGGGCATTTTGGGATGGATTTGGTGCCTACTTGTCACCACTAGGGGTCAATGTTACTTTGTATGATTGAGGTTGTCCTGCAGTGGATGGCTTATGCCAGTGTGAAACAATAGAAGAAGGTAAATATCGTACAGTATTAACACCCTACACATGACAGGCAGTGCCAGACATTACCTTTAAAACATAATCTCAGGTGTAACATGTCATGTTGAGAGTCCTGGTTGGACTCTCTGACGGTGGTGACAGAGAGGAGGATGCTGTCCAAGCTGCGGGTCATCTTGGACAATGTCTCATATCCTCTCCATGACGTACTGGTCAAGCAAAAGAGCATCTTCAGTGGGAGACTCATTCCTCCCAAATGTACAACGGAGCGCCACAGGACATCATTCCTGCCTGTGGCCATCAAACTGTTCAACTCCCCCCTCTGAGTATCAGATACTCAGAATAAACAGACTGGAAATCTTCTACATATACTACCTCACTATTATTTATTCTTAAATGACAGTGCAATACATACATACACGCATATATATTTACATATATATTGTTTTACTTTTATTTTTCACTTAAATATTGTAAATGTGTAAATTTTTATTTTCTATTTCTCATTTTTATATTTTATACATACTTTTATTTCTAAATGTATGCTGCTTTCTAATTTTGAATGGGAGCACCGGTACTGTACAATTTCCCCCCGGGGATCAATAAAGTATTTCTGATTCTGATTGTAGTTCTGGATCTAGAAACTGGAAAAAACAATATGGGAAAATAGGAGAGGATTTTGTGTCAGGCTATAGAAAAAAACAAACTGACAAAATGTTGCTTTTATACATCAAGTTCAACAGATAAAGAATGTGTGCTACCTTAAAAGGTCATTCAACAATAAATCCATAATAATCCTCGAATTGACAGGAAAAAATAAATCACTTCACAGAGGCAATACAATAAAAGGATATTTACTTCTCACATTAAAAATGCAATAACAATTGATTTCTCAGTTAAAGAGTTTCCATGAGGTCATTGACCTCAGCAAACTACATATAACATTAACAAATCAAGTTTGAATTTGTGCCAGAAAAATATGTCCTCAAGTCACAAGGTAGATCATTCTTTTTACATTTCGTCAAATATTGTTTCAAATAAACTTTTACATCTGTCTGTTTGCTTTCAAAGGTATAGCTCATGTATCCCAATGAAGATTTTTTTGGGCATCAGCCTCTTGATTTCCTCCTTCTGTCTGACTGTTTAAGGGTAAGCTTCGTAATGAATGGCAGTGGCGTATCTTTACAGCCAGGTGGCACTGTGGCACCGCCACATGGCTGAACACAGCAGTAAATCAAGTGTTGTTTGGCACCACAGGATGTGTTTTCACTCAATGCTGGGAAGTGTGCTGTGCTCTACCAACAGGCATTCCTTCCTCATGCTGCACACACAAGGAAAAAAGCAACACAAATATATAATTAACACCAATGCTACAGTGTCAACACACTTTTCCAGCAGCTTGGAAGGATTCCTGATGACACTTCATGGATCCAGCTGACATTTGAGCAACCCGCGGGACTTAAGCCATCCACTGTGACCTGAAACAATCTATAATAACCTCTGACCCCTGACCTTCTCAGTTGTCATGTTGCTCCTGGAGTTCAGCTGGGAGAGGCTGGAGCTCTGGAGGGAGGCCAGTCTGCCGAACTTGTCCCTCTGTCCCTCTGTCTGTCTGTCTGTCTGGGGGGACAAAGGAAGAGGACTGAAGCCCTGAGGTGAACTGCGACACTGAAATGAGACACCACACGTATCTCCTTTTAGTTATGCGTCACAGCAAGATATCTCTGAGAAGCAGAAGCAAACAGTAAAGCAGAAGTAAACAGCAACATTTCATAATGTAAAAGTTTCTGGAATTAAAGAACCTGGATAATTAGTAGACCCAAGTAAAGAGTGTGGCATACAGAGCTTTTGAGAGCATCAGTTTCAGGGTTACGTCCTCCTCTTTGGATTGTGTGATCAGGGTTTATGTAGTCTCTACAGTATTTGACACTACAGAGTGTTTACAGTGAATTGGGAATTTGATATTCATCTTGCTGTCTTCATGTCGACCACCTCTTGTAGTATTGTAGTAGATTCTGTTTACTGGTATTTTGTTATGCGCCAAGAAATGATGGAGAATTGATATAATTTTGAAATCTCTGAAAGTCTCCAGCGGTGTCACAATTCTGTACTACAGCACACACTACTTGTATTCTGTATATAATATATGTGTCATAGATTACTGTTTTTACTGTTAGTGAACAAAAAATGTGTACTTTTTGTACTAACAGGAAATTATTAAACTTGTGTGCTATCAGGCATCAACCAACCTGCCACTGGAATGCCACTGACAACTAAACCAGGATTAAAAAATGTTTCATAAAGTGTATTATTTTAAATATGTTACTACCGCGATTATTTATACAATTTATGAGAATTTGATAAAGACGCTGTCACCGTGAAATATTTAAAGTTTGGGAGTTTGGAGATTTAAACGGGAGTGCTGGGGGACTCAGACCCAACGGTCCTTTAAATCTGGTTTTTCATTCCACCTGGGGCGGGCAAGCCCTATCTTCATACACACACACACACACACACACACACACACACACACACACACACACACACACACACACACATATGCATATTCGACAGGCCATCCATCAAGCCCTCAATGAGCTGAGGATCTGGGGAGTGTGGTCTAAATGAGAAATCATTGACTAGGAAACTGTGTGGTAATGGGGTCTGCTTCTGATTGAATAAGGAGATTGAACCAAGAACAGAGAGATGGCTGAGCCACCTGCATTTATGTGGTGAGGGTATAGACTCAAAATAAAAGGGAAAAATGAGAGAAAGAGGCAAACACAGAAAGATTTTAGAGAAGGAGAAATACAGTGAGAGATATGGGATTGGAACTGTTAATTGCATTTCTCACTTGTGCTCATTGCCTCTAACCACATAACACAAAACACTGATTAACAATTAGTAATGGTCAACAAGTCAATGCTGAGTGAAAATGTGTTTTCAGAGTGTGTATTACAGTGGTAATTACTAATATAACACACATTCTGTGTGCAGCACAAGGTTTTGGCATTTAGGATTTGACATGGGCTTGTTGCATTTTTAGTGTGTGTATGTATTTGTGTGTGTGCCCTATCGTTGAGCCTGCAACAGGCCGATAATGCTCCGCGCATCACCTGGCAGCTATGTTTATTGATTGGATGATGCATGCTGGGAGAAAAGATAGCTTTCAAAGGTCAATGTTAATATCAGAAGGTCAACGTGTTAACTTTGCGCTATTGTTTGCTTGCATGTGTGCATGACTGCGTAACTGCTGTGTGGATGTGTGCATGTGTTAAATGAGGTCATTATCTAAATAATAAATGTCCAAGTGCATTGTTGTCCCACGGCCAAGTATCATTTTACACTTTCAGTCCTCTAAGCAAAAAGCTTTGAGCACCGCTGTTATGACATTTATTGATGGCTTGTGCATCTTTTTACAAATTCTTTTGTTTCTTTCTGCTGTCACAGCAACCATCACATCCTCTACCATTCAGGCCACGTGTGTGTGTGAATGCATTGTATGCAGACTTTGTTCTTGGTGTGTGCCTACATGTGCATTTTACATGTGAATGTGGTATGATAGAAACTAAGTTGGATATTTTTAATTAGAATTTAGTGACCGTGTGGTGCAGAATAAAATCACAAATTGGAAAACTAAAAATGAAACCACAACAATCAATTAAAAAAACAAAATGCAGTCCCAAACCACAACCCTCAGCTGGCAGAGCAAGAAATAAGAAAAGACTGTGCAAAATAGCAAAAACAAATCAAAATAGAACTTTAATTAAATTGAATTGAATTCATCTCAATAATGAAATGAATTAGACTTCAAGAGCTTGACACACTGAGGCTTCAGTACAGGGCCAACTCCAACAACCTCCAGTGTTACTAATCTGCATCCCTGTACTGTTCCTTCATTCTTTTTTGATTTTATCTGCACTGATTAGTCATTATGATGTATTCAGAATTCAACTACCAATTAATAATATGAGCATATAAAATGGTGTTTAACCAAATAACTGCCAAAAAACTGTTCACGTGGAGGTTCGTGGATTGTCTATGGAAAGGCTTGTTGCTGGTGGATTTTTTAGGTGTAATGTTTCATTGCTGTGAGAACCACAAACGAAAGCCACCATTTACCATTCACCTCCACTGTATATATTTAGATAAACCAACCCTTTTGGTAAAGTTTGACCTCGGTTTGCATGTAAAACATGTTGTTCCCTCTGTAATAACCATAAAGCCGCATATCTAAATTTGAGTCAGTTACATTTGAAGTTATTGATAAATAGGGTCAATGATTACATTTTTGATGTCTCCTGTTTTTTGCCCTTTTTGATGGTGTCATAAACTCAAGTATTATGTTAATAAGGAAAAACATCATTAAGAGAAGGTAAAATGTTTTACGATAATGAGAAGATTAATGTATATAAGGGATTATTACACTGTTAGCTGCAAAGTTCTACTAAGTTTTTAATGGATGTTCTTATGATAATTACTTGTTGTCGCACCCCTTCCTACATCCACCGGTGAATGATCATCTGAATAAACATTTCAGTCCATCAGTGAGTTCCTCTGTCAGTAGGCACTCTCATCCACTGTGTTCAAGCCAGACTGAAGTGCTGCACTCTTTGTATTCAAATGCGGTACTGAAGTTTCATTTGCTGGGTGCTGCAGAGGTCAGCCTATGACAGGGGATCAGTGTATAGCAGACAGAGGGCAGATTGATTTGAACTCCGTTTTTCTCCCCTTCTCCACCGCCAGATGTTTAGCCCATTTAGCGTGACGGACTCAGGGATGTGGGCTGTTGTGTGTGCGTTCCGTCCATACGTGGCTCCACAAAGCACCGGCCCTGACTGAGGCAGACTGAGGTTGATAGATTGCACTGAACTGTCACAGGCCAGGGAGGGGAGAAAAAGACAGGTCGGAGGAGATGGAGGGATGCATTTTGATGGTGTCCCTGTGAAACAAACAACTAGACGGGGAACAAGTGGGATAGGCTGTCACTGACAGAATGTGATGGGCTGTCAGGCTAGTTTTGTTTTTCCTCATTAACAAGTCCACCTCCTAAATGTTGCTTTTGTAGCCAGAAAACTACTTTATGAGCCTCTCCAGTCGACCGGCCCTTTGTAACATGTTCAGGGATACAAAAAACAATTTACCATGTGTCAAATGTTGTTGTTGTCAAGGCACTTCTTCCGGCAGAGGCGGAAAAGGTTGGTGCATAAATTGAAAGGTGTATTGCACTGGAGGGGGCTGAGGCCACACGGTTAATAGGAAACGTTCTTAAATGCTGAAACGTGAATGAATGACAACCCCATTAACCTCCTCTGTGATTAGAGATTTGTAATCACAAGCACATGAATGCATCCTAATCACCGTGACCAAGAAAAAGAATAAATCAGTAAATTGTTACAGGGTCCGTGCATTGGATTTTGCGTGTTTTCCACACTGTTTTTTGGGACTGGTGGCACCTTTGAGAGATGGATTGGGCGCTTGCTGCTAGAAAATTGTCTGCAACAGAATACCCTGTGGCAGCTGACAGAGCATGGAGTGAGTGAGGAGGGGCACGCACCAATCAGTTATCCATCATTCTGTGTTTGAGTCATATGCGTTTGAGTGTGAACACATGCATACACACACGCAAAAGAGTACATACAAGAAGGAACATAGCCTCTTGTACACTTGTACTTACAGTCAATCTCTGCCTCTCTCGGACACACATGCACACACACACACGCACACACGCACACACACACACTTGACGAGAGCAAGCTATAATGATGCTCTTACTCATTCAATGCTGAGCAGAATCTCCTTATTGTGCTGTTGTGATTAATGGTAGCTAAAGAGCTTGAATCTTGAATAGAATGAATGTGAGCTAACGACTTATTAATCAAACTGCAATACTTAAAACAAATAATGCTTTCACTGCATCTCCGCAAGCAGAAATGGGGTGTAATCCCTCCTCTCTCTCTCTTTCTCTCTCACTTTCCCACACAAAAACATAAACATTTATAAAGTCTATTCTGTATGTGCGTACAGGTATTTTCATGTCTTTTTGCGTAGGTTCATGTGCCTGTTTCTGTCTTTTTTTTCTACAGATGTGTCTTTCTGTGTGTCGCTCTGTGTCAGAGCAGTGCAATGAATGTCTCTGAAGTGTCTGTGTGCTGATAGCAGGGGACAGGTACCATCAGCCTCAGTATCATTGGCAGATTAATGAGAGTGCTGTATTTAGCTCCTGCACTGTCTCCCTGTCTGACCTACTGTCAGAGAGTCGGTCTACTCTTATTTCTTTTTACCACAAGCATAACACTAACCTTCACACTGTTTATTGACGTCTGACTGAATGCGACTGGCTACTAGGCAGTGAGAATTTTTCACAGCTCTATCTACATTTCTAGTCCACTGAAGAAAATTGTCTTTGGAGTTGCTGGCCTTTGCACGTGCAGCCTTTAAAAAAATACATTTCGAAGCAAACTTAACCAACCTCATGCATTCCCCACAATGAACCTATTTTCCCTCGCCTCTCTTGAGCCGTGACCCAGAAAGTACGGCTGTGGCTGGGACTCACTAGTGTGTCCTGACCCTCTATTTGGGGAACACTGGTCCAGAGCACATCTGTATTCAGCCCTGGCTCTGTACTCATATTGTCAATGGCCAGCGCCCAGACTCCTGAAGATGGATGAAGCTAAAGCCCAGCCTAATAACCAGTCCATCCCCCCAGGGTGGGTGTAGCACTGCACTCCTCTGTCACCTGGGTCCCTGCACTGTCTCCATATTGACTTAGGCATTTCATTTTCATGCATTCATATTCATCACCAGACGAACCTTTTCCAGCTTCCATGGTCTCTGGGAAACATCTCTCTCTTTCCTATATATTTCTCATTCTGTACCATTAGAATCATCCAGTTTGCTGTGTATGTCTGCTTGTCACAAACTATACCTCTCCTCTGCACTCCTGTGTCACATATCTAAACAATGAGCCTGTGTCTGAGTAAACATTGCCGTCTCCATAATATGCACTTCGTCTTTTCATCCTAAAGGCAGTTACTATCTGTTCTCAGTGTTGTTGTCAGTGCACAGAATGAGTTAACTCCTTTTTGTATTTCCTGCCTTCGTTTCCATTGAAAAACAGAACAACTGTGATTTTTTTTTCCCAGCAACCAAACGGGAATCAGGAAACAGGAGACAGAGAGGAGAAATGTAAAGGTCATGGCACATTGGTCATGGAGAGGCAGACGTTGGTTGGATGTTTACAGGTCAAAAGCACAATAACTTTAGGGTCAGCTCACAGAGTGCAGCCAATGGAAAAACATTTAATCAAAGGCAAGTCAGAGAATACCCCAACCCGGAGAGGTAGCCTTTTTTTTTATTTTGTCTTGAATCTTGAATGGAAGAAGACAAAATAGGACTGGGATGCTGCACTTGAAGGCTTAACTGCACAGAAGAAATCAGGCCACAGAGAGAATGAGAGGCTCTCTACAATGTGTTTGGGCTCAGTATTGGTATTGGGCTGAGGCTCTTGAGCTGAAGTAGGCAAGCGCTTGTGTGGCTTTGTGTGGATCATTATCAGAGTGCTGTGTGGGGGAGCGACTGCACGCTCATTTGTGTTACTGTCTGCGTGCGTTTGCCAGTGTGTGCATTGTAATGGAGGATGTGCTACAGCAGCAGCACTATTGTTCCTACCTCCCCTCATAGTCTTCCTTCCTTCCCCCCCAGGGTGTGGACAGCAAACAGGGACAGATTGCTTTGTGCTGCTCCTGTATTTGGAGATGACCTGTGGAGTCATAGGTGATGATGACTGGCCGAGTAAAAAATTAGGCCAGGTGGCTATCATAGGCCTACATAGCAGCCAGAAACCAGGGGCCATGCTGTGCTGTGCCATGCCACGCTATAGCGCCACTCCTCACCACACCATTAAAAATGACAAATGCTCTCATCAACTGTTTTCCCAAGTTAGCAACCGCTGCCTGATGCTCCTGAAGCACTGTGTCTGCCCCAGTTCATCTGCTGGCCTCTGCCACAGTTGGAGCAACCATTTATTAAGTGTGAGTCACTTTTCATTTGCAGTCTGTTTGATTTTTGTCATTGTAAAGGTTAGCGGTTGAATCACAAAGGGGCACAAAAGATAGATGCAGTGAAAACCGTTCAGGCTTGCTGAGGAAGAAAAAAGCTGCACATACTGAAAAGTGAAGCGTGGCCTCTTTCAGATCCACACAAACCAAATGTACAATAAAATATAAGCAGTAGGAAACCCTACTGTTCCCCATTCAGTGAGTCCATAGAAAGTAAAACAGGTAAAAAGTATCTGGGCCAGTATGCTGTGAGGGGACAGCACTGAAGTATTAGGCCATCCAGTGGCCCCCGGTAAAATCAGGCCTACTCAGGCTGTAGATTAACAACTCCATCCCAATTCTTCAGCTCCAGGGACTTGGGGGACATATCCAGCTCAAGACAGGTGTATGGTTTTGGGCTACAGGGCGGCAACTGCCCCCTTCGTCTGCTGAGGCAGACCTTGGTCCTCTGTGTCCCTGTGGGGAAAAGCTCATTGTGTGCACCATCTGTTGCAGCACACGCACACACAAAAGGGGTCACAGGGGCAGGGAGGGGTTGATGTGCAATGCCTGTTTAATATAATTGGGAGGTGCAGTTGGATTCGCTAAAGCTATTAAAGAACATTCTCATTGCAAAATGGGGTTTGCACTTGTGTGAGCATAATGGGAGAGTGAGGGTGCCAGACCATGTATTAGGCGTGTTAGTCGGTGTCAACTCATGTGGCAGAGTGGGGTGGGAGAGTTGGCAAACAAACTGTCAGCCTGTCGGTTTGTAAGGAAAATAGAGTAAATTATCTTGCTCAACTGAAACTCTTAATTGTGCAAGACATCCTTGTGATTTTTATAAATGAAAATTTTAATATCTTAAGTCAGGCTAATATTCAATGTAGTACACACTTTCTACTGGGGAAAGTGATCAAGCCATATGGGACATCACAGAGCCTGATAAATTGTTCAACAGCAGCGTTATTTTGAACGTTTAGATCGTCTCCCATGGGAGTATAGGCTTGGCTCTGTGTGTGCTTGGCATGCAGTAGTCGCAGTCAACCGAGTGGTGGCGCTATTTCCCTTCAGTGAAGCGGACGCCGCTTCAAATAGGTCAAGGAAAAGTTTTGTGTTTTGACAATGCGAGGTGGGAGGAGCGGCGGGCTGGTGATTGGTTAGTGAGTTTCAGTTCTCAGTCGGTGATTGGCCGCGGCGCTCTAATGGGGCTGTGAGCAGGCAATGTCGCCCCCCCACCCCCCCCCCCCACCCCACCTCATCCGCCTCCGCCTCCTCCTCCCCGTGCTCCTCGCACCCCTCATCCCCTACACTCTGTTCTTCCCCTGTGCTGATTGTCACACATTGTTTACTACGGCTTGAAATGTGACTCACAACACAGGCTATCTGCTGGAGTACCGCTCTGACAACTGAGGGATTCTCTTGACGCGCACCGTGCGTCTTGGTTATTTGGGGACAGGTTGTGGAGACTACCCTTCTGCCATGACAGTGGATTTGTTTGCGCTCCTATGCGTACTGGTCATCACATCTTCTGCGATGGAAGGTAAATGAGAGTTTGGGATTATGCTTGTTGCAGATGTGGGAACGCTCCTCTCCCAGACGCGCTGCGTTGGGGATGCTTGCAGCGTTTTCTGCCGGGCAGCGCTGCGCCTCTGGCATGGGGATACGGGGATGTCATACACGTGGATCGCAGCAGATCGCCGTGGTTATGCAGCCCTCCCGCTCCGCTGGTTGTCACTGATGTTACTTGTCCATGTGAAGAACGACACTTTGTCTGATTGAAGTGTGTTTAATAGCAGTTTACAAGTGGCTATTTAAGCTCTAAAATCAGTTTTTCCTCACTCTTTAGTCTTCCTCGTTGTATACGGCTGGAGTGCGGGGCAGGAGGAGTCTCCTCTATAAATTGTGTTATTTCAGTTTCTCATTATCCCATGAGCTATGAGTTTTTTCTCAGTGGGAAGCGAAGGTTTCATTGTAAATGCCTGTCAAACCTGCAGGGATTCCCGTCACGTTTTTTCATTAAATTGTACACATGAAATACTATTACGACAAGCCCCTGAGCATCATTCTGTGGTATTTTGAATTGCTGAGACCAACTCTCTTAGATTGTGGATTGCACTGATTGGAAGTCTCCCTCTAACCTGGAATTTATGCTGGGTTGAATTTCTCTTTTTTTAAATTTGGAAATCAGCCACTGTATTAAAACGAAAACGGTCGTCTGCCTCTCCCTTTTTCTCAGACTGTCCCTGTATTTTTTCTCTCCATCCATCTCCATTCTCTTCTCTCTGTCTTTGTCTTTGTGCATCTCCTCCTATTTCCTCTCTTCCTTCCCACCCACATTCATCTGGACAAGCGGTAGTAGTGCCACTAGTAGCTAATATCTCCTCAGTTAAACATGTTTTTCATTTCCGCTGTGGGACCCTGGGGACCGAACGCTGTGCTTTAGCCTCAGGCATTGGCTGCTGGATGGATATATAGTGTCTTCTCTCATTTTATTGTACAGTAGCTCATCCTCACCAATAAGACATACACAGGAACACACCAGCTTCCAGTGGCTGTCTGTATCCACTCCCAAAAGCACAAATAAGTAAATTAGAAGCACAAAAAAATTAGTTTGCTCACATGCAGCTTTTCTCTTTAATCATTTACAACTCTGCTCCTGGACTGTTCCCAGCTCCGGCTGTGCTCTGTAATTCGGCAGTGGCTTTCTTGTTTGTGCTCATCAGATTTCAACACAGCTATGGATACCAAGCCCAGGCCCAAATTGCTACCTCTGCGAGGATGGATATTTTGAGGTTCAAATGTTTACCCAGTGTGAAATGACAGCAGAAATGTCAATTCAGATAGATGAGTGGAGGACGGGAGGGAGGAGTGAAATTTCCCTGCAAGGAAAAGGGTGTGGAATATCTCATCTAAAAGACGGTATGTGAAAGAAACAGATGGGCAGGGAGATGGCCCCTGAGTTACCTCGGTAACAAGGATGAAAGTGATTTCCTTGTTTGGGTCGCTAATTGAAAGGAGGTTGTCCCATGGGCAGGTTAAAATCATCACTGATCTGAACTCCAATCTGTTGCTCTTTCATTTTTGTGTGTGTGTGTGTGTGTGTGTGTGTGTGTGTGTGTGTGTGTGTGTGAGAGAGAGAGAGAGAGTGGAGCCATTGACCACATTATCCCCAGCTTTCCTGTCACCCTTAATCTGATTACGAGTCCAAATCAGCCGATAATCACAAAGTGTCAGAGATCTGTGTATGCATGTGTGTGTCTGTGTGTGTTTGTGACTAGAGTAAGGCGTAGCCCTGACCATATGGACACATACTTGCAATGTATTGAGTGAATTCTTCCTTCCCTACGCATGCATACACTCACAGTAAACACCCCTCTCGCATCATTGATGAACCGATGAACCGTGGGATGAAAATCATAAGGAGGAAATAATATATAAGTATGGATGGATAGATGGGAGACAGCTGATAGAAAAAAGAGTTGGATAGATGGGAGACAGCTGATAGAAAAAAGAGTTGGAGAGTTGGAGCTTGAGTAGGCAGTGGCGAGTGTGTTTCAGTGTAAAGGTGTGTGTTTGTGTGTGTGAATGAGGTGCGACGAAGGACTATAACAGTTGAATTGAGTGTAAAGTTGATTTTAGAACTTTGAATTAGTTGGATTTACACTCCACGCACAGCTAACCAGCACACACACACAGGACCACGCATGAAGATATTATATCTGCAAACAGAAATGCATTCACCGACAAGTTATTGAAGTCAGTCAGACCTAAAGCAAAGGTCTAACAGAGAGAGGAGAGTGAAGACGGGGATTTGCATGCCATTAGAAAAAGAAGCATGTGCTGTGCTCTGTTTCACCCTCATTTGTCTTCTCTCACCATTTTTCCCCATCATCTTCACCTTCCTTCTGCCTACTTTCCTCTACACCCCCCCCCCCCCCCCCCCCCCCCCCTCATTTCTCTATCCCGCTCTGTCTTCCATAATTCTCCTCACTAATCTCCCCATTCCCCTCTTGTCTCCCTTCTCTGCTGCTCGCTCTCTCCGCGGTGCGCGGATGGTTCTTGCCAACAGCAGCAGTAATTCTCCCCTACTTACAGAGCCATTGCTTATTTCTGTTTGCCCTTAAACCAATTAGGCTTAGATAAGCCCGCTCATTTAACGGCCTGGAACTGGGTGGTGGAGGGAAGAGAAACGGAGGGAAGGGGGATGAAACAGCAGCAGAAAGATAGACAGGGACAGGGGGAGATAAAAAGATGAGAGGGAGACAGAAGGAGGGAGGTCAGCGAGTTGCAGAAAAGATACAGTATGCATGTTTTACAAATGAGTAGCCCGCAATTCTACAAGACTGTGGAAGTAAACGAACACTGGGCTGTTCCAGTTATCTGACTTAGACGCCTGTGCCCCGCCACACTGGGGTAAAACAGCCGCAGCCGTGTTCAATGTGAGTATGATAAAGGAACATTAGTAATGTGCTGTAACTAGTCCCTAAGGATGCTGTGTTGAGTACCTGTGCTACACTGTGGTAATGCCTCATCCTCGGGGGCCGAGTGGATGAAATGGAGATTATTGTAGCTTCCTGAATAAACAATAATAATTACAGCTTAAGCATCAGATGATAGTTATGGCGGTCAGAATCACACACTGTTGATATACATTAATCCGGGCGTTAGAGTGGCATATTGATTAGAAAGTTTAGAGGACAGAGTGCCGAAGGGCAAGTTCCAACCCCCGTCTCAGCCAGCGACTGCCCTGCTGAAGTGTCCTTGAGCAAGACACTGACTCAGCTCCAGGGACGTTGTCTTGTAGCTGACCCACTGCTCTGACCTCACTGTGGAGAAAAGTCAATCTGCCTCCCGGGATTCATAAAGTATCACATTGTTATTCTCTTGGTGAGTTCTTTTTCTAATCAGAGCAGCGAAGCTACTGGAATCGTGTTAAAACTATAGTAGTGTCCTCGCAAAGCTATCACACAGCTTTGCCAGGCCACCATCTTGCTGCATGTATTTTGGTTTGGCAAGGCTCAAGAGGCATGTGCATGACACAGATGTCAGTTCAAGCCGGGTGCACGGGAGATGATTGACAGTTCTCTGCTTCACTCAGACATCAACATGAACCCTTTGAGCACCTGATTGGACAAATGTTGTTGTTATTGGTCATTGCTTTGAATTTTTGAACCAGAAAAACATGTTGGATGTTTTGGAAATGACCAGCAATTGCAAAATCATGCTTCATTTTATGTCTTTTACTGAAGTAAACATTTTGGACAGTTTTCACAAGGGGCGAGTTACATCATCATCAAAACACACTGCAGGTTCTTAGGTTGGTCCAACATGTATCTCGTCAGGCTCAAATGATTCTCAATTGTTAGACTTAAATCTAATAGTGAAACTGAGCTTGTAGTGATATAGACTGGCTTTGCAAGGCTGCAGTAGTATTGAGTTAAGAACTCTCTACTACTCGATGATGTGAGTTGTGTGTGCGTGTGAGCTCACCAGCTGTGCTGAGGAGACAGCCTGTGAAAAGAGTCCTGTTGAGTCCCTAATGGATGTGAATGCAAGATTGCCCCTTTCCTCTGCTCTCTCGTTTCAAATAGTTAGAAAGGAAAAGAATGAAAATGTAAGCGCGCCATAGGCCCACGGGTTGAGGTGGTGGGACTGCAAAGACTTGAAGGATTGTGCGTGTGTGAGTGCTCACAAGTGTATTTTGGCCACGGGCTCTACTGCTGACCTGGGACCACCTGAAGTAGAATTATTGTACGTTTGGGTGCCTGTGTCGTCAGTGGAGTTCTAAAGCCATTATGCCTGGCGGGGGCATCAGACATGGCCTCATCCCATAATGGAGGTGTTAAGGTGCGCTTACGTGGCCTAGTCAGCTATGACGACCCCCGGTGCAAACCTCTGCCTGCGGCTCATGTACCTGCAGTGCTGTAAATATGTTGTTCTGCCTTTTCTGTGAAAGTATTGTGCTTGCATGCAGGGGATGTGTGCACTCTGTGCAGGTTTTTCTTTCCTTCACAATATGGTTTTTCACATATTGCAGTACACTATATAGTGCGTGTTTTCGATTGGATAATATGATCACTCGCTACTCATTCTCTCTCTCTCTCAGCTTTGTCTCTCTCTCACACACACACACATGCACACACAACACATACGCACACACAGTCCCCCTCACAGCTCACCTTACCCAAGAGACATCTGAGCCTTGGGAAGGCCAGATGGTGGATGCAGGTTGGGGGCTGGTATGCATGTGCACATTTTTGTGTACGTCCCAGTGTGAGAATGAGCAGTATCAAGAGAGAGAGAGAGAGAGAGAGAGAGAAAGAGGAGGAGAGCAGTATGCGCTATACTTCATGTGTGTTTGTGTGTATTTGTGTGTCCTGTTCCATTCCAGACTTGAGTCTTGTTTTCTTTGTCTCGCTGTGCGGACATTTCATGTTCTTTACTGTGTTGTCTTCCAGCGTCTTCCACACATTCCTGTGTCCAGAGATTTGATGCAGAGATGCTATCAGCAGTGTTAGGTTCTGCCCGTCTCGCTTCGTGCTTGGCCCTTATCAGAGCAGGTGGCTGACTGTGGGACGAGGGCTAAGGCCTTATCTGTTCATCTCGGGGATAAGCAGACCCACTGCATCAGCGACATACGAAACACATTAGAGCACAGGAGTGAAAGCGGTGACGCTCGTGACACAGTTCATACTCAAACTGTGTGAGTCATCTGTTTCTTGGTAAAGCCAGTTCTCTCGATTTGCAAAACACACAACATGGGCACAGACACACACACACCCACAAACACACTCACCAAGGCATGATGTGCACAATAACACAGACTTGGAGATAACCCTCCACGCCACACCTAGTGGAAAATGGCAATGCTAGTAATTGATTGGGCGCAGTGACCCAGCTTCCCTACCACTCAAGGATGGTGGTGTGAAAAATGACATTATTTGTCTGACTCTCAGGCTTTTTTCCCTCCATTATCACCTGTCCTAGAGTCAGCAGGAAAGGGGGCCTCTTCGAAATGTGTTGAGTTGAGAGGCGAGAAGAGAAAGCATTGATTATCGAGTCTTATTTCTCACTGTTAACGCAGCCTCGCTCCTGGGGCCTCTATGCTTACAGCCCCATATCCACCGTTTCTCTTCCACCCCAACCCTTTCTACACCAGCTCCGGCCAGTCCAGATGCACAAAGGCCTGTTGTTGACTTGACTTCCTGGCCGTTTATTCTTGCCCGCTAGATTGTTTTCTTTCTTTTTTCTATAAATTTTAATTAAATCTGAGAGTAGTTGGAAGCTACACCCCCATCTCTCCCACCTCCTCTCTCGAACCTTTCTGCCTGGGAATAATTGGTTGTTTTCTCCCCTCCACCCTCCCTCACCTGCCTCTTTCCCCTACATTTTTTTAGTTAAAAACAGATGCATTTATGAAGCATTATAGGGTTTACTACAAGGAAAGAAAAAAGTGAAATATGATCCTGTCCTTCTGAAGACGTAATAGATGCAGCATTGGCAGGAACAGGAAGAGGGTAAAGAGACTGTTGGGGTTGTAGGCTTGTAGGAACAAAGAGCTTCATTTATGATTGTTATAATGAGATCTGTTTTTGAGTCAGGCCCAGAATGATTTAATTTGACTTTTAAGCCCTAAGGCTCAGTCTTAAGGGCTGCAAGCAGAGAGGCTGCAGGGCAAAGGCTGACTAAGGAGTGGGAGGAGGCAGGTATAGTGGTGCAGTGTTTTTATGATTGTGACTTTCAATGCGTGGGAAACTTTTAAAAGTCAGCAATCAAACTGATAAGAATATCAGTTTAGTGTGTGTGAACACTTAGTACTACAAACTCCGCATATCACTGTGTTTACATAGCAAATCCCTTGCTTCTCTTGTCTAAATGTACAATATATGAAGTAGCAACTTCACTGTACAGGAAAAAAAAAACAACTTTGTGGTACTTTTTGCATTTTAAGTGAATCAGCAGCCCAGAGGATGCTGCGTCTCCAGCGCTCAGAGGAATTAAAGGCAGAACGTTAATAGGGCTGAAATTACGGTTGGTGGTGGAAGCTGCTCCACTTCTGATTAAATAAAAGCCGGCTCCTCCACAGGCTGTTTCTCATAGGGACTGACAAGCGCACACACACACACACGCACGCACGCACACGCACGCACACACACACACACACACACACACACACACACACACACACACAAGCACAAACGTGAACGTGCAAGAGCCCCAACACACACACACACACATAGCTTTGATGTGTGGAAAGGAAATGAGTAGAGACGGAGAGCTAAGGGCCTGGGCCTGGGGCCTGTCCCATTATTAATGAGTAAGTACCAGTGCCTCTCCCAGGTTCAGGACATGTGGACATATTTCACCATTCCCCTGCCCTTCTCCTCACCATAAATGTAATCTCTTATTAAACATTGGGTTCTTGGCAAGAGAGGGGCAGATAGAGAGAAATTGGGCATGAATATTTGTGTCTCACTGTGTGTGTCTGCGTTAGCATGAGAAATGAAAATTGTGTGGTGGAGAGAAATGAAGTGCCTGCGCAGTGCAAAATGGAATGCCAGCTTCTGAGAGGGACACTGATGGGCCAATAAGTAGCTGTGGTGGGAGGACAGTTTTCACCCTGCATAACACTGAATCCCCCTGCCAGGCAAATTTATGCCTGCCCTGTGCTGTCCACTTCTCTAGCTGGATAAGAAGAGAGCTTTTTGGAGGTAATTAACTATTGATTTGAAGCACAGAGGGTAATGGGAAATGAGTGGACAGCTTCTCGATCTACCAGCAGTCGTCTGACTGGCTAGAGTACAACTAGAAAACTGACGGGGTGAAAGAGGCATTTCCCAAAAAGTGCCAAGGTCAAAGGGGTTTTTTTGGCTTTGGTTTTATTCTGTGCATTTAGGCAAAGAAAATATATATCAGGAAAAAAAGCACATAGGAGCCAAGCCTGGGAATGTTTATCGGTTGAAAATTCAAGATTGTGAGTCTAATATTCAATATTTTTGCATATTTATTATATTCATATTTTGTTTTGATAACCGACCTGATGAACTGATCCTAGCCCATCTTGGCCTTTTGACCCACACTCCCCTTCATGAATAGTTATGACAGTAAGGGCCAAGGGGACTGATTTTAATGTAATGCAACCTGAGGTCACATCACAACCAAACCATCCTTAGGTCATAAATCTTGCCCAGTATTATTGAACATGTACTTTCTAGGAGATGCATAAGTCAAGAAGACATTTCCCACATAGAGATGGTGTAGTTTTCCTTCATCTGTGTCGTCCTTCTACAGCTGTATGTGCCTTTCTTTTTGTTAGAGGCGAGCTAGAGGACAAGGATTAGGACTCATTTGTGCTAGAGAACAGAGGCGAAGAGGGACAAAGAGACAGAGGGGGAGAGAGGGATAGGCCTGTATCTGCCTACGATCTTATTTGTGCTAATGAGGAGGCTGGTGGTTCTGGCTGCTAACCCCTAAGCGCATACAGCCCTTTAGAGTGTGTATGCCTGCGTGTATCTTTGTGAGAATACATCTCCTTGGATGTCTTTGGGGAGTGGGATTTGCCTTTTTATAAAAATCTCAGCTATAATGAATGATGTGGAGAAAATAGTTTGGTGCAGTGAGTCAGGGGTAGTGTGTGTATTTGCTTGTTTGTTAAAGTTGCTGCTAAATCTGGACGTCTTGATTCAGCTAGTTAATATAGCAGTCTCAGTCATACACTCCTAACTCAAACCTGTTCTGTAATGGGGCTCACTGAACAGTATAAAATTCATGCCCCTTTCCAATTGTTCCCTCCCTCCTCATCCCTTATTCCTATGAAGTCTATCCCCTCCCTGCTTTCTCCCAAGGCTGGGCATTTAAAGCGGCATGCCTTTGATGTGAGCTTCACACACTGTTAGACACCCACTCATCAGATTGACACTGATGTCTGGGCGGAGTCAGCCCATTTCTGAGAGTTGGGGAAATGAACTGCTGGAATATACTGTACACGCATATGGCATGCAGTCAGGTAGTTTTAAATAAGGTAAAGTGGAATGTGGACGTGAATGAACAGATGTGCTCGTTCAGATGCACACATTTCCCACCATGGCCGTGCTGCACTCAGCTGATGATGTGTCAAGATGACAAACGTTCCCACTAAGCCGAGCTGAACATAATTGTACAGCGGTTTTTCCTGGCTGTGTTTTACTAGCTGTGTCACATCAGTTTTAGAGGAAATATTTCGACAGTATCAAAAGATACATCCTTGACACGTAAGTGATGAGAGATTATTAATGTATAATATCCAATGCTGGCCTCCTTCGTCATAAATTCTCTAACTAAATGCACACCAGCACAGCCTTGATCTCTACTACAGGCTCAGTAAATAATAAATGATTTCTAAAGGCCTACTTTGACTGTTATGTGTGTATGTATGTATGAGTGTATATTGTACTTCAGATCAATTCTCACAAAAGATTACATAGATTATGTGTGTGTCTGATTCTGAACATCTTGCCTTAGACAGTCTTAGCTTCACTTATTTCCCACTCTGCAAGTTCATCTGTGAGTCTGTGATGTGCTGTATAATATCTATTATTGTTATGTTTGGAATTTGCATATTGTAGTATTTCAGGGTATAGAGCTGAGCCATGCTGATGTTTTCAAGTTTCACTTAACAGAAATTACAGGTTTGAGAATTACTTAATGTACCAATTACAGTAAACATTCTCACTAAACAAGACTGATCACTAACAGGGAGGTCTTCGATATCTTGTTTTCAGTTTTCTGCCGTAGAGTACAGTACGTTTCCCCTGCGAAAGGGCATAATTTCAGTATTAACAAACTTAAAGTTTGAAAGCACATTACTCTGTTCCTCCCAACCATTTCAGGTGGAAATATCATGTTCCAACCTGTGTTAATGTCAATATTGACTGTGTAATACCAATCATAAAATGGCTATCCTGACAAAGGCAGCTGGCCAAGCAGAGTCATGCAGGGATTTGTTGTGGTGTGACAGTCTCCCAGGCTTGTGGTCTCAATGCCAAGGCTTTAGTCTTCCTTTCCTAAGACAGTGCAAAACAAGTTAGGGCGACAAAGGAACGATGTCTCTGTGTTTGTATATTTTCAAAAGCTGTGCGTGAGTGTGTTAGGCCACTGTGATTTACAGACTCACGCTAATATTTGTTTTAAGTTCTTTTCATGTTTTAGTCTCTGTGTGTGTTTGTGCATGTGTGTCATACTTGCATGTTTTTCCACTCACAGATATGTGTGACTATGTACTGATGCTGTCCTCTTTCTTTCATAGTGTTTGTGAAGTAGTGTGTGTGTGTGTAACAGTTGATGACTCCCCTCTTTGTAAGTGAATAAAGGGGCTCCATTAAAATCTAAACAGCCCACCTGGTGCCAGCCATGTTTATGCTATTTTCAAGGTTTGAAAAAAAAAAAAGTGTTCTTAGTCCAAAAATTTGCTTTTACTTATCATACAAACCCAAAATACACCATCCATTTTCACGTTATGAAGGCGATTTGATATGTGGACTCGCCTAACCCAAGGTGGAACACAGAGACACGTGTGTAATGCTCTCTTCATGTGATGGTTATAACTCCTGACAAGGTCACTGTGTGAGTCTGTGAGTGTGTCTGTGGATATGTTTTTGCGAGCGGATTCAAGCATGTGTAAAAAAAAAAAAAAAAGAAATCACTCAGCTTGCTCTAAAAGGGCTTTCAGACACCTGGCAATGATTGGCTGAAAGAGGACACCTTCTATCTGCTATTATTGACAGTTGAAAATGTAGAGAAAGTGTGGAGAGTGACTGGCATTTCCGCACATGTTCTCAATCAATTTGAGGCTCAGGTAATGCTTCAAAAATCTACTTCCTTTGATAAACATCATGTGGCATGATGGATGGTCAGAGTGCTTCTGAAAAAGCGGAAAATACAAAAAGCAAACAAGAAGCTGCTCTCTCTCTCTCTCTCTCTCTCTCTCTCTCTCTCTCTCTCTCTCTCTCTGTCTGTCTGTTGCCTTGGCTCTGAAGATTGATTGTGAATCGTCCAGGATGTATGAGCGTCGCGATCATATCATGGATCACAGCATGGGCAGGGAATGACAGATGTCGCGAGCGTCCTCTGTTTATTTGAGAGGCGAGTGTGTGTCTGATGGATTGGTTGCATTTGGTTGATACAAGGATGATTTGTCATCTCTTATGTGTCTCTTTGTGTTTTTGTAAACACTTAACGGGACAACAAAGGGTTTGTCCCATGTAGAACAATGTCCCAAAGTTAGTAAGTATAACTACAAAACAAACTGAAAGCATATCACTTCAAGGACGTTTATAGTTGAAATAATGTAATAGAATAGACTTTCTTTTGGGTCTACGTCCACCACCTCCCCAAGCACAGATCATTTTAATAGAGCAATTATCAAAATTCAGTTATATTACAAGAACATTCTTTCCCGATTTAATATTACTCAAAGAAATGGGGCACCTCGCTGGGGTGATGGGTGGTAAGGGGGTTATTGAAGGAGGGGTTAAGTGTGTTTCAGTCAAGGTCGTTTTGAGTGGCATATGTATCCTATTTAGGAGCCCCCGAAACTACTGAGCAGTGTAGACATGAAGCAGTGTTGACAGGCCTGCTCCACTGTCATTACTACAGTCACACTGGACATTAGTTACTAGACCAAACACTCGTACACACACACACACACACACACACATTAACACTAACACACAGGGCCCTCTGTGCGAGCTAGACAGTAGATCGGGTCATTAGTATGGACAACCATTTCTATGCTAACAGCTCCTGATTGCTTTGCCTTTCACATCGTGGTGACATCAGCACATTGCTAATCGACAGATAATTGCCAATAATCACGAGATGGATCAGTGAGAGCACAATTAAAGGAGCTTGCTGCAGCATGTCAGTTCCTTTAAAGAAATCCAGACTGATCAGTTTGCCCTCGTTTAGTAGAGCAGCTTAATCAAATAGCTTTTTGCAAGAATAATTTTGGAAACGGCTGCCATTGCCGGTGTTGGAAGTTTACTAAAATGTTAGTCATGTGTTTTTGTCTCATGAAAATGTTCAGGACATTCCCTTTGCAATGTGTATTACAATGTTTGCTGCTGCCTCTGTGAGAGATAACAGCCAGGCGCTTGTAATGGGATCCTGTCTGTTGGGAGAAGATGGAGGAAATCGCTGGAATGTACTTGACTCGCTCGTTTGGGTCAGCAAAGGAAGTGCCAGTGTATGTTTGCGTGTGTGTGTGTGTCAATGCAGGCGTGTCTGTGTGTTGTCCAAAACTGTGTTTGCTCAGCAATAGAAAAACTGAAATGTGATATGAATATCCTCTCCATTCTTCCATGAAAGTACCTGAAAATACCCCTGAAAGGGCCCCATTTAGGCTCGCTCCCAGACAATACAGTACAATGCCCTGATGACAGGCTAACTGGGGGAGGAAATGGCCCTGCTAGGGCCTACATAATAGTGGAATATTCTGGAAGTCACAGGAGGGATTTATGGAAGCAAATAGTCTTTTTCTAACATTCAGTGGAGCAGTGTGTGTGGCATATTTGTCCGTCTGTGTGTAGTGTGTGTGCCTGACACGCTGACCCTCTTTGCTGTATGCGCACCACATTCTGTGATGTGCGAGATGTGTGAATTGGAGCTTTGCCTAGCCCGTCAATCAGATGAAGAGAGAGAGGTGTCACACTCAAATCTCTGATCTCTGTAATCAGCCGTCATACTAACACCAGCTTCTACATGTGCCTGTGCCCAGCTGCCAAATACGAGTTCATGAGATGAAGCTGAATGCACAAATTAATTGACAACTAGATATTTTCCTTGTAAATTTTGTTCATGTGTCTTACCTATCATAGTGAACACAGCTTGGTTGTTCTCTCTTCCCATGATCGTCTAGTGGGCAGGAGATGACTCCATCTTGGGGTCCATATGGACCCCATGTTGGAGCCACGCTGCTCTCTAACAGTGGGGGAATGGCAATTAGCGCTACATTTGCTGAGGATGGCATGGAACCAGAGACCTGTCACCTCTGCTTCACAGCTCTGTCTTTGAAGACATGCATGTGTATGTGTATGCATGTACTTGTGTGTGTGTGTGTGTGTGTGTGTGTGTGTGTGCATGCATGTGTGTCAGCTTGCATGGAGGTAGGGAGAATCATATCACGGCACCTGCTTCGCAGCAGGGGGTGGGACTGCTTCACTGAGACAAGGTGTGTGTGTGTGTGTGTGTATGTGTGTGTGTGCACATGCACATGCACAAGGGGGGAAGGGTGTAGCGATGGCATATTGTGTGTGATCAGAGGCAGAGCAGCATCTAAATGCATGCAGTTACTTGTAATCAATGTTACTGCAGTTCCCTTTGGGTATGCTAATATATTCTAAAATGCTAATGTGTTTCAGTGCCAAACCCCTAAGTTGTATCATATGAGTGAATGAGCGGTTGTGCAAACAGTGACGATGAGATGGAAATCTGCTTGGGGAATGTCATACAGTATCATGGGAAAATGAATTCCTGCTCACGGTTACCGAGAAACAGTATTACACTACTGCTAGCACGTGGATTCCTTAGGTGGCAGCCATTGCATCATGTTTGTTAGAATGATTTGATCGCAGATTAAAAGTCTCTTTGATCTCTGTAGTGAAGGACTGATGTGACACAAAATGGTCGGCAGCCCATTGAGGCGGATGGGGAATCTGTGTCTCTGATAGGGTAGGCCGCAGTCGCCCCTGGAGACTGCCAATTGCATGTCCCTGCTTTGAAATCCCTCTTGATCACAGAACACCTGGATGTGATCATTTGAGAACGACAACAGTGAAGTAAAATACCCGTCGTGTCTTTGTCTCACTGGGATTTGTATGTCAAGGGATGTTAAAGGATAGAGAGAGACAGTGTGTGTATGTGTGGTCTTGGTTTATGTTTATCCACCACTGGACTTGTTTCTTTTGACTGAGCTTGCTTAGACATGCACACCATTGCTAAGATTTGCATGTTGGCAATGTCCTTGACCAAAGGCCCCTGTGCAATCATGAGCTGTCCTATACAACTGAATGACATTTTATAATCGTGAGAGAAACATGGTGACATCTCTGGTCTTCAATCAAAAACAGTGGTCCTAGCTCAGTGAGACTCACAATCTTACATTCCTAAAATGTCATCAAAATAGATTGTGGAGTGACCTGGTGGCCTTGGGATTAAATACAGCAACCATGAACCACATAGTCCTGGGTTTGAGTCTGGCCAGTCCCCTTTGTTGTATGTCATTGCCCATCTCTCTCTCTCTCTCTCTCTCTCTCTCTCTCTCTCTCCCCCCTCATCTTCTGTCATCTCTCTACTCTGTACTCTCAAATAAAGGCATGAAATGCCCCCAGATTTGAATTAGACCCATCTTGCACAGTGTGACATGCAATGATAGCAAGATTGCTGTTATCGCATAGTGGGTAGGAGCTCTCTTGTCTTTCTGCTTTGTTTTTTAATCCTGGGGAACTCAAACACTCACTCATGCAATTAACACACCAAAGGGGTCATATAGAATCTGTTTCACACACTGCCGGGATTCATGGGGTCCACGTTAAATAGACACTTGCAATTTATTTTCTGTTTTTATGCTCTTATTCAGCCTTAATCAATAATTCTTCCTCTCTCTCTCCATCTGTCTATCTCCCTCCCTTCCACCCATTAGCGTGCCAGGTTGTGTAACATGTTGATTGGCTTTGTACTGTCAGATGATGGCTTCTGACAGTTGCCCACATTTCTGGAATTAGCTTTGTGTGGCGAGGGTGCGAGTGCATGTGCGCGTAATGTGTGTTTTTGGATAAATGTGCCCACTTGTGTGTTTGTGTGTGTCTGTGAGCATGCATGCTAATGACAGCTGACAGGGCCCACGCTTCTTAAATTAGCCTTGCTGTCTGGCCCCTAGGGAAGACATGGATGTTCAGATATAGAAGAAGCTTTAATGCTACAATCCCTGCTTTTCTTTGCTATAGTATCCAACCATCCTGGTCCCGCTCCTATGCCTCAGAGTCAGAGCGAATTCATCCCACAAACGATAATGACAAAAGGGAATCTGGAACTGGGCCCAGCGCCAGTTTCAATGTATATCATGGAATTTTTACCCCTTTTTAGTCTTTGAAGATGGTTTTCAAATAGAAAAGGGATGAAAAATGTTTTGCCTCTCCATCATATTTGCAGATTTTCTCGAAGCGTATGTGCTGTTGCCTTAAGATATTGAGTTTCTTAATGGTATTGAGTTGCGTGGAGCCTCCTAAATATTTACATTTAGCGTCTTCCCCGTCAGCACCCCAGTAATTTATTCACAGAATAAAGCAGTGGAGAGGTCATTGTCAGCACTGACAATGATTTACAGTAACTTTGGAGTCGCAAAGGGTTGTCTGGTACAACCCATCACTAATGATGTTTTATAGGTTAGTGAGTCAAATGATTTTGGAGATCACTTTCTGTGTGGTAATCTGGAGGTGATCAGTTTGGCTAGAGTGTATTTTGTGTGTGTGTGTGTGTGTGTGTGTGTGTGGGTCCCCGTGTGACTTGAGCTTTATTAAAGAGAAGTTAATGAGTTCCCCTGTCTGCCTCTCTCATTTTTCCTCCCCTCCCCATTTATTCTGAACTCCATCTCTTCTCCTTCCTATCTCTCTAATATCCCTCTTGCTCAGGCTTTTGCTCAAACTATATTCATGTTCTCAGGCACGCTGCCTTGCCCTTGTAAGTAAATTACAAAACTGAGCTAGTGCAAAATTGGGAGTGAAAATATCAAACTATTTGGTTACATCCTAGTCTCTGTTGCTCTTTTTCTCTCTCTCTGTCTCCTGTTTCCCTATGTGCCAAAGAAATCTTGCCTTTATCGCTGTCTGATAGTTGGATTTGCATGCTAATTCAAGCAGATCCATCTGACTAATGCTGATCACAGATGTTCTGCACTGTCCCCAGTGTTGGCGTGTGCATGTGCACATTAGCTCATTTGCGTTTCTCATATCACAGTGTTTGATTCTTTTGATGTTCAAAGATTCTCTGACAACAAAGTGCAGATTCCTTTCTTTTCTCTAAATCAAATGACTGTTGCGGTGCCAATATCAATGTTGCTAATAATTTAATACAGTGACTTGGTCTCCAGTGTTTTCCTTGAGGCTCAATACGAAGTGCTCTTGCAGTCTCTCGTGTTTCACAGAGTCGCACTGTATCCTGTTGACTTCAGCCGCTCAGCCAACCTGTGTTGTGTTGTGCAGAAGTTAGATGCTGGGGGAAACTCGCTGTGTCTGCAGGCAGTCAAACGCTGAAGATGACGGGTGGCACTTTGTAAAACTTGTTAACTTGATGAGAAAGAAAAGCCTGTGGTCAGAGGAAGAGAAAGCGAACAAGGGAACCATGTTCTTGTTTTGCTCTCTCCTGAGGCACAGAGTGCAGCCAGTGACCTGACATGCTAGCGAAATAGTGCTCCACTGCTGTAGCATCAATCTGCTTGTCCTACTGCAGAGGCAGGAAGTCATCGCACACTTTGTACAGTTGCTCCTCTGTCATGGTCACTGGAGAAATTACACACAGCAAGCAGACGTGGCAGCGAGCACACATGCATAGACACACAATCACACAGAAATGGGACCAGTGCTCTGCTTCCCACACAAAAACAACTGCGACTTGAGAGCAGCAGGTATGGCTTGGGGAAAAAGGGGATTCTCTCTGTGTCACCATTTCTCTGTTTCTCATGTTCTCCTCCCCATATCCTGCTACATTTATTTGAGCTGCACATGAATGAATCTGTCCCTATGTTCTTGCAGCACAATGAGATTTTGAACCCAGTATATTCCATGTCATCTGATTCCATTCCAGCCTTTATACTGGAGGCTTTCCCTCCCGCTCCCGCTGACTGTAGCCATCTGGGCTTTTGATCCAGTGGAAACACTCTGACAGGCCTATTTGAAAGGCCAAAGGAAGAGAGATGACATTGTATTGCAGCAAATCCATAGGAGTGATGTGCGGGGGGTGCTATCAGAAGTCCGGGGGAGTCTGTCTTAAAAAATCAGGGGGATACTGTAGCCGTCTGAAAGATCTATGGAGTGTGATGTGAGTGACGTGGAATGCTATTTGTTGGATCCTCATTGGACAGGGTGAGCTGACACATCTGTGGCAGGAAGCCAAATCAACTCTGATTTATGCCACCCCACCATCTAGAAGGGGGCCTGCCCAGTCAGCCCGCCATTACAGAAGATGTATTGTGAGGGGTAGCACAGTATCAAAAAACAATCACTCACAGAGACACACACACACACTCACACAAACGCATAATAAAAGATCTATGAGGATATACAGGTTAAAGTATCTTCAGTCACAAGTTATAGCCGCTCATGTTTGACATATATAAATTTCCCTCACACACAGACATCAACTGCCTCCGCCAACAGATATTTTGTTAAGAGGAAGCCATTATTGCAAATAAAACAAGCTTGTTGGCTGTGCGCCCGTCTGGGCTGGGTTCTGACTGCATGTTAAACATTTAGTAAACCCTCAACATGTTCCCCTGCTGTCAGCCATCACACTGCTGTGGTTCCAGGCTCATACAGCAGTACAGTAGACCGTGTGGTAGAGATTGAAATAGTGAGGTGTGGTATGGGGGAAAAGGAAGGGGGGTTTAAGTAACTGAGAAACTAAGAGAGATCCAGAACATTTTGATGTAAAATAGAGGGGTGCGAAATAAGTGGTGGCAGAAGTTAAGATTGATAGGAAAAGAACTGGTCACCCATGGAGAAATTGAGGGCAATGATTTAGCAGAGAGGAGATGAGGCAATGTCATTCTCATGGAATAGCTATTATAAAGGTAGCAGGGTAGATGTGGGACCGGCAGGGTGTGTGTTGGAATACTTCAGCACATCTTGATAAACCTCTTCTTTCTGGGTATTTCACAAAATAATTTCAGCTAGACACAGTTGGGTTTGGTTATTGTCTAAAGCTGCATCAACCTGTTTGTTATGTTCAAGCATATGAATGAATGAATGCGTCATGAACCATAACGTAGGACAAAAGGTGGACCAAAGAGTCTTTGAATGTATCTGCTTGATTTATGTTGCCATAGCAAGAAGTGAAAATAACTCTTTAAAGTTGCCTTGCAAGTTCAGAGAGCGTTTCCTTTAATTATTCAAAATGCCTATGTCACACTTCATACATTCACCGGAGTTGTGAGGGTTGTGAGGGTGAGCAAAAGCTGCAGCTGGAGTTTCATCTAGCACCTCGCTAATCTTTCTGCTCATTTAGGAAGCTCTTAAACTTGCACACAGACGCATGCGGCCCAATGTAAACATCCTAATTAGCAGTGAGGTTGACAGAGAGGAGGGCTGCGTGGCCGGGGCCATCTGGCTGGACCTGGCCGTCTGATCTATAGGTCTCTGCTTTGCCAAACCCATGTTTTACATTGTCTCACAACGAAGGAAGTGCAAGTCAGGTTGAAACCTGCTGCTTTCAACAAAACAAATGTTATCCATAAACCTACATGGAAATACTCATTCATAGTCTTTTTTTCCCCTCTCTCTCTTTCTCTCTCTCTCTCGCACACAGGGAAATTAATTAGGGTTGGCAAAGCAGCAGCAGCCTCATTCTAATAAATCTCTCCATTATCTGTGTGATTGGTGGACACAGCAGCTCATTTCCTGCCACGGAGTTGAGACCAGAGGACAGGCAGGCATTAACCCCATGTTTCCTGTTCTGCCAAGTGCCTACTCTTCAGCTGTGTTAGTGCATGCATCGTGGGGGAGGTCGTCACAAGAGAATGAAATGCATAAAAATCAGAAATTCTTTCATGTAAACATTTTATGTATGATTTAAATACATGATTCCATGGCACAGAAGTATTGTTTTTATTGAATAGCCCAATTTGACACTGATTCAAGGCCTATGCTCCTCTTCGACTCCCACCAACATTTAGCACAAACATGGATGAGCCAGAGTGGCCCTTTTGTGCACATGACTGGGCACAGTCATGAATGATCATCTGTCAGTTTTGTATTTTGTCAAGAGATTACCTGCCTGAAAAAATGTTACTGCTTTAGGTCTCATTATAGAGTCTTTGGCTGCGTATGGATGCTATACCCCACCAGCTGGCCTGAAGTACACAGTGAATGGACTATTGTGAAACAGACTCAATTGCATGACTTGGATTGGTGACCCAGAAATTTGCTGAAGTTAAGTTTTGAGTCATAACAATGTTCTGTGGCCAAGACATAAGTAGTTCTGTAAGTGAGGGGAATTTGGAGCAGAACTATTTCCTCTTCCTGTTCCTCGATGACATCAAAAGTGTCTGGGGGGCCATTGGAGCACCTGTGTCCCATCTCCATGACAACTGGGCTTGAGGCCTTTGGGTGATGGAACACATAGTTGTGGCAGGCTTGCGCAAGTGGGCTTACACATGCACACACTTGATAAAAAAAGAAGGATTTTGAGGCCAAATAAATCACACAACATGGAGTCTGGGGTGAGAGCCCCTGATGAGATATAGAGCCCACAGAAATAGGCCATCACAGACCCCATTCCTCCTAGCCAGCACCAGAGTTAATGGCTTTCAGATCTCTGGGTGCCTCTCCGAGTCTGTCTGTGTTAGCAGGTTTGTCTTTGTTATCTTACAGCTGTTATCTTTGCTCTACCAATTCCATCTTCTCCACTGGACGACCATTGTAAATGGCTGCTCGGCGCTGCGTCCTAATGAATGCTTTGCCATCTTGTAGACTATTTGTTAACAATAAACCAAGGGTCCATTTATGTCCCTCATTGGTTTCAGGATTACAGTGTTTATTTTGAAATGGAAAGCAGAGCTGGAATTGAAGAGGGAAGGAGAGAAGGATGGAGCAAGGAGTGTAGACAGAGGTAGGGAAGGTGGGGTGGGGGGGCTTTTACAGTTATACTGGCAGAAAGTCAAGTGAGCTCAGTGAGGCAGAATAATATGGCCTGAGTGTGGTGGGCTGAAATGTGCCTCTCCAAGTGTGTGTGTGTGTGTGTTTGCTTTTGACTGGTGCACAGCCTATGATTCTCTATGTGGAAGGCTTTACTTGAATTTGCTCCAAATGAGTGGCTCAACAACTTTGTGTAAGTTTTTATCTTACAGACAGTGCAGGCTAACACACAGAGCCACTAACTGGCCTGGGACTTACAATATGACTCAATCGACCATGGCAGTCTGGTGGAAGTGGTGTTTTTAAATACAGACAGCACAACTCTAGAATATACTTGTGCTCAGAATACTCTTGACTTCGAAGTGCTGTTGAGGTCATGGACAGCAACTGTAAAAGTGAATCATTGTCTTATAGGAAAGAAATAAGTGGATGGACTCGCCACGTAAAGCATGTGGCTTTGTCAAGGTCACATACACAGATTGTAATGTGAATATACACACACTTATATGCAGCCGCTATTCATTCACACTTGAATATGGGGTTGCCAGGGGCAACACAGACCCTACAGCATCCCCATGTTCACTGTTTGCCAGGCAGCCAAATATTCAGCACCATTAACCTCATCATTGCAACATAATCAGCCGCGGATGAAGCCGCCACTAAATGGAGGCAGCCTTCAAGGCACAATTAGAAATGTTAATTAAATGTTGCTCCATCTTGCATTGGCTTGAGACATAATGCAAAACCATCATTTGGGGCTGTGCAGTATGAGCTTTCCCTCTACTCAGTCATTGAGGATCTGTGGCACACATTCTATAGACCATGGATAGGCAACCATCTAAGACAGCACCAGATGATTCCACTGAACTGTGTAATTAGCAGGAATAACCAAGTGTTGTCTTTGGTTGGAATGGAAACGTGCATACTCTCTCCATGGCAAGATAGCAACCACAGCGGGATTAGGGTCTTTCCGCAGATGTGCTGGTGACCATATTGCTCTTTACACCTAAATATCTTGTGTTTTTATCAGATATTTTTATTCTGGATGTTTTTAAGAGTGTTGGAGCCTTGTTTATCTATTTTTATTGCTGTGTGACTGACGCATTGATGACTCAATGGCTTTTGTGCATACGGACATGTGCACTTGCGTTTGTTTGTGTCAGGGTCTCTGTCTGCTGATTTAAGTGCCTTAAGAGCACCCATCGTTTACCAGACTACTGAAAGCTCTCAGGTCTCAAAATGTTAGGTGGCCATTTTGGAGTGTTAATACAACTACTAATGGCTGATAGAAATAGCACCGACTCCAATGCCAGAATTAATGTGTTTGTACGCATCTGTGGTTGATCAAGCATGTGGAAGTGACCTGAGAGAGAGAGGGTCACCCTCCTCTTGTGCAGTGCTTCTGCAAGAGGTCTGAAAATGAATCCATATCTCAAACCATCTGCAATGAGAAGGAATGCAGAGGCGCTAAATTGATTCGACAGATTGGACTGTCTAATACCGTTTTATTAGATGCTGCCAGTCTTTGCCCATCATCTGTGAAAGACTGCTTGCTTTGCTGTTTCAGTCCCACAATGGCTCAGCTCGAGTGAGACTGCAGCTTGAGTGTGTATGTGTGTGTGTGGTGTGTGTGTTCATGGTTGGTCTGGTTTAGCTATGCCCACAGATGAAGGAAGTCCAAGAATGACAGGGGAGAGTGAAAAGGATTAAAAGCTAACTCCATTTAGACTGTGCCTAAGACAGACAGGTCTGCGCTAAACAGGTGTGTTTATCCTTCTCCAAAGTTGCTATATAGACTCAGCTGTGGTGGAGTGTGTGTGTCTGTGTGTGTCTGTGGGTGTCTGTGTTTGTGTGTGTGTGTGTGTGTGTGTGAGAGAGAGAGAGAGAGAGAGAGAGAGAGTGTGTATTGAGTGTCTCTCCAGAAGACTGGCTAATTTAAACAGGATTAGAGGAAGTAGTGATGGACTGTTCATAGTAAATTACACTGTGTTGTAAAGCACTGTACCACCCACACGCACCCCACACCTACATGGAAGTCCCATAGTGGTTAGCATACACTGCACACATATACACACGCGCACAGGAGATTGTGAGAGAGTGTGGGTTGGAGAGAGGATATATAGCCCGAGTGTGAGAGGTTTGTGTGCTGTGTGAATACTTTCCCAGCTCTAATCCGCCCATTCCTGTTGGCATGAAAGACGGGGATTAACAGACGAAAGGTGAACATGGAGAAAAGGCAGGGCTGGAAAAGAACACAGGGAACGAGAGATAGTATTCCGGAACCTCTGCAGGATTCCTCCGCGGCTGCTGTGGTGAATGCAGATGAGCAGTCTTTTGTATGAAGTTAAATCCTCTTATTGATCAGCAGATTAGGCGCTGTCCTCTTTCCTTCTTTAACTTCCAAAACTTGGGAGAGACAATGTCTCTCAGCAGATATCTCAAGAAATGGTCAAAATACTGTCATAGAATATGATGGACATTTAATTGAAGTATATTTGAAGTATTCCTTCAAAGTATTCAGCATCAAATGGCAGACATATGCTGTGTAAACAAAATACCTAAAGAATGTATGTAATATCTTGAAAGCCTGATTTTAATACACAAGACTCAGGGTCTTACACAGTTACCTGTGTAACACAGTCTCCAATTGCTACCTGTTCTTGATTTACTGGTTCATTGAGCATTAAACAAACATGATGAGATTCGTAAGTAAAATTGCCCTCCTGTCTGTAATGTAGCACTGCACAAGCTGCTCACATCTGAGGATGTATCCTGCAATGAGAATTTCCACTTAACGCCCACGGGAGAGGATCTCCCTCACTGTGAGATAAAAGCAAGGTTCTGCATCATTAGAGGAAGATACCATCAAGGTAATTATGATATCAGCCAGTGGTGTTTGTTAGCTCCTAGCTGTCTGTCTGTCTAGTTTAGTTTTTCTCTTTGGACAACCTAAACATAAGGTTTAGAGAGTCTGTAAATAAAAGATGGTGAAAACCAGGAATAATTGCCTGGTATACAAACAATATACATTATATTTGCAGAATATTATTCTTTTTGCACCTTTTCTCTCTTCTATATTCACTTTTGAAAAGACAACGTGAAAACGGCGGTATAAAAATGCCGCTGCGACTGCCAGCTATTTTTAGAAAGCTAGCTACTCCTACTTGACAAATATATGCATAACTTAAGGCTTTTAAAAAAACTGCTTCCTCCAAAACTCGCATCAGAACTCATTCGAAATGTCTGGTGTGGCATTGTTTTTGATAGAAGGCCTTTCCATCACAGCAGGTGTGCTGAAACCCTGAAGACTATGCAGAGATTTGCATCACTGCATGAAAGACTGCGAGCTAGTTATCTGAGTAGCCATTGTGGAAAATAGAGGGGCGGATGCTTTTAGCTTTCTTTTGTGTCCAAGGCCTCATCTGTCTGTTGGTAGACGGAGGTATAGCCGCCACAAAAATAACACAAAAGAAAACTGTGTTAACAAAGGAGTGAGAGGACCACCATCTGGTACACTGTGGAAATGAGAGAATGCCTTTTTAACACCATTTGTTAACTATGAATCTTAATAATACGCAGCCTCTTGTCAGTAGCTATACATATGAAGCTGATTTTAGCATTTCAGCATTATATTTCAGGCCTGCATTGGAAGTAAGCTGTAGCTCATCACCTCATCATCCCGCACCATAGTGAAGGTATGTGTGTGTAAGAGAGAGAGATTGTGTTTGTGTCTGAGAGTGTGTTTGTGTGTGTGTTGGGGGGTTCTCGCACGCATGAGTGTCTAAATGGTTTCCTTTCCACAACAAAACAAAGTTAATTGCTTCAATTACTGATATTATTTGCAAATTACCCGCCATTGGTTGTCTGTGACTCTCAATTTGGAGTCCTATGAGTTCATATCTCAACTCCGCTAGCTGTATTTTGTTGTTGTAAGTGGTTATGTTAATAGAGTTTATTCTCACTGTCCTTAGGAACACTGATAGAGTTTGCTTTTGTCTCCTTAGCCCACATTTTGCCCTGAATGTCTTTAATTTCACGTAATTTGACACTTGAATGTTTGGACATTTGCCACACTCCCCTTGTCTTTTTTTCTTCCATGTCACTTAACCAAACAGTCCAAAAGATGGATGCTTTGCAGGTCCCCTTTGTGGCTGTGCTGACGTCCCTACAGAGGAAGACAAAACAGGAAAGAGAGACTGAGAAACAGAAACTTATGGATTTGAAATGTCACTGTCTTGCCAAGGCCGTCATTGCACATATATAAGGACGTAAAAGACAAAAGTTTTGGAGCTTTGCAAATTTTGACTTGGTTTCTGAAGCTAGGAGCTGTTTTCTGGTATGCCGTCTTCCGTAGGTATGTGGGCTGATTATTGAGTCAGTCTTGCATGTGTTTGTTTGCCTGTTGGGTCATCTTTGCTGTGATGTAGGTGTAATGTCTGACAGGTTATTTTTAAGCCCACCCAGGAGTCCGGATACCAAGGCCAGGCATAAAGAAAAGCAACAAGAAGAAGACATGTTCGCTTTTTATTGTTCTAATGCCAACAGGACAGATGGGGAACATGATTTTTACCCATATTCTGGCTTTAAAACTCCCCTCATTTCTAAATGGTGTGTTTTAGGTAAGTGCTGTTTATAATGTAGAGAGGCACCAGGTAAGTTTACTGCAGGGTAACATTTAGATGGTGGAGAATACACCATATCATCTCGCTAATCACCTGTAATGAGCAGATGCAAGGCAGATGTGCATTGCTGCTGGCACAGGTGCTGCACAGTAAAAGTGTCCAAGGTTTGTCTCGGAATCCCTGATAGCCTTGATGCGATCTACCATCCTTCTGCTTGCCAGTCTGCTGTCTAAAGGACAGAGGAGGGTATGTGTGTTTCTGTGTGTGAGGCTGCGAGGGGCAAAAAGAAAAGAGAAACACAGTAGTAGGAAAAAGAGAGCACAGTGCAGCCGGAAGAGTTTAATTACGATGGCATAAGTATTCATGAGCCTGTCCTCAGCGTTTCTTTCCCCACTAGCTCTTTTCTGAACCGAGTGTGACTCTCAGCACTGGCTTTAGGCCACTGTGAAAGCAAGTGGAGAGCTTTTCAGCGCAACAGCCGAGTTGCGTTGCTGGATTTGGAACCATCACAGGTGGACTCCCCGAAAGCTCTGCTGCCTGGCTGGGAGTGAGGCCGCAGGGGATCTACATAAAGGAGACATATGGTAGCTTATGATTAAAAGTGGAAAGTTTCATGCAAGTGAGTGTATGAGTGTGCAACTGTGTGTGTGCTCATGCATATGCAACTACAGTTATGGATATATTAGTTATATCATCACTTACCCAGTCATGAAAAATCCAAAACCTGTGCAGAAATACAGACTTGTCTGTCAGCTTGACAAATAAAGGCAAATTAATTTACCTGCAGCTGTGGGGGAGACTCAGAGCATCATTGAATATTATATAAATGATAGAAAACATGCTGTTTATAGTCTTGGAAGTAAAATGATTATTTTGGCTATATTAAAACTATGGCACCCATCACCCGTCTACCTATTTTTATCACAGTTAAGGCATGTATATGAACCTATCATAAAATATAACTGTCTTGTTGTGTGCTGGCCAATATTTTTCTTTTTCTCATAAGTAATTCAGCCAAGTGGCAAACTTATTTGCTTGCTAGCAGTCTCGAGTGGCTTCCCACTTGTTCATTTTAGAAGTAAAACATGTTACATAACAGAAGAAAAACATTCTCCGTGACTTTTAGTTTGCTGTTCCTCTTCTACTTCCACGTTTTTTTTTTAGAATGATGCACAACTTTGAGATCTCTGAGCCTTGGGAGCTATGGTGAGCTTTTTGAGCCAATTGCTGTTGAGATCAATTCATGCCACTTCTTTCTAGAGGGCGCCCTGGCTGCCTATATTGTGTATAGTCTTCCACTGACAGCCACTGGTTAATCTGCATGGAACAAGGTTGTTACCAAGGGGGCAGTGAAGCAGATGAGTATAATTATGCCCTATAAGAGGCAATACTATGACTGTAGTCAGTAAAGTAGTTTCATCAAACCAATGGGCAATAATACAGAATGTCTGTTGACAGCAGGGCAACAATCAAGTTCCTCTGTGTGACATTATATATAGTAATTCCAACAAAAACTGGAACAGCATACATTAATCCACTCTTCAAAGATCCATTGAATGAGTTTTTCTCATTCAATGGATCTTTGAAGAGTGGATTCAGTTTTTTATACTTTTTTATAGTAGCTTATTCAGCTGATGAGTTTACAGGTTTTACAAGGCCACCACCCAGGGATGAATTTAAAACTGTTATCCATATTTTTGTATTCAAATCTGCCATAATGTCACACATTTTCACTTTGGATGATGTAGTTACAAAATGTGAAAGCTTTCAGTGTCAGAATCTCAAGACCATATTTTCTACAGTTACATATTTACAGTGTACATAGCGTACATCAAATGGGAAATACATCATCTGTGGCTGTATAAGACTAAGAGCAACAGTGTGACATTTTTATTGGAAACACTGTGAAAGATGCCGTAACTCAAGAAGTGTAATAAACATAATGATTTTTCTGTATTTTCTGAAATGTGGAACAGACCTGGGGTCTTGCCTAGATGTGGCCCAGGGTTTTATATGATCCTGTCCACTGGGTTTGACATATCAATCTGAACATTTAATGTGCTTCTTGACTGGATGACTGGGTTTTACACGCACATACAATATACTCCCCCACCTACGCTTGCACATGTCTGCTCATACCCACACAGTGGCCTGTCCTAAAAACAAAACATATATTCTCAACAGCGAAAACTAATCCCTTTTTGCTGCTTTGCAAACCAGACTTTAGACAGTATGTGTCATGTCTATTGAGTCCATGGCTAAGAAGTGTGAGGGTACTGTGGCCCTGCCGTGAACCAGCAGTGTGCAGCTCTTAGCCCTGCCAGGCGTGTGTCTCCGCCTGGGTTTTGAGTTATTGCTGCCGGGGTCTGAGACCCATTCATCAGCGCTTCATTAAAACCCAAATCGCTTTTTCACTCACAGCCTTCTCTCTGCCAGCCCGACAAGTCCCACATCCTGCCTGCTCAATTTCTGGGTTGGGCCTGCTGTTAAGAGCAGTTCAGTTCCATGACTTTGCAGCCCCTGCCTGCCCTTAGTTGAGAATAAGGTGCTCTAAAGAGTACATTACCCACCTGGGAAGCTCATTGGCAGAAATGGCTTTTCACTTGGTTAGCAGCAGAGCCAGGTGAGATGGGGGTGGGTGGAGGGGGTGGGGGAGAACGAGAGAGACACGGGGCTGTTGAAAGGAACTCTCCAATGGCCTTTTCCTGTTCCGCTTTTGTTTGGCGCTATCTTGCAGTTCCGTGTTATTCAAACCACACAATGAAGTACAAAGCTGCCGGCGGCTGCTCCTGCTCCGTCCCTCCACCCCTTCATCCTCCTCCTCCTCCTCCTCCCTCCACCACATTATAAGTCATTTAAACCGGATTTTGGCAGTGTGGAGCTGAGGCAGGTGGAACTGGAATGTTCATAGGCCCCTGACCATTCTTCCCTTGCAGGAAATTAATCGTCCACTGTGCCTTTGCTGCGGCAGCTTGGTTTAACTCGGTGCCACGTAAAGGCCAATATCTTGTCAAAATTTCAGCAAAGCAGTTCAGCAGCTCTGTCATGTTGTCCCTTTTTATCTCACATTTTCACTCTCATTTTCTCTCACTCCCTTTCTCTGCTCTGAAGTCTAAGCCATTTATTTCTCCATTACTGCAACACAACACTTGACTTAAGGAAGTGCTTTAAGTGAGAATGTAGACCAGTGAGTGTTATAAGTCTATTCCATTGATAAAAGTGAAAGGCATTTAGTATTGATTTTTACAGCAAAACAAATACTTAACAGCCAATTGATTCTTTATGGTTTTACTCACTGCACAGTTCTACTGCTGTACATGTGGGTCAATCCATCAGTTGAACCACAGATCCTAACTAAACCTTGTGTGAAAACCTTCTGCCACATGCCCACAAGTGTGTACAAAGAATAAAAATGGATTAATAAAAGCCAAATTCAGTGTTTTTACTTGAGATTTTCACAATTTTCCTGCTCCTTTTTTTTAACAGCGCAGCTTGAGTGCCAGTGGCTGTATTTCTCCAGAACATGCTCATTACATTCACTATGACATGTGACCTTTTCCTCTGGTAAATGTAACACAGACCACAGGGGGCAATAGGGAAAACAGGATCGCACATTGTGCACCAGTGAGAAACTGAGAGAAATGAGAAGAAAATTCCAGTATCGTTTTTCTTTCTCTAGCATTGGGATTTATCAGCAGCCAAAATACGCACTTGCTCATGCACAGAGAAAACACTTTCACCGCCACGCATGCACACACGTGTGAGCACGTACACACAGCGACACACACTCTCACTCCTCCACCCTTTCCCCACATCCTGAGGGGAGAGGTCAGGTTAAGTGCTGTGTGGGGCAGTAGGCCTGTTTTTTCTCTTGGCTGGCACCCTGCCCACGTCAACAGTCCCTCTCTTCAAAAGCCACTAATGCAGGGCCCAGCGCTGACAGTGCTCTGACAATGAGTTACTATCGGCCAGCCATGGCCCCTGTCCGACTGCTGGTCCCACTGAAAAACAGATCTGTTGTGAGAGCAAAGGTTAATCTAGCAGTGAGGCTCCACTGGCGACTGCCTCCATGGCCATGTGTGACTGAGAATAAGCTGGGAGGAATTAACACTACTGCCTCAGGGAGTGTTGACAGAAGTGTGTGTGTGTGTCTGTCTGTCTCTGTCTGCAGTGTCTGCGCTTCTGTGTGTGTTGATGATGGAAAGTGAGGAAGGGGCAGAAGACGAGGTTCGAGGAGGAGGTTTTGTGTTCACAATCCATTATCTTCAGGGAGGAATCACGCTGGATAAAGGTTGCTTCATGCCATTTCAAAGATGTAAGACAAATACCAGCAGACCGTGTAAACATTGCAGCGAGAGTATGCGTGCTGTCTACCTTCTGCCCGCTGTATCAATCGCTCTGTCAGCCTGTCTCACTCTATTGTTTTTTTAACCTACCTCTGTTTTTTTTTTACATCCTTCTTGTCAGCCATTGCGGCACAATGAAAAGCACAACGCAACCAAAAGGCTCCTGCAGCCTGCCAGTTACTTAAGAATACCTGTTTGTATATAGTTCTGCATGTCTACATTTGACTGAGCCAGCGAAGGTCAACTTGGTTCATGGCCTCCTGAGGAGAGAGCATCTAAACGGGTCTACCTACCACTGTGCCAGCTGTCTGTTTCTAGTCCAAACAGCTCTGTTGGCTAAGCCCCTGTTGCCACATCATGGCCCCCTGCCTTTTGGCAACACGCTAACTGTTAAGAGCTTACCATTGTTAGCGTGTGCTGTGTCCCATGAGTATTACTCGTACCTTAACCGGCAAGGTTTTTTTCCCCCCCTAAATGGTCTTGGAAGTGGTGGTTGACATTTTCTTTCACTTCCATCATTGCAGGTGTCAAATGGAGTATGTTGTTGTGAAGCGATGGTTATATTGAGGCAGATAATAAATCAAATTCCTCACCTCGGATTTTTAAGATTAGTGTATTTGTAGTAGCAATAAGCCATGCATCGGCACTTGGGGATATTTTCAAGGATTTGTGGCTTATAAATCACACAGAAGAAATACCCAATTTTGTGGATGTCTCCAGATTATCTTTGTGCAGATAAAGTGGAAATTGAGGGATAAATAAGAAAAGAAAAAAGGAAGCATCAAGGCATGCTGGCGCTGGCTCATCACAGTCAATTAGCTATGTGAGGCATCTCCTGGAGATATTTCACTTCGGATAATGCCTCCTCTGTCATCAACCTGTGTGTGTGCATAGAGGCATGCGTCTCTGCATGGTATTCTTTTGCGTGCGGGTATGAATGTCTGTGTTTGTGTGTGTGGGTTGCCTGTGCACACACCTGCCAAAATACCTTCATATAGCCCTCCTTGTGAGACGGGGCAGACTGGAGTGCTTGTTTTCCCACTCACAGTGGGTGTGCATTTCTTTATCTCCTTTCCCTGTCGCGTTGACTGATGGGTAATATGCTAAATGGGGCCTGTGTTTACCTCACCTGTGCCACTGGCAGGCCTGTGTGTGTGTGCTGGGCTGTGACAGGGAGCACTAATAATGCTTTAACTGCTCTGTCAAACTTCAATCACATTGACACAAGCTCTGGTGTAGCACACTGTCCTGTTGGCAGAGGTGCTGTCACTGGACAGATGTAAGTGAATTGTGTCCCGGTAGTTACATGGCAAATGTTGACTACGCGCTGGAGGTCAGGTAAATGGGCTGTGCAGAAGCAGCACAACTGCAGATGTGCACTTGTGCAAGTGTGTTTACCTATATTCATGTGTCTATATATGCAAATATTATAATATACTCAATATGTGTTTGCATATGTGAATGTGTATGTGTGTGTGCCTGAGTAGCCCCCCCCCCCATTTATACGTGTGTATCTATTGCAGGGTTAGTGGAGCAGTGAGGCCTTGCAGTGAGTCTCTCTACAGGAGTGTGTGATTTACGAGCCTGGTGTGAGCACTTCTCCCATCCTCCTGCATAATGTCCCCATTAGAGACAGCAGACACTGTGGCTCTGTTCATCATTTAGCCCCAGCCACCAGCACACCTGGGGAGAGAGAGAGAGGGGGGGGTAGAGGGACAGAGACAGGGGCAAGAGAAGGAAAGGGGGAATAAAAGAAGAGGAGATAGCACAGTGCATTATCTCACCATCAATTATCAAGCTATGCCTTTACAGAGGCCATGACCGACTGCATCTGTGTTCAGCAGTGCAGAAAAAAAAGTGAAAAAGAGATTAAAAATGGGGATGCAAAAGGCAAGAAAAAAAAACAATGTTATGACTCATACTCTACCCCAGCCACCACAGCAGTAGCCATAGGTCTTGCCAAAGATAGCAAGTTTCCTGCCTCGTCCCTTCATCTCCTCCGGCTTTATTTGCGTTTATTTATTTATTTTTTTTGTCTACCTATGTTCTGTACCTGTGTTTGTTTTGGTCTGTCAGCCTCATTATGTGGAGCGAGCTGTCAGGGGATATACAGGCTAACAACACCCCTGGGGAGGAGAAAAGAGGAGTAGTAGTGTGTGAAAACTCTGGGAGTCATTCCAACACCCATCTACATTAATAACTTGCACTACCGCAGATAACAAACACTTCACGAAATGGTAGTCATATTTGCTCAGCATACACTTAAGCCTGAGCAAAAGCTTTTTATGAAATGTACTGTGTATACTGGCAAACATTTGGAAAATTGCCTTTTATAATAGTGGATGAAATCTTTGTTCTTGCCACCGTCACACACAGTGTTTTGTGCTTTATCTCATTATACTACCGCTGTACCGAGCTCATGACTAAAGGTACATTGTGTTTTGTTTTTCAATCACTCATGAGTATTATAGCATACACATACTGTAGATATGTGGAGTTAGTTTCCTCCCCAGCTATAAAAACAGTCTGATATCGCTTTGACGCATTAGGGCTGTTGCTTTTCATTTGAAATTCGAGCTACTGTCGGAAAAAAATCATCATATGATATGTAATCAAATTCAAAAGACAATGTGAACAAGCACAACAGGCCTTGCTTTAAACTTCAACAGGGGGCATTCCTAAAATGCACTGTCACTCTAATCTGTTGTATGCCTTGTTGCATAAACTCTATTGTTATTGTTGTTCTCTTCGCTGACACAATATGGAGAAAATGAGCTGTAATGAACAGATCATTATGGCACCAAACCATCTGAAAAATGATGTGTGGAACCATTTAGGATTCAACACCATAGATGGAAAAGTCTCGGATAAATCCTGGAAAATCATCAAGGCTGCTGCTTTACGTGAAGCAGTGGAGAAGACTTTAATTCTACAGCAGATTAGGGTGTGTGTGTTGCATTTGAATTAATTTGAATGTATTATGAATTAGCTCTCATTATTTCATGCTTGATTTTTTGAAAAAGTGACAGTTCTGCCATATCATTTATTAATTTAGCAGTTAAATAACTTGGCTTTATATAGTAGTAATGTTTGCCATTGATTAAGAAGCTTAAGTCAGCTTGCCTGGAGGAAATTATGACCCACTCGTTTGTATGGATATCAATGGGAGGTTTTAGTGTCTTCTGCTTCAGAGGCTTTTCCAACCTTTTCAAGATCCGCATGGGAAATAACTGAATCATTGTTCGCAAAACAGTGGTCACATTCATGTAAAATGTGTGTGTGTGTGTGTGTGTGTATGTGTGTGTGTAAGAGAGGAAAAAATGGTCAAAGATATTAATATATGCAAAAAATCAAGAAGTTTGTCTCCTTTGTATTCGTATTTGATTGAAGTGCTACACTTAGTGCAAATCCTGTGCCACAGAATTGTTGAGCCCCATTGGCTGAGTGTTAATTTTTTTCAGGGATCAGACGGAGCCTTTCTGCTCTGCTTAACATTTGTAATGAAATCTCCCCGGGATCCTTCTCTATCTGTCTGTCTCTGGCTTGCCTCTTCCAACACAATGCAGGTCGATGGCAGAGATGACTGGAACACCTGCAGTCATCATGGCTTCTCTGGATCAATATGCTGCCGCTTGTGTATCCAACTTTTTTTCCGTGTTTCAAGTCAAGTCAATTTTATTTATATAGCCCAATATCACAGATTTGCCTCGAGGTGCTTTACAATCTGCACAGCATTTGACACACACTTAAATCCTCCATTTGAAAAAACTGACGTACATGAAGACTCAAAGTGATGTTGGAGAGATAAAAGTTCACAGGAGTTAACTGCATCAGCTGGACAACACTACAATTGTCTGAATGTTAAGGCACATAGAAGTACAGTCATTTCCAGCCTTGCCCTCCATGCAGCTTCAAACAAATGCTAAGTATTATATACACTTTCTCCTACACACACAATGCACCCGAAGGTGCGCTTATTCCGTCCAACACAAACACTGTTGCCATTTCATCTAAAATACAGCAGCTCCTAAAGGGGTGCTGTTCTCTCCAAACACCTGCAAACCACTTGTGTCTGCCATCAAACTATTTACACCACCAACAGATACTCACACCCACACTGGACAGACACCTGCATCTATTCTAACCCAGTGGCACACAACGGGAGAAATAATTTAACAGCTTGGAGCAGCTTTTACAGCTGTGTAAGCTGCTTGTGTTTCCTGTATTTACATGTGCATGTGTGGATGCTTGAATGTGTGTTTCTGAGTGTGCAAAGAGAGCAGTGCACGAGTGTTTGCTGCCACTGCTTCTTACGTGTGAAGTAAAGGAACAGCTTGAAGCGGGTCGGTGGCACTACATATTTAACGAGGCGTCTCGGCTCTTTAGCTGCACCGTTGTAGTGCAGTGAGCGGAGTGTCGCACTTTGACTCCTAGAGCACACCTCACATCACACCAGCAAACAGCCTCATCTGGCGGGGCTGCCAAGTACAGCGCTGCCTTGAAACTCTCTGCTTTCTTCTGGCAGGCAGATCTTTAACTGAGAGGGTAACCACAGGCTATCCCACTGCATCCAGAAGCTCGCCCTCTGATCCACCCATGTTGTCTCCGTTACATTAGCAATCAACAGAAGGCTCGGAGGATCCAAAATGGCAGGATAAAAAAAGAAAAATGTTAGTGGTGTTGGTGGATGTTGCCTGAAAGATGACAGCTAGTACTGGCATAGCTACTGTTGAGAGAGCAGAGAGGGCCAGAGGGATGGCTGATGTTTGCGCTCCCCACTAGTGTCACTAGACAGCTGTGACATTTGGGGCTGCGTTCTGGGCCAAAGCTCAAGCACCCGGGCATCCTGGATGCCAGATCTGATGAGGTCAGATACAGTGCGTGCATGTGTGTGTGTGTGTGTGTGTGTGTGTGTGTGTGTGTGTATTTGTGTGTGTATTTGTGTGGGCGTGGCACGGGATCAAAATTGCCCACACTGTCCCTGTGGCAAAACAGACTGAATATAATGTATGAAATGACATTTGCTCTCCCAGAAGAGTTCAGTGTTTCACTGAGCTATGGCTTTGCATTCAGAGTGAGGAGAGTGAGAGAGATAAAGAGATAAAAAGAATGGACAACTGATTAAAAAAAAGGAAACAAAAGAAAATATTGGGCAGATTCATAGTAGAAACAAAAAACAACGGCATCAAATGAAGGAAAATCAAACACAAATTCCACCTGGAAACTAAAAGAATCAGCCTTTTCCTCTTTATTCAGTCTACTTTCCCCAACTCTAAAGAAGTACTGAATAGCACAGACAGGGCATGTACTGTTTTCCACTGGAGGATGAGAGACCTCCACTCAAATATACTCAAAAAGGTCCGTTACTCCCATGAGGAAAGAAATTTCCTTCTAACTTGTTATAGATTCTCATTGGATAATCTCACCCGCCTTTGTCAGCCTCATGCTATAAGGTCAAGATCCTCCGTTGAAAGTTTTTCTTTTAGCCTCAGGACTATTTTCTATCTCTTTTTCCCCCAATGCTGAATGTAGACTCCAGCAAAGCCCTGGAGGAAAAACAAAGCCCATCTCCAAAAATATATGGACTTCCCCGGGCATGTGAGCATATGCTGCAAGAAGGTAGATTTAGTGTTTGCTTTTAATGGAAAGCATTGTGTTTGCTTGGAGGCATAGGTAAGGCCACTGGCATTTTTATGGAGATAAATAGTGAAGAATGAAGGGTAGAATGAGAGGTGATCTCAACCTGAGAATGTCTGCGGTCACCAATAGTTTAGCCCGACTCTTGGGACGTATCCTCTGCTTATGTAAGCTGGTGAAGCTACGTGTGTGTGTGTGTGTGTGTGTGTGTGTGTGTGTGTGTGTGTGTGTGTGTGTGTGTGTGTGGTGGAGCTGCACTAACGAGATCCCCCAAGAACACCTTGCGGTTAAGGGAGTGAGATCACACTGCGCGTTTCCTCTCATTCACACCGGCTTAGCCAGCACTGTCCCTGTGGTGAAGAGCACACGGCTGGGGGATACCAAACTGAGGCATCAATTACCTGGATCTCACTACATCGGTCAAGGGAAAACACGGCTAAATTGAATAACACTCTCCCAATCGCACGTTGGCATATGTGCTGTCGCACACATGCAAGCGTTGGCAAACACACACACACACACGCACTCACACGGAAAACAATCAGCGATCCATCCCAGTGTCACCCTCTCCCAACAGGGTACAGTAACCACTGCTCACCGCTGAGACTCCTTCTCAGTGAGAAATAGAAGTGCGTCATATGATTGACTCACTCACACCTCCATATGACTGTTAAATCGTCTTATATGCACAGTCAATTCAGGCTTAATGCCTTTCCCAAGCCCCATGGGCACGGGTGATAATTTGACTTTTATTGAAATTCAGCTCCAGTGGGTTCAAGGTGGTTGAAGGTCGTTCTTTTACTGCCACAGATGAGACGGAGGGAGAGCATGGCATCAAACCCTCAAGGCTCTGTCTCTCTCTCTCTCTGACTCTCTCCAGCGCCCTCTTGTCTGTTCTCCTCTCTGCCAATGGGAGAATTTTTCAGGGGGCACGAGTCAATTTTGTAGTGCATCCAAACATGGTTAACAATAGCGTTTAATGAGATTGGATATAGCTAGCTGGTGTTTGCCTCTCCCTCTTGAACACTTCTTCTTTATTACTTTTCAGTGGTACATTGCCTTATTCCTGGGGAAAAACTAGCAGTAACAGACGATAAGAAGTATTAAGTTATTCTTTTGGGGATTAAAGGGCAGGCTGTGTTCATTTTATTCATCCGTGTTTTCTTTTTTTAGGGGAAGTTTGTCACTTTGCTCAGATAAATGCCATCCAGAGTTTTGAGTCAGACTCTGAGAGTGTATCATTGGAGGTGATAGGAGGAGCAGCTGGGCTGTGCTGTGTTTAATGGGTGTTGTGAGCACCCATATATTGTGTCTTTCTGTTTTATCCCTTTTATGCATTTCCTTTTCCTGCTGTTAGCGTGATGTTCATGTCCATGTGAAGGCGAGACAGTTTTGTTCTTGTGCTTGACTGTTCATAAATATTGCAGGTGCCACACAGGAGCAGAGCCTGCCTTTGTATATTCAGGAAACAGGACAGAAATGGGGTCAGGTGGTTTCTAAGAAATGATGTGACTCTTGTGTTCAGCTAAGGTTAGATCCATTCCTGGATAAGATAACACAGGGCTCTGCCACATGATGCCCTCTCCATCGCAGTGTCTCTCCGATTACTCCTTCTATATCTTATTCAGTATCTCTCTTCATATGAACTGCACCCTTCTTCCTTCTCCCCCCTCCCTCTCTTTTTCTTTATCTCTCTATCTCACTCGGTTTCTCTCTGCCCTCCACACTGGTTCCACATATTATGGGATAGTTATCTCAGTTCAAGTGTGTGACAGAAAAGGACAGTCAGTTCTATCTATTTCTTTGCCCTCCTAACCCCCAGTTGCTATAAAATTCAACCAGGCAAGTCGCACTGAGTTGCCATCAGAGACTGTGCACATATTTGACATTAACTTTATTGATTCCGTTATTTCTCTCTATTTTTGCACTTAATTTTGTGATTTTCACTTTCCCCCTCACACTCCAACTGCATGCACGTACTCACACACACACAGGTCTGTGCTAATGACAATGCTTACTGTCTTAATTAGAGTGAAGGGCTGTAGTGGGAGGTAATAGAGTGACATAATTTGGTTCATTCAGCGCTATTTCCTGGTCTGCTTGAAAAACAAATATGCTTTAACTCACCCCGGATAGCCCATTAGCTCTAGCTTATACTGCTAAATGACAGCCTCACACAATCCCAGTGCGACCTGGACACGGTTCTTCTCCGTCAGTCCACTTGTGTCTCTAGCCAGGAGAAGTGACATTGGGGCCAAGTTAGGACTAACTTTCATATGTGAAGTTTACAAATGTCAAAGCCATAGTGGATAGACTTTCATTGTAAAGCCATTCTCCTTATGGGAAAAAGATTAAATTACATGGCCATTTTCTCCATGCTACTGCTCCAACATAAACACAGGGTTTGGTGCTGAGAGCATCATTTTCCTATTCTCCATTTTGGAAGCGGGAAAGTGTTTCTCGCTGCTGTTGTTCTGCTGTAAAGTGATATTTCGCTGGCCCTCCTGGTTCAAGTCAGCTACGCCGCACTTTTAATTTGGGGCATTGATCGAGGGATTCCTTTAGTCGTGTCATTAAAGTGATCAAATTTCTGCTTTTAATGTTTTTATTGGAGAGAAAGAGGAGTGGGAGGAGCAGGGCTTGCAAAGAGAACAAATAACAGTGGGTGGGTGTGGCTGAGTGATTGGGAAGCCATCCACAGCCTTGTTCCACAGCCAGTGAACCATTCGGGAGTAGTCTCCCTCTCTCTAAATGCTGTTTTGTGAGGTGAGGAGTCTGATAAGAATTGTAATTACCTAATTTTACTGCAGCAAATTGCCAGGTTTCTTAAAAGCAGACAGGCTGGCTGAGGTAATATCAGCAGTAATGAGTATTGTGATGGTTGTGGGAGGCTAGCACTGCTTCCATCTGGATTATTGCTCGGTCACTGCTGCTGGTCTGCTGTTACAGCAAACCTGAGCAGATCCTGGACTCATTATTGTGAGGAAGAACGCTTTAATATTGAGTTTCTCTGCACTGTGTTTGGCAGCCTGATGAATATGTATGTGAGCATTAACCTTGCATAGTAATATAATATATACACATATATGAAACACACATTTTTTCTAATGTTCAATTTTTCCATTGAAGAAGAACTTTTATTATATCCTAAACAGATCTACAATATATTTTATGTTAATATATTCCAAAATTAGCACTGAGGTAAAAATCTTGCAAAAATCTGTCCAGGAGATGCATGTCAGTGATTGTGTATAAGAATCCATGTGTGTGTCTGTATATGTGTGTACATGCCACACTGTATATTTTCCTTTCAAAAAGGACAAGCATTATCTTCACACTAGGGGAGTGTGGGGGCCAACAACAGAAATGCTGGCTTTTGATTGGTCCCTGTGAGAATCCATTAAATGATGATCTACTAAAGGAACTGCAGAATTCCCCAAGCGGTGTCATCACTGCCAGGCTCACTCCAAAAATGTACGTGAGGGGTGATCATATTTCTGCTGTGTGCGCCAGGAGCAGGGGGAAACGGAGACGTTTGAAATGGCATATCCTCAGAATGCTGAACACTGTGTTTCACCAGATTATTTTGATATAATTTAACATTTTCATGGAAATGTTAATATCCCCGCTGCTTGGCCTGAAACTGATACATATGTTATGGAATATTGTCGAGATTTGCTCAGCTTACATTGATCTGTGTTTAGCCTCCCCTCCGTTATGTGGTTTAGCTATTACCCATGTTTGCTCCTTACTGCCTTCTCATTTTCTGTAGAAAAGGAGGAGGATTCATTGCAAGTCAAGTTTGCACTCACACTATAAGTAATTTGGTTGTTTGTTTTAATTGACCCATAGGATGGGACTAATTCTTGGTTAGATTCTTCCTATTTGTCTCTGGTAATGGTTAGAATGTAGAAGAGCTTTGGTTTCCTCACCTTTACATCCAGTCAATGCTTGTTTAATGTATCAGCGTAATAAGCACAATTGTAGTTCCTACTCTTTGCCTTGAGACAAGATCAAAGCATACACTCACATGCAGACATTTACATAAACATGCCCTCACACTATGAACACATATACATACATACACAAATGTTTTTTTTGTGTTAGCTATAACTTTAAGTATAGCTAGAAAATGACTTGTCATTTGCAAGCTTTAGAAGGAGAGATATAAGTAAATATTTTGAGTTGAGATCAATGTTGTGTGTGTGTGTGTGTGTGTGTACGTGTGTTAAGGATGAGTCCCTCGATTGAAGCTCCATTTCTTTTGTAATAAGCACAGGTCAAAGGTTCCCACCGGAGAGACCTGTATAAAGTCTGGAAATCCTCAGCGCCGGCTTGTTTCCCAGGCCGATGCTTATAAGGTGTATATGGTGCAGCCAGAAGGCTGATGAGTGTGTGCTTTTTGGGTGTGTCCCCTCTCCTTTCTATCCGGCATAGAGATCACGCAGGAAGAGAAATCAAACCCCCCCGTAGCCTGTCATTAACAGGAGGCAGAGAGAAAGAAAGATAAGGGGAAGGAATGGGAGCGAGAAGGCAAAGAGGAGACAGGGGGAAAGTGAAGAAGATGAAAGACGGTGGTAAATGGAGAGTGAAGAAACACGCAGAGAAGAGGAGAAGAAAGGATGCGCTGGGAATAAGGAGAGAGAGGGAGAGAGGGAGAGGAGGGATGGATGAGTGGGATAGGAAAGAGGGAGGAGAAGAAGGTGGAGGTAAAGAGAGAGTGAGTGAGAGGGGAGGGTGGGTGGGATGGGTGGTGGGGTTATGATGAATTAAAGATGACACTCTCCGGCAGCCTGGTTTCTAAAGATCACTCTGTCTGCTAATGTAATGTTAATGAATGCAGATGATGTGCCTAACCTCTCTCCCCTGACCAGGGGAGGGAAGGAAGGAAGGAGGGAGGGGGGGGTGGGAGAGAGAGAGAGAGAGAGAGAGAAAGAAAAGGAGGGTGGAAAAGAGAGAGGGAGGTGTGAAGTGGGGGGTTGTGTATAAATGTGCTGTTTCTTTGTTAGGCCTGTCGCTTAATGATTGACTGACCACTAAGATATGATTAGATGCATGAGTCTGTTGTTACCAGCCTCTGGGTGTGCATCGACTGTGTACCTTTCAGTGTTTGCCAACCCTGGGCTGTTATGTTTTCCTGCTTTCCTTCCACAACGACTCTATTACAAACCGGTAACAGTGGGGAAAGAGAGTGTGGCTGCTCACCAAGTGCTGCAAGGTTGAATCTTAAGTTTTATGCGACGTGGCAGCCCAGATGTGTAAGGCCAAGAGAATGTCACCTTGCTGTGATGATAGGATAATTTCATCAGGTTCTGCAGATACTGCATGTATATTAATTGTCCTACCTTGCGAGGCTTTCTTCCTAACATCTGCCGCTGATCTCACTTTGGCTTCTGTAACATCCCCTCCTCTGTATCTCCTCTCGTCTCTCTTGGCTTTCTCTCTTCTCTCTTCTCTCTGATACTGACCTGGTCTTTCTTTCATGCTGAAAATTTTACTTTCACTCAGCCAGAGCAAGTGACTGCGAGCCCAGAACACTGTTAATACATTTGTGTGTGTGTGTGAGATCTGTGATTTGTGAGCCTGTTCATTTAATTCTGTCTGTGGCTCAGCGACGCGGGACTTGTGTATCCCATCACTCTGCGCCAATGTCTCAGAGGATGGCAGAAAAATTTTCAATTTTCAAATCAGCCACATTGTCATTTCTGTCTTCAGGGAGACATAGAAGTAACATATTTCTTTTGATGTATTTCTGTTGACTGTTCTGTATCTTCTATTTAAAGCGAAAACCCTTCAGTATGAGTGACACAGCTTTAGTGTGGCGCAGATTAGAAAAGTCTCACATCTGTGTTCGCAAGGATTGTCTTCTCTGTTGAACATGGTGACTCTATCAAAGATATCACTTCTTTCATATTCTTTCTACCCTGAAGCAGTGCTGTGCCATAAACCCAGTCACAGTTTTCAAATCAGCTCAGTGCTCTCGACCATGCTGGACTTGAGCTAGTCCTACCTTCCAGTCCAATAAACAATCTTCTTTTTGTGTGTGTGTGATTTCCCAGGGTGGAAAAGTGAGTGAATAGTCTCCATCTGTGTGACAAACTTCCACACGATTTCTTCACAAAATACTTCACTCTGTCAAAAATGTTCCTTTTTTATTCATAAATCCCCCGAGTGGACGGCTGATTAGTTTGGGAGACGCAGCAGCTTTTACTCTTGTTTGTTTGTCACTTTGTTTTCAGCCCCGTATTAAGATGCCAGACTCAGCAGGCTACCATGGGGCTTCATCATTGTTAAGTGCTCATTTCAATCCCGCTGATTTCGCCTCTTGGTTTTTCATGTCTGTCTTCTCTGTCTTTTCCCTTCGATCTCTCCCTCTCTCTCTTTGTCCTTCCATCTTGATTCCATTTCTCAGAAATGATAAATCCCTCTTAAATAATGTCATTCAAGGCCCTCTGATCTTTTTTCAGTTTTGTTGCTACAATCACAAAAAGAGGGCCCTCTCAGCCCAGCATCCAGCATCTGGACATGATTGTCTCATTGAATTACAAAGTGTACCAGCATCCTTGAACAGGAGGACATAGTGGAGAGGGAGGGGGTTAAAGGATAGATGAATGGAAAAGATGTGTTATGGGATGGGAAGGGAAATCCGCGGAGAATTGTCTGCTGTATTGACTAAGGAGCCAGGGAGCTTCAGAGAGGCGCTTCAGCACGTGTTCTATCGACCAGCATCCATACAATCACACAGACATGGCCACAAAGGGTGGAATTACACCGACATGTTGCCATTTTGACTTGCAAACTGTAAAGTCATACATAAAGGCTCAAAGAGGGTGGCGAGATTGGGCAATCCATTCCTGCTATTCTTTCCTCTCTGAACTCTCTTTCTATAGATGTTCTTTGGCAGTGTTGGCAATATGTAATCATGCGTGTCTATGTGATGTATCATGCGACTGCTTGCTGACGTGTAATTGTGTGAAGAGGGTTGCCTTATCGATCTGTAACGCAAGGCCCCATCAATGTTTAATGCAGTCTCCCTCGCTCTTTCATTTCTCTCCCTCCCTCTCTCTATCTGTGGAAACAGCCTACCATTTGGTATTGATCTACCGCTTGCTGCTAATGAGAAGGAGCTGTGCTTTCTGGGATTGGAAGCTGTAGGCCTCTCGGTTGAGCCTTGGTTTTGGCTCGGCTCGCGACTTCTGCGTTTTGACGAGTACACTGGCAGCGTATCAGCTTGAGTGAGCCTTACACAATGAGTCAACGTGCATCCGTTGTGTGATTTGGAGTAACTAGTATTCTGCGATGTAGTCACAATACATCCCCCGGGCTTGCAGCTCTTTGAATCCATTTAAGGCCGGCTACCCTGACACCTACAAGCTATTGTTTTCCAATAGATTTATGAGCCATGGTAACATAGTCAACATTAAGCTCTCTATGTTAATACTTTTCCCACAGACCGAACTGCTAGTGAACCTGGCTGTGTTTAATTTATTGGAGCTTGCAGGTGGAGCTGACATAGCAGAATATGAATATGGGCTGCCCTCCAAACACGAGGGACTACAGCTAGCTGTTGTTTTCCCTTGTCTTCCAAATGACTTGGTAAAAACTGAGAGAGAGGGAGAGTAACGGGATGCGTGGTCAGATTGCAATCAGAATCAGGGAGCCAGGGAAAAGGAGGGCTAATTGTTTTTATGAGGTTTTTATGGTCTTAGCTGAGGAGTAACCCAGCGTTAAACTACTGGAGCCCACAGACAGTGAAGGGAGATGAATCAGAGGAAATGTATCCCTACTGCTTAAAATGCTAATTTATAGTTACAGCATAATTTTTTGTCTAAACAAATGATTGTATCCACGGGTCTTGAGAAATAAACATTAAACTGAGAAATATTTGATCCCAAAATGTATACATATTCATTTGTATCTTTATCTGGAAGATGTTTCTATACAAAATGGACCAGCAGCCTCTCTCTCCCTCCTAATTGTTTTGTAAGCTTGGGTCATAGGATGAATTATAATTTCAGCAATAAACCAAAATGTGCCTCTTGTAATTTTGAAAGTGCTGGCTTTTCTAATTAATGTGGGTAGCTCATTTTAAAACAAAACTCTTCAAATCCACTTATGATTAAATGGATGAATGGTCCACATAACAGCTCATTTAAAACTCACAAACATACTCGTACACAAGGGACATTTTCCAAATCTCCAGTGCTAGTGGACAGGTGTGTAAGCTATAGCATGACGACTGTGTGAGCCCCACCCCGTTGCTAATAACCACTTAGCATACTCCATTTGCTCATCTGCTACTCTGATATTCTGCTAATGGCAGACATTAGGTCACATGACAATGCTCATCCAGCCCTCCCATGGGCCTTTGACCTTTTTTTGGTCTCCTACCTTCACCATCTTGCGCTTCCTTACCCCCCTCCTTTCCTTTTAAAAGGAAATGGAAAATGGCTTACCAAGTGCCTGTGTGATTTGACTAAAGCTTCTGTGATTTCCCCTGAGGAAGGGTTGGCAGTCCCCACAATGCTGGCTGGCTCTGAGGGCTGTTTCATGCTCCTATCTCCCCAGCTGACAGCAAGTCGTACAGGCAGGCAGGCTGGAGCTGGCTGGCTGGCTGTGGAAACTAGACAAGGCAAGGCTGATCTTAGGGAAATTGAAATACTCTGATGGAAGCCGGGTGTGAACAAGACTGTCACTGTAGGTGTACACAGAATATTGCTCTCTGAGTTGGCTGGTGAATGTGTGTGTGTGCAGCATGTGTATGTCTTAATGTGTATCTGTGTGAGTGCTTGTTTGTGCAGCTGAATTACCTAGGCTAATTGGTTTCATGTCTGAGGACAGTTTCTCCCAGTAAGTGGAGATTGAGAATGAAAGGCCTCTTTTCCTTCCTACCGGTGGCTTGTCACTCAGCCTCAGTGTACTTGTTTGTTACCAAGACCACTTGAACTGCAGATGACGGGCTGCGAGTGCTCCATCATTTGGAATGATTTCTAAATCACTGCAAGTTCAGTGAGATTCCAAATAAGCAACAGCTGCGGGTATGTGCTTCCTGTGGAGGAGTAGGTAAAAGGGAGGCTGCTGAGGGCTGGGACCTCTTCTTTTTGAACAGGGGCCAGCGTCTGCTGGTTATGTTTTTGCATTCAATCGGAGTGAGATTTCTCCCTTATCAACAACACGTGTGGGCGTCGCTAGCCAACCGTTTGCTGTGATAGTGGATGATGTCCAAGCCAAAGACACGGCAACTGCAGTTCCTCTGAAAATCCACACACCCTGCTTATCTACTACAGATCATCACCCAGACATACCATTCCCTCCTCTGTCGCCCACTTTTTATCTTTTTGGCCACAACAAACTCAATTGAGGGCATGTTGTGGCAGGGGACATCACAAAACATGAAAATGAAATATGCCCTGGTTCACTCTCAAAGAGGTAGAAGGCTTAGGCCTGAGAATAAACTGTCTGTTACAGGGGAAATTATGAATCTATTACACAGCTAAGGCCAACATGTCACCCAGTCCATCACTCTATAAATCTGTGTGTGTGTGTGTGTGTGTGTGTGTGAGAAAGAGAGAGAGAGAGAGAAGCAGGAGGGACCAGTGGTTCGTGATAACTGCCATACTTCTCTCCTCTTTCCTGGAGGTATATCGTGTTTCCAGATTTCAGTGTGCCAACAAGGCAGATATTAATCAAAACAGGGCTGACAAACTTCTTGGGTGAGCTGCCAGACTTATTTGTCTACGGTGTGTCATTGAGGATTAGCAAGACGGGAGAGCACAAGAGAGCGAGAATGGGTAATCTTTGTGTTTTTATATTTCATAGATATGGGGCCAGATAGGACACTTTGTCTAATACAAGTCCAAAGTGAGATAGATATATTCAAATCTTCTCTGAACAGCTCCTCTCTATGGCAGATTTACGTCTTTTAGGCTTTTTATTGTTTAATTTTTGTGTGCAACCAGTGTACCATATAGTTATCTAAGGTGCATCTTGAGATTTTGTGCAAATGTTCAGAAAATCACAGGGAAACACAAGACATCTTTCCCCTTCTCATTAAAGCTCTCTGCCACACTAGTTTTCTGGGAATGTCCCCACTAGGAGTAAACAAACTACAATGGCCTCGCCTTGGAGGGCTCCCTCTGCATTTATGAAGCCGCTTTCTTCGGGTAAACAATGTGACAAAGTTCAGCACTCGCACACGACCACATGCGAACCCACACAGTGTTTCTCACGTGCACACAAACACACACAAATGCAAAAATATCCACTCATTTTTCCCACAAATGACTACATATCGTGCAAATACTACACAAACAAAGGCAGGATGCACATACTGTAGTTTCACGCTCACATAGAGAAAACACAATACAACGCTCAGCATTTAACAGCATGACAGAGACTCTCAGACATTCCTTCCAGCAAAGTGCCAAGGCTTTGTTTCCATGTCTCTTGTCTTAACAGAAGTCTAGCAGAGATGGATGAAACGCTGTGAAGGATTCATCTCCTTTCTGTTCATCGATGATAGTGTCAAGTGATCACTGGGGCTTGAATTCAGTTCGGCTCTGTGGAATGATACTCAAAATAGCTTTTTGGAGGCTAACCGCTGTCTTTTCTTTCTCTCTCTCTTCCTCTTTTTCTTTCCCTGCTGCAGAGACCGTGATGGACACTCGGGTGGCCACAGCGGAACTGGGCTGGACAGCATATCCTAATTCGGGGGTGAGTCGCTCATTGCCAACACAAACGCATGCTGAGTAAAAAACAGTTTCAGAAGTTTGTGTTCAGACCCTTTCTGTTGGGAGGAAGACATCTTGACAGGGCAATACGTAACATGAAACACAGTGCACGCCAGACAGACAAATAGGCAGGAAGGCAGGCAGGATACTTAAGTAGTGCCCAATGTAGCTCCTATTATGGGTATTATTTTCTCTCTGTCCCAGCTCATAATGACTTAATGACATAATGGGTCCACGTAAGCCCCAGAACACAGTACCTAAGTCCCTGTAAATGGAGGCTGGGGGGATACCATAGCCATAATGATACTGTAATGATACATTTATGCAGGGAAGTGGAGGTATTAGGATGAAACGGGGGAGGAGGAGCTAAGAGGATGGAAATGCTCAGGGCTTTTTCAGATTTTAGGGAAACTATTTTCAACTTTCAGGTAGTTTAATGCACATAAAAGGAGAAGAAATGAAAAAAAGTGCCAACTCATCAGAATGGGAGCAGTGTTCTTTTTTTTAAGAATCACAGCACAGAAGCATGATTGCCTTATTACACTAATGGACTTAAAGGAAATTTTAAGGCCTTGTTCTCTGTGCTGTAATTCAATAATTCAATGAAAAGCTCCATAGACCGACACTGATAGCATGAATCTTGCAGGAGCTGTTTCCCGCATTTTCTGGGTCCTTGGGTCTTTATGAGGCATTTTACACACGTGTAAAGGGAGCCTTTATTGCTCTTGAACAGAGCTTTGGCTCTGTTTTAAACATTGGAGAGTGTGGCAGACCACTTTTTTTTGTCTCCCCGAAGTTGTATTAACTAAAACAACCTGGAATAACTTAAGTGACTTTATCACATACACATAACTTTAAGTGTATACCAGCGTGTGTGTGGGTGTGTGTGTGTGTGTGTGTGTGTGTGTGTGTGTGTGTGTGTGGATGTGTGTGTGTACATATGCACAATCACCTTAACAGGATCTCACAGCTGAGACCTTGTGTATGTCTACTATTGCTCATATGATTAACATTCATCCTTAAAAAATCCAGAAAAATAATGCATGTTCATGCCACTCTTTTAGCATGCCAAATGTAGTTTTATTCAGCGAAGGAACATCATCTAATGCAATGGCTACATGTTTTTTGTAAGATAAGTAGCTTGTGAGCAAATACTGTCCTCACCAGAAAAAAACATTGATAATTTCTTCAAAAACTTAAAATGAGACTGATTATGTTGCAGCTCAGCAAACACAATGTATGCAAACATAAAATATGTTATACTCTACATTTATATGTTAATATATTTAGATTTTACAAGCTTTATGTGTTAGTGAGGATGCATAACTAAGCTAAGTAATTATTTAGTGACATGCCAATTGTCAGTTTGACTTCTTCTTTCAGGATGAGGAATGTTGTTCTTCCACTTTGTGCTGTGAAACACAAACAATGTTTTTTTTCTTTTCTTTTTTTTTTTTCAATTTAAAGGATCACTGGGGTCAACACATGACAATGCTTCATCACACTTAAGTAATATGCAATGGAATATATACATGATTTTTTTCAGGGATCAGCCTCTCATTGTCACGTCTTTTTCTCCGTGAAGAGGAAATATCCATTAAGACTTACTGAGTAGAGACATCTACAGTGCTATTTCCATCTAAGCCTGTTCAGTTCAGCAAGCCTCCAGGCACACAGAGCCTCTTGTCTGTGTAGAGAATAGTTTTTTAAGCTACTCCTGGTGTAAAAGTTCAGGCAGAGAGAGACCTGCTGTAGGGAGAATAAATACACTCATACCGCTCACTGGAAGAACTTACCCCACTACACAGCTGCCTTGACCTGGCTGGTAGTGTGCGAGAGATGTGGCGTGATTATGTTGAAATGCACACTCTCACGCATGCCCATGAATACACACACACTAAATGTGGAAGTCTGTTGCATGAGAGCTAAAGATGTAATGATGTCAAACCTGGTCAATACCAGATAATTTACCATGCAGTTGATTTGGAAATCCAGATTTTAATATATAATCAGATACATTTGACATATGTGTTCCATCTGAGTGTACCATGTCTCTACATATCTCATAGCCGAGGGTGTGAACAGTGGTGTCAATGTAAAGATATGGAACGTACAGTGCACTTTGACATGTGTGACTACACATACTCATTATAAAAATTATGTATATTTGTTTGTGTAGCCTGTAGTTAAGTGGTCAGTTTGCTTCTCTTTGTGAACCTGATAACTCTAACACTCTCTAACACTGAAAAGGCACACACACTAGTGTTGTCCTAGTGCCATTCAATACATCTCATTAATTTCCTTTAGCAGCGTCTCCTTCAGGAGTTCATAAGAAGTGTATACGTGTGTCTGGGTGTGTGTTTGTGCTTGGCTGACCTGAAGGGTTAATGTTGAAGGATTGCAGAAGCAGTGTCATTAGTTCCAGTGGTGTAAACAGGAGGACATATCAGGGTTGGCCATGTGAATGTATAATGGAGTGGCAGTATGTGAACGCACACGCGTATGTTAGCATCTGCTGCAGAGAAGGAGAGCTTAGAGGGAAAACAGATGTGTACAGCAAACAATATCACAATATCCCTCCATAATGTGCATTCTTGCTCCAGCTTTTTCCTATTCTTTCATTTCAGTTGGATATATTCCTTCTCTCCCTCCCTCTGGACTTTCCCCTCCCACTGTCTTTTTTTCTGTTTCTGTCTCACCTCCATCCTTCCGAGTCAGTCCTCTCTTTCTTTCTCTCACACCCACTTTTGACAATGACAAAGACACACACACACTGGCCTCACTGGCCTGTACACTTACAACTAATGTGATTATTCTCAGCTTTCAACACTAACCTAGTTTCTGAAATGTCATCTACTTGATAAACCCGGTTTTCCTTATCTAACCTAATAAAGAAAAGTGATTTAAAGAAAATGAGCACAGCGTATTTATGCTGAAGAAAAAAACGATTTCATGGTAATGTATACACTTAACCAGGTTTCTAAAGCTTTTCATGTGTGCACATGTGCATGAAAAAGACCCCAGACAAGGACAGACAGCGAGGTGAAAAGAAAGATCTATACTTGTACCAAACCTGCTCATCCTTTTAACCAAAATGATTAAATGCACCATCGGGCTTAAAGTAAAACTTAAAGCAATTAAAAAGTTCCACCATTGCCATTAATTACAATTAACTGTTAATTTAGTTTCTAAAAGTGAACTCTGTGTGTGTGAGGTGAACAAGTGCACAATAAGAAAAAAACAGTGCTCCAACTACAGAGCCTAGTCCAAATGCAGATTCCCAACATAACATGTTAACTTTCACTATTAAATAATATTCACCAATGCTTATTCAAAACATGGTAGGGGACTGGCAGAAATCCGATAACTCACCAATTCATTGTAAACTGGGGCTTTAGAGCTATCCCACTTTTGTTGTGCATATAAATGTGTTATCTGATTTCCTGCTTGATTCGCAATAATCTTGTTTCCTGTCTGCATGATGTCAACATAGACATTGTGCTGAGAAGGAGACTAGGTAGGTAAGAAGTTGGGGTGTTGTATTACTAACATTTAAGCAGGGAATTGTATGGGGAAAGGAAAATAAAATAGAGGAAATAAAGAACAGCAGAAGAGTAAGGCTCTGTGTCCACTGGGTGTTTTTTAAAAGTAGGATGTAGCAGGAGGTGCTGGGAACAAGCACCAGAAGAAATGCTTAGAGATATTGTGAGGCTCATAATGTTAACTAGCCTGTAGCACTATGCTACCACAGGGACATGTATAAATATAAAAACCATAAACACACAGTCTTACCAGGATGAGTCAGTGTTTGGCCCATACGCTCCTATATATTATTCTTTATGTCTTTGTTGTCGTAATGTCTATGAGCTTTTCTCTTAAAAGCAGTGATGACGACTTAAAACCCATGTTTTAACTTGACGTGTCTGGATATGGCAAAACAGGGTGAGTTCACTGAAATAAAACACAAAAATCGAGTCAGCTGTTAAACAGTTAAACAAGAAAAAATAAGAAAGGTGGTACGTGGACGCACACATCAAGGAATTCTAAACCTTTAACCTTTCTGCATCATTCTTGAATGATTTAGATAAAAGAGGAACCAGAAAAAAATTGCTTTCATTTGGGAGGAGGCGTATGGGATTAGGGGATGAGAGGAGCTGGGAAGAGAAATGAACAGCCTGTCGAACTGCAAGCTGTGGGTGTGCGTGTGGAAGAGAGCTTTTGTTAACTCGTGACTCTCGGAGGTCACAGAGTCCAGGCTTAAAGGTGAGAGCCTTGGGGGGAGGGGTGTTGGGGGGGAGGGTCACGGGGTCAGCGAGATGGCAGTGGCTGCGCTGACAGAGGCTCCGGGTGCTATCAAGCGTGGAGAAACTAGGCAGGTTGGTGTGGTTGTAAGGGGCTTGGGGAGGAGAGGGATAAAGAGTGTGCCAGGTGAGCAGAGAGAGGGGCGTGGAGGATAAATGCTGGGGGACACAGCGGACAGGAAAAAGACGTGGGGAGTGAGACCAAAGCAGAGAGATAAGGAGGAGATTTTGGAGAAATCCTTCTGTCCTTTGGTTACAGCAGGTGCGGAAGACGGGATGGAGACAGAATGGATCTCACACTCCCTTGTATGTGGGCTTGTGTGTGCTCAGGCATTTTCTCAAGTGCCTGAGTGTGCTGTTGCATATCTGCAGCTGCATATGTGAGCGTGTGCGTGTATGCAGGTGCTGTTAGAAGAGAGGTGGGGTTTTTTTGGGCGTGCCCGGCCTGGCTCCCCCGATGCACCCTGTGCTTCACCAAAGCTCCTGTGGGCCTTAACTGGACAGGTGTCAGCATACACTCAGCAATTCCTAAGGAGCACAGATAGATCCATAACAGCCATCTCACCATCTGCTGACCAGACTCAATACACCTCAATTATTCATACCCTGACAGACAGACAGGCAGTGGCTCAACGGGCATAAGGGAACACAGGAGGGAAAAGTAAAGTGATGAAAGTGAAAAAGAGCCAAAGTTAGAGAGGAAGGAGAAAGTGTTGATTGAATGTAGGTAATAAGAGTCAGAGAGAGATGGAGAGGAAAAGAGACAGAGGATGAGTGAGAGAGAGAGGGATGGAGGTGAACTCTGAACCTGCAGACCCTGAGCTGAATGGAATGAGGGGAGAAAAAACGGCTGTGAGTCATGCTGGCTGTGCTTCAGACACACACACACACACACACACACACACACACGCTCATACACAAACTGATGGAAACTGCACACATGTATAAGAATTTACCCAGGCACATGCACAAATGCACACGTTGACACATTGACACATATAACTCCTTGTAAACGCTTCAGGAGTTACAGGTAAAACAAATTGAATGTATGTGCGCACACACACACACACACACACACACACACACACACACACACACACACACACACACACACACACAGCTGTCACACCAGTGGGAGACCTGTTTCATTTTGCCTCCATAGTTATTGAGTGTGATTTAGGTGTGTAGCCAGACAGCTGAATTTGCCCTGAGCTCAGACACAGACATCTCTGCTCAGCATGAAGACCATAATAGTAAGACAACGAATCACTGAGATCACAATGCATCCATGGCTTTCTGTCTGTGATCGTTTGTGTTTGTATGTCTATGTCATTTTGATAGTTTGTGCTTTCTGTAGAACCACTCCATATTATATTTTAGCTGTAAACATTTTTTTTTTTTTTTTTTTTTAACATTTCAAATCTCATTTTGTAGTTACACACAGCACAGGACATTACAGTATGTGTGCCACACAAACAGAATAATGTAATAATGCAAGCTGGTTTGAAATTGTGTGCCACTCCATTTTCTATTTTCCTCTTTGAAATGAAATAACATGTGGCTACCTCAATTATTGATTTCCTTCCTGTGGATTTCCCCTCCACATTACACATGTAAGAATTCTCTTGGATGTATTAGGAACCAAGGACAATTTTTTTTCGTCAAAGAATAAATAAAAGAACAAAGTGATAGAACTGGGGCAAAAAAAGAAAGTTGAAATGAGTCTATCCTTAATTTGTTATGAATTTGGAGGAGTGCGAAGGAGTGGCTGGAAGCCAAGTCTGACTTATATGTGTGGGAGTGATTGTGTGTCTACCCCCAGCACCTGCACTACCAACTATTTCAGCAGTCTTACAGAGCTGGCAAAAATAGCAGTAAATCCTCCCATTCTTCTCCTCCATCTTTTTACCCACACTGACTGTTGCCGTGTCTTTTTTTCTCTCCTGCTTTTCTTTACTCCAGCTTGTCAGTCTCAGAGCTCAGACTCCCTTTTTGCTCGATCTTCACCTACCCCCCCCCCCCACCTTGTGTCTGGAGGATAGGGCTGTCAAGTGTCATGCTTTGCAGGATTTTTACACACACACGCACACACACGCACACGCACACGCACACGCACACACACGTAAATAGGCAGGGGCCCTTTGCATCCAAAAGCCTTGATACCTTGCCATTCTCCTGTCCCCTGCTGACATGCTCTTTGTGGTTTGTCCCTAAATGGCCCCACCTTGTGCCGGGGGGGGGGGGGGGGGGGGGCAGGGAGCCTGCAGGGTGACAGCTTTCACTCTTTCACCCCCTTTTTGCATTTCTCTCACTCCCTGTAACACTCCATTTCTGTTCGTTTTTATTGCTCTCGTCCACTCTGAATTATTTAAGCTCTTACTCTTTACATTCTGTCTGCCCCCTCTGTAGATTTCTCTCTCTCTCTCTCTCTCTTGCCCTTCATCTTCCACTTTTAGAATTTTCATCTTCTTCTCCTTACATACCTGCTGGTGCATCAGGGCACATCTCCAATTTCAATATATACACACACTGTGATGGTGAATCATGAAGTCTTCCTCCTTATCGTCCCCCACAATAGATCCATAATTTTGCAGAGGCTGTGAGATTTCAACGCAACACACGGCTTGAACCTTTTACATGGGGTGACTCAAGGTAATGTTGCCACTGGTAACTGAAAGCCTTGCTGAGCCGATGTCAGCTGCATGGTTTCTCTGAGGGTACCTGAGTGGGTGTTTCCAGGTGCATGGTGAGATAAAAGTCTTCAGAAAACTGTTTTCTCTTTCAACGCAATTACATTAACCTTGTTTTTGTCCTTTAAATACCTTGTTGACTTAATGAAGTTTTCCAAACCTTTGACTGACTTATTTTTAGGCTTTCTCATTCATTCCTTATATGGTAATTGTGTAAAAATCTGAATCAAGACATACAAGACAAACATTTTAAATTCTTTAATCAGTTTTACACTCATTCCACACAGACCTGCACAAATTACCACAATCCTTTTTTTCAGCAGTCAAAATGAATTGGATATTGGGTATTTATAATTACTACTATAGTTGAGAATTCTCATGTTGATGCCACAAGATATGAAATGTGCAGAAGACTAATATGTTCCTAAGATCCTCAAGACTACAGACAAGAATCATCATCACAAAAAAGTCTTGTAGCAACAATTCAAGCGTTGTCGTTTTCGTTGCCACGTTTCAGTGGTGAATATTATTCAAAAGTATTGAGCGGAAGTCAGCCAGTACACATTTATTTCCTTTTTAAACATCAGCTGCTGTATAATTCAATAATTCACTTTTTTCTGTTTTCCCACCTACAACGTCAAGCAACCTTGTAAAAGCTCCACCACCCACCAATCTCTGTGAATTGTGTTTGTCTTGATAATTAGATTTTTTTAATCTTCTGTACAAATGATGAGGCTTAATTGCCTTCTTCTTGGGTGAAAAACAAAACAACATTTGAGTTCATTTTAAGCTGCATTTAGTTACTCCTACAATATCTAGGAGGGTTGTGTTTTTCTAGGAGCTCAATCTAAAAACATCTTCAGCGGCTTCAAAGCAACCAGCACGCAGTTGAAAATGCGAGTGTTAATAATGGTGTCACAAAAAGTCGGATGGAGGAGTAGGGGAGTGAGGCACCTGGGTGGATTGTTCACTTGCTCACAGCGTGACGCCACCTCACGTGCATCACTTTTAGGATCTAAGAAAAAAAGGCATATCAAAGACATGTGGGAGCATGTAATGAGACCAATAACATGTCAACACAGCACATTCCTCAAATGGTGTAAACACATATCCAGATAAAGTTTGGTATGGAAGCCACCAGTAAACAAACCCCCCCCCCCCAGCAACATTACCATGACCTTTTTTGCTCAACACCTCAGTCAATAAACATATTGATCTGGGGTTATGGGCGTGGTCAGGGAGCAAATCTTCAAGGAGTCTGAGTCTGACGCTGACGGAGCGATGGACATCTTCTCTATTCGGGCTCAGTCAAACTGTGAGACTGTAATTATAGAGTGGCTGGGATCTGGCAGGACTTGGGAGTGTTTCAGACATCACCATTTCCTCCCCATCCATCACATTCAGCCAGGCGGAACTAGGCCACAGATGCCTCGCAAAATAATCATTCCCATGCAACTGGCCTGACAGCAGCCCTCATTCAATAACACAGCTGATCAGAAATGATAATAGCAATCATGCCACTGCATATTTTAGAGGCTGCAGTCTGGTTGTGTGCGTGTGAGGTGGGAGATGAGGCGTAGCTTTTTAGAATATGTGAATTTACAAGAGACTGTGAGCATGTGTCTCAAAGCTTGTACGGGGACGTGAGTAAATGTAGCTGCAGTTATTGTTGCCAAAGACAAGCCAACTGTTGCTTTATATGACATGTCCATTCAATCGACTTCAAGGAACAGACCCAAAGGTTGAAATGCAAATATCCTCATTAAGTCAGAGGGATTTTGAAACAGCCTTTGGAAAGAAAAAGCTATCTGGCTTGTGATTACCGTCAGCGGTGAGCTTTGCAAAATGAGAAGAGCATCTTTCAGCAGGGGCATAAAGAGTTCAATCCCTATCTCAGCTTTTCATGTCCAGCTATAATCCACTGTCCTTCTGAGACCTTGGCCTTTCCAAATCTTTCAATGTGAATTTCACCTGCATGTGTGCCATTCCTTTTTCTTTTCTTCTCTCTTTTTATCAAAAGCCAGCTCTTTAAATGCTGATTTATTCATGCCTAATTATTAAAAAATGGATTCTATGAAGGTATACTTTCCCTGCCTCAGTACAATGTTGTGTTGTCATGAATAACAAATAGGCTCATTATTGAAATGTCCATCCTAAGCCTGTTGTATGAAAACCAATCTCCTGCTTGCCTCCACCCACATGTTTTAGTCCTGCAATGATAGATGAACAGACAACTCTTGGGTAGAAAGTACTCACAAATGTGCCAGCCATTCCTCTCGGGGTTACAGATGTAAACACATGAAGCAACCACTCCTACTGACTGTTTTCCTTCGAAGGGTAAGCTCAAAGTCGAGCGCTTTAACTGAAAAGGGCACAAAAAATTCAGTTGTAAACTGCATCAGCAGAGCGTAGTCGAGGACAAAGTCGTGGGGAACGTGGTATCGGTGGAGCAGTTGCATTTGGCCATTGCTGTGTACTATTTAATACATCTCTTGCCTTGGGTCCTGCTGTAAAAGCCCATCGTCAGACTGAGTAATGGGAGTTTTGACGGCCATTCAAGAAACAGTTGCCAGACGCTCATCTACCATTTGCAATGGCATTTTGTAGAACTTTCTAGGTTGAGGAGCTGTAAATGTGGAAATGCTCTGAGCTGCTCATCATCCATCTGTCTGAGCATGTAACTGTATTAACTGGTGCTGATGGATTTGAAAAGCAGTTTGTGAGTGTGACTCCGCTGAGAATCAGACAGCAGACTGGAGGTTAAAGATCAGCTCCAGTAGATGCTTCTTCTATTCAAGTCTCCATCTTGTGTGAATTGACTGAAGTTGAAAAATGAGCTAAAAGTAGTCAAGACCCGTCTTTATGTATGTGTAGTTCAGCCCGAGCCACAAGCAGACCTATTGCTGCCAAGTGTTTTGGCAGGTTTGTATGATTGCAGGTTCAGTTACATTACATCAGGACACGAGTCGTATTGCTCATACTGTGTTCCTGAATTCAATAGTAAGGAGTCTCAGGAAAAATGGAACACAGAAATTAAATCAGGAAATAAAGGTCCTTTTTGTGCACTCTTGTTTGCGTTTCAACAGCCTCTGAAGAACCCTGAAGATTAGGTAAATTACCTGTAATGGAAAGCAACAGCTTTTCTGAGGACACATTTTTTTCACAAGACAAAACAACAACACAGGGTCACTGTCGTTCTTTGTACTGCTTTGCAACTCTTTAAATGGACATTGGAAAGGAGACCTGCAGAGGTAGAGACTGAAAACGCCAAAAAGACTAAACACCTGTTTCCCAAATAGTAATGATCTGCTGAGTGTTTTCTGGTTAATATTTACTTTGGTATGTAACAGCGTTGAAACAATTAGAAAATACAATTGAATTCTTTTTCACTGGCTCACTCGATCACCATTCACCCACACTCTCTTTATCTTACTTTGTATTACAATAAAGTCTGGCAAGTCTACTAAATAACTTGTTCAAATGTAATTCCCATTCCCATTCCTCTTTATAATATATGTAGCAGCTTTGAGGCTTGTGTTTGACCAATCAGCAGTCAGCTTGGCAAATTTTCCCCCACAGTAGGTCATTGGCCATTAGAAAGTGCAACCCCTAATGCAGATACTTGGGAATAGGAAGTAAGGCTCAGGGACTACATTAAGATATAGGTTCCTTAAGCTGAAAAGCATGTAAAGTTCCTGAAATCTTGAAAAGGTTCCTGGAGCATGTGTACAGTAGCTCCTGTCCTGTTCCCACCATGCCTGCTCTAAATGACTCATTAGTTCAGCCCGTTTCTCCTATTATTGTCGGCAGGTGTTCCATCCATGTTCTGACAGGTCACTCTCAGCTCTGTGATTGGGGCTCTGCTTGTCCCCAGCTCCCTGTTGGATGCTGTAGTCCTCAAGAGCAAGACTGTGGCCATCTGAGCTGCTCTGTGTTATTTTAGCCTTTGAAGGTAATGGCAGGAGATCAATGTGATGAATGGCCTTTATGAGGGCAGAGTATCGATGGCTTGATGGCAGTGAGCTGAGGCTGTGGGAAGGGGACCATCAGCCTGAATATATTACCACCCCCCCACCACCACTTTCTCCTTGATTCCTCTCCACTCCTGTATTTTTCTTTTATCCATCACTCTGTCTCTTTCTTTCTTCCGCCCTCTCTTCTCCAGCTCAGCTAGCTGTGACTGGTCATTAACACAAACATTAAGCGCTCTGTGAATCCATAGCTCCTCCATCTCCTCGCTACTGCCCATAAAACAGAGCAGCCATAATGACACACACAATGGGCACACTTGACAATCAGGGGCAGGGGAAGAGTGTCTCCTATATTACTGGCAAAAGCAAAGCTATTAGAGTGGAGCCAATGGGTACATTTGGTTAGCGTAAAAATGAGTGTTGTGTAAAGAGGCACTCAATATTTGTCTGGTGTTTCATCAGCAAGAAAGTTTGTGTTCAGTGGGATTTGTAATGATAAAATATAGATATAGTGGTGCAGAAATGTGCACATAAAAACTAATTGAGAGAGAGCTGACTTTACAGAGACACGTAAAAGACTCTCTGATGTTGGTCAGTCTTATATGCACTCTATGTTAAAGCTTCTACCCACTGTATTCTTTTACTTTTTGCCATAACTTATATTTCATCAAGATTTATTCCACATCCTCTACTGCTATTCCACATCTTCTACTGCTGTGGTTTCTTACCTGACTGCCACAAACATTATCTGTTATGACCTGAACTTATGGGAGATCTACAGTCGGGAAAACATGTGGTGGGGTAGTACAAAAAAGGAGATGCACTTGGGAACATAAAGATAATCACACTCTTGTCTCTTTCCCACACCTTGTTCACCTTGAGCTGATATTAATGATACATGCCTGGAACATACATCTGCGCTTAGGTCCATGATGCATGGACTAAATATACATAGTGCAGGACTAATAGTGTTATTTTTTTTACACAAATCCTTGAAGAGGAAATGGATGCAAGGACCAAGGAATTCCATTATCAGTAAGGTGACAGGTGATGATGCCTTCTCTCTTCTCTCTTCTCTGGCAAGGTCAGGGAGATGTCACGGAGCATTGCAAGAGTTAGATTTGATTTAAATGATGTAAAAGGTCTGCGGAAGAGCAAAGAAATAGAAATAGGAAATGTAGGCAGTATCCTGTAGTTTTGATGTGACTGTAGGGCATGTGCTGCTTACATAGATAGTGTCCTTGCCTCTTAAATGCATGTCTCACATGCATTTCAATGTTGTTAGAACAGAGCAAATGATAAAGATGCTAAAGAATGGATACCAATGTTAATACTCAGAGTAATCAAATGTTTTGGACCTGCAGAAGCATAAATGTGGCGTGTAGCCTCAAGCGCTTCAGCAGCAAAACAACAGCCAGCAAATCAATATGTGGTCGGTAAACCATCAAATTATAAACAGCACGTTCTCTGAGCGCACACACAGAAACACACAGATGTAAACAGCAGATGAATACAAAGCGCTGAAAGGATATGAGGAAATTGTGTTGCAAAGTTTGATATCTGCTAAGTAACTGATGCACCTGTAATAGTTTTGTTTGTCTTTGACACCGAATATCTACCAAGGAGGAAATAGAAAAATTGAAGTTCATTATTATATGAGCCAATGAATTTCTGGACAGATTTCAGACGGGCATTATCAGAGACGCCTCAGGCCTCTCTCTGGCGTGAAAGATGGTGGTCATTTGGCTAGACGAGGGGCGGTGAGGACCCCCTCCTAGACTGGAGCAGACGGGTGCAGAGGAGCCCAGGGCTGGCTGTATTAATGAACAGGCAGTGCTGAAAGGGACAGGTTCCTGTAATGCTGATGAATGGTCATTACAGAGCAGAGACGAGAGAAGAGAGCAGAAGGGGAAGAGAGGAGAGGGGGAGAAGAGTACAGCGAAGTGGGCACAGAGGGAAAAAAAGGGTTTAATTTGCACCTCAGATTTCTGTAAACTCGTTTATCATGTCAGCAGTGTCACTGCTCTCCACGTGTCCCCCCCCCCTCTCTCCTTGCCCCCACCTGACCCAAACCTTCTTGTTTTTCTCCCAGATACTGCCTTGTATTCCTTGGGCCAAACACTTTTATCATCTTCATTGTTTTTGTATATTTTCAACCCCCAAATTTGATGTATCCTGTATATCTCATCATTTTATGGACTCATCTAACAAGGTTTTCTGAATCTTTGACATCATTTGACCAGTTGTTGGGGTGAGTATGTGTGTGTGTGTGTGTGTGGAGAGTTGATGTCTTCTCCCCTCCGTTAGGCCTGATTGAGCAGCTGGGGCATTAAAGGTCAGAAGAAGGAGGAAGCACCAGGAGATGTATGCACACAAGAAACATGAACTGACTGGAGGCCCACTCACTCCACTGTAGAGCTCATTAACTCTCCTCGCCTACAGCTGTTTGGATCATTGGTGGTGGTGGTGGTGGTTGTGGGGGGCGAGGGGCGACGGGGTGGGTGGGTGGGGGTGGGGGTGGGGGCGGGCTGTTGCTTCAAATAGGAGTAAAAAGAATTGTATTATTACGTACAGTGGAAGTTATCTGAGAAGAAAAACATTCAAAACTGTTTCAAATCACTCCACAAAATAGTGGGGCTTTTATGTGTCGCAATGCATGCAGCACACACGTCATATGAAAATAGCTTTGCAAATTAAAATATCACATTGAGAATATTAGTCGACTGTCTGTCTCTATCAATTTGAGCTCAGCCAGCTTTTGCGCAGCTGGACAGTTACTCAGAAATGTTCATCTGAAAGCAAGCTCCTAGGCAAGCTTCGTTTTATTTCAGTGATTCTCCTCCCAATTCTCAGTGATTCTAGCGAAAATGTTAATGGCACATTTTCATGATGATTTGGTGCACTGAGTTAATAACCCATGGGGCTTCTGATGTTCTTCCAACATACTTTCTGGGTCACACCTGCAAGAAATGGCCTGAGGTGTATTTCAGTTCAGTGTGCACGCAAATGCCTTTCCATCAGACCGGCTGCTGGCTGACATGTAGTAGCCCCCGTCTGTCTAATTGTAATTCAATAGTACATAATCTTGAGTTTGTTACACACCATATTTTATAATGCGTCAACTCAGTGCCTAGCCACGCTCGGCATAGATGGTAAATAGCAGTGCATCCAAAGTAATTACTGGGTTTGTGCTTATACAGTGGCAGTACACATACTACAGCTGTTGTGTGTGTTTAGAGAACAAGACGGCAAAGTGGTGTTTTTGCTGTTGCTGCACTTAAAGAATTGTTTATGATTTAGAAAAAAGACGGACATTTGTGTATTCTCAATGGATGAATAAGCCCCACAGCTCGACGGGCTGATTCCTTTCTGTTAATCCAGGAAGCAGACTCAAATTTAGTGCCTTTGGGAGATCACTGATATTTTCTAATTCTCTGTGGCTCATCCAATATTAGTATTCTCTATCAAAAAATGAGAAAGCACCACAGATTTATCACAGATGATTAATAATCAACCATGTGCACTCTTCTGTCCCCCCCCCCCCCCCCCCCTCTCTCTCTCTCTCTCTGTAGTGGGAGGAGGTGAGCGGCTATGATGAAAACCTCAACACCATCAGGACCTACCAGGTGTGTAATGTCTTTGAACCCAGTCAAAACAACTGGCTCCTCACCACCTTCATTGATCGGCGTGGAGCACAGCGCATCTACGTAGAGATTCGATTCACAGTGCGCGACTGCAGCTCCATTCCCAACGTCCCTGGCTCATGCAAGGAGACGTTTAATCTCTACTACTATGAAACTGATGCTGTCATTGCCACTAAAGGCACCGCCTTCTGGATGGAGGCCCCTTACCTCAAAGTGGACACCATTGCTGCAGATGAAAGCTTCTCGCAGGTGGATTTTGGTGGCCGCCTGATGAAGGTCAACACGGAAGTGCGGAGCTTCGGCCCATTATCTAAGAATGGCTTTTACCTGGCCTTTCAGGACTATGGTGCCTGCATGTCTCTGCTGTCAGTCAGGGTCTTTTACAAGAAGTGCCCAAGTGTGGTCCAGAACTTTGCAATCTTTCCAGAGACCATGACAGGGGCTGAGAGCACCTCCCTGGTTATTGCTAGAGGAATCTGCATTCCCAACTCAGAGGAAGTAGATGTCCCTATAAAGCTCTACTGCAATGGAGACGGAGAGTGGATGGTTCCTATTGGCAGCTGCACATGCAAGGCTGGGTTTGAGCCTGACAATGGCAACGTATGTCGAGGTAAGTAAGAAGTAGAACTAGATACATTTGTCATAAACATCCTATAGTTGCTATTTGAGAGTGTTACCTCTGCTAGTTGAAAGCAGCCTACTTTCAAATTCTTTGCTTTTCATCATTCACTCTCTTAAAATGATGGACTACTTGTGATAGAACAAATCACTTCATTGAAGACAGGCGACATGATTTGATCTATTCTAGGCTCGCATATAACAAGGCATCAGCGTACCTTGCATCACAGATTTTCCGCATCATTGGAATGGCTGAATTGATTGTGTTTCATGCGTTTTTTGCTGAGCATGATGTGCCGTACTTCTTCCTTGATCACATCCACCTCCGGCGTACTAGAAAGGCACATTAGCATTGATTCTTAATCTGTAGCGAATGCCAGCCTTCTGTGCAGCCTACTTTACAGATGGTGAGAGGTTTGATTCTGCCTCAGTATGATGTGGAATAGATAAAAAACGCACACATTAAGACGAGGTTAATCTGGGTTTTTTGGTTCAAGCTGTCACTTTCTTTCCCTCTCTTTCTGCCTGTCCTCTAATGCACCTTTACGCTCTGCACTGCGTTATTCTCACACCCTCACACAGGCACACACACATACAAAGAGAAAATTTGCTCAAGGTGTCTGATGATAATATGAGTGGCTTGGGGCTCTCAGTATGGCGCAGTATTGGTTGGCCTGCCCTGGAGGTTAGCTGGAGAGTGTGTGGAGCCCAGATAAGATTGATTGACGCACATCTGCTCTGATCAATAAATAGATATGAGAGTGCCACATATCTACAAAGCTCAGTGTGTGACTGTGTCTACTGTATCCTTCTCGCATTGCTTTATGTCCTACGCAAAACACACCCACACACACACACACACACACACACACACACACACACACACACAGTCCTTGGCTAAGGTGGAAGGACTTTCAAATGAAAATGACAAGGCAAAGTTGGTTGCCTTTAGTTAACTCATCACTGGAAGATTTCATTTCACATCAAATGTTGTCTTCTCATGTCATCACGACTGTGTACATTGTTCCCAGTTAATTTCATTTTACATGACTTTGTTTCTATGATTATTTTATTTTGTTTCAGTGCAAGGTACATTTAATTGACACATTTTAAAAAGAACTGTTTTGAAGAACTGAATTATTGTCTAACTCATACCTACAGGAAGAAAGCTATTTCAGTGCATTACATGCAAATTAACAATTTACAGATGGAAGACTTTTGTTAGCCTGCTGTGAATCTTTATTCCAGCTCGTTTTTCAAGGGAGCATGAGTGTTGTGATATTCTAAACAACCTCAGCATCATTATGTCTAATAAAAAGTTTCAAACAGATGAAAACATCAGCAGAATATTTGACAGCATTTTGAGCCAAACAAGTCAAATATAATACATGTTGTTCTTTTGATTATTACACTATTGAAAAGAGTTACTTTTTATGTTTATTTCATATATATTTCAAGCGACCATCTGACCAATGTTACTGTAGTTTATTCTATTTATTCAATTAACAAACTTGGTTTGAATAAATCTGTGCCTTTGTCTCTAGTTTTACATTCATTTAAATTACATAATAATATATATTTTCGGCACAGCAGAGTATGTTATATCAGTATAGTGTGTTTCCCTTCACAATATGATTGGAAAAAGTTCCAATGATTCTCTATTTCTATCCTTATTAAATTTACTTTTATGTAATAAAACCACCCTCAATTGTTTCCATGAAGATTCCTTTTAGATTAAAGACCCGTAATAACACACATTTTATATCCCACCAGAATTTGTCATATGTGAAATATATTGTTTGAAGGTTAAACATGCAAGTTCAAGTACAGGATTTTTTTTTTAGCAAAGAAGCCAAATAACCTTGCCTGTCCTCTAATGCAAACAAACCTACAGGCTTTAATGCAGGCTTTTCTCCATCATTTAACTGAACCTTATATAAACTCACAGCACAGTAATTGGAGCCTAAGGTATCCCTAAGTGTTGGTAGGAGGCTTGTTGTGGCCTGTGGTAGTGGGGGGCATTGGTGCTGCTGTAAACACCACAAACACACATGGGCATGTGCACATACACAGTCCCCTGGTAGGCACTGCACTACAAAGACTCTTTGAACAGAGGAGGAGACGTATATTTCCACTAATTCCCACAACCCCCCGACTTCCTTCTCCAAGTACCCACAGCAAGTAGACTTCCTGCTGTGTTAAGTTTGACATCTTTCTCTCTGATGGAAATGTAGCATTATGGGAGGTATGAAAAACAGCCTGCGGACTGAGGGAGTTGTTAGTGTGTAGCTGTAAAAAGTAGTATAACCTGTAAAATGTTGTGTAGGTTGACCTTAAACCTCAGGACACACACACAACCTTGCACACAAGCATGCATGCATAGAGAAAAAGAAAAAGAGAGAAACAGATGATGTTGCCAGTCTCTCATACCTAGTTTACTCTCTGGAGACTAGTATGGAATCTGTTCCCCTCTCATCTCCACTGAAAGGCCCCTCCAATAAGAGCAATCTCAGCCTTTTATTTTCCACGCAGTCCCTTTTCATGGGTTTTGCAATCCACTATTTAAACATGGATATCTAACCTTAAAGTGCTTGTGGAAGCTGAGTACTATGGGAAGCCAATCAATTGGGGGTTGGTGCAATAACAGGGCCTCAGCATTGGGTCTGAAGTAATTGCCCATTAGAGATGAAGTAACAGGAGCGGGAACAAAAAGAATATGAGAGCATGCAGTTTCATGCTGAAATAATTCCCAGCATTGAGAGCAACATGAGAAGGAAAGGTATTACATAGGAAAGGGAAGGCACTGTGCTGCTTAAAGGCACGGTGGGGAATCAAAAAATGAAAAGGAATTGCCTCTGTTTTGTTATCCGACACTGTGATATGATAATGTGTACAATGCAATATTGTAATATTGAGAAAATAAAGTAGACTCAAATGTTTGCTTACTCAACACCTGCTTTGCTGAATATGTGAAAATTGTCCATTATACATTAAAATGAATTTAACTGGCTTAACCCAGCTAACGACAAAATAATCAGTCTCACTTGATATTAAACTGGCTAAGGACAATGTGTATAATGTATATTAACACTTGATATACATTCAGTCTCTCATATGTAACTGTGTATGGCATAACACAACATATAGTAGCTGTGACAGTCACAGAAATGTGTCATAGCCATAGTTTTTTCATGTTTATTTCTGCATATTGAAAGCGACAAATTAATAATTTTTTTACTTGTTTGAATACACAAGTCATTTGTTATGACCGAGAAAATAACCCTAATTGCTACTGGGTGTGTTCAAACATGTGTTTGTTTGTGTGTTGTGTCAGTGCGTGTGTGTGGGCCTCCCTGTACCTGATTGCACTCTCTCTAGTCTATATGTTTTAATTAGTGACAGGTAGCGTGGTGTTTGTGTGTGTGTGTGTGTGTGTGTGTGTGTGTGTGTGTGTGTGTGTGTGTGTGTGGCCTGCTGTCAGTTGGGCAGAGAGACCATGTAGAGTTGTTGTGCTCTGTAACGATGATGCCAGCATGCCATCCTCATTACCAGCTCCCCAGCTCCCACACAAGCCATTTGGGTATCCCCTTCTCTGTCTCTCTCTTCCGCTCCCTCTTTCTCTCTTTCTCCCTCTCTCTCCCCCTTGGCTATGTAAGCAATCTGCTAAATATTTTATCACCTCCCTGTTAAATCAAGCGGAGACACTCCAAATAGCACCCCACTCCCTCCACCAACTCAAAGCTTGTCTTGTGTGTGCGTGTGTCCTGCTCAACTCAAGTGTCTAAGAAAGACTAATTTGATGGTTTTACTGAACCCTCTTACGGTCGTTGTCGTGGTCTCCAGCTGAGTGATTGATAGAATCACCTTGATTAGGTTTACCTCACATCCATCTCTGTGTTTTTTTTAATAATCTAATATAATCATTGATCATTTTAATGTTCCATGTATTCTCATATATGAAGTGATTAAAACTCCCTGGCAAGCTAATTATTCTGACGTTTAAACTCGTCAAAGTGAATGATGGGGGATAAATTGCTTCACAGTAAACAGGGCTAAATGACAATCTATGAAGAGCAATTCAAAACTTTGGACTGCCTGTTCTTCATTTTGCTCTTAACACTTTTTCCTTTGGGGAACTGTCGTCAATTTCTTCTTCATTCCCCAGATGTAGGCGATGACTTGATGATGGAAGGAGACTCCGCTGATACTGACTTTTCACATAATATTCTTTATTTGCATCAAAGATCAGGATCAACAGGCATGCGCATCTTAACCTGGACAGCACCCGTAGCCGAATCAGTACTGCTGCCTCGAACACTGTTCAACCTCGTCCTTTATACATTTAGGCATACATAGGGTCCTATTATAACTCATAAATCTATAAACTTATCTTTCCCTAGTGTCCCTCAGTACCCCAAAACCTATGATATACGAGTTATTTGGACAGCAGTCTAGGGGTCAAGGACAAGAGACCTCTATCGTATAACTCCCACATTCCAAGGGAGACTCCCAAACTATAATGAGTCTTATCAGTATGGAGCCCCAACATCTGCTAGTTATCCACCTGGAACACTGCATACGTGACAACTTTGTACTGTATATCATTTTATGAAAAGATTCCTTTTATGTTTAGTATCAAATAATACACATCATATTTCCCCCCTCGGGACTTTTTAAGTCCCGCAATACATGAAAAATAAAAGAGTCATATTTGCAATTGGCCACGTAAGTGTCATCTAATGACACACACAGAATACTCATGAAATCCCTTCCATCCATGCTTGTTACAGCATAGCCTCAGTGATATATGAATTTTGTAATATAACAAATTTTGAAATTTGGTATATTTGCGGAGTATGAGAGCGAAAAACCTGTCTGGCAGCCATCTTTCCTTTAATATCCATCAAACAATCAAGACAGGAAAACTCTCTCATGGTCCCTCTGCCCAAGGCAACCACCGATCAGGCACTCCAAGCTAATTAAGAAATAAGGGTTCTAAAAATACTGTAAGAGCAGAATGTTAAGCAAATACGTATAGGAATACTCAGAAAAAAATTAAAAATGTCCAAAGTCAGGCTGGTCGACCCATCGCACCTTCCAGTGGACCTTTCCCTACCTAACATTACTATCCCTAACCACCGAAACAAAACAAAAAGCTGAGATCCTAAGGTATCCACAACATAACAGAAAACATTCTACTCAAAACAATTACAATGAATAAACCCCAAAAACATTTTCTTTTCCTCAGTCTTATACCCCATGTTATACACACTTGATTATCACTCATGTAATTATATAAAAGTCAAGAACACCTTTAATTGAACAAGATCATTGTTGACTAAACTAATTGTTCTACTTCAATGTCCCCTGTAGTGATGTATATAAGGACATATAACGTAGCTATTACTAACACAGGTTACAAATTAATAAACAAAACGCAATAACGTATGAATATAAAAAACTATACTAACATACTAAACAATTGAATATAGTCCCCATAGTGTTCTGAATAAGATTTATCAATTTTATTGTTACAGTATCCTTGTTCAGGGTCCCCTTGTCCATTTTCAATGTCCATGTGTGAGTGTTTGAGTCCATGGAGACTGTGGGGATCCCTGGACAAGCTTCCACCTTCACATTGCTCTCCCCATTATTGTCCTGGGAAAAGAGAAAACACCAGCCAATATCTTTGCAAAAACATCAGATGCAGTATAGTAGTTTGCAATTAATTCACCTTGTTTTCATATTTTCACCATGTTCAGTTCATAATCCTATTGTCAAAATGATGGCATATTTATGAAATGTATAATGGAATGTAGAGAAATTTTACAAATGTTCAATTTTCTATTTCCCCCCTTTACCATTCCAAATCCAATTTGGAATGTAAACTTATCATCCCAAGTTAGACCCGTGTGTTGGCATATCTTAACAATGCGATTTTTCAACACACCATTCATTTTTTCACAAGCTCCTTGGCTTTGCGGATGGTAAACAGCTCCTAGACGCTGTTTAATTCCCAATTTCTGTAGAATCAATCTTACCGTTTTATCCACAAACTCTTTACCATTATCTGAGGATATACGATCTGGAAGTCCCCATCTACTTATGACCTCACGACACAAGAACTTAGCAACAGACTGAGCATCCTTCCGCTTGGTAGGACAAGCCTCAGGCCATCGTGAAAATCTATCCACTACAACAAGCATGTGTCTTTTGCCTTCAATTGGTTTTATCATGTCAACAAAATCCACAACCAACTCACGCATGGGACCTGTCGGAGTTGGAATGTGACCAGGAGGGACTGTCAAACCTCTCCGAACATTATTTTTTAAACAGATAGTGCATCTGCCTATGACATAATCAATTTGTTCAAGCAAATAAGGTGCCCAAAAACCATACTCTTTCGTTATCTTTCTCCTTACTTCCCCCCTTGAGACATGAGCCCATGTGCTTCTTGAATCATCAAACCTAGTAGGTCTGGTGGTGCTACCATCAATCCTTCATGGTTTCGCCACAGACCAGTGGAATCTTGAGTGGCTCCTCGATCTTGCCACAATTGTTTATCTATCCTAGAGGCAGCTTCCTGCATTGAAACCACATCTCTGAGTGTAATTTTATCTTCCAAGTCTACCTCATGAGTGACCAGAAAGACCTTGCCCAATTTATCTGCTCCTGTGACTGCTTTTGCAGCCTCATCTGCTGCTTTATTACCGAGTGTGACCCTTGACATGTCTTTTTTATGCGCAGCACACTTAGCTATTGCTATTTCTTTAGGTTTCATCATAGCATGCAACAACTTCATTATCTGAGCATGATGCTGTATAGGAGAACCATCCGTTTTCTTAAATCCTCGATTTCTCCACACTGCTCCAAACAAGTGACACACATTATGCGCATAAACAGAATCTGTATATATTGTCACCCGTTTTCCTTCTGCCAACAAACATGCTTCTGTCAGCCCCACTAGCTCAGCAAGTTGTGCCGATGCAGGCTGTGGTATTACTTCTGCTTTCTCAACAACAAATTCAGTTCCTTGTGCTTTCACTACTGCATAGCCAGCACTCAATGTGTCTCCTACTCGATAGCAGGACCCATCAGTCCAATAATCCAGATCTGCCTCTTGCAATGGAAGAGCTTGCAAATCTGACCTGAGTCTTGAGTATTTCTCTGCTTCTAGAACACAATCGTGTGGCTCCCCATCCTCTGGAGTTGGCAAATTTTCAGCTGGATTTACTGTGGCACATCTAGCCAGGGTAACATCTTCCTGTTCCAAGAGTCTATGATAGTCTCTGAGCCTAGGCATTGTCAATGTATATTTGCCATAATTTAAAAGATTTCTGAGACTGTGATGGGTAAGAATTGTCACAGGATAACCCATAGTCACAGCTGACGCTTTGTCATACATCAAATGAACTCCCACCATTGCTCTGTAGCACAGTGGTTAACCCAACTCTGCTTCTGCCTCTGTAGCCTCCTCTGAAGCCTCCTCTGAAGCCTCCTATTGACCTGTAGCATTCACAAGCAAAGTGGTCCATCTGTCCACAATTATAACATCCTTCAGTCGACTGTTGGAAATTAGGATTAAAATATCCTCCTCTTCCTCTTCCTTGATTTCCTTGTCCTCTTCCTCTCCACAATTGTGACTGGCCAAAACCTGGTTGTGAAAAGGGAGCGACGGGAGTCACAAATGATGACTGTGGTGGTTGAAATTGGATCTGTCCTGGCTGAGTTTGTGGTGGTTGATTTGGCTGGGACTGACTCTGCATAACCACGGCTTGGTTTTTGTCCTTCTTTTTGTTATCTACCAATTGTATTTGATTAAGTTTTCTGAGAGTCTCCTGGTCCTGTTCTTTCTGGTCTTGCTCCTTTTTCCGATATAGTTCCACTTGGTGTGCTATATGATCCATGTAGACACCTCTTGTCATGCTTCCGAGTCCAACCACCTCGGCCAGTTTGCTCCTCACTGGCAGGGGCAGCCCTTTCTGTAGCTTAACTCGCAAGATTGATTGCTCCATCCGATTCAAATCCGGATCATTCCCTGTTATATTTCTCCAAACTTGATGAACCCTTGACACGTAAGCCCTCGGGTTTTCCTGTGAACCCAATGGCTCAATGAGAATATTGTCAGGATGTACATTTGTTGGGAACATGTCTCTCAATGCTCTCCAAAATTGACCTCTACTTGCAGCAAACAACTCCGGATCGTTTACTGCAGTCCCCATATATCGATCAAGTCCTGCATTTTGCAGAATCTCTTGCATAGTTGGGATCCCAAGGAGACTGGCCAGAAGTCTCTTAATGTCTCCCATGGCAGGCTGTGTTCCCACCAAAACTTCTTCCAGCTTAGCGATCCAAGGATGTGCTCCATCTTGAAGAGTAGGTAATTTTCCAAGAATGTCAGACATATCTGTATTTTGCCAGGGCTTATACTCCAGATTCCTACCTCGAATGACCACTGGGCACATCTTATCCAAATCCCTTTCCTTCCTTGGGCGTAGTGCGTATTTTGAAGAGTCTGCTTTTTGAACTATTCTCTTTCGCAATTCTCTTCCCGTTGCCCGCAGGTCCTGTATCTGCTTCTTCAATACCTGTCTGCGCTCTGTGCTGACAGATTCTTCAAGGTCCAGTTGACATCTGCTCAGAGTATTCTCAACCTCTCTTAAGGCCTGTTGTCTCTCGTCTTCCTTCCCAGTACTGGATGCTGTAGGGAAAAGAAATGAAAGACCCTCATCCTCCAAATCTTCATCACTGGCTCCATCTTCGCTCTTATCCGTGTCACTCTCCTCTGGACTCCTGACTGATCTACATCCTCTTTCTTCTGCTTTAGTCAATATCTTTTTGATTGTTTGGCTATATCCCCCAATGGCCTCATCCGAGTCATTCTGACTCTCATCTCCCAACTCCATCCTTTTGAACCTCAGTCTACTCAAATCTCTTCGGTGTGTCTTCTTCTTCTTGGATTTGGAGGTCGGATACATTTTTATGGTTGTTTTGGCTTTTCCCATTTCGATTATTCGCTCATCTTCATCTTTGATGTGGTAATTGCCCTCCTGGCTGATCACTGGGAGCTGAGGATACACATCAGTGAGCTGCACCTTTTCCTCATAAGGTGGGGGCTTCTTTACTGAGGCAGTATGTGAGAATGGAGCATTGACCTTTGCCATTAACTTTTCTGTTTCCTTCACATTTTTCCCTATTTCTTCTTCCGTTCTTTCTCTCCTTTCCTTTGCGGCTTTTACTACTTTCTGTCCCTCACTCTCAAATAACTGCAAAATGCCAAGCTCGGTCTGTCTCTTGTCCTTACGTTTTTGTCCCTTCTTACCTTTCTTTTGCCCTACTTTATAAGTAGCCACCAGCACTTGCATTGTTTTAATCACATCTGGGTTAAGAGTGCCTTCCACTGGCCAGGGTTGATCAATGTCCAGCCAACGCTTGCTCCATTTTTTCGACATTTCTGAAACACCTTTGACAAGAGGATTATTCTTCTGTACTACATCAACAGGGGTAATTGCTTTCATAATTTTAGTGTCCATCTTTGACATTGTGATGGCTTCCCTGTACTCTCGTATTATATCAAAACTAAATTAAAAGTACATTTATGAAGCACCTTATTATTAAAAACAATCCAGAAAAAACTACTGAATTTGTCAACCTCAAAGGAAACCAAAGGTTTAGTGGTCCAAAAACAAAATCTTAAATTGCCAAATTATTTCAACACTTAATCTTAACTCAAATCAAACAAGATCATGCTCAGACAATGAAATCCTCTTCTGCAGCTTTCAACTGCATTTGAATCAAATCAACCGTTCACAAATAAGTAATTAAATCAATACTACTCCACTATTAGATTAAATGCATCAGTTGATCAGTCCGTTGCCAAGCCTTCAAGTGTAATATATATATCCCCTAAATGTATTTTATGAACCCCAAACTAAATACCAATAATTCAAAAGGAAAGTTATATGACTATTTTGAAATAATATCAGCTATAAGTGAGTGTATATGTATGTAGGTGACTACAGATATTTGTTAAAAGAGTTCGTGGATAAATGCACTGGCCTTGATTGAGCTGGATTCAGGATCCACACATGCTGTCATCCGCAAGCCTTGATGGATGTGAAGAACTGCCAGATGTTTTTCTCATTTGTCTCTTGGAGGGTCCAAATTCAAACACTTTCCATCTCCTGTCTTCCCCCACTCTCATACCCTCATAGTTGGGTAGAGGAAGAAAAAGAGAAAACAAAACAACAATTTCAATGTCTTATTCTTATCCTTGCTCTTTGTATATCTGCCAATGAATAATTCAATGAGGTTTGCACACTCTATTTACCATCGGGTTATTTTATTCTGTCATATTGAGTATATTTTTATAAGAGTTTCTCTTTAAACAATTTTAACTTAATTAAATGTATCACAATTCATTATATTCATACATACTTTTATCAATTTATGAATTTAAAGAATAAGTATTTTAATATAATTTCAATCTGGCGTGTCCTCTAGTTCTCTGTCCCTTTTCTCTTTCTGTTTTACACAGAGAGAGAAAAAGAAAAAAGTGGGGGGGCTCACTCACTGATCTCTTCTTTTTAGAAGAAGCCGCCTTCAAAAATGAGACACCACCCTTTTCTCTGCCTCTTGAAAGTAACAAAGACTTCCAGTTTACACTGACTGTCGGGGAGCAAACATCCGGCCCAACTCTCCTCAAGAAAAATTAACTCAGTGTATGAAGCACAAAGACAGAGACGAGGTACACTCAAAAGCCAGAACCATATCTTCCCAATCAACAGCCGAAATACAGAATTTATCCTTTATCCATCCAATCTTCTCCTCTACTTTCTGCACAATCCACCAACCACAGAAAAACACATTTTAATACTTTTTATCAGGAGATTTTCTTTCCCTTTTAAGTTCTCAAATTATTGTCTAGTGTTTATGCAAACAAACTGTCCCTGCCGGTCTTCAGACCTAGCAAAGGCTCATATCTTATTATTATTATTATTATCATAAAATGTCCCAAAGAGGCTCATTATATTATCAAACTATAAATGTCCCTGAATGGGCTCATTCTCTTATACAATTATATCAAACTATTAATGTCCCTGAATGGGCTCATTCTCTTATACAATTATATCAAACTATTAATGTCCCTGAATGGGCTCATTCTCTTACACAATTGTAAATGTCCTCCTTTTTGGGCTCATGTTTTCATCACATTATAAAGTCCCTTCGAAAAGAGCTCATTGGTTTTTTAACACTGTATCAACAAAAATATCTTGCCTTATGAATTGTTAATCTCCTGCAGCCAATCACAACCTATATGTCTAAAAAATTCTACTACATATATATCAAGTACACATTACAAAAAACATTCCACAGCTTCACACACACACTACCATACCACACACAACATACACACACAGACAGAGACGGACCGTCCAGCAACAAAAATCCTCCAGCACACACACATCAGCTCTCAAACACACCCCCAGCGCTTGAACTTATTCCCTTATGTTTTTCTCATTTCTCTTTTCACTTTTCTTAATCTTTATCTTCTCTTATTTTCTATCTTCACTTTATCTTTTAACCATTTTTCTCTTATAACTAACTATCTTACTAACTATTTCTCTTTTAACCATTTCTCTTTTAACTAACTATCTTACTGACTATTTCTCTTTTAACCATTTCTCTTTTAACCATTTCTCTTTTAATCATTTCTCTTTTAACCATTTTTCTTTTAACCAATTATCTAACTATCTATCCTGGGCCCAGGATCCTTAATTTACTATTTTTACCATTACCAATTTGACTATTCAAAGCTAACTTTCACACAATGTCTAAATTTACACATGTCTGACTGTTAAAGAAGAATACGGGCCCTGTACTTCATTAATCTGACTGCATGGTTATTTTAGCACACTTTTATTGTTACTCATATAGCTATTTCCTTAAACATTATTCCTTTTTCTTCTACCGTTTATTTCTCTTTTCACTTATTTCTATCTTTTACATCCTTAGTATTACATTAATTTAGACAGAGTCTCACTTTCACCACCAACACACCACCACATCAACACAGATTCTTCTTATTAGTGCAACCAACAGCTCTAACCAAACGAACCAACCTCACCTGACGTCTTGATGTGGTAGTTCGTGGGTTAAGCTGTCAATTCGGATGCATCAAATCCTGTTCGTGACGCCAAGTTCTGTCGTCAATTTCTTCTTCATTCCCCAGATGTAGGCGATGACTTGATGATGGAAGGAGACTCCGCTGATACTGACTTTTCACATAATATTCTTTATTTGCATCAAAGATCAGGATCAACAGGCATGCGCATCTTAACCTGGACAGCACCCGTAGCCGAATCAGTACTGCTGCCTCGAACACTGTTCAACCTCGTCCTTTATACATTTAGGCATACATAGGGTCCTATTATAACTCATAAATCTATAAACTTATCTTTCCCTAGTGTCCCTCAGTACCCCAAAACCTATGATATACGAGTTATTTGGACAGCAGTCTAGGGGTCAAGGACAAGAGACCTCTATCGTATAACTCCCACATTCCAAGGGAGACTCCCAAACTATAATGAGTCTTATCAGTATGGAGCCCCAACATCTGCTAGTTATCCACCTGGAACACTGCATACGTGACAACTTTGTACTGTATATCATTTTATGAAAAGATTCCTTTTATGTTTAGTATCAAATAATACACATCAGAACAAAAATGTTCTATGAGTTGATAAATGCCAGCCTGGAGTCTATAAAGCTGGCAGTCTCATTTTATGAGGCCCTCTACTATATTTTGTCTTCTTTTGTAATTGGTTAACCACGCTTAAAGCTTATTGCTTCTTTCTTTTTTTTTTTTAAAACCTCAGTGGGTTATTCCTATGCAAAGCACATAGCTGCTCAGAGTCTGAGCCTCATGGACTTGGGGGAGACTGGGTTTGGGACAGAGGATAATAAAAAAGTATTGGCATGGTGGGAGTATTGTTTCAGCTATCGATTTTTGCAAAGATGTGAATTAAATACTAGTTAAGTCGGAAGGTAAGAAACTGACTCATATTATTATCCATCATATTTTCTGGTTACTTATTCATGCAACTCTATTTTATCCCATCCATCCATCCATCCTTATAATCTAATGCACTGTCCATGATTATGTAGTTATTTAGTCAGTTATTTACGTAAATTCCTCACCAGAGCAGTCCTATAGACCTACGTGGCAATATGAATCTCCTCATATTTTCTCTCACCGTTAGGCTCCAGTGGGCTTTTGACACGCTGGCACATTAATATTACAAATATTCAAATAACTTTATTTAACATTCTGCAGGCTGACAGTGGCAGCGGGAGATTCACAGCCCATTGAGCAAGTGCGCTTCCCTGGGCTAAGTGCCGATTCATCATGGCTGCCTTACTCCTGTCTAATGGCTGCCATCATGGGGCACGAGCACACGCGCACACTGACACACACATAAACGCACATCTTGGGCATACGCTCAGAAAAAGTATTAGTTGTTCCATATGTGCATTTTCAAAATGTAAAATGTAGTGTTTGGGCACATTTATCACATTACTAATCCTAGCCTAAAACCTTATAAACCCCAATATATACCCCTATAGAGTTCATTGTCATGGACACCAACCACCTTGGTTTATTTCTCTGCATGAGAGAGATTAGAGAATCTAACTGAATGAGATGATAATTCTTTCAAATCATACCTGAAATACCTACAACCACTGAATTTTTCCTGACATTTTCATTTACTTCAACTAGCTTTAAAGTTTGGCTTTGGACTCACTGTAAACTTTTCGTTTTACATTTTCCTGCTCCACTGAGGCTTTGATTACTTCTTTATATGTCTTATTTGAGTGTAAAAGATCTGGCAGACAGGACCCACAAAGGCCCGGTAAGCTATTAGAGCCAATTCCAGCCCATTTGGCCTTGTCTACTTCTGTTCCGCAGAGTTTACTTCATTTGCAGAGAAGCATCCATGTGTATTCACCAGCACACACACACCAAGATCTACTAAGTCACCTTGAAGCCCAATTAAGTAAGCGTCTGACTCTTCCTGTTCCTATTAGTCCTATGGCAGTGAGGACCAGTGTGATGAAGACAAAAATGGAGTGGTGGGAGGAAGAGACAGAGAAAAGCTGTAAGAAAGAGCAGAGAGTGAAAGACTTCTTGTTTCCATGGCTCTCAATGCGCTGAATAGGGGGAAGGCAGAGAGCAGTGGTGAAAGAGTGTGACCCAAACAAAGACTCTTTGAATTTAAGGCCCAAACAGTGTGTTTGTAATGACCCAAAACACAGATGCGCTGCTCTCACTGCAACGACAGAGTCAGTCCCTAATAATGTGAGGGGAATTCAGAGATTTTGTTCACACATAATGGAAATACCCACCACACACAGAGCTGTTCTTATCCCCCATGGAGGGACACATACTTCTACTCCTATTATTTTTTACTCTCTCCGTCTTTCCTTTCATCCGCTGCTTTTTTGTCTGGTTCTCTAACCTTCTGTCCCTTTCAGGCCATGTGTTTGGTCACTGGGCCTTTTTTTTCTAAGGCTTTCATTGTCATCTCTCACTTGGTCTTTCCCTTAGTTACTGCACAGGAACTTTTTCAAGTGGACTCCACTTTGACCTGACATCTATTCCAATCTTCCTCGCCAAATCCTTTTCAGTTCTCTTCCTCTACTTCAGTCTCAGTCACGTTTTCAGTCCACATGGCTACTCTACTCCTCTCTTTACTCAGCGATGGACACTGGGTGTTGAGGCCAGTGAGAGACACGGGGACACAGAAAGACAAAGGACTCCTAACATTCAGCAGATGGCTGGGGCTCCGCTTAATTTGCCTATGTCACCCTCGCTGGCAATAACACAAAAGCCCAGCGCTACAAGGGGGTCCACTTCACCCTCTCGCCCCAACTGTGACCCCCATCAATCAAATCCCTCACTTTATGCTTTTAAGTTATGATTGCACATTTAAGAACACAACAAAGACATCATCAATAATGCTGTGGAAGAGTGTCTGTTCTATCTCTGTGTTGTCTTCACAAAGAACCAAAAGTTAAATGTCAAGAGAAACGTCAATTTGGACAGCACGTAGAGAACTGTCCTCACTCTCCTTGTACTTTTCTGCCCCCACAACTCACCCCTTCTTTTTACTCTCCTCTTCTCCCTCTAGAGAATGCTTCTGCAGGCAGTAATGAGGAGACGTGGTGAGCCTCTCCACAGAGTCCCCCCCCACCCAGTTGAGAAAGTACAAACACTCCCCCCTCTCCATCGCCCCTCATTTGTTGATTTTCCCTCTCCCTCATCACTGTCCATCAATATTCACTGTTCCGCTAATAACACAGTCCAGGCCTGTTTGGTTTGACGGCAGAGAGACACATTTCAATTCTCGGAAATTGTCTCATCCCTTCCTGGAGGTTATCATCAGCAGCAGGATGATAGATGTGGATTAGTCAAGGTTATGTTGTGGAACTTGTGGACTGACGATCTAATTAGAATTGAATTGCAATTATAGTAGGGCCAATATACCTCTGTTCATTCCACATGCAGCGAGAACTAGCAACCAAGAAGAATGTGGCGGCGTATCAGGCTGGAACAAGGTGCAGGTTTTCTATTACTGGAGCAGATTAAAGGGTCAGAAATTCATAAAAAAGCACATTTCCTCACTTAAATAATTTCGGTTGTATTTGACCAGTTTTGAAATATCTGTCTTTGGGATTTTTGCCTCTTCCAGTCCCTCACGGAGTCTACTTCTTGAGTAAAAAGTAGATGAAAACTGACAAAGTCAAAGTTGTCAAAAAAGCTGTTGAGTTTTAAAATGCAATTTTAAATGATGTAAGCACCACAAATAAAAAGTCATTTTTTCTCTATTGGGTTGCGGTGGCTGCAGGCTGATACCTGAACACCTGTGCAAATAAAACCAAACTATTTGTGTAGCTGTAAGAAGAGAAAATATGTTGGTTGTAATTTGGCTAAATGGACCTTTTAGTGTTAACAGTACAAAACTGAACTGACCAGGAGTGTGAATTTGTTGTCTCATAAGCTGTTTCCAGGAGTCACAAGCCTGTGCTTTTAATGGTAGTAGAGGGAGCATAGATTACAGTTCTTGTATGGACTGATTGAACCTGCTCAGCAAACAGTCGGCACGATGAGATTGTTTTTTTGCAGTAAGCAAATCCTGTAAGCCAAAAGTGCATTTCTTCCATGCTTTGTGTTGATTCTGTCAATCGCATGGGTGCTCAAAATCAATTCAAAGCACAAAATCTCTGGACTTTGGGTTACAGCTTGTAAGATGGATGTTCACTTTTGTAGGAGGTCTGCACACAAATGCACTAATCCACACACACAAACATGAACACATGTACACACAATTTCCATCACCTCATGCTGAACTTTGCGCGTCCAATTTCATAACCTAATCATGTTTGCCATAATTCAGACACAGTTGAAGCAAACAGCATTACAGTTCCACTTTAGGTGCTCCCTAAGTATCCCTGATTAAACATATGTGAAGAATTATGTTTGTGTAATCTACGGTATGACACCTTGCATTATCCTAAACCAACTCGGCTCCCTATAACTGGGCAGGTCATATCAAACACAACCTCAAAACCTTCCCAATATGCAATTATCCGGCAATTAGACAACTCCCATAATCCGCATTGCACTATGTCATTGTACGTGTTTAATTGCATGTTTTCGTTGACAGTAAACACAGCGTGTACTTTTCGGGGTCAGGGCATGTGGTTCTGCAGAAACCAGAGGAAACGTCTCTTTTCAGACTGACAGACAGGAAGAGCCTACGAAGCTCAATCTGGCAGACACATCTCTGTGACAAATTATTGATCTTGGCTTTGTTGTCACTCCTCATGCCAAGGGCCCCCTGCTATGGCTGTCTTCCGAAAACGCCCACTGGAGAAGATATTGTGTGAATATTGAATCTTGAAAGCAAGATAGGGGAGAGGAGGAATGTGTGTCTATCTATATGCGTGTGTGTGTGTGTTGGGGAGGCAGTGTGAAAAAAGGAGAAAGAGAAAAAACAGAAAGAGAGCGACTTGATAATCCTCTCTTTGAGCACTTTGTGCTTTGTGCTCCATTTGTTTACTGAGTTCCCACACTGGCTGGGGGGCTGCAGCTTTTCTCCCAGACCGGAATTAGCATAGCCAGACTTGTAGTCAAATCTTTGAGGTGCTCACGCATGTGCACGTGTGTCCCTGTTTATTTCTATGTGTGTGTGTGCAGTTTAGATGAGGTGAGCTTAGCGTATCCTCATCGGCTGGGGCAACACGACTTTAATGAAATCTTCAAAGTGTGTGTGGTTTTACATAGTCCAATCAAGCGTGCTAACCCCTCAGTCTCTTTTTGGCTGCATTTTGTAGTGAAAACCCATCACACACCCATCATGCTTTCACTGTGTGCTGAGTGGGAACAGAGTCTGTGTCAACAGGTTGAGTGCTGCCTACGTGTCGCAGTGGACGGTATCTCTGGTTTGATTGCATTTACTGTGCACAGCTTACAGACCTTTGGTAAGACAAAGAATGGAAGACAATACAGTAAATATCAAAACATGATGCTGTAATTTTGAACATGTATTTCAATCTCGCGGTCGAATTGCATTATGGGTAATGTAGGTGCCAGATTTTGACAAGGAAGAGGAATATGTGTAGTACAAAAGGACAACATCTCTGGTTCTGCTGCATCGATTTTGATCCTTTTTTAAAAACTTTCCATTGTGAGTCCGGCAGTGTTGTAGTGTAGTATTGGAGTGCAATGCTAAATTGGTGGATTACCCCTTTAAAAGCAATTGATTTCGTGCACCGTCAAAATGCAAACTGCCCTCAGTTTCCACCTGTGTTGTGCTGCTAGGCTCGGATTAGATGGCCGCTTTTAAAAACAGGATGTTATGTTCCTGGTAGTAGCTTGACAGTTTTATAGAGGCAATGACCTCATTATTAGAAAGATAATTAATTTGATATACTGAGAGATACCTTTATAACTCACCCTCTAACACTATTTTATGATGTCTGTGCACAGTGCTAACACATAGGAAAAGTCCTCTCTGAAAGAGCAAAGATGTTATCTTAGTGCTGGGCCAGTGTTACTGTAGCGCCTGGCCAGACGGCACAGTGCTATGCTTCTCAAAGGGAATGATATCTGATTAGTCCAAGTCCGAATAGAGGCAGAAGCTAACAAACAAATGGATTTGCTGTGTCTAGAATGTTCTCTGGGGGAGCTGGATGGGCTGAGATACAGAGACACTGCCTTTGTGTTGGAGCCAGCGCAAAGCATAATAAGACCCTTTGGGGAATGAACCAAACACAGAGTGATAGGGACACAAAGGCACACATGCTCATACACTCAGTCAATTTCACAATCTCTCTGCCTCGCTCCCCCTCTCTGTTTTTCACCCTACCTATCTTTCTTTCTTACTTCCCTATAAACTGACCTTTATATTACTGGCTACCGTGGTTGGCCTATCATTATGTGTTTTGGCTTTGCAGGTCTGTTGAGTTTCCTGACTCTCGCCAAGTTTATTGTGCCAGCCTTTTCTTAAGGATATTATTATTATTTTGTGAGCGTGCATGTGTACATGCACGTATGCGTGTGCGCGTACAGGCGTGTGTGTGTGCTTCACACCCATCGCAGCATGAATGGGCCAGCAAATCCTCTCCCCTCCCTCCCTTGTTTTCCCCTCTCTATCTCATCTTTTCTGCCTCTTTAATTCCCTCTCAACCACTGTGCTCCTTCTCTCGTGTTCCGCTAGGAGAGCAGTCGTAGAGGGAGTGCGACAATAGAGGTATTAACCAAATGTATATTGAGCTTGCCTGACTCGCGCAGTCAATGTGGTGCTTTTACACCCCTAATGCCATGTGAATAGGGCTGCTGCTGCCAGAGAAACGCCTCTGTGAGCACTCGGAGTGACGGGCCCTTTTACTGGCTCTCGTGACCCTGGTCCATGCCGCTTGCGCCGGCCCCATCTCAGAGCACGCAGTTCTTCATTTTCATAAGCGCTTAATCTGGATTGGAAGCCTCTCCATTGTGGAAATGATTTGAGAGGGGAACCTCGGCCAGACAAAAGGGCTTGTCTTTGGCTGAGGCCGGGGCCTCCTTAGGCCTTTCCCTCCCTTCCCATTCTTCCATACAGAAACCCTAGCAGGAGCAGCTAATTGTTGTATGGAGAGGAAGAGTGATGAGATGTTGAGTGGATGTCCTGCTTAACACTGCCCCCAGTGGAATACGAGCATGGCAAGGAGGACGATGAATGCAGACTTGAGAGACAGATATAGGAGATTTGGAGAAGACCTACCTTGTAAAAAAAAAAAAAAGATTAATCCACCTCTCCCAGTTTGTTTATCATTTGATCCAGGTCAGAACAGATCCTGTGATGCCAGCTGATAGTAAAGTTTGGTTTGATTCCTCTAGGTTACAGTGCATAAGACTTTGGAACTGGAATGTGTAACAAACTCAGAGTGAAGCTTTGAAGTGTAATGCTGTTGCCCTGGGCTACTTAGCTCCAGGGTCAAATGAGATTACACCCTTGATCTGTGTTAGTGCCTTCTGATCTGAAGGATTGCAGCGTAGAGGTGTGTGTGTGTGTGTGTGTGTGTGTGTGTTAGCAGGAATATGTGTCTGTGTTATAGAAAGAGTTTGCATGTGTAAATTAGTTTACATGTCTATGGCATGTGTGTCTAACTCAAAAGTACTGTAATCCCTTAAAATGTGTCTCTACACTCAGTCTGTGTGTGTGTGTGTGTGTGTGTGTGTGTGTGTGTATGAGACACCCATATATTAGTGTGCTTTCATAGTCTTCTCCTCATAGAAGGGGGTTGTTAACTAATTAGTAGTGTTGTTGGTCTGATCTTAGTACTTTGTTGGTGTGTCTCTTGGGCTGCAAAGCCTATTCTCTCTCTCTCTCTCTCTCTCTCTCTCTCCCTCTCTCCCTCTCTCCCTCTCTCTCTCCCTCTCTTTCTCTGCTCCCTGCTCACTGCTCCGGAACACCTTAATCCAGTGTGAAAGCAATTGGCTCTCTCAGATCTAATCAATAGAGGGCCAGGGCAGCGAGCCAGGGGGAACATCTCTGGCCCCTGCTCAGCTACAATCAATTTAGAACCATCGATTCAGTGATTGAAATACAAAGAGCAGACGCGCTGGACCGTACAGGTGCTTTAGTGTTTGGGTGTGCCAACATGTTATATATCTCCCTGTGTGAGTGTTTCACTGTATTTATGTGTGTTTGTCTGTGTGTGTGTGTGTGTGTATGTACTGTATGTGTATGTGTGTGGGTGAGTGTGTGTGTGCAAATTTCTTCACGTGTGTGTATATATGGATAGTATGATTTATTTTCGAGCCATCTGTAGTAAAGTGGGAATGGCATTTAATCTAGCACCTCTGAGACGCAGCCAAGAAAAAAAAAATCACTCCTAATCCAATATGTCCTGCCCAGGGAAGGTGTGTTTTCAATGGTGCGTGTGTGTGTTAAGTTGGCCTGTGTATTTGTGTGTACCCGAGGGTTTCCTACTCACTACGTGTCAGAGTAGTTGTGTACACCCCATGTCTTGATGCATATTTGGATGCTCATGCATGCGGAGTTTAGAGGGGCCCTTGCATAACATTTGCATGCAAAATGTACTTTATGTTTACTTTGTGACAGCAAGAAAGCGTGCATGACTGTTGACGTGTGAGAACACACATGACATCTACAGAGATGTGTCCAACTTTTCTTTGCTCTGCTTTGCATGGCTGTGTGTCTATTCATGCATATGTGATGTCATTGCACATCACATTTATTTGACCCTGTTCATGCAGTTATGCACTGCCTTTGTAGCTGTCTATACAACTGTACAGCATGTGTGTGTATATGATGTGCAGATGTGTGGTTCAAAGAACAGCAATGCCACCTGTGTAAGAAAACATTCCCAGTTAGTCTCAGATTACTCTTGTCTTGACATTTGAAATTCTGTCCTAAATGAGATAAGTCATGTTGTCACATTTGTATATTTTTGTCCTTAAACGTGATTTATTACAGCATGTGTGTGGGCTGCTGAGATACGTACATCTCCCCTCATGCACATACTGATGAACACTTTTGCACACAAACACACACTTGTGCTACTGTATCTTGTTAGACCATACCCTCGTGTTAATGGCTTTCTGCCATTTATACAGTTAATCCAGTTCCCCAGTTGGTCATGTTGTGTTTTCCCCTTAATTCTCTGCTGGACAAGGCGTTGATGTCTTTCACAAAGTCCACAATGTCACAAAGATTTAATGAGGATGTGTCACACATACTTTTAAGTAAGCCACACAGGCACACATACACTAGCTTGTACTATACACTCTTTCTTAAGGTTTTATCTGATCGCCTTTGTCAATTCTGTCCATGTCCTCAGAGCAGCACAGCAGTCCCTTCACTGACAGACCTGTCAATTTTCTAAAAGTTTAAACTGGCATCTTGGCAAAATCAACCCCTGAAAACTTTTCTTTTTACAAATGAACAGCTTAAAAAAGAATATCAGACAGTATTCACAGTAGCTTTCCCACTAAACTGAAACACATCTGAAATTGAAATAAATGTAAGAGACTTTATGTCATATTTTTATGTTGTTTCCTTTTTGATTTATGTATGTGAAATTTGCCTTACAATATAATCAAATGAATACTATCAATACTTCTGTGACAAGTGGCCTGCCAAATTTCCTTTATTCCTTTTTAGTCCTCAGTCCTCAGTGTTGGATAATATAGACTGATTTATATGATCATACATTTATATCATTTATAACGTTCCATTTAAACCATCTGCATAAACCAATGCCAAACGTTTCACTGTGAGACTGCTGTGACACTGCTGCTGTTAGAAAATATTTTCTTTCTTCCTTCTACCTTCTGATGTTCCGTTTTTGAATGTCCAAGATATCCATCATCCATTGGCACTTTTCTGTCCACTGTCCATCATTCACTCTTCATCCAAGTGAATGACTTCTGGTCTCCCATCAATTCGACACTGTGTGAAGATGTTCATGCGGTGTGAGGGCGCCCCACATGGCTGAACCCCCTTTGGGCACACACACAAACACACATGCAGTAATACACAATGGACACATATGTTTGCCAGTTTCATAGCTCAGGGCGTATTGACTAAAGCTGCCTGATAAAGGTCAGTGCTGTCCAGATTTGGACAGGTGGGGTGAGAGCTGCGGTTCCCCATCATACACACACCGTTTCTGTCTGTTTGTCTGCAAGGGAATACAGCTTTCTGATAAGGTTGTGTAGAGGTCATGCAGATGTAAATATGACATGAATATAGATGTGCTGTGGGGCCGGGTTACCTTTGGAGGATTGCATGGCTGCAGGTGCGTTGCGTGCCAGGGAATGGGGTCAACCTCTGATCATTCACGCTATGCAACAGAATCTTTGATGAACACAGTTGTTTGTCTTTGTACAGTACAAGCAAAAATATATTTCCATGCACCATTCATCCATTGAGTTATTCTGGTCATGTCTGGGCCTGATGTCAACAGAATCGTTGTTTTTGTGTGTATAAAAGCACACCCATCCCAAACCATGAATGGAGCTGTCTATGTTGGGCAGGACAGATGCACGGTCCCTCTAAACAGCATTTATTATCCAGCCTTTTTTATTCCCTGTTGCCTATTGTCAGCTTTAGAAATAATAGCTTGGCCGTCACTTAGTATGCAATGAGAAATGGCTGCTTTGCACAACACACACATTGTAGGACTCTGCCACCAACAATTTGAGTGACAAGATGCACTCCTGAGTGCTTTCTCACTCTGTTGTGCTCTCACTTTCCCACTTCTCTGTATCTCCCGTTCTCACACTCTATTTCCCTGATCCCGGTCACTTTTCTTCTCCCACGCTTCACACATAATTTGTGTCTTCTCTTTTGATGCAGAGCATTTTATCATTATTTCCCATTAGGCATAATAGCAGCAGGGGCGATGAACAGGAGATATGCTAGTACAGCCGGAGGAACATCTCGCTGGTGAATACATAATTGTATTGATGTAGCTGTTTTTGTGATAGTTGATTGCATCGCCATCCAAGGGTGCAGTGCTGCTCCTGATGACCTCTCCCTCACTGTGTTGCTCACACCACCCATCCCCTCATTTTTTCCTCCAACCTCACCTATCCACCTCTTGTCCTGTCATCAGTGATGCAGTCTACAGCCAGAGGGTAGGCTCTAAGCTCGCCATTGGATTTCAAAAAGCCAGACTAGTGTTTTTTCTCCCCCTTTCCTTTTCTTGTCATCCACCTCCAAATCCACTCTACCGCTAACCTCTGGCCTCCTACAGTGTCTGACAGCCTCTTTGCCATGTGTGAAAATGTCAGCATCAGCATGACAGGGTGCAGACGCTTACCAGTGGGTTATAGGTTGGAGACATGTCACTGCACTTTTATGGTGGTGATGGGGATGGAAGGGCCTCCCGTGATTACAAGCTCTGAGATCATCAGAGGGAAGAGTAGGCTGTGTTCAGCTGTGTGTCACTGCCATGGCTGCTTGTCTTTGCCAGAATATTTTGGTGTAAACATTGTGTTATGTACGCTCAATTAAGAATCAAATTAGGGAATGGTAAACAGTAAAGGGACCTTCGTTTTCCAGTTGTTTTATCATTCTACTCCTCTGCTACCTTCAAATGTGCATAATTACTCATCCCCCTTCCCAGGCCTCTGCACTCATTAGCGGGGCCTCGACCCTGAGCCAAGGGGCTGGGTATTTTAGGATACATGGGTATTTGAAGCTATTGTTAAGCCTTGCTAGAACAATTCTCAAAGCATTTTAACATTAAATGTGCTTGTAAGGAATTATGTGTTTTTGAGATCAGGGCATTTCAACTAGATTAGGATGAGGGGTGGGGGGAGTTACCAGTGTATTAGCCTCTGATTTTCCTTTTTCCTCTTTTTTTTTTTTTTTTTTTTTTAAATCAAAATGTAAATGTACATTTAAAAAAAGTCTCTTTACATTGCTTCTACTTTCAAACTGTTTCCAAGTGTTTTGTGTTGAATGTTGAGAAACAATTAAGCCGGTCGGGGAGAATGAATAATAACACCTCCTCTCTAACATTTCACAACTGTTTTTAGAAATTTCCTTTGCTGATGTTGCCATGAATAAATCAATGATTTTCCATATGACTTTTAATTGCGAAAAAGCAAATTGCCGTAGCAGTTTAAGGTATTCTCTTATGAAAAAGATTTCACCATTTGTGTATGGTGTATATAGTCCAAGTGATGTTAGCTCCTCCTGAGAGTCTTATCTCTTATCACAGAAACAGTCCTGCTGCAACATAAGCACACAGGCTTCATACCAACTCTGTTGACTCACAGTTAAGGAGTCTGTTTGGGTGATATTTTGGCGACAAATTTGTTGCTGCCAGCAGGTAGCAATCACTTGACTGTTCACTGCTTCTGGATTGCAAATCAGGACAACTAGGACAAATATAATTTATATACATACAGTATATATTTAAACATATGCATACAATGAATAAAAATGTTTTTTGTCTCTTAATTATGGTTCAAAGGAATTAAACAAGCAGCCGGCAAAAAAACAATCCACGGGAAAGACCTTGTTGTCTCAGGGAGCAGATATGCCATTTATTAGCAGCAAGCTCTGTCATTTGTTTTGCAGTTAGCTGCTACTCATAGCTATTCTATTATACTATTTACCTGCTCTTTGTCTACATTATTAGTAGAACGAGATTTTTAATCAAATAACACAATGAGGAAAATCTATTTCATTAAAACAACAGCAAAGCCTATCAAGAAGCTGATCTGTTTGATCATAAATGGCAAAACAAAATTCTCATTTACATGATGATATTTCTTCTCACAACACATACCCGCACCCGCTATACCTTTCCTTTGTTGTTTTAATGACTGACGCAGATTACTGTGGTTGCTCTAAACTGTATATGCTGTGCGTCTTGCAGTACTGTATCACTACAAGGTCCATTGCTTGGAGCTGAATCTTTGTTCACATCCACAAAAACAAATCAAATCTGGCATCAGAACATATGCATTAATCACCAGGCAAAGCTATGCATGTAAGAAGGGTGTTTGGTGCTGCCAAATGACTGGATTGGCTGATAAAAGTCCAACTGTTGCTGAACTTGATCACTTCTGTGTGTTTCTGTATTTGTTTTTCCGGTGTCTAATTGTATACAGATGGCAAAGGTACATTTCTGGATGAGCAAGCTTTTTCTCTCTGTCCCTAAGAAGAGAGATTTCAGCACAGTGATTTATTGTTCACAATCCACAGCTTCTCATCAGGTTAAGCTCTGCTCGTGACAGAACTATGAGCGGTGAAGGAAAAAAGGCTTGAAGGCCGTAAATGTAATAGACAGTGTTGAGCAGAGCAACAGCAAAGGAGCAAAAAGAGCAAGAGTGGGCATCTTTGGCTAACTGCTATAGATTAATTGATCTAGCCATGAAGTTAATGAGCTAGATCCTTTTTAAAAGAGACAAGTGCTGAGACAGAGGAAGCTAATGGTCTCTCACAGCTTGGAGTGGTAAGAAAGAGAAAGCTATTTATCTTGGAACATATACTTTATTCACCGTGCGACAGAATCGCAAGGTAATTGACGGGGCCTGTAACTGCTGATTTTATTACCTCATTCTGATCATCCTTCTTTGCAAGTCAAGAGCCACAGACAGCTCAACACAGGACACAACAACTGATTTCTGATTATAAACTCCGGATAGCTGAATGGCCATTTTATGTGAGAGAGTTGACAAATGGGATCTAATGTGACAATAAAGTTTGTGAATATCCTTACACCATCACATTGATATGTCTGGATTGGTAATGTAGGAGGCTTGTGTCATTTCGGTTTGCAACCTGAGTGAAGTTAGAGTGATCAAATCAGTAGTGCAATCATACTGCAATCGAACACGGACAATAAAATGCTCCTCGCTCACATGTCTTCCCTTGACTGATTTCACTCCTCATCAAGTAACTCTCCATCTCTGTCTGTCTTGCCCCTTTTTGTCTCTGTTAGTTGGCAGTGGGCAATGAGCCTGGTCAGTCCCCTGTTAGGTTCTGATTACAGTGTAGATTATAGTGCAAGCACATGTTACTGCCTGCTGAGTGGCGATATGTTTCGGAGGGTGGTTCTCTCTACTATCTTGCCAGCCAGGGATGGATTGGCACAGTGGAGTTTCCTGGAATACCAATGCCTCCTCGTCTTCTCTATCTCTTTCCCCTGCTCCTGTCAGACCACTCCTCTATCTGAAAGATATGCTCAGTGCCTTGGCACATAGCTGCATCTTCCTGGAAATAAAATTGACCTGAGCCAATGTGCCATGCGCGACACAGAGCGGCCAACTGCCAGCGCAACACTCGTCTGTGTGGAGCGAAGAGATTATATAGCTTTCTTGATCTGTATCATGGTCATATAATGCACACACACAGACATACATACATACATACACATGCACATGTACTTGTAGACACACGACTCTTTCAGTAAGCCAGATTTCCCAGTCGGCTGGTCTGTCATTGGCCGGCTGTTCAAAGGGAAAGTGTGGGCCAAAAAAATACTGGCTGTGAGGTTACCATGGTAACAGCCTGCCCAGGGGCGTGGGCTGTCTGCTAAATTGTGCGCTGGTTTGTTATGGCTCACACACACACACATGCACGCACACACACCTTAATTTTAACAGAGAACGTCTTCCTACATTCAGTGTCTAGCAGACACCTGCTCTGTTCATTAGCATTAGCAGTCAGACAGTTGGTTTTCACATCCTTATGTGAAGCAAACAGATTATTTTGGAGAATTCACACACAGGCCTATTTATTTTCTTTAGCTGGACACTCTCATCTTCTAGTTATTTTACTGCCGCACTGCCCTCTATTGAATCTAGTCAGACATGGTTTTCATTCTACAAACATGCTGCGGTGCTATATTAGGACATTAATGGGTGTCAGAAATTGAGCAAGCCATTTTTTTTGGTAATGCAGATTTGTCTATTTCCTCTCATTTTTGTCGTCCTGTGTTCTGTAATGCCTTTCTCTTCTGATACAAGACTACACAGCAATATAGCACTGTGTGGAGTTTCAAAGGTAGCCTAATTGGAGGATATCTCAGCTTTCTCAAGGGGTTTTAAGTATTGTTCACTGGGGTTTCTGCAGCGTCAGACATTGCTGTATTAGCTAGTTGAGGGGACAGGCATGTCAAGATGAGTGGTGTTTGGTGACTAAGGCAGCAGAAAGTTTAGAAGAGTTGTGTATGTGTGAAGTCAAGTGTGTGGAGGCGAGTTTGTGTGTACGTGGGTGGTTGTGGGTGTAGGTGCGTGTTTTAGCTTGGAAGAGAGGCTCTGACAGGGCCAGAATGGACAGATGATTAATGATCAGGGGGAGTGTTCTGTGGGAGGAACTCTTCAGCACCGTAGCTCTTAACAAAAGCAGACGAGGTATGCTCCAAGCACTGCACTTTTTCAACCATCCCTTTATTCCTGAGAAAACCTCTCTGGCCCTCTTTTATTCCTCCTCACATTCTCTCTTTTTGTGAGATTAGAAGGCGATGACAGGGAGGTGGTGGAGACTTACACTGACCAGACTTGCCAAGTTATGTGACAGCCGTGAACGAAAGTGACGTTACATACATTTCAGTCCCAGATCTGAAATGTTTCTCATGAGTCCCATTTGACACGTGTTGGCAGTTTTTGAGAAATATGCAAAATTGCTCTCGAATCAGTTTCTATGAATGAATAAATCATAACTCTAAAAGGCAGTTTACCCTGACTTTTAATATCCTGCGGGCATTTTCTGATGATTCTGACAAGCCTTTGTTTCGAGCCATGCCTCTGTCTCAAATAATTGTATTGTGTTTTTCAATGACCTTGTGGAGAAATGGAACACCTGGGTTGGAAAAGCAGCTCATTATGTGGATTGTGGCTGGAAAAATGAACAATGACAGAAGAGCGAGAGTGAATACCAATAGGCTGCAGCGCTGATTGCCTTTTTGTTTTAAGATGTTGGCTGTCCTGCCACGTTTTATGTCCCCTCTGTCAAACAAACATGTTCATTTCACCACTCGATTGACATTCTCTGATTTAGCACATACGCAAATCTATGCAGGCATGCATTTGGCATGTAAGCAGCCTCCTGTGGTTTGAGTGGGAGAGAGCCGTCTTTCTGAGTGACTGAGCAACAGAATAGTGAAATAGGGGTCAAGTGGGGTCTTGACCCGATCATAAGCCTGTCTGTATGAGTGTTTGTGAGTAGGGGGGTGTATGCATGACTCCAAAGCCTGTTAAGACGATGATCCATCCCATGTGATGGATGAGGGCCAGGGTTAAGGGTGTATTTGGGGGCCAAGAGTTGTACTTTAAGGGTCACTGACGCTAACTCACAACTTGTGCCCTTCTGTGGGTCACACACACTCTCTGCACAATGTTTTAAAACCTCAGACAAGCAGAGCTGGTATTTCAAAGCTGAAACTGGTGAAACAAAATGTATATTTGAAGTTCTGAATTCCAAATGACTGTTTATACATTTTGGGGGTGGGGGTATATTTGTGGAATTCATAGGCAGATAGCTTTTCTATAAAGAAATGTCTTAATATGTGTCATAACTTTAATGTGCTTAACTTTTTTAACTGTGCCAACAGCTAACAGGTTTTTAAGTGAATATCTCATGTTTCAGACTGGAACTCCTTCCTTTCCCAAATCTCAGATTGATCACATCAGTACCTTTCCACATCAACTGCTGCTTACGTTTGATTGCATTTCCGACAATTTGCTGCCAAGCCATTTCTGGTGGTTTAAAACCTCCTACATACTTTAGAGTGATGCCAAAGGAAAAGCCAGGGGAGGACTTGGTGTACTGTAACTTTGATTGGGTTTCAGTAGGAAAGCCATTTCCATACCCAACCTGGTCATAATCCTTTGCATTGGCTTCCTGCAACTCCTAACTGTACATTTCCATTTTATCTCGTGCACACCTGGTGATGCTTGCATGACAAGCTAATGTAATTCTTATTCCACTGCCTCAATAAATCCCACGTCTCCAATTACCTCGGATACTGATGGACCATATACATTCTAAACACATGCACCTTACGTTGCACAGTGCCAGTGTGCTTCCATGTATGACGTAAAGCCTGCAGTCTGCACTATATTATCCACATTGCTTCGTCTAACCCCTGAGCACAAATTCCTGGCTCTGCGCATCGGCCATTTTTAAAGCCTGTTCACAGAGACTAGCTCATATTGCTAATCTTCTCATGTAGCACTTGTCGTGGCCAATCAATACATCACTGTTGTGAATAAAGAAGATCAAAGTTTTCTCCAAATTATCCTGGGATTTGGAAATGTGTGGTATACAAAGTTGGTCTACATGTTTGTTTATTAGCTGCACTGATTGTTGTCATTATCAGTAATCTAAAGAGGAAGAATACCTGCTTGGAAGATGACTGACAGTGAAGAGATCATCATCTCATCTCTCCCGGTCAGGCTTGCTGTGACACGAGGTCATCACGGTTAGACTGTGATGAGTAGCGAGCAGTGATCCACGGCTGCCATACCTCCGTCAAATCACTGCAGAGTGAGCTAGAGACAGACGGAGAGAAAGGGAGAGAGAGAGAGAGAGAGAGAGACAGCCAACCTTAACAAGGATCCAAATCTGTCAATCAAGGCAAGACAGCAACAAGGGGAGGACGGGTGGGAGAAGAGAGAGAGAGCAATTCATTACCAGTGGGACAGACAAAAAAGATGTGAGGGCAGAGAAGAAGTGAGAGGGAGAAGAGGAGTGAACAATGCAGAGAGAATACTGTAGAGACCACTTGAAAGGGAGGAATGTTTTGTTTTTTGCATGCAGCCAGTTCAGTTGTGGGTTATTCTCCCACTGGGGAGACTAATTGCTTGTTGATCTGATGTTCTATCCCCTCCTGTCCCCGAAAACCAACACATTCGATGAGCGATGGGTCTATGTGTGTTTTTTTTCTGCGGGACAGGAACTCCTGGCCTCCTCCAATCTAAATATTCACAAATCAGGAGAAAAGACTTTGGGCTCAGTTCCAGATTCATGAAGCATAACGCTATGCAGCCCACTTCTGCCTGCCCTTAGAACGAGGCCTCTGAGGGTTTGCTAACATTGTTCACATCACTTTCTCATTCTCTCTCTCTCTCTCTCTGTCTTTTCCCATATCTCTTTCTTCCTCCCTCTCGCTCAGTGAGCAGCTAATTAATGAGTTTAATGCTAGGATTCATGCAAATATTATGTGTCAATTAGATAAAGAGCCTCGGCTCCGAGGTAGGAGTTATAGTCTAGACGGACATTCATCCCGCACTGGTTGTGAAGTGTTTGCATGTGTGTGCTGCTACCTGTTTGCTTTTGCTGTCTGGCTGTCACTTATCTCCCCTCCTGCAATGCTGATCGCAGCATCTTCAGTTGTCCAAGGAGAGGCATTAAATTATCTCAGGTTCTGTAGAACATATGCTAGTCAAGTGGCAGAAAATGTGGGCGCTCCATTTCATTTAATGGGGTCAGCAGTGGTTACATGAGTCTCTGTGTAAATCAGTTCAGTAAATGTATTCTGGAGGTGAGGATAGAATTGATGTCAATATGGGAGTGTTTCTCAGGGTGTGTGTTTATTTGAGTGAGTGTGTACACAAGTATAAGAGTATGTGTGTGTGTGTGTGTGTGTGTGTGTGTGTGTGTGTGTGTGTGTGTGTGTGTGTATGCATCTTTCTGCTCGCAAGTTTGCCTTGAGGCACTTTTGCAGCACTGCTATCTCAGACGGCTGACTCAGCAGAGCCTCCCCTGCTTTTCTTTTCACTTTTGCCCATTTATGAGTGTCCATGCTAGCTACTGTCTGTCTGTAAACACACAACCTGAGGGCACAACCCAATGCACATATTCTGCTCACACCCCATTAAACACACACTGAACAACTTATTGTGATCCCTTTTCACAAGAGTCGGGGCAATAGATTTGAAGCTTGTATGTGTGTGTGTGTGTGTGTGATGGCCATGTGCATGCGTGTGGGTCTTTGCTCACCCTGATGTACGAATTTTATACAGCAAAGATGATGACACATAAGTTCTCTCCCCCTCTCCTGCTGAAAATGAATTTTTGATCTGTGTTTTATCGTCTTGTAATCTCTGATATCTTTGGAAGTTATTGCTTTATAAAATGGCTCTGCAGCTGGTTTGTGCTTCCCCATATGGCCAGGGAGGGTTTTTAAGAGTCTCTGTGTTCTTATATTAGAAGGAGGTTGATCCTCTCACACACCAAATCTGTTTATTACAAGGCAAAAAGAGGCTCACACACCCCCTATAGAAACATTATTACCTTTATATTACTATCTGACCAACCCTGTAGAATTCTTTATATTCCTCCATACGTGCATCTTTAGATACAAGACATCTCTGGAGCATCCACAGCATAGCAATGTGTGTTGCTCACAGGGATATCCATGTGCATTGCAGCTGCTATCTGCCTTACAGCTCCTAGGGTTGTTGTATGTGCTGTTTGTGGTTGTTGTGGTCTGGTCATGTATGTGTGTTTGCGTGTGGTGGTCTGGCTGTGTGTGGACAGTGTTGTGTGACTAGACATTAGGTCAGTCAGTTAGCCTCTGGTGTGTCTGTCAGCCCCTCCTAAGGAGATGGGAGAGCAGTCGCTGTAGGGGGCAGCAGCTTGAGTTGTGTGTGTGTGCATGAGACCTCCTCTTTCTACTTCATCTGCTTCCTTTATAGCTCTTTCTTTATCTCTCTATCCTTCACTAACAGCCCATCAGAGAGGTCGGCTGAATGGTATGAATGGAAGAGTCGTAAAAACAGGAACCTTCCCTTTTTACAGCGAAATAAAGTAGACTCCGGCTTCTAAACCCAGCCTCTCGCTGCATTTTTTAATGAAGCATGACATTTTTTAATTAAACTTTAAAAGCCTGTTGATACAAAGGTCTAAAGGCTACTGGGCTACATTCTCCACTGTTTGACCCGACAGCGAAGGGGAATGGGACCAACTCCTTGGTCATTATTGCTTTAAATAACTCTTCATTTACCAAGCTTTTTATAAATATTGAGGGCTTTTAGTCTGATACAATAGAACCATTTTGTGGTAAGCAAATTCAACCGATTTCTTTAGCTTTTAATATCTGAAACACTTAACCTATGGCTCATCATTTTGTTTACCTGATAAACTCTGTCATTGTCTGAAGACCTCGTATGAAACCTTTTGTTCTTGATATATATCTCGGCTGCACATAGTTTGTTTTCCCAGAGCAATTTCCCTTTTTACATACTGCCCGAATAGTGCTGTCACAGTTTTAGTCTGTGAGAAAGGAATATAACTTGTGTTTTTACACAAGTATGAATACCCTACATCCCATTTTTCAGCCACAGTCAAGCCTTTACAATCTTTTACTCAAGCAAATAGACGCAGCTGGAGAAACTGTACGATGCTTGTCCCATTAAATTTATAACCCCTCCCCCTCTGGAGTGCAGCAGCACCACAGCTTCCTCCCCCATCAGTAAGCCTGCTAAAATATTAGACATTTATCATGGTTATTATAGTCAGTAAATCCTTCCACACAGTGCAGAAACTCCTCAGCTTTGTATTCTTTTGGGATGTGAGGGTAAATGGATTAGGTTATTGCCTGGACTAAGGCGCAGCGATATCAGCCACAATAATCTTTGTCCTCCACCGCAGCCTTTAGAATGTAGGGCTCAAACACATCAGGACAACCTCCATTAACTACCAATGACGATTCATGCATGTCTGCTGTTAAATTTGTAAAATTTGTATTTGACCATACTGCAAGTGCTACAGTTGCCAGCTAACTACTGACAGACATGTATGTTGTGGTCCTCTGGGACAAGAAATATAATCGGCAGGCTATATTCCTAATGAAAAAAACATAATTAAAAAAAAACAACAAAGCAAAATAGCCAATCATTTTCACGCCACTATCAACCGTATTTAACGTTGTGTTAAATGAGCAGAATACAAATGGAAAATGTGTCTGATAAAATGTTGCAACTGGAACTGTAAAGTTTTTCTTTGCTTTACACTGGTGTCGTCAGGAGAAAATAAAAATAAAACAGAACCAGGTGTAATCACTGCGTTGTTGTCAGACAGTTCGTCCTTACTGACTGTCTCAGCCATTGATTTGACGTGCTGAAATGGCAGATAAGGGCCAACAAATGCCAATGGTGACCACCACAATACAAAAACTACCAATCATTTTCCATAGACGCTCAACAATTGTCACATTAGGAGAATGATCATGATTGTAGACTCAATATAGAAAGGAATAGTTTGACATTTTGGAAAATATTTGCTTTCTTGCCAAGAGTCAGATGAGAAGTTCGATACCACTCTTGTGTCTTCTAGTGTTTTTTTTGTTTTTTTATCTCAGTCTGTTTTCATCTCTGCTTCTGCATTCTAGCTGATGTATTAGACCCAGATGCCTGGCTCATGCATGGTACTTTGCTCGTGGATTTATTCATTTTCTAACATTGTTTTTCTCTTCTCACAGCATGCCCGCCGGGTACCTTCAAGTCAACCCAGGGTCCAGGTCTGTGTCTACAGTGCCCTCCTAACAGCCGCTCCACAGCTGAGGCCGCCACCATCTGTGTGTGCCGCAACGGCTACTATCGTGGCGATGCTGATCAGCCGGATGAACCCTGCACCAGTGAGTATATCTTACAAGCATGTGACATTACACTGTCACATGCTTACATGCTTGTAGGACAAGCACCTGTAATAGGCATATCCATTATCCATTCTACTGTAAATGTATATGTCAATACTGAAAACACTCGTCATGCATGTAAGCATGACCATTTTCATAACGACAGTGTGGAGATTGATTTTTTTTATCTCACTCCTTCTGTGTCTCTTTCTCACTGTCATCTAACCAGCACATGTCGTAGCATTTAAATGAGCATGTATCTAGAGCCCTAGTTGTCTTCTCAGTCTGGTCATAATCATCACATTGCAGGGCTTCCTTCATTTACGTCTCCATCACTGTGCCAATGAGCTTCCTCTCTGTTTCCCCTCAGTTATCTCCCCCTCTCTGTCTCCCTTTCTTGCTGTGGTTCTTCCTTTCTGTCTGCTATCATCCCCTGAAGTCCTAATTACTCAGGCAGATGCTGCGAAGCTTCGACACTGTCCTGCCGTTATCCGCTGGAGATCCAATAAGGCCTCTCACAGCATCATAGTTATCTTAATATGATGTAAAAGCAATATGCTAAGCCTTCCTGTTGTCCCTGCTGACACACAGTTACACAGAAGGAGAGCACTGTTAGGCCCCAAAAAGTTTGTTTACCTCTCTTCCTTCGCTGCCACTGGGGAGTGTCTTAATGGTTTGTTCTCCTTGTAACAGCAGACGTGAAAGCATTATTGGTGAGGTTATGTATTCATTTAGTCCTGATTTATTCACATAGACCTGGCTAATTGGCCTCAGCAATGGGCTCAGGACCATACTCCTTTCCTAATCGGTTAGCAGCCTTCACAGCTAAAACGTGTATGGAATATATCTCTTTTTGCAATGTTTCCTTTTTATAACTCTGAATAAGTGCCTTAAAGCTGCAGAGGAACCCCAATGTAGCATGGCTGTCTGTCTGACTGAACACTTCCCAAGCACAGCCATCCACACCTTTAGGTTTTGGGTGTTCTCAACGGATGACACCCCACTTTCACCTTGAGTTTTCTGCACCCTCCCATGGTATACTACATAGCTCTCTGGTGAATTAGTGAACGCTCCATCAAGTATAGCATCTGCCTCTACCTTGAGGCCTCAGATTTTCCCCAAGCAATCTCCACCACATCTCCCCAGTGGAGCTTCTTGAACAGATCCCTCCGGTCTGTGTTCAGTTTCCAAATGCAGCCTGTGTTACTTTTTTTTTCTGTTTTCAATCACGCCACTTCCTCTCCAGTCTTATCTTCTCTTTCAGGTTTTTTCTTTTTTCCTCTGCTTCACATTCGTTTTCTCTCTCACGCTCATACAACTTCAATCCTTTCAACGTCTTAACATTTAGGCTAGAATATATTTGTTTTTTAATGACAACATATCCTAGGTAACCCGTTACATATTATTAAGTAAGTTTAAAAAAAGGAAAAAATGTCCACTACTGCAATCACAATTACACAGTGCACTACAAAGTGAAATATTCATTACAAGACACTGTATCCCAATTCTTTGAAAAATGCTGCTGAGAATTTTGTTTTCAACCACCCCTTTTAACATTAACATCTTAAACAAACTTCAATTCCTCCTCAATTTGTGCTAACAGCATTCGTTTGCAACAGTAAAGCCTTCTCTGAAGGTTGAACCATACAGTAGCAGCTGAGCTTGATGCTCAGGGTGCCCTAGATCTCAGCAGGGGGGGTCAGTGAGATCATCCTAGTAAGAATCTCTTTAATACTGCGGGTCCTGATAAAAGCACTGCTAGAGTAGCTTAAATCAGGCCAATCTGTAGCAGCAGAAGCTGTAGCTTTAGCGCTTCTCGCTGGCGTCAGAGGCGCAAGTCCCTGTGTGCTCCAGATCAGTCTGATTAGCTTGCTGATGGATTGTCCAGCGCCTGGCTCTGTCAGCGGGGGGGCTTCATGCTATACACCCCCCCCCCTCTTTTCCCTCAGGGATATGCCAAGCCTAGGATGCACTTCAAACTACCCCTCCACCTCCCGCCCCGCCTTTATCCCAATCTTCTGTCTTGTGCTGACTCCAGCTATGCCTGAGGGGAGGAACACCAAGTGTTCTGTCTCGCAGCGTGAAGCCCACTCCTCTCAGCTTGGCTATCCAGCATAATGCGCTTTGGGACAGTGGTTTGTATTGCACTGCATCCCCTCCTAGTCCCTTTTTCGGGCTCCAAGCCCCAGTCTGATGTCCCTCTACCTCCCCATGGGGGTGCATGTGTGAAAAAGAATTAATGTGCACATGTGAGAAAGGTGTGGTGAGGGGAGGTCAACCAGTTCCAGCATGCTGGCCACTGGGTTTCTCTCAATGTGTGAGTCAGAAGAGGAGAATGTTAACTGAGAGTGTTAACTGAGGGGAGTCTGTCAGTGAAACCAGTGCTGATTGGTCTGTAGGGGAGAGGGGATGCAGCGATGGAGCATCCTGGTGTGAGGAATAGTGGAAAGGGGAGGGAATGATGAGAGGGCAGGACTAATGACAAAGAAAGATAGAAAAAACAGTCCATTAACACAGTGGGAGGTATGTGACAAAGATTTGAATCTGTACATTTGAAGGTTTAGTCTGAATTTAGAAGGCTTTATGGATTAAAAGAGCTGTCTGGAGAAGTTTTACACATAGCCCACAGTAACACAGGGTATGAGAGAGTCCCAGTGAGACACAATACAGTATTCTGTAAAAAAAAAACAAAAAAAAAACATGCTGTATATGCATGTTTACATCTTGGAAACCACCACTGCCAGCCACCAACCAATTCATGAGGAAAATCTTTGGAATGTAATTGAATCAACATAAATATAGGGAAGGAGAAGGAAAATAGGATGGTTCTGTTGGGTTTCTACATTCCCGATCCGTACCACATTGGCCCTGAATCTTGCAACTCTCACTCAATACTCATATCTGTGGCCTGTCCCCTGAAAATCTCCTTGAGCCCTGTCAAACACTGTCTACGCCTCGTAACACAAACAAAAACTCATCAAAATTCCTGTCTGAAAGGACAGGGTTATCTGCTTTTCCATTCTCCTCATCATCCCATTTAGACTTTTTTCTTCTCTGCTCTCCCATTCACCGTCTCTCCTCTCTCATTGTTCTGTTTTCAAAGAGAAAGAGGAGTGAGCCATCAAAGTGCATAAATATTCTGTCCTTTTCTCCAAGTTTTTTTTCCCCACATAAACTCTGTTGTCAGTTCTGGAGTCAGTTGAGAGTGCTTCCCACAGCAGTCAGCTGGCCAGTTTCCTCTCTTAGTAACACAGTAGTAAATGAAGATAAGTCAAGTTAATTGTCTGGCCTACTCTAATCCCTGTGCTGCTAGAAAGACATGATGCTACAAACTATGTGCACATGCATGCATATTCAAAGATATTTATTTTAATGTTTGGAGTTACTGTAGAGAGTAATGTGGGTGTGTAGATTATCCTTTAGTCAGTTAAAGAAAAGCCTCCACGCATTCATGTTGTGTCTCCTCAGACAAGTCATTGTGGATGCGTCCACATCTCCCAAGCTGCACTGCATGCTCACATACACACTAACACACACACAGTCTATCTATGACTCCCTCAGTCTCTCAGCCAGACACTATTAGTCCTTATAACATGTTTTATTTCATGTCTCACCAACCCACACAACCCTTCTTTCTTTCTCCCAGCTCCTCTGGCTGTGATCAGTATCTCCACACAGGGACCTTCTGTTGGTCCCTCAAGGCCTGTTTCACATCATAAAAACAAACAGTTTGAAAGAAGAGAAGCGCCGGCCTCAGACCATTCAAATGGTGGATGAGTAAACAATGTGCAGAAGTGTTTATTTTGGGCACTGGGGCACTCTTTATATTAGGAGCCGAGGGAGAAAACTGGGCTGTGGTCTTTTACAGCCCAGGTGGCACGTTAAAGCCCACTCACTAACAGGGCAGCTACGCATACCTATCAGTCTGTGAGTCCACTTGTAGCAGTAGCCACAAGTCGGAAGGTCCCTTTGAATACCTCATCATACATCTATGTGTGTGGAAGTCATGGTGTACGTCTGGAGATACATACATAATGATATTGCAGAATTTTAGTGTTTATGTATTTTGCTGAATTCTATTTTTACTTGTCCACATGAGATACAGGGGAGCATATTACAATTACACAGTACGTGGCAGTTTATCATGCGGACATACGCTTATTTAAAATCTACATGCACATAGTTGAAGCTTTCATGGTATTTTCATGCCCAACGCAGCTTGCAAGGTGCAAAGTAGGAGGTGCGGTGCAACAAGATGGGTGTTTCATTTGCACCGGGAGAGCACAAGGCTAGATGTTGGTCTTTTCTAAACAATTGAGCATTTCAAAGCAGACCTGACTTCATCAAGTGAAGCCTGTTTTCAGCTCAGTGACAATTAATAATTTGGTTTCATGTAATTCATGAATTAGATATACGATGTGTAATTTATGGTTGCAAATCATCAGGTGTAAAATGCATTTTTAATTGCAATATGATGTAATACAGCAGAATTATCAGTGTTATATTTCATTTAAGAGGGTGACTCAAGAAACATGTTAAGTTCTTAGAAAAGAAATCCCAAACTCTCTCTAGATAGTCATGTAAACAGGATTATTATGGGGTATTGTTAGTCTATGCAACCATGTAAACAGCTTACACAGACTACTCCTTGACTCACAGTTTTGGCAGTAATGGCATTGTTGTTGCATGCAAGCACAAGCAAATCTAATTGTGTACAACCTTATTAATCACATAGGCAAAACAAACCAAAAGCAGCCAGAAAAACAATACGACAGTTTATTTTTAAACTGAATTGGTTGTCCTTAGTAACGGCACAAAATAGTTATTACGTGGTTTATTGTCTTAAATGTGCATTAGGATGACCAGACTTTTATCATCTCCACAAATTCAACGTAAAAAAAAGGCATATCATCTGGCTCACTATTTGTTTTGCTTTGTATTTGTGGCCCTACTGCTCTGTGCTTTCTGGGCAACCATATTGATTTCCTACTTGGAGTAGCAGGTCTGCATTCTCCTGTCCATTTGGTTAGCCAGTATCGTCATGTGCCCCTATGATTGCCACAGCTGTTTAAAGGGTATGAAACAAATAATGTGACTGGCTGAAGAGATATGGTTCATCACTGCATGAGTCCTATTTACATTCCCCTCCACCAAACCCTTTTGTGCATAATGCAATTACCCATGCTGAACAAAAATAACACATGCATTGATTCGTCCTCATTGTCCTTGTGCAAATGACCTGACACTTTGCACTGGTTGTTGTGATTGCACCATTAAAATAGAGCCCTTACTGTGTTGTGATACAGTACATGTCACAAAGAGCACAGGAGGTGCTTGGAAATGATGTTTTGCTCCTTTAAGTTGTGTGAAAGCAACATGTATGTGAGCACAACCAAATCTGACTGGCATAGCTAAATGAACGCCAGCTGAGAGCCTGTAAGCAACGTTCTCAACAAATTAAATCCTATGGCAAATTAAAACAGCCAACGGCTGCCGTAATAGTCTGTAAATAGTAAGTAGTAGTCACATCTGATTTCTTGTGCCATCCCTGCATATGTGGAGCTTGGTTTTAATTGGGATGAAGGAGTGTGGCACCTCATTAACACCTCAACTAGCAATATATTTTTTCTTCCGGCGTATGAATACATTGATACAGACAGTGCAGACATGAATACACGGAAACAGATAGTTCAGGCATGTGTGTATGTGTCATATGCATTTTCCACATGAGCAGATGTGCATTGCTGTTCCCAGCAATGCAAGTTTGGGGGCGAGTGCATGAATGTGATGGATGATACAGAGGATACAAGCGGTGTGAGTACAATATGAAGTGCCTATTGTGTAGTCCCCAAGGGGAAAAGCTAAAGTGCTGCCAATTCCCTCATATGGCCTGTTCCTACCAACACACACCTTTCTTTGCCATATTTTCCCTCCATATACAATTAATTTGGTAGCATCCAAGGACCAAATTATGTCCCATTTGACCATGTATCTGGAGCACTAGCTGTCCTCTCAGCCAGACCATAATAATCACACTATAGAGGTCATGCCCTTCCTGTCACTGACCTCTCTGTTGAGAGGCGCTGAGCCCGAGGTTGCAGCCGTAACAGTGCCGTTCCCTCACCCTTGTGTGTTCTGCCGATTTGTCCCAGCTCCCCAGGGCTATCCCACATGGCTTCGCAGCAACAATGATTAATTGTGTCTGTGTTGACTGAAGTAACTATCTGCCCTATGCACACAGAAATTCTCAAGTGCTGTATCATAATATGCTTAGAAATCCATATGTATTCCTCTTGTTGTCGCATTTTTCTCATGGGTAAAAAGAAAGGAGAGGAGGAAAGGAAGTACAGTATATTAAGGGTCTTGTATTGAAGGTCTAGAGGGGATTTGTTTTTGAATTGGTCTGGTAGATCTTACTCTTTAACAAAAAGGTCTATATCTGTAGGGATCCTTTCCATAATGTTGTCAGATGTCAGACAGTTAGAATAGCAATCTGAGCCTGTCACTGGCAAAAAAGGGCACAAAGATTACACTGCAGTCCGTTTCGTGGCTGCTGGTTGAGGCAATCTACTGGACCAATTCCAAAACCTTTTGTACCTATTAGTCATTTAGACCTCAAAATATGTAAACAAAAAAAAAAAATAGAGCCCAGGTTTAAAAATGCCAGAGTCATCCTTTAAAGTTATCTTTAATGATAAAGGTCAGGATTTATGGAGGATGAATTGGTACCAGATCAGCTCTGCAGGGCACCCTCACTTAACCTAAGCAGCACAGACTAAGGGCTTTGGCAAGCTTCTGCTTTATCGGCAGTGTCTGGTGTCTGAGTAGAAAGAGCTGCCTCTGAGCAGCTGGAGGGACACAGAGTCTCAGCTAAGCAACATTGTACAATGTCATTTCAACAGATTTTAACTCTTAAAGAATTGTGCTCCAATTGCGGGAGGCTGAACAAGCCACTTTTCTGCACCCTAATATTAAGCCAAACTAGCAAAACAATAGTTTTATTATTTCTTGATTTCTTTCTGAATGTCGTCTTTGAGGTTCTGCTCCTGCTGCGGGCTATGAGGGAGTGAATGGGAGCGTGAATCTCCTGAGCCACTTGGATAAGAATACTCCATGCAACACTGCATTTTGCTAAATAACCAATGTTTGATAGACACAAACGTTTCGCTGTATGATCTCTCTGTGTGTAAATGGAATAAATTAGCATTCCAATTGTGCTGAAGATGGAGAAATAGAAAGAAAAAGACAAGTTGCTCTTGGACAACAACTCTTGTATTTAATACAGGGTTGTAAATGGACTAAATTGACCTAACAGCAGGCAGATTTATGAAACTGTCTTCTTTTTTTCTTGACAAGAAATGCATTATTTTGCTTAAAGGATGATAGCTTGCTTTATGATAAAACCAAGAAAATGGGTAAAGGTAAATGACCCTATGGCTACAATGACGCTTACATTTCTCTGTGTGTCTACAGGTGTCCCCTCCAGCCCAAGGAATGTGATCTCCATTGTGAACGAAACCTCTGTGATCCTGGAGTGGCACTCTCCCAGGGAGACGGGCGGCCGTGATGACGTCGTCTACAACATTGTGTGCAAGAAGTGCAGGGCCGACCGGCGCTCCTGCTCCCACTGTGACGACAATGTGGACTTCGTCCCTCGACAGCTGGGTCTGACTGAGACCAGGGTGTTCATCAGCAACCTGTGGGCTCACACCCTCTACAGCTTTGAGATACAGGCTGTCAATGGAGTCAGCAATAAGAGCCCGTACCCTGCCCAGCATGTCTCCATAGACATCACCACCAACCAGGCTGGTAAGTGGCTTCTATGGCTAATGTGTGATGATGATAGCGATGATGATGATTGAAGATTATCAGTCTTCAATATTTTCATCATCATGTAACTTTCCATACTAGTATTGTTGTATTTTACAACTATCCTCTCTGTAAGCAGTCTGGGATTTCGTCCATGCCTAAGTAATTTCATTAAAGTTTACATTTGCGAAATGGCAAATTCTACTATTATTGCATAAAATGTGAATCATTTCACCTCAAAAGAGCATCATCTTGCACAATGCGCATTTCAGAGTCTCACATCATGGCATAGCTGACTTCAGGGCTACTAAGATTTCACGTCACTCCACCGTGAATAACGACTTTAAGGCTTGAAGCGCTCTGGCCAGCTGGTTTGGTGAAAGTTATACATACATGCTCTCTTCCTAAGCCTTCCTTCCCTGAATCAAAGTAACAGCTTTCCCTTTTGAAAACACGGCGGAGGAGTTCAAACCCGGACCCAAGACACAGCATGTTACATTTTGTGGCAGGGCAAGCGCAAATCACTGCACCATCCTTCTTTCCTTTGTAGTTTATTTACAAATCAAATCCGATGATAGAAATAGCCCCTGTTTGCATTTCTCTTTGGGCATTCCAGGAATTCTTGCTTTTTAACACTGGTAAAGGTAATCATCCCTCCAAAAACAACACATGAGTCATTTATGAAACCTCTTTTTGGAGGTTCACATCTGGAGGCTGAAGGCTCTGGTTGCTTCACAGACTGACACGTCTCTTTGTTGTTTTTCTTTGGTCTTTTTTTAATGAGACTTTGTTTTGATAGCCATACTGCACAGCAAGTCAGTACTTCTCTCTTCACGGAAGGCTACACCCCAGTTGAAACCTCTCTGTAAATCTTCAGATTTATACACTGACACCATTCTGCTCTCTGAATGAACAAAAACAAAAAAGAGGATTACAACAAAGAGGATTAATCTTACTTAATTCTGTCCTTTTCATATATTTGAGTTAGACTGAGCATTAGGCGTGAGCCACAAAGCCATCATTTCTTTGTTTGCTCTGTTCTTAGCTTAGCTGACAACAGACACAGACATGTTGGACTGCGAGTTTCACCTTTAGTGTTGTGTAACAGCTATCCAGATTCAGCTCTGTTCACTGTTCAATACTTTAATGTCAGACTGGTGGAGACGGACCAAAGATAGATACATGGACAGCTGCTGTTTTCAGGCCATGCTGAAAACTCCTGCTCTCGCTCTCTCTCTCTGTCCTCTCTCTCCTTGTCTGTCTCTCTGTATGTTTGTGTGCATGTGTGCGCATTCTCTGACTTTGCCTGTGATGGATCTGAGCCCAGCCAATGAAAATGACCTTCATCCTGTTATATTTCTCTCTCTTTCTCCCTGTCTGTCTCTCTGTGTGCTTGTGTGGGCTCATCCTCTAACTGCGGCTGTGATGGGACCTGAGCCCAGCCAATGGAAATGACAGGTCGAGGATATTGTCTTTGCCGGTCCTGCTTGCTACAGCGTTTGTCATGCTCTCGTAAATCTTTGACTTGTACACAGAAGCACCCATCAAGGGACAAGCATTGACCAAGTGAACAATTTAAATGAGGCTCTCTTCATGTTCCTGTGTTTCTGTGCATGAGGTGGAGCGTGAAAATCACAGCGTGAGCTTGTGGGACCTAATAACAGACATGAAGTGGAGTTACAGTGTGGTGAAAGACGAGATTGTTGGTTGAGTTCATTCTGGCAATGTTCCCATAAGGAAAGAGTTAAAAGTTTGTCAGCTTTGGTCCCTGTTGGCCATGCACTCTGTGCTATGTTTTCTGTCATGTTCAGTTGAGCGTTTGCGTTGGCAAATACATAGTCTGATCCAATGATGAAATACCTAATGTCAATTGATTTCAGAATTACTACATTTATTTCAAAGACCAGTGTAATAGAAATTGCTTTATCCAGATCCCTTTTGTATGGGAGTACATTTTGAAATTAAATTTGGTGGTGGAGGGCATACCGTATTTGATTACGACGACTCTCAGAGGAATGTAATGACCAACTGAACTTGTCTTTGTCTGAGAATCAGTCAGGGGAGGAGTGGAAGGGAAGACAGGGCAGGATGGAGAAAGGGAGCGCTTTTTTTGTGTGTGACCAGACTGCTAGACTGTGACAGTGAAGGAGAGGAAAATGAGGGAGTAAATAGGTCTGATTATCAGGGTGCCTAATGGTGCTGACTGTCCCCATTTGACAGGCTAATAGCACACTTGACAGATAGATGTAGAAGAAGCAATGCCCAGGCCTATTGTTGAAGTCTGCTGCAGTAATGAGGTGTCTGCCAGTAATCTGCCAGGCCTATGTCCAGCCCTATGTGGCCCTTTGTCGCCAGGTAATTGCACTGTTCCTAGTTTCGACAGGGGGTTTCATTGGCAGGCCACTGAGGAGGTAGAAGGATCCTGAAGGGATTTATGTTGATACGGCACTTCAAAAACTAAAAGCGTAGACAATCTTTAAAATGTATGGCTGTTGTTGTGGGTTCATGAAGACTGTTGCATTAGGAAATTCAACTTGTCGCCATTTTGTGGAACCTTGAAATCCGCTTGTCCGCTCATTTGGTGTTTTTGTGCACTGCGCCCTCGCATGATGCAAGGTTGCGAGAGGTGGCGTAACAAAATGCAAGTTCCATGTAAATGAAATAGCAATAGGAGAGGTGTTTGAATTTTATCAAATCCTGGAGGACCATGTCAATTCCCAACGCAATTCCAGTCATCATGCTTACAATGGGGTCATCACCCCAATCATACCCAATATATTGTAATTGTTGCAAATGGGAAGTAATGTGAATTTTAAAACAAAAAAACCTGATAATAATCGAAATTGATACATAAGCACTACTTCGACTTCTATTCAGCTGCTGTCCAGGGTGTTGGTGCTCATCTATAAACTTTTCCTTCATCTCAAAGCAGCAAAATGACAACAGCACAATCAAAACCCTGCTGAAACTTAATTGATTGCTTCAGCATCAGAATGACAACTTTTGCCCTTAACTGTGAGACAAGAGCAAATGATGTCACTATTTCAACTAAACAGATGAACAATGCACAACCCATAATGTCCTGTATATGTCGGAGACACCACCAATAGAATAGACAAATGTCTTTGTTGATGTGACACGGTTGTGTTTACGAGTTTATGTTTAGGGAATGCACAGGTGCACAGATATTCAGGATGTGAAAGTTGAAATTTGTCAATTGAATAATTTCATTGTGTTTCTCTTTTGAATTGGAATTTGTTTATCTGAAAACCATGACTCTGGCAGGCTACTGATTTAGACTGCGTTGTATTAAAGAAGCCGTGCCATGAAAGTGTGCATAAAAGCTTACACATTTATACGTCATAAAAAGTAAGTTTTTTTTATTTTTGTTTTTCTTACTTTTAAAAGTGGAGTTCAGTTTAAGGTAAAGGGGTGCACTGCTCCCAGTCTCCTCTCCTGGCTCTGGCGTTCAAGGTGAGCCATTTTCGTTGTGCGCTGTTGTGCTCAGCACAGCTGTTAAAAAGGATGATGGAGGAGATGAGTATTATGATTGCTTAGCAGATAATAATTAATCAACATACCCTCTTATTTATTTTCCATCTCACCCATCTTTGTGTGCCTCCGCTTAATATGAAAGTAAAGTGCAAGTGCATTTATATATGGACTCACTGTCTGCGCAACTTGGAACAGATATTGCGGATGTCTCTGGGACCATGTCACGAAAATAAGGGCCTGTAATGTCAATAGCATTCAGTACATCTTTGTTTAAAGGACCGCTTCACCCATTTTCAACCTTATCTTAATTCACAGCCCTTATATTGACGGGCTCATATTCAGCATTACACTTGTCAATAACATCCCAAAACCTACAGCTGATGATGGTGTTTCAGGCCAAGCAAAAGCAAGACAAACTGCAGTCTAACTCTGTTAGTTTCAAAGTCTCACAGTTCTGTCTGGGTAAAAGAATGACAATCATACCAAAATAAGTCTTTCTTGCTTCTACTGAGCTCAAAACAACATCATCAGGGATGGGATTTAGGAGATAAACAGAGCCTTCCCATGTGATATAGACTGCTGGCATGGGTAATGATATATCATTACCCCTCCACTACTGTAAGAATGTCAACCTATGAGAGAACAGATAGGTGAAGTGGTCCATTAAGTCAGATTACCCAGGAAAGAAAACTTTGTGCTTGTCTCAATGGAGTCTTTTTCAACTTGACATGGCCTTAGTGTGGACTGTTGTGGGATTAAGGAAAACCAAGAGACCACCTAGAACCGTAAGGTAGCAGTAGTTAGAGGGGTTATGGCGTAAATTGGCCATGAGAAGATAAAGGTGAGAGGGGGGAAAGGAGAGCGTGGATGAGGAGGAGGAGAGGAGGGAATAATGGAGGTGAGGAGGGAGTGGAAGGGATTTAGTGTGAATCACCGAAGAGGCCATTTAACTGCCCTCGATCCCAGCGTGTGTCTGGGAGGAAGGACTGATCAATAGTGTGATTTAGGAGTTCATTCACGGCCTAGGCTCTCTGGGAGATACACACACACACACACACACACACGTACAGATACAGACACACAAAGGTTATCTACTGCCCCCACTTAGGCTATCATTCACACCTGACCTGAATTTAGTCATATTTATATATGTTAGTCATTGAAAAATAGCCACTATATGTCTCTTTGTGAAATAGTGTGGTTTAATTTTAGGGGTTGGAGACACTGCTTCTAGTGAATTTATTTAAAGACTTAAATTTATATATGGTAGTCACATTGTGGGTGATATAAGTACTTGTGGTGAAAACTACAGCCATGACCGCCATGTTTTCTTATGTAATCCATCCTGGACACTTGAGCTACATCCACCACTTCTTCAGATGAGGAGGGTATTTTTCATCATTTACACATTTTACAACTCCTTTCTACTCTGAGTGGTTATGCGGGGGTGGTTTGGTGAACAATGAATGAGTAAAAAAAGCCCATAAATCTCCTGACTGGTGCTATCTATTTCAACTAATGCCTGATGCTCAACAGTTCTCTGATCTTACTGGCACGGCCCTCTTGACCTAGATCGTGTGCCAAAAATCCCTCAGACCACAGAATGCCAAGTATATCTACAAACAATCCTCCTCCACTTAGCGGCTCTGTTTGGAGATCTATTCCCACAGAAATGCAAACATCACTATCCTCGGCCTTCTATGGGCAAGTCCAACCGGGTGGGTTGCATTCAAGATAGTAAGATGCAATGCGCTAGACTGAAATCCAAACAACCAGATTAATTAAAAAGATCTGCGCTCTGTGGGGTTCTAAAATCAGATGAGATGTTAGGCAAACATGTCTGTGGATGGTATTCAAGACACTACTCATTATGTCTTTTCAGTTTACAGCATGCAGAGTTTGTTTTTTTTTTGAGGTGGGGAGGGGGGGCTTTTTCCCTTGTTTCGTCCCTCTCACTGCTGCCTCTATATATCAGAGCTATGGTGTCCAAGAGTTTCATCATCTTAGACGGTTCTTCAAGCTCTCTCCGGGTGCCATTTTTATTTCATTTGATGCCTGTTCTCATAAATGTTGGATCCTGTCCATGGACCCAGAAAGTGAGGTATTAGCTGCAGGCAAAAATAAAAGTGTGGGCCTGAATGCTACTGAGCCCCCTCGTCAATTCTGATGTCTTCATATAGTGTATTAAGAGAGGCAGGAAGCGTGTGTGTGTGTGTTTGTGTCTATGCAAAAGTATGCTCATTCAGTGTACTTTTTTATTATTATTTCTTCACATGGAACAATGTTCAGAATCCTCCACATATAATGTGATTTTGAAAATAATTCCAACCATGGTTCCTTGACAGAAATCCATGGTGCTGAACTGATCCCTCTTCATGATCTTTGAGAGAGGCCCATTACTATGTAGTCATGGCTGGCTTGGCCCTCTGAGTCCCTGCTAATAGGGAGTGTAGTAGTTAAACCTATGCCTTTGACAGACGCACAGCACATGACTATAGGCTGCTCTCCTCATCTGAGACACTGAGCCCCTCTTAGAAGGCTGCATGGTTCAATGGTGTGCCAGCGTCTTAAAGTGCAAACCACAAGTGCACTTGAGAACAACTCGGCTCGTGTATGTGGCCATATGTATTTGAGCACTTGTGTGTTTTATTCTGTACACAGAGTTGAATGGGCCCTTGGTACAAGATCAGCTGACCAATTATAGTACAACTTTCTGCCCTATCATTTCACTGAGAGTAACTGAGGCAGAGCAGGAACTTCCAACTGGGAATTCAGATTTGAAAGATGTGCTGCATGAGGCACTTAAAACATTTATGGCCAATTTGGGTTGGAGCTAATAAAACTAATATTGGCAACTTTGGGGGGTACAAAAGATAGAATTTTTACTCATAATTTAAAAGGGAACTTCACCGATTCTACACATTAAGTTCAGTTTGTAAGTCATGGGGAATACTACTCAAACAGTTGTTTGATGTCTTCAGTGGCTCAGGAGGGAGTCTTCTAAAGTCAGAGAAAATAACCCTGGTGGTGTCATCATGGTTAATTTGGCTTGGAGATTACCAATTTTAATCACAAATTTGGGGAGTGGAGTTAGACGTCAGCATTTACCAGGCACGTGTCTAATGAAGACATAAATTGTTAGTTGCTTATGGGAATGCCACAGTAGATTAATCGTACAAAGGTAAAGAAGCTATTCTTTCTTTCATCACTTTCTTTCAAACCCTCTCTCACCTTTTCTCTCTCTGTCTCTCTCTACCCCCTCTCTGTCTCTCCTTTCTCTCTGTCTCAGCCAGACACTGGGAGGCTTTGACTTTGATTAATGGTGAGCCAAGCTCTGCATTAAAAGCCAGGGGCAGCTCGTGGGGCCAGATAAAAGTGGAGCACAGGAGCAAGGGATGGGAGAGATGGAGGGAGGAGAGAGGAGTGCAGGACATAGTCACCAATCACTGTCAGCATCATCGTCCCAGGGTGACAGTGGGGGACGCAGTTGGAGGGGACAGCGGTGCTTCATTGGGCTGAACCTTACCCTCATACAGGCACAACACATTGTCTCTGACAGGCTCTTCACACATTGGCCACTAGGACACACAGACACACATGCATGTGCACACGCTCTTTATCTCTCTCTCTCTCCTGCTTTTCCCCTCAAAAACATGGTCAGTGTCTGTCCAGTGGGACGCCAGTGAGAAAATGTTTTTTTCTTCTTCAGGGAGTGTAGTGAGAATCTGTGTTGTAAAGATAGAAGTTTATAATCAGATATTCAGATATGCTTACACATGCTAGCCTAGTAATCAGACTAAATTTATTTTCACTTCATTATTAAGTTTGGCATTGTGTTAGCGAGGGCTACTTTTGCCTCAACCAATTGGTAGTGAAATATCCTTCCCGCAGTTGTCATTCCAGTTGACATAGAAACTTTACTTTACAGTCACTAAAGTCAAGTTAAAAAAAAACAAAAACAAACAAACATTGCATGAGCGCATCCATGATGTAGGAGTTGCTCTGGCACAGGAAGATGATGTCTGGATGTTCTTAATCCCACCTGCAAACCTCTGATTGGCTCGGTTGCTTCTCCAAATGGCGGTAACAGCAGTGAATAAGCACAACACCAGACCTATTTGAATCACTGAAATACATCTTATATGTGGGTGGTGATTCAGAGGTCTCAACCCAGGCTATATACACATCAGACACTTAGCAATTGAAAACATGCATAAAAAAATTCTCCATGGTAAAAATTGGTGTTTTACTGTCTGTGCGCCTGAATGCATGAATTGAGTTGGGACTAAGACTCGGGGCTGTGGAAATACCTCTCCTCCTCAGCCCCTTTTTCCACTGCAGGAATTTCTGTGTGTGTTTCTGAGTGCCCCTCCCTTGGGTCTGTCAGGAACAGTGTGTGCCTGTGGCCGGTAATTGATAATGCGGCCCAGGCAGCCCTAGCCCTGGCCGGTGGAGCGTGAACTAGCCTGAGAGGCAGAGAGGGTGAAGTGCACCGAGGTGAAGCTTAGCCCTCACACTCTGTCTAGGGTATGAGAGAGAGGGAGAGAGGGGGAGAGAGGGAGGGAAGGAGGGCAGGAGGTGAGAGGCAAGGGAGGCAGACGAAACAAATTCCAATCGCAGAATAAACAGAGCTTGTTCATTTGTTTAAAGTTACATTTTAGGTAATTATCTGACACTCAAATCAAGGAATACTTACCCTAAACTGCAGAATAGGCCATCTTCCTAATGCGATTTACAAGCAACCACTTGAAAATGTTAGGGGTTTTTCTACTTACAGAACTCCTGTGGCCATGGAGTGGTTATGCAAGGGTGAAGTACGAAGAGAAGGAAAAGATATAGAATAACCATTAAGGAGTCTGATGAAAAGGATCATTTAGCGGAGAGAGGGTGCCATTTGCTGCCTTTTGAATAGAGGAGTTATTCAGAAAGATGGTGAGTGGAGACCAGGTGGAGCGATGACTAGGCCTCAGCAGCGAGCAGGCCGAGAGCCAAGAGGCTGATAGGCACAAAATGTAGAGCATGGGCTTGTGCAGGGCTGTATTTATGCCTGCAGACATGGGGGTGGAGATTCCTTTCCAACGCTGTATACAAACACCAAGGCTTTGATCTTAATATGAGCAGCCACAGAATCAGTTTTTAATCAAACTTACTTGTACATTCACAAATTGGTTTGATGAGTACGCTTGGTCGGATTCATCTGTGAACTTTAAATTAGAGTTTATCTTGGCACCTTGGAGGAGTTTGTGATCATACAGTAGATTCTGGGGCATATTCACATGCCTTAAAGGAGATTGATTTGTACATAAAAGCTAAGCAATATGTATTTTCATTTAATATTTTGTGGCATTTTTATTAACACATTTCTGTCTTTATCATAGATTGGTGTATTTATACCAAGGATTCCACTTAAAACTTGGTTTCAAATCCTCTATAACATTAAATAACCATGACTCGAAACTCAGCTAATCTGCTGTGTGCGTGTGGTTGGATCAGATTCTATTGACAGTGCTGGCAACATGAGCAAACAACCCCACATCTGTCATCATATTCTGATTCAAATGTTTCTCCACCCTGATTGGTGCCTGAAAGTATGAGACATCACATTTTTTCATCCGAGCCCTGCCCACATCAAACTGGTAAGAAGAGCACAGAGAAAAACACAAATACAGAAATCTCCGAACTAAAACAGCTTTGACTTTGGCAGAAAATAGCGTGTTCATAGCACCACATTGTTTAAAGTAAGAAGCTGACGAGGACATATGTTTTCAGGGCCTTTAAACCCATTTTCTCCAAAGTTTTTACATTTGCAAAGAATCTTTTGTTGGGTAGGCTTTCCTACCTCTGATACACTGGAACTTTTTTGTATATCTTATCTGCAACAGTGTTTTGTCTAGAATAAAGAGAGGGGGGAAAAACATGGCAGGTAGCGTGGCCGGTGAAAAGACAAAAGACCTACAGAACCTTTAACTTGATTAACAGGGATCCAAATGATCTTTAGGAAGTGTATATTGATTTGAACTGTGCTTATTTTAGAAACTTGAGCCAAGCCAACACTATCTGTGACATTTAGGAACTTGTTAGCTTGCCCTAGACAACATATATTAACACAACAAATACATGTAGAAGAAGTGAATATCAGCTCCGGGAAAATGTACTTTTTCCTCACAGAGGAGAGAGTCTGGGGTATTGAACTACCTTGACGCTTCTGTCAGCAGTGACAAGATATCCGGGGATTTGCTAAATGTCAACAGTGAGGAAATCTGTCAAGGTATGATAACAAAAAGACAGTGGGATGGACATGTGCAATGGCACATGACACCTGTTCTGATGGTAAAAATGAGGGTCATTTTCAGTTCAATTAAATTTTTTATTTCAGGCAGTAAAAAAAAATGCTTTCAGCTGATCAGATGCTGCACTGGTTTATGCAGGTCTTGTTCGACCTGAGTAAGAAACTGTGTTTCAACAGGGTGTGGTAATACTGGCCTTTATAATGCCTATAATAATTTAATCATTTTAAAGAAGTGAAACCACACACAGAAACAAACACTGACGCCCATGCACACACATGCAGTATATACAAAGTTTTATTACTGATGACTGTCTTCCTTCTGTCCAATAACACAATCTCTGAGCGTCATGTGAAGAGCGACGAGGAACAGGGATGATGGAGGGATGACGGTGCAGGGAACTTTAATGATGGAATGAGCAGGAAATTGCCAAGTGTTTGGGTTAATTGTCAGCCCGTGTGTGTGTATTCAGGTGTACTGAGGCTGAAGGATGGAAGAGCAGCTGGGCCAAAACCATCACAATACTAGACCAATTTGATTCCAAAGGGTTTCATTTAATGAATAATGTGTGGTTCATGTACAGGTGGGGTCCTTTACATGTTTTGTATTGCTAGAGGATGTCCTCTTTATGAGTATAGTTCCTATATAGAATGTATAGAAACTTAGGGTCCTTGTTTTGTTGAAGATCCAGTGCAGTCTGCTTCTGTGTGCGAAGTGGCAGTTTCATTGGATCTAAGCATATTTTCTTTCCTGCCTGCACTGTTTAGTAATTTCCTTTGCACTGAAATCAGCGGTGGAGTGTACTGATATAAAGTGACACAAATGTTCAGGAAATCTTGCCTGTGTTGCTGCATATTTTAACACAATCAATTTTGTGTCATTTTTATCAAGTTACCTCTAGATAGGCAAATCAGATAAACCCCATTTCAATCTAACACACATTCCCAAACTAAGGTCTAACTGAATGGCTCCTGAATGAGAGCAATTTAAAATGACCTACTACATGCTATTCTGAGTAATACATTGCTATTGTACTGTGCATTATATTGTAAAGTTGGTTGCATATGCTTACTAGCTGCATTTGCTTGTGCACAGTCATGGTATTACTGCAACACAAAAGCCATTTAAGCTATTTACACGACTGCATGAATTATTTTTAAAAATGCAATTACAGTACATCAGTGAATTACTTGTATTATGTCAGAATGATTTGAAATAACAAATAGACTTAATTTCTTACGTTGTTAAGCTTAGCCATATGTGGACCTCTGTTGCAAATTTCAAATATGAACCAACTGCCACTTTTAGAATTTAAAAAGCTTCTGAACAGACTTAATTACTAATTGCATCCGGTGCATGCTGTGGATTGCACACTTAGTGCTCCTATATTTTGTTCAAGTAGCCAAGATTACTCAGTCCAACAGCGCACTGAATCCAACACGATTGGTTGCCGGACTCACGCCAGACTCGTGGTGACTGAGAATTCTGGCGCAAAGGTAGCCTGTGTCCCGCTAACTGGAGCTGACACTCAGCCGAAGTCCACACCCTCAAATCTTTGCCAAATCTGGCAGCCTCATTTTGGCCAAAGCCGGCACATATTTGATCCTTCAGTGCCAGAATGTGGCTGAGTGCAGCTCTAATCGGCCCGACTCAGCTGGCTACCTGGTTACTTATGAGTGGCAGTTGTACTGTTTAAACTTGGATTTTGTGCTGAGTACTGATATCAGTACTGATTTATTCTAGGTACACATACAGGATGATATGTATGGTAATTGTGCACTACTTTAAAAAATGTGTAAAATGTGCACCATCATTTCTGAAATTATTAGTGTGGATAATGTGTCAACTATGATAAGTTGTTTGAATATTAGGCAGATAGTGAAGTGGTTGTCTCATAGCTGGCTTGATATACCTATTTTGCATCTAAAGTAAAGAATCAATATGTCTACAAAAGGGCACAGTTCCACATGTTCATGTTTTAGGTTAATATTAATTGGCTGACGAACTGAACTGTATACATAATCTAAACTCTCACTGAGTGGATGAGGTAATACTGAACAATCAAAGGAGTCTTCCCAGACTAGTGTCTTCACCTCGCTGCACCAAGCAGTCAGCATTAACAAAAGAGACTCTCTAACTGTTACACTACCACTGGATGACTGCACATTTTTTTCCTGGAAGTAGATACCTTCTTATACTAGTCAAACAGTTGTTACACTATGTGAGACATATCTGTAATGATAATTGTTATTGTAGAAAAGTACTGATTCTGTGTTAACCTTCCTGTGCCCCACAGCTCCCTCCATAGTTCCCATCATGCACCAGATCAGCTCCACCATGAATAGCTTCACACTGTCATGGCCACAACCAGAACAGCCCAATGGTATCATCCTGGACTATGAGCTGCGCTACTATGAGAAGGTAAGATAAGTTACCGTGTGTGTGTGTGTGTGTGTGTGTGTGTGTGTGTGTGTGTGTGGAAATGCATGAATTGACATGTGTATGCCTGACTGCATATATATATACTGTAAATGTTTATTTGTATGTGTGAATATTCCCGGGTTTCTGCTATAGTGCCAGCTCTTTCAGATACTAGGTGTTATCTCCTACTCTTCTCATGCACAGCATGTAAACTGCATGTAAAGCCCACAAAAATCTAAGCTCTCCCAGATATCTGTGAGCAGAGTCCCCTGGGTTGATAATATGTTCTTTCACTGTGTTCACTCCATCTCTCCCACTGTTCTTTGGTTTCTGCTGCTGATGAAGTGAATAGGTTGACCTCTGCTCCAGGCCCACTCTGCACAGTGCAGCAACCTGTCCCGCTGTGAAAATGCATTGCGTCTGGGGGGAGTCACATCGACCCGTCTGCTCACACACAATACGTCTGCTTTATTAAGTCACCAGCCCTACCCCACAGCGCCTATGCTGCTCCAGTATTGACCTGTAGGCTTTTCCAGAGGCCTGGGACATAATGATACCTAGAGATCGGAGACTCTAGCTTTTTGTTTGGGCCCTTGTTTGTCCTCCTAAAGCTGATCGATAGGCATTGCAAGGTTGGCCATGCATGTTTTTCCCCAGTGCTTGTCATCTTAAGCTAAGACTTTTGTGTGACTTGGTGCACCTTCACCCATGTTCTGCTTTCCAAATAAAAGATAAAAATCGATAGAGTTTAATAAATGTTTTTCTTTTTCTGTTGAGTTATTTATTTCCCACAAACTCATCTTGGCTAAGGTTCGGGGATCAATATTCACAACTCCACTTTAGAATAGTGTTTGTCACATTTAGCATTTTCTATCAGAGAGAACAACAATCATGTTTTTAAATGATGTTTGCAGTTGGAAACTCAGTTATCCAATAATAGCTGCATTGCTTGCTGTTTCCCCCTGTGGCATTGCACAGGTCATAAAATTGAATCCAATTGCCATGGCCCTGAGAAACCTTATCTGCCAGACAGCTTAGTGTCGTGTAAATAACACTTATACAGCCTCCCATTAGCTCATGAATATCAATGAAACCTAATCCTATTGATGTTTATGTAGCGTGTCCTCATACAAATAGATGAGCACGGCATAATTACAAATTAGTGAATTAAGGAGGACAAGATTGCTAATTGCACTGGGATGATTCAGGTGACAGAGAGGTTGTGCTCTACGCTGTCTACCTCTGTCTTAATGTACCTTCATATTCCCCTGTAAAAGATGTACCACCATGTGAGTGTGAGTAAGACACAGAAGGTGAGTCAGAGTGATTGCTTTGTGACACACTGGGCTGTGGAGATGAGATTTCCACATTGGTGGTCCTCCTTTGACACTCTGTATTTTGGATCTGACGAGGCTTTTTATAGGTTCTAAACAGACTTTTCTCCCGTCAGCGGCTGCTGTCTAAAGTGACACTGTAGATGTGTTTTTGTGCCTGATTAAGCACCACCCCTCAGAAGAAAAACAGCAGGCGTTTGCAAATTTGGGCAAAAGAATCAAACACAAGTATATACCATGTAATGTCAGTGTAATGTCCATTCAGTTCAAATGCATGCATGATCCAAATCCACAGAAATTGTCAGTGTCACAAACGTTGGCTTGGGTTGCTTGCATGCATGTTTAGGCAGCTCGTTGCATATGAAGAAGCAGGGAATTAAATTGCATTCCATCGAGGTCAGTCCTGCCAGCTCTCCATTGATTCTCTGAACGCTTGAGAGGTCCAGAAAATCTGGAAGTGCCACGCAGCCGTAATGTGATGATGTGGCCTTTTAGTCATAAAAGGCAATTATGGAGGGATGTCTCGCACCATGTCTATCACACACTCCCCTGCACACTCCCAGCTTTACCCAGCGCCACAGGTAACTTATAGACTGGATAATGCAACCATAAAAAAGTGCCTTTTTTTATATAAAAATGGCCCTGCTTTACTCGCCGTCTTTTTTTAAGTATCTCACCGATGCCTGCATTAATCTGAGAGTAGTCACACTGTTATGGCTCTGGAGTTGATTGTCTCAGCGTGTCAGCTAGTCCTCTCCACAGCAGAGAGCTGTCTCTCTGTACACTCCATCTCACAGGAAGCCCCCTGTACACATTTACAATAGCAGCTTCTCCATCAGCATGGCATTGTCACACTCTGTTGAGTAATACTTCAGGGTAATCATAAAAGAAAATTCTACTTTTATTTCCAACCTTTGCTTAATGTTGTAGTTTTAGCCATCAACCTGATAACATATTTCTCATAACTTTAACTGTTGTAGACACAGGAACACATGTTTTAAATAATGATGTCAGTAATTTTGTGTTCTTTCTAAGATTGTTTTTGAGACATGTTTGTCTTGATTTGATAGTTCACAGTAGAGAGTGACAAAGTATGTAGAGTGAGCGGGGGGCGACATGGGACAAAGGTCCTGAGATGGTTTTGAACTGTGTACATTGTGCTTACATGGTTGTGTGACCTTGACTTTGACACAAGCATGAATATATTAAGAACTGGATACCATGTTCCAAGATGGTGCCCTATTCATTCCAACGAGGGCTGTTCTCCAGTTATCCAGTGTGTTGTTTAAGGTACCTGCGAGACAATGAAATACGATCCAGGAAGTCCAGTTTGAGCAACACTGTAATGTGACACCAAAGCTCTGCACAACGGTTTGTAATACTCACAGACAGGATTTTATAACTTTACCATGGCGCGACAATTGCAAGGTAAACTGTAGAAATAAGCTGTTTGTGTTACATGTACGAAGTAATCCAAGGAATGTGCGCTCACGTGTATTTGATTGCAAAAGTTGAGCCTGGTTCAACTTTTTTGCAGGATCCCCCTGCACCCCCACTGCGCAGACAGATTGGCTCCATTCAAATGAATTAAAGGGCTGCGTTGTTTGGTCAGACAAGTTGGTCTGAATGTGGCCTTAGTATCACAAAACACAAGCACCACACACACATAAACACACTTGTAGCCATGCTGGACTGTGTGCAATAACAAATTCCATTCAAGGTAATAATTGGTAATATTGCATTTGTTAAAACCTGTCTAAAGGCTTGTGTTATGTGGCCTTAATGGACACATTTTAAACGTGTTTATTTGATGTCCACAATTTCTGCAGTTATGATGGTGCATAAAATCTTACCAATAGTAATATTTCCCCAAACTACAAAAATAAGACACAGTCTTCCACCTACAGTACAGTGGCAGTTTAAGCTGTAGTTGCATAAAGGAAGGGGATGGTAATGACTCACAAAGACTCCATTTTGACAGTTTCACCTGAAAGCTGCAGTGAGTGCTGAAGGCTTTTCTCTGAACAGGTTTCCCTCCCTTCTTCAACCCACCTTCTCATTACAGATTAAGTGGTCCTGGGACCCTGTAAATTGGGAAGCAAGATGAAATGAATTAAAGGTTTGCAGAGAAAAAGTGGAATCACATGCTCCCGGTCTCTCCATTTTTCTCCTACCCTTTTTCCTCTGGCTGCCTGAAAATTTGGGGAGGGTGGAAATAACTCAGCATAGCGGAGGTCAGGCCTTCCATTAAGGCTGGAGCAGAGCAGCCACTGGCTCTGGTTACTGATGGCTCTGTGCGTGTTGGTGTCAGAGACAGGGTGTGTGCATGTGTGTGTGAGCTGGCGTCAGTGTTTGTGTGCAGTAGTTCAGGTGTATCCATTCTGGATGACAGCAGTGCTGTCATACTGCAATGTGAGAAATTCAAGAGCCAATACAAGTTTACAGCATGTCACCAGGATCTGCAGCACACTGACCGTCGCACCATCTGCATTTCTGGCACTCTGAAACAGCCCTTTGCATTTTACATACAATTAGCGATTCCTCAGAAGAGAGGCCAGGAGAAAGTATTTATTATTCCTTTCTTCTCTCCCTGCCAGCCTTCAGAGTCAGCCACAACACTTTTTTAGACATACACAGATGTTGTACATACAGGTTTAGATTTTTAATGGAACCCGTGAGAAGCAGGACTTGTGCAGCACTCCCTCGTTCCCAGAGCTTCTTCTCTCCCCCTTTGTTTGTCTCCCACCCCCCTCACTCAGGTCTCCTTGCTAGTCTCCAGGTGAATGGAATGTAAGAGTCATCTGAAAAGGAGGTGGTTGCAAAGAACAAGAAAAACAAATGGAAAGCGCTGAAGCAAAATAAATTTCCCTTCAAATTTACGGTTCTTCTCACCTCTCATATGCTCATTAGTGTTTCAGTGGGTGGCTTTGCAGAATCAGAATGAGAGGAAAATCCTTCTCTTTGTTTTTGTTGCCGTATTGGTGTTTTTTTTTTTTTCATTATTATATGTTTCTTTATTTCTCAAAACGATTAAGAGGCTTTAATGGTCTTTTAATATCAGATTTTATCACCATTGTATTTCCATTCAAAATAATTACCATTTTCGTTTTAGATTAGAATTCATGAGGTAATGGTAATTATTTGCATTTGGTGATAAAACCCATTTAGTCGCTGAGATTTAAATTGTTAGTCCGTACCCCCTCCACCCCCTTTCCTTTTCGTCTTTTTTTTTTCTTTCCTTAGGCAATACATTTTAATTTTAACATTAATGGGAGAGATTTCCTTCTTTCATTTCCACTTTACAAACACAATATTAGAGTGTTCTCCCTCATACACTCCCTCCCCCTCTTTCCCTTTGCGTGTGTGTGTATTTGCATGCGTTCATGTGTGTGAGCCTGTGAAGAGGACACATGGTATTCCACCATGTCTGTCTTTGTGCCAGGTGGCCATGCTGTCCATTTTGGGTGGTTGGCATTTTTGGAAAAACAGACACACATAGACCAGCCCACACATGTGAAGTCAAGTCAAGTCAGGTTTAATTTCATAGTCCAATATCACACAAAATGTCTCGGTGCCCCCTCCCCCCCAAAAAGTCTCCTGCAGATCTCCCATCTGCAGTCCTCTGGCATCATAATAGTAATTGGTAGGAAACTGGCAATTACAAAAAATGAATTAAAAGTTTTAACAGGTAAGAAAAACCTAGTATTGGACTTCCAGTAATTCAGCAATGTGATTATAATAGATCCAGTGTGAATGCAGTACAGCTAGACTATAAAATGGTATGTATGTAAAAGTATGTAGGTAGTTTGGGTAGGTTATTGATCAAAGCTAGCTCACTGATTTTTAGAAAAAGAAGAGCAAAGATTTATTAAAGTTCCCTCCTGGATTAAATGTAAAATGTGAGTGTGCTTCGCCATCATTCACTACATGGGAAGCACCTTGAGACAGTAGCCAATAAACAATATATACTAGGGAGACCATTCTTGCTAAATTTGTCTCAGTGATTTTTACTGATTGCTGAGACCAAACTCCCTGCAGCGCTTCCTGTCTGTCACCCCTGGCAATGCTTTTGATTGGCTGCTCTGCCATCTGCTTCCCCACCTGCAACTCTGTCTTTATTTAGCAAGTTAGGGTGTGGTCCTCCTAATCCCCATTTGACTGGCAGCAGGAGAGGACCTCTCGTGGCTGGAAGTCCCTCCTGGCATGGCTTTTTATTGGCTATCCCCTAACCTGCTGGAGTGCTAAATGCCAGCTGATTTTTAAGTGGCAGATGTGGGTGTGTATGTGTGCGTGTGTGTGTGTGTCATATAATCCCCATTTGACTGGCAGCATGAAAGGGCCATTCCTAGCTGGTGCTCCCTCAAGGGATGCTCCCCCATTGGCGGTTTGCCATCTGTCTGCTCACCTGTCCTCCGTTCAAACTCAACAGATGGGGGTGTGGTCCTGAGAAATGCAGGATGACTGAAAGCAGGATTAGGCTCTTCCTGACCCGAGTGGTCCATGTGCACTCAACCATGTCTTATACCAGATGAATGACTATGGTTTCAGTCTCTCTTGGGACTTCATGTCTTCTGCGGCTCTTTCAGATGTATAATTTCCCCCCCGGGGATCAATAAAGTATTTCTGATTCTGATTCTGATTCTGAAAAGCTGCTGCTTTAAAGTCAAGTTTCAGAATTTGTATGCAGCACTTTGGAGAGATGACAGATTGTTTGATCTAATGGACAAAAGGTCTGTGAAATGATTAAACTCTTTAAACCAGTTACATCCAGCATTCCAGTTAGAAACATCTCTTTCCTCTCAGAGGTAGAATGAAAGCCTGTTGGTGCGAAGCTCTCCCATCCCAAGCCCAAACATTTGTCTTCATCAAGCCCAGAGTGTCCAATAAGAGCTAATGTGATTGCACACATCATTATGTGGGGGGGGGGGCAGATTTCATAGCCATGTTTACCTCGTCTGCTCAGTGACGGAGCAACCGGAATGATTCAATTACACCAATCAGATTGGATAATGATTTCGGTGTGGGTTGCTTCTGCCTCGAGTTTCTTATCGCTTCCTGCCATCATCTTCCTTCTCCCCCCCACCCCTGCTTCCTCCTTGCCTATCTACTTTTTCCACACTGTTGTCGAGTCAGATTTTTTATTTACATTTTTTCAGAGCAGTCCTACGTGTAATATGAGATGTAGTCCAGCATTAAACAGTAGTGTGTTTACAAGCTTAAAAAACAGCCTCAATTTACATTGTTTTACTGACACAGGGATCTTTGCCCCTTCACTTTCAAATGCCCCCCTCCCTCTCTACAGTATGTCTGCATCCAGCCATCAGCAGCCTGCAGTAGTGGGTGTAGTGTAGGTATAGTCTTATTTTCTGGCTGTCATATTCACTCTGGGTTATGGGAAGGTGTCAGGCCTAAGTAATTACTGATCCCCCATAGCAGATACCTCCTGCAAGCCCCCAACTACACTGCAGCAGACTGCCTGACTGGCTCTCTTGAGCCAGGAGATAGAAAGACGGAGATAAAGGATCTGGAGGGCAAGTCCCACGGTCAGAACCAGACATTTACATAATGGATGGCTAAATTTATGCATCCATACAGACAAATGCACGTCCATCAGTGTGAAAATAAGACTTTTGAGAATCAAATCTAAAAACAGGGAATGACAGAATGAAGAAAGAAAGGGGCGAATACCTCAATAGAACGTTACAACAAACAGTGATTGCGCAAAAGATTTTTATAGCATTCCCTTTAATGAAAAAATGAAAGGCTTTCTGTGGGTGGAATAGGCCTGCCATCAAATTTAAAAAGCAACCTACTTCAGACAACAAAACAAGAGGATGTAATGTTCAAACTTCTTGCAGTAATTAAACTACCTCATAAAGCACATCTGAAGAGACAAATATGCAATGCTATTCTATTAAGTAGCTATAGCTCCTTGTAATTTGCAAGAAATGATTGCCTTTAATTACCATATTGTGAATGTGTGTGTTACTGTATAAATGGGGAATATTGTGTGAGTGTGTGTACTTTAATGTGTGTGTTTGAAGTTCAAACTGACCAAAGCCTTATTAAAAACTGGAAGAACAAACATATTAGCTCTTGCCAGTTAAATGGGCCTTAAAAACATCATTTTTAAGAGAGCTTCACTGCCGTTAACTGTTCTGTTCTGTCTCTTCTCTGCAATCTTCTGGTTTCATCTGTCCTCTGTCAATGCTGTTTATCAAAAGTACACTACATTTCCTGTATATCTGGTTTACAACAACTACAATATACAACTTAAACAGATTTCCTCCATATTTGTTCCACTTTCCCTGTACTATTTCCTGAATATACAACGCTTGATAAGCTTGTTTGTTGTCTCACTGTCAAACTCCTGCTACTTCCACTGCATCTTGTTTTACCAGAGTTTTCTTAACTGTGTGTTTTAACACTTTCCCGTCGACATCGTCTCTGTAAGTCCTCTCTAACCTGCTCCCTGTGTTTCGTTGCTCCTTTCAGGACCATGCAGAGATTAACTCCACCATCCTGCGAAGCCAAACTAACACAGCGCGCGTGGAGGGCCTCAGGCCGGGGACAGTCTACGTGGTACAGGTGCGGGCACGGACTGTGGCTGGCTTTGGCAAATACAGCAGCAAGATGTGCTTCCAAACCCTCACAGATGGTAAGGATCACCGAGCCAGGAGAGACAGCTCTCTCTGTCTCTCTGTCTCTCTCTCTCCTTCTCTGTCTCTCATGCACACACACACACACACACCCACACATACGCCTTTCAAACTCTTTCAAACACTCTTGTCGCTCTTTGTATTTGTTGTTGCATTAATATTAGTTGGTGAGATAGAGGGGAACCGTAATGTTTGATTGCACTTCTATTTCTACAGCTAAATTAATTTCCTTCACGGTCAGGTTTTGAGTGTGTGTGGGTGCTTTGAATATGTAGAACGCTGAGTGTCTTTTGTTTGTGCAACTAACTGTGCTTGATCCAAAATGCTTAGCTAATTGGTTTTTCACCCGGCCCTTCTGTTGCTGGAGAGCCGTCCCAGAATGCATAGCTGTGATTAGTAGTTGATGAGATTAATTTTTTTTTTTCCGTGGGGGGGGGGGGCTGAAGAGGAGCTGCAACACCTGCTACACTGGCAAGGTGCTGGAACCATGTTTATTAGTGTAAGTCCAAGGAGGTGTGTGTGCAGGGTTGGTGGTGGTGGCGGCGTTGCATACCACTTCCCCATGTAGTACTTTTTCATAGCCTTGCCAGGCAGTGAAAGTGGTGCTAAAATTAACACAGCATGATTCAGTCTGGATGGATTACACATTTGACTGGATATGTGTAACATTCACAAGGCTTGCCAAGGTGCTGCCTCATTGTGCCTTGCAGAACTACGAGCCTACTGTGCACGTGCGGCCATAGTTCATAATGTATCAAAGACAGGAGTGACATTTCCACATTGTCTTGTGTTAATGAGGATGATAACGATGAATGAGATGGTGATGATCTTGAGGGAGGGAGAGATGAGAAGGATAATAATGATGATGAAGGTGATCTTTGGGGCTATTTACCTGTGCAGAGCAGATGTAGTGGGGCAGTCATGGCCCCTTTGCTCTCAAAAGGTGTCTCCCACAAACACATCCGCATGCACGCACTTGCACGCACACGCTTCACGCTCGCTCACACAAACACTGTTAGCAGTTCATCTGTTGGCTCGCTGCCATAGCACGACATTCGTCAAGGCAATTAGCAGCAGACGCTGGAGAACTGGTGACAATCACACCCACGGCTCCACCTCCTGCCCCTCTACTGGTCTCCTCTCCCCGTCAAGCGGCTCCACTGTCTCATGAAGACACCCAACCACTGCTTTCCCTCCATGTCTTTTCTCAAAACATGTAATCCCTTTTGTCTTCCTGTCAGCACATTTTCATACGCCTCCACAAGGTGTCCTTTTGCCGCCTCTATGCAGACAAACACACACATACTCGCAAGCAGCGCAGACTTGATTGACAGTTGTGATGAAAAAGAGGTGATTGGTCCATCAGTAAGGTGCCTGATGTCTCAGTTCTCCAGTTCTCTAATAGGCTGAGGCCCCGAGAACTAACTGATTGTAATAAGAGCCTATTTACCACAGGAACAGGTAGCTGTGTGATTTCTGGCTGTCTGGGAAAATCACCATTCTCATATGGGTGACGGGGAGATTTATCTGGACCTCTCACGCCTTATATGCATCAAAAGAGAACAGGAAGACTGCCTGGAAGCTTGAGTCGCTGGAACATCATTCACACTGTTTGCTTGAAACGCACTTGATAAATGTACAAGTTAAAAGACTGAGCAATTCCTGTCACATTGAGTTTCCTCATATATCCCGGCTCTCGCAATGCTCCGAAGATGCATTAGTTCTTCCTTTATCACTTTAATCCAATAGGCCCATTCTACACGGGGGATTGGATTTAGAAGCTGCTGATTTGCCTGCAGCATGCTAAATCGTGCATTGCTTTAACTACAGTGTTTGCTGGTGCCAAAGTCGCAAGGCAGACAGGCACACAAAAAGATAACTGAGGATTCTGCTGTGTAGCGTTTTTAGGCAGGCATTTAAGCTGTCCTCTGAACTACCACCAGCCTGCCCGGCTACGTACATAAAACATGTTTGGGCTGTATGTGTGATTGGCAGTAGATGACTTCCTTTTCAACACCTGAGAAACAACATTCCAAGGTGCACTTTCGTGTCCGCTCGCTTCTGACAGGTATTGCAGCAGAGAAAGCAGAGAGGCCCCCCCCTCTCGCTCTTTCTCACCATCACTTTTATGCCTCTCTCTCACTCTCTGTCTCTCCCCTGGTTTATCAAACACAACCTGTCAGTCAGTCTTGCTAAAGCTCACCGGATTTCAGTCAGCACCGCTCAACAGAGAGATCTATATGTTTTCTTTATCTATCAGTGCACCCAGTCCACTCTGCCCCTTCTTCTCCCTATCTCTCCCTTTACCTCCCAAACACACACTCGTACACACACCTCAAAATAAACAGTCATGCTCCTTAAGCTCCACCTAAGCCATTCACAATGTCTGTCTGTCTCTTTTGTGTAACACAGATGACTTCAAGTCTGAGCTGAGGGAACAGCTTCCTTTGATTGCGGGGTCAGCAGCAGCAGGAGTGGTCTTTATTGTTTCCCTTGTTGCTATCTCCATCGTGTGCAGCAGGTAACCACGTTTTCCTTTTTCTGCTCCATTTGTCCCTGACAAATGAACTGAATTTAGCTTCTTTTCAGGCCCCCAACTTTTTCTCTTCAAGAGAAAAATAACAACAAATCTAGCCCACCGCTATTGTAATGACAGCATATAGGGGGTGGACAAAATAACATGAACATCATGCTATCCAATTCGGTAGTCCAGCATGCACCCCCATTTGTGAATAACTATTGAGAGAGATGGCAACACTGCATGAAGATGGATTTCCGTCACATTGTGATCAGAATCCGATCATATGTGACTGCTCTGCGTATAATACATTGTATCAAAGTAAAATTCAACAATGATATGAATTTAAAATTACAGACATTGAAACTCAACTGATACATAATGTTTTGTAGACATACTGTATTAGCAACATCCTCAACATAAACATTCAGTATATTAGCTCCTCACATATACACATAGAGCATTTAGTAATAGCAATCAATTAGTTGTGAAAAGGAAAGCTAAGTTGACATATTGGAAATGGAATACTCAACTCCATAGAGAACCTCACAACTACTACTTTGCCCTGTTAACTTACTTAAGTCAAGCCAATTTAATTTTGCAGCAGTTTGTCACATTGTCACATTCCTATCTTGCTCCGCTTTAGATATATGAAAGTCAATTTTTTCTGCAGTGCTGTGTGGCAACTTTGAGCAAGTAAAGTGTTCATCAAACGGGCCAGGCTCTTTTGATGCTGAGGTAGAGGAGACAGATGAAAAGCAGAGAGATCCTATCAAGGTCTAATTAAAAATCAGCTCATTTTCATAAACTTCATTTGCCATTGCTAACCTTCTGCGACTGATTCAATTTCAGCCACGTCATTTTCAGGCCATACAGAGAAACATGAACAGTAATAAGGCCTCGTTTACACTTCCTTTCATCCTGTCATCTCTCTCTTGCTTCTCTCTCTCTTTCTCTCGCTTCTCTCTCAATATTCATTCCTCCCTCAGGAAAAGGGCATACACCAAGGAGGCGGTGTACAGTGACAAGCTGCAACATTACAGCACAGGAAGAGGTGAGTCTGCCACAACAATACCTACAACTCCTATAAACTAGTAGTTCGTTTTTGGTCCCTTATGTTTTGTTTGTCTGGTAATTTGTTAATTTGCTGGAAGTATGTTTTAAACATTTTTTAACACTCATTTCATCCAATCTTTAACACATTTGGTACATAAAATACTTGGAAGAACCAAAATGATACATAAATAAATAATACATTTTGTTATTCATTTGTTTATTGAATTTACTTTGGTTTGGTTGACAGATTATTGCAGGCATGATCTATTTGACATAACCTGTATTAACTCTTGAACACATTTTGTAACAGCAACAAAATTAGATGACACATGCACATACTCTATGGACTCTAGTATTGGTTGTACTGCAGATCTATAGGTGGACACCACAGATACATTTAATTGGTCATAACTTTGTAGTCATGAGTCTGACTTGTGAAATTTGGTGCCATTCATCCTTGTACAAATCCCTCATATTCCCAGAAAGGATTTAGGTGTTCTCCAAAAATCATGACAGATGCTGTTTAAAACTTTCTAAACATGTCTTATTGTTAAAATAAGAAGTTTAGAAGATTGTTCTGCCTAGGTATCTGTTCTCATATATTTTATTGCTATTTGCTACACACCTCCATTTTCTCCTTTGTCCAGTCCTCTCCTACTGTCATATCATGATATGGGACATGTACGTAACGCATTAATGAAAAGGAGGCAAGGTAAATGGGAAATTACCTCAGGTAGCAGGATGTAAATGTAAATGACATTTTCCTTCCTTTGCACAATGACACTGACTGACAGTCATCTCTCAGGGCTGTAAGATAGCCGTGATTGAGTCATGTTTTAAGCACCCCCCTGGCACAGACCGATGAGGGGAAGGAGCCTGGAGGGACACACATATAACTTCCGACACACACGCACACAAAGGGTGTGTATGAGATTTGTACCTCAAATGAAAGCCCTGTGTACTGCCGACCTAGCAGTCTGAAAAGGGGCTCACTCGAGGGGATAGAGTTTTGTTGAGCCTGACACAGCAAAGCGTTTCAACACAGTTACTTTGTGTCACAGCTACAGCAGTGGCAGCCGGGGGCTCATTAAAACTGCTGTGGGCAGAGGAGTCAGTTTTGTCATGGGCTATCTTGGGGAAAACCAAATGCAATTACCATAAGTGGTGAAAATAAACAAAAGATCAGAGACGCTTGCAGCCCTAATCATCGAATAAGCAATTTGAAGTGGAGAGGAAATAAAACGCTGATAAGGGATCCTATTCATAGGTTTATTCCTTCAACCTTCAAACCGCCAACACTCGTGAAGTAATCCCCCACCCCACGATTCATTGTTTTCTTCTATTCTCTCAAGATTTGACTGACAGTTTTGTAATTACAGTATTCAACACAACAATTAAACAGCGCTGCTCAGCCAATTGTTTTGGGTGAATCTCCAAAAATCCGTTGTCGGTTTTCACCCAGCTGGTTACTGTTCCAGCTGTTGCCACACACGTCAGGTGATGTCTCCTCACTTCCAGCCCGCCCAATGTGACAGGCGTCAAGAGAGATGCGGCTCATACTGTATATTCAGTAGTGCAGTTGAGTGGTCATGGTTATGAAAATCAGACCTCTAACATTACACCAAACACTGGGTGGGGATGTCATGACAAGCAGATTGGAACACACGCATGAACACATACATCATTTGTACAGATGAATCAAGTGCTGGTTGTGTGACTTGGAGGTTTTTTTTTGTTTTAATTGCCCACATCAGCGCATCATCCATATCAGCAGCGTTCATCCCAACGTATTGGGACACACAAACTGATTCACTGAGCATTTACATTTTTTCTTAGTGCATCTATTCCCTTTTACTCTTTCCCACACATCAACGACCTGTCAACATCAGTTAATTAACAGACAGACAGTTCTAAGCGCTGCATGTTTACTGTACACCCTAATGCTTCTCTGCATATGAATACCGACACATCTTCCAGTCACTAATGTTCGAACCCTGTTTGCCACTTTGTAGCTTCAGCTGTTGTTTGTGCTTCAGCATCTGCTGCTCACACTGAATGAGAATGGGAATTAAAAGCTTATTTAATACATCTAGTTATTGTTAGATGACAAATATGTTTATTCTTCCGTTATTTCTCATTATATTGCCACTGCATATTGCATTTATACACGTGAGTTAGCTATGGCATAAACAGAGCTGGTAAGCATCTGTAGATTGTTGTGACATTTGTCATTGCCCTTCTTCATCAAGTATTATAGGTCAAACCCTTTTTTATCTTTCACAAAGTGAGGACTTGCAGAAGGCACCACAAACCCAAACTAACATATATACAAATGTGACCGTTAATCCCATACTATTTTTAGATCCCCTCTGTGATTTCCGTACTAATAAGCTGCAGTGTGTCTGACAAATGGTTTTCTGACATCAGACGATGGATAATTAGTTTGTGTTTAGGAAGTAAACTCAACTCATTATACTCACAGAGCGACATAATAGATTAATGTGCGTCTTGGACTGAACATGAAATGGGAACATATTTGCTATAGGCTGACAGTGTCCTACAATTGTTTATGTAAATTTGTGGATAATCACATAAAACATATAATTACTATATACTGGAATTGCTGAATTACAAATATTGTCAGGCAAAAGGAATTAGAAGAAATTATGTGTCCTTGATCATATGAAAGAATTCCTTTAACTTAAAAAGATGACCATTTGTGAAGCTACAGTTTCACTTACTGACATTGCTGTTTGTCTTTAGGCAAAATGTAAAGTCTGTGCAGTAGGACCAGTAATTTGATTGTACCCATTGCTGGTAATAGATTAATGTAAGCATTACTGCCATACGGTTGATTTGTGGATACATTAGGGCCATTCAGTAAACAAGCAGAGCAGACTAATAGCAGGCTAAATGCTAGACATTGGTGAAAATAACATGGTTAAGTGCAGTGCAGTAAACTGTAATGTATAATGCCGGTCAACTAAATACTCTTAACCGTTTTAGTAATTGTTTTGTAGCCTAGGGATTTGGTTGAGATTTATAATCCAAATTCTATGAATAAATTTTTGGAGTTTGTGTTTCATATACGGCCATCTAATTCTGAAAGGTTTGAAATGATGGTATGTGTTAAATGTCTGTGAGTCATTGCAGCAGCCATGCATTCTCTCCCGACAGGCTTGTTGTTTTATATGTTGGGTAAAAATAGAGCTGACGTTTGGATACATTTGCTTCATACACTCAAGATGAAGGACATATGAAATATTAAAGCGAGAATCTATTTTTTATCTGATGGCCATAAAAAGATGAGTCCAGTTAACCAGGGCTGTACCAGAGGGAGGGAGAGAGATAAACTGTTTGCATTTTAAATTATACATGAAAGCGGGCTCTGGACTGAGAATTAGAAAGTAATGGGTGTACGTATGTGTACTTGCAAGTCCCTGCATGTCTACTTGAGATTTTGAGCGTGTGTGTTCTCATATGTTTGTTGTTGTGTATGCTCCCCGCTGAGATTTGAGTCCCACCCAGTGGCGCTGCTGAGTGAGCAGCTTTGCGACACTTGTAAATAGAATTACTTTATGGAATGCAAAGCTGTAAACCCTCTCATGGATTAACTTGAATCCAATCTGTATGGAATCTCTAATGAGCAATTACATTCACACAGACAGGGTTCAAGGTAATTAGTGCGGTAACTAGAATCAGCTTCTAGTCGAGAGCGAGGTGAGGCACCTTGATCCCTCCAAGACCAGACCTTATCTTCCTCCTGTCTCTTGAGACCCCTCCCTGTCTCCATGTGGCTTATGCAAATGAGCAGACACAAATTGACTTGATGGAGATGGGTTTATTCCAATCATGGCTGCCAAGGTTTTGACTAAACAGCTCTGAGAAAGAGGGCTGCCCTTGGGTGTCACTGTAGAAATGATGATTTGACGTGTGGTTGCTCGCCGTAACGTCTGTCTTGTGGCAGCGAGTATTGAATTTGTTTACAAGTGTCTTTCAGCATTCCTCCCCGCCTGGCCTGTCGACACAGAAAATCTGTCCTCCGTTTGCAGACATCTCCAGTCTGTTAACTGAGCTCACCTATTGCAGAACAGCATAAAGAGCTAGTTGATAGCGCAGTGGTTTTATCTCTTTATGAGCTCCTATAGGGAAAGGCTGTGGGGAAATTGGTTCCACTACTATCAAAGAGCAGAGACTGCTAGGGTAAGGGATAAAAGGGTAAAAAAAATCTGTCTACATTTATGCTTTCTATATACCCTCATCCCTCCCTCTATCCCTTCATCTTGGTTCTCTCTCTGTTTTTTTCTGGTCTGCTTCCCCCTTCCAAGTACTGAATCATCAAACCACCATTTTGTTGTCTGCTCTACTCGTAACTGAGGCTGTTCCTGTAATCATCCACCTATACTATTTAATGTGTCCAATATGTGCTAATATTCATTTACATACTGTAGTGCTCTTGCCTGTCTCTGAGGAGGACCATAGAGCAAATGGAGTTATCATCATTTAAGCAGCTGTTAAGAGCTTGTAGTGATTGTAAGTAATGCTGTGTCACTCTGGTTTAGACAACGACTTGAAGGGCAATTGCATTCATCAATGATTAACACTAGACATTAGCCAAAGAGAAAAAAGAACAGTTTCTTCTGGAAAGTTCATTGAGCACTTTGGTTGTTCTAGAGCTCTCTTTGCGAGCCGACATGTCTAACTGCCCCTCCCCACTGGGCTGCCCGACCCACTTCTCAGGCTCCCCGGGGATGAAGATCTACATCGATCCCTTTACCTACGAAGACCCCAACGAAGCTGTGCGTGAATTCGCCAAGGAGATTGACGTCTCCACTGTCAAGATCGAGGAGGTCATTGGTGCAGGTATGATGAATGGAACAATGTGTGTGTGTGTGTGTGTGCATGTGTGTGTGCACGTTTACGCAAGGTGAATGTGGATTGCTATATTTTTATGTATATTATATGCTTATGTATATGTTTGTGTGCTTGTGCACAAACAAGTTTAACCTGAATGTGTTCAAGGTCATAAAGCCCAGCCCTTTTGGCGGCGACATTAGATGGGAACATGTCAAGGGCCCATGTCAAGTGCACTAGCAGCATATAGGCCAGCTACCCTGGGACTTAATGGCATTAGAAATAACTCAAGCCTTGCGGCCTATTCCCTGTGCTTCTCTGTTTTTGGATCCTATTAGTGTTGCTGTCTAACATGTTCTACCTTGCATCATCCCTTTTCATTTACCTTACATGTAAAATAGGCAGAGGCATTTTGTTTTCTGTCCTTGTTTCAGAATCATCTCGTGTATTATTAAAATTAATAAGTAATAGCAATAACAGGAAGTAAATTCAGAGAAACTGGACGCTAAAATAGCTTCAGCTTGGTATGGTGACGTATCTCCAACATGTCTTTTCCTTGGGACAGGACACACCTTTTTTTACAGCCGGAAGGGCATGCTGGTACCATATGTTTTGGTTCATACAGAGGCTAAAATACCCCTGGTAATGAGACTGGGCCTGGAATAGCTCCTGTGGACTGGCCTACTCAGCAAGCTAGGTGTGAGGAAGTGACAGAGATAGGATAGGGGTAAGGATGCAAGGGGACTAACTAATTAAAGATTTCCGTTTGTGTTGATTTCACTGTGTGGAGTCTCTGCAGGACACCAAGGTGGTGATAATTAATCAAACAGGTTGCAGATATTTACCAGATAGCGCTTGTCTGTTATTCTTTGATTGGGGAATATGAAGACACTACTACTGTGAGTCAGAGGAGCCACATTGTTAGGAATATCATGAAGGAGCAACACTAGGGGGTATTGGACAACACTCAGCATGCTCGATATAGACTATATCAAGATCTATAATTGCACTTTGGGTAATATTTCTGCCCAGGGACATGAGATGCCAATAAGCTTGATAAATGAATAGATTTAGATCTCATCAACTCTACTAATCTTTTTTGTTGATTACTTTTTGACAGTTCTTGTTTTTGACAGAGCAACCACTCTCTGTTTCCCCTCTAGGTGAATTTGGGGAGGTGTACAAGGGCCGCTTGAAGCTGCCTGGTAAGAGGGAGATCTATGTAGCCATCAAGACCCTGAAGGCGGGCTACGTGGAGAAGCAGAGGCGGGACTTCCTGTCCGAGGCGTCAATCATGGGCCAGTTCGACCACCCAAACATTATCCGTCTGGAGGGTGTAGTCACAAAGAGCCGCCCGGTCATGATCGTCACAGAGTTTATGGAGAATGGTGCCCTTGACTCTTTCCTCAGGGTGAGTCATTTTTGTGAACACATACATTGCAAACAGTTATATAGGGTGATCAAAAAGTCATATTCAGGAGATGAATAGAAACATTGCTTTATGGAACTGAGAAACTAATTGGACATGAATCATAAAACTGTCCCAGAAAAGGAGTTCATGCTAAGAATCCCTCCTAATACAAATTAGAATGAGCCTTCTAAACCTATCTGGTGCCAACAGAGAGTATGTTTCATGACAATGAACATGATTTCAATCATTCTTAATTTGAAATGTTCCACTAGCTAGCCCCATCAGCCTTTAATTTCTCTATTAATGCGTGGAGCTATTAATGGACTCTTCACTCTTTCTTTTATAGTCTGGATTGAGCGGACATACAGCTTAATCAATATTCAACTCGCTTTTTTTCCTCCTTCAATCTCATGGATTGCTGTTCTATTCCACTTTGATCTAGGGTGGGTTTAAAGGGGCTCTTTGAAGTTGGCTTTGCTAACTGCCACATCCGACTTGTGTTTCCATCGATCTCCCTTACCCTCTTATTTGTTACTGTGTTTCGGGGGTTCAAAGCTTGCGCTTCAGAGAAGTCACACAGGGGTAGGGGCACCATGCGTGGATGTTAAAGAGACGGATGCCTGCATGCCCGAATGGAACAATGCTCTAACACCTACAATGAGCAAGATTGGCTCCAGGAATCCATTTTGCTTATCTAATACTGTAGTATACTTTTCCTCTGGACATTAAGAGGGTTTAAAAGGCAAGAAAATAGCTCAGAAATGTCGATTTTGTAATGGCAAAGTGTACACAACAAATGATTTACGACAAAGAGAAAGAACAAGACTCTAACCTAAAATAAGTGAACATAATTACCTGCTTCGCCTCAAATGGATGGGAAAAGCAGGTAGATGAGGTCTCTTATGTACATGCCAGTTGTGTGACATCTTGTCTCACTGTCACTGTATGTGCATGGACCCTCTGGCTGTGGTTATAATGATATACTGCAAGGTCTTTTTAATTCTGAAGTCCCACTGGGCAGCCTTGATGCTAACTGAATTTCTGAAGACATTCACACTAAATTTGGCTGTATAATACATCAGAAAATAGCAGAAACATGTAATTTGTTTTTCACTGATATATCCTAATCAAATGGTGGGTTTTTAAAAAAACAACATTCAAGCCTGGTATCGCTTGTCAACGTAGTATCTTTCAGCTTTTGCTGAAATCTCTCTATCCTCCAGCTATTCTCATTTATGTTAATCATGGCAAAGATAATATCTAAATAACCGCTTTTATTTGTTTTTCCCCCTCTGTGCTCTAGCAAAATGATGGTCAGTTCACAGTGATCCAGTTGGTGGGGATGATGCGTGGGATCTCAGCTGGGATGAAATATCTCTCGGAAATGAACTACGTCCACCGTGACCTGGCTGCACGAAACATTCTCGTCAACAGCAACTTGGTGTGTAAAGTGTCTGACTTCGGCCTGTCACGCTACCTACAGGACGACACCTCTGATCCCAGCTACACCAGCTCTCTGGTGAGTACTGTGATGTACTTCTTTCATTTTGTGAAAGAAAAATGTTTGTGCCATAGGTAACTTTATGTATTTTACTCATCTAGTGTTCGTCTGCATTTACTGTATCTTGTAAGTGTCCAGTCAACTTTTTATTCACATATACAGCAATGGAAACATCCTAAAAACCATCACCCATCAGTCTAATCAGTTTTGCTTCTATCTGACATCGTCTCACTCTTTTTGAAGGTCTTAAAAACCTTTCACCTTTTCAGTGCCTCTCATTTTATATGAGCTGTCTATCTCTTCTTCCTCATCCTCCTTCCTCCACTTTCCTATACTCTGCAAGTCACGGACCATAGGTCTGTCACATCTTCATTAGTGTGGAGACAAGCCTCCTCTGGGAAGGCTCCTCTCTCGTTGACATGCCCAGAGTGCAGAGAAACCAAAGGGCATTGCGGCCTCTCAAACTGACAGCTACCACCCTCCTCGCTCTCCCTCCCTCCTCTCTCTCACTCCTCATTCATTATTACTGGGGCATCATGGGAGGCTTTGGCTCCTCATTAACTCCTCCACACTACAGATCTGTAATTATTAGCAGCCATCGTTAGTTCATCTTCTGCCTCTCCTCTTCCTAATTCAAAACACACTCTTACACCCTCGCAAACACACGGCACAGGTCATTAGGACTCCAGGCATGCCTGAGTTTGTGCTCGAGTTTTTATTTGAGTGTCTGTGTGTGAGCTTATGAGCAATGATGTGTACATGCACAGGCATGCGTGCGTGTGTCTGTGTGTGTCTGTGTGGGTGGGCCCATGTGCATGTGTCTGGTATCACCTCATTGACTCTGCTTTGAGACTTTCGTGCAAATTAGCTTGTTTACTGCCAATGCATCATGTGTGTTGCTGCCTGCATCTTGTAGACAGTAAGGTTGTCTTCAAATCAATAGATTATATTGTTTAACCTAAAGGTGGATTTTTGTATTCTCAAGTTCAATAAACTTACAATATAAATATACTTTTATAGCTGTACATTTTTTGCCAGACTCTTTTATTTTGCAAGTCACTGAACCATGTCCTGTATTTTACCTTTCCTCTTCTTTTGGGTCACCAGCCTCCAGTGACCTACACAACCTATGCTGCCTGTTTTACCTGGGAGTAGAGATTTTCCCTTGTTTCAAAAAAACGCCTTGGGGGATTTTTCTGAAAATTATTCATTGTATACACCGTGAATGTACAGCATTGTGGTCGCACTGTATCTATTATGAATATGAATATATTATGCTATAAAAAGGGCCTATTTTCAGATTAGTTTCAGAGGTATTTGAACACATGCAAAACTTGAGATCAAAAGCTTGCAGTCAAATAGCCTGTGAATCTGTGCTACCCAGGTATGAAAAGAGAGTTCTCAAAATAATTTGTTTTCATCTAAATATAGAGAAACAAAACAATAATACAAACCACACAATGCACTTTATTTCTATTTTATTTTCACCTTTGTGGCTGCTCTCTGTTAGAATTATTACTTTAGGTTATATGCAAAAACACACATGCACAATATACAATGTAAGCCCAGGGTAGGCTACCGAATGGCAGGAGGTGGTAGCCCAGGTGTGAACAGGATGTGTCATAAGGGCCAGAGGAGGTACGACCTCACATTGGTGTGGGTGAGAGCTAATTGCTCCCCAGGAATAGCTTGCTTTGTATGCTTGACCCCTGCGGCTAAACCTCTCTGAATGGGTCTTACGTTGCAACAAAGAGGAGCAGCACCTTTGTTGTCTGCGCCGCTGAGCTTGCTAATAAAACAGGGTGTAAAAGGTGGGGATTGGATTATAGATTGCGGTCGGCATTTTGATGTTGTTTAATGCAAACAAAGTCTCCTTGAGGGCATTATCTGGAGAGTCAATAGAGCAGGTGAGGTTTGAAGTTTGGACCTGGGGTGCTGTTTTGATGGTAACGCTGTTTTTTTGATGGTGTGTTTCTTACTGATAGAGATTTTAAAACGAGCACATCAAAGCTTTGGCTGTGCTGTTTTATTATCATAAGCATTCATGAAATCTTCAGTTCCATAACTATTTTTGTTCCTTCCAAATCAACAGAGCACTTTTATTCATATCCTACCACTTACTGGTAGGCCAGCAATATGCCTGGTACATCCTTAAATGGAGCTGGATGTGATCAACAGTTCATTAAGACTTAGCTGATGTTGCCACAGACTTTCATGTCACCTGTCCTCCTGATCCCTCATCCCCTGTATTTAGGGGAACATGCAAACAAGCATGGGGGTCCACAGGTCCCGTATAGAGTCCTATACTGTAATTAAGCTATGCACGGTGCCCTTCACTCCATGACTTCTTCAGCTATGACCTGACGCTAACCAATCAGCGAGCAAGGCTGGCGTGGCAGACAAGGCCGAGGGAATCAGGGAAATTAAATTGCGCTGACATGCAGTGATTTACATCGCCATCGACCTCCTCCTCCAGCAAATTAATCACCTCTTTCCCTCTACTGCTTTTCTAATTTTTTCCCTGCAATTCAAGGCACACGAATTACAGTGCCTGTGGTGTGATGCTGGTAGTATGGTTGGGAGGACATGCTGGTAATTGTGTTAACCCTGGATGTGGGTTCACTCTGGAGCAATGTTGTGGAGGTTTCAGACAGAAGGGGGCTGTCCTCCCTCTCTGCTGGCTGCTCACCAAAGTCGTGATTAATTAGGCTCACAGGACAATGCTCAGACTGCACCGGTCTTGCTAAGGTGATGTGTGCTAATTATTTTAAAGACTTTAAAGACTGTGTGTTTCATTGCAGCTGTGGCTTTCTTGTATTTGTATTAGCATCAGCACTGCCTGATTACATATACATGTTTGCACGGTTTAAGAAGTAGCCCATAGGCACATGATCACAAGTCCGGGTGAGATGAGAGTGACCCTGCGTACCTGACAAAGAAAAGGATTGATTTTTGAACACCAGGCGAACCCGGAAGACTTTCACCAATCCATTCTTCTAAGGAGCCATCCATCCATGCATCCATTTATCTATCTTTCCTTTTTCTCCAGCTGTCCACTTTGTTCCCATTTCAAGGCTTTTCCCAGAGCAACACAAGGGTACATCGGAACGACATGCTCAGTGTAGGCGTGATGAATGATGCGTCAAACTGTTTGCGGTGGTAATGTGTCATATGTTTTATTGTGTGTTTTGTGTTCATGGGTGACGGAAAGTCAGAGATCCGGGCATGGTCACTGGGGTTTAATGCACAGTTTGTGGCAAAGATAAGAGAGCAAGTGGTCGATTTTGGAAACATATCCCCACACACACACACACACACACACACACACACACACACACACTGGATATGTTCCCAAAATGGGGCGTGTAAGTATAGCGTGTCAAGTCTATAACAGTTTAGACAAGTGGTGTTACCCTTTCTATTGAGGGGTCAGGCCCACAGGGCCATAGTGAGGAGGGCAGGTATGGGTCAGGAATTTCTGCTTGTGCCCCAGCTGACGATGTGGAAAGGCTGTCATTGCCCTGCCTGTCACGCAATGTGTACTGTATGTTGCGAGTGGGCATGTACTGTATGCATTAGAAGTGTGTTTGCGCTATATTCGCAGGTATACACATATGTGTCCCCCAGGTGTCTTTCTCTCTGTGTGTGTGTGTACGTGTGTTTGTTGGTGTCATTGAGGCTGAGAGGGGTTGAAAGGCGAGGTCACACAGAGCCAGTAACAAAGCTCATCCGTCAAATCCCTGTGACCTGAGTGACATTCTCTCAGCTCCGCTCCAGTGCTCACACTATGTGGACTGCGCTTGTTGTTTCTGTCATTTGTCTGTTTTCTATTTGCATCCTTTCCCCCCTCTCTCTGGCTTCAGGCCTGTGCACTTTTTTGGCTTGTCTATTCAACTTGTAGTGAAATATTTATGCACTGCAAGTTAAAGGGACAGAGTCTCTGAGTAAACAAGAAGTGAAATGGGAACATGTCCATATAGACCAGGCCAAAAGCTAACATATCACATTTGTATGCAAACATAAAACAGATATTTACCTAGACGTTAAACCTGTAACAGTAGTGTATGTAAACCAGCAAACCCTTTGAGGCTTCATGGCCTCCCTGAGGCACTGTGACGTCACCATAATGGCAACAACTAATCTCACTGTTGGCCCATGTCCATATATCACACACACACACAGGGAGGATAACACCCCAAAATATCCTCATATCACGGCCAATTTCAGGCAAATAGCAAGTTCATTTATACAAAGATCAGATAGGCACAGACTGGACATTTTGCAAAATTTGGGTTAAAAAGCATTTTAATAAGGCAACCGTTGTTTCCACTAAGCCATAAACAGTGCTTGCATTTTAAAAAGACCAACTGTAAATGCAGATCTCACATTTGCTGTCTAGTTCACACAATACCACATGGCAATTTCACACTACAATATTGTCAATAATGGACATGTGCTTCCCTTTTTGTAATTTAATAAAAAATGTAAGATCAAGAGCTTTATTTCTTGGTAAAGGGAAGACCTCTTTGATGCACAGCAGTCAGTCATTCTCCCTCCATAATTCCACAAGCCTAGGTTTACTGAAGGCTATTTTTGATGTTCAAAGACAGTCTGTGTATACACATACGTTACTGAAGTCCAAAAGAAATGTCTGCTCTTGTATTTTGTAGTTGGAACAACACAAATTCAGATTAATTTGTTTTCTCCAACTTTCACTGGCTGTAGTTTGCAGCTGTGGCTTGATATAGTATCAGTTGTGTTGGAAAACAATATAGTGCTGATATCTCCAAATGTATGAGTAGACAATTAGATCTGGATCAAGTCATTCACATGTGATGTTCAGTAGGAACCTCAGCACCCTTTTCACCATTTTCTCCTCACTGTAAATGTTGGCATTTCCCACAATACCTTGCCATTTTGATCTCCCTTTTTTAGCTTAGGGAGTGCGTAGACTAGTACATACACATGCCAGGTACTTACTGTACAGTTTCACTGGGAGAGCATGTAGAGAATTTCACGCTCTCCTGCACAGATCCTCCACTTCCTCACCCCCCCCCCCTTTAACTATGACTCACCAATGCAGTGACCAGGCATAATCCCCAACTGGCTTCCCACCTAAGTGTCCTGCCAAGCTGGAGGTGCTGCTGCTGGGAATTGAACCCCAGTCACGCTCATTCATAATTGCAGCGAAATCCTCAACATCCCACCCTACGCTGGTTTGTTTTTTATCTCTTGGTTTTGTATTTGAAACTAATTAAGATTTTTCCAGGCTAATGTTATTCAGATTGTAGAGTTTAATTTGCTCAGTCTTGGGGTAAATGTAGCAGCAAATAATATCCATGAATGGAAATCAAAATAAATATGGAGGAGGAGGTATAGGTTCTGAAAACAAGAAAGAAAGTGACATGATCCATACCTGGTCCCTGCATCAAAGAGGGAGCAACCATCCAAAGCACTTCACCTTGATTTATACCTTCTGTCATGTTTGCCAGATTCAGTATAAGGTGGGCACTGATTCACCATCTGTGGCTGTTGGACTGCATTTGCATCTGAGCAGGATTCACAAGTGAAGAATCAGTGAAAGAGATACCTTTCTCTGATACCTTTTTGAGCCTGTCTCCATAAAAACACTGCAGGGATGCACTCAAGGGGGAGATTTAATTTGTTGGTTAACCAAAGCAGTAACTTCCAAATAAGAACTTTTAACATTTTCAAAATAAAGGCACTGACATAATCGTTGCTTTTTCTCATTAAAGGGGCCTTCATAACTACCTTCCAAGTAGCTTTAACAACATGAAGAACAATATTAGCCTCAGCATTAAAGGAAAAATCAGGCAGATTCAGGTTGTGCTCCAGTTTGATAAGACATCCTGTGAAGGAATCATGGGTCACTGTCTAATATTGCATGGGATAGTACAAGTAAGATGGGATACTTGCTAGGTTTAATTCGATAGTGCCAGCAGATGCCAGAAATGTTGAGGTCTATTGGTGAGATTTCCCTGAGGGAGTTTGAAATTCTACCTTACCTGAAACACAGGTAGGTGGTAATGATGCTGGGGAAGGGGGATCATTAATGGAATAGATAATAAAAAGACATAGAGAATGCTTAAAGATAAAGGAAACATGGCAAAGTATTGTTTTAGTTTTTCTTAACCTAATGTGGACTGTGGACTGAGCAAAACATCTGAAGTTACCAAAAAGTAACTCGTAAAAATCTCCGTAGGTGAGTCTGGCTTTTCTGAGAGAAGCCTAGATGGTACATATGGGCATTTGTATTATACACAAATTAAATAAACCTTTAACAACCTAAACAGTCTGAAGGAGCTGCTCCAGATCGATTCAAAATAAGCCAATGAATGGCATAACAAAGCCTGTGTGTTTTCTCTGATATGTGTCATCAAGATGGAGATGAAAGCATTCAGTTAGCGACACCAACAAGCTGTTAAACGTTAATGTTTGCCCAAAGCTATAGCTATAATAGTAAAATAAGTGTGACGTACTAGTTGTCTAATTGATTAAGTGGAAACAAAATACTGTCTGCAAATTGACTATTCTCACCTGGTGCTGACAACAATGGAACTGCACTAAATCTTGTTTACCAAGCCAAATTGGTTTTATTGTTGTATTCATGGCTGAAATGCAGGATGCATACCAACATGGTTTACGTAATGATTTAAAAAAATTATATTTTGTATTTGTTATGGTAAAATCTAGGCAACTGAACTGAACATATTCACTGTGCAGCACTACATAGAGGGCAGCAAGTTGCCTTTTTCTTAAATCTAATGACCCGTCAATTATACTTCAAAGACGATGCCTAAGAGGAGCAGTAATATTCCATATCTGGTCAATTTACGCTTCTGTGAAAAACAAATGACTGTGTGCTAAGCCCCACCCCCTTAGTTACTGTGGCAGCCATCAATTTTGCTGAAACAAAACTGTCACTAGGAGATTTTCTTAGCTGCAGCTTACTAGTTAATTAAGTTTACATAAACTCTGGAATACAGGAATTAAAACTGAACCAAGGCTTGAAGTTGACAATTAAGTCCTGAACAGTTTTGAATGACATAGAGACATATAAAAAATGGGTTACAAGTTACAAGTTACAAATTCACTATGATGAGTTTCCTCAAGCTTTATTACTTTATAGATTATTAGATTATTTGGATGCAGTTGGAGTTGCGCACTGGTCCGTGATATAACTCTAAAATGACTCAGTTTTAAGCACACTCTCTAAATAGTAAGGGATAAATGAAATGTATCAGTAAAAGATAAAGCATAGGTATTTTACTCTTGATCACAATTTCATATGGCAATTATGGGGGCTATTCTGGGTGTACGGTATTTTTTCATTTCCCTCTGTTATCTTCCCACGCAGTATAGAGACATTTTTAGAGTACATTTGTTAATCAAATCTAAAAACAAAAAGCCTCAAAGAGTTCCCAGCCTAATGTGAGACTGTTTGGGATCTTTGGAGCACAAAATAAAACTTTGACAAATGCTTCCCTCAAGTTTTGCATGACTCCATTGTATATATGGCGAAGACCTGTGTCTTTCTCTCCACCAGACATTCCCATGGGTGTCTGAAAAACCAACATCTCTGTCACCAGCCCCCTCCCTTTTTGTTTCTTGTTCTATTTTTCTCCCCATCTCTCCATGTCACTCTTTCTCTCTCTGCCTCTCTCCGTCTCTCTCACTCTCTTTCTCATTCTATTTGGGCAGACATCCAGGGCAGATCGTTGCTCTCAAGATTTCATTAAAAGGATGTTGATGGAGCACTCTTCCCAGCCTAAGTAAATGTGCTCAAGTCCATTTGAGTGTGCATTGTTTGGAAATGGATTACTGAAGTTGGAGGAGTAAAGGAAAGGAGAAGAGGGAACAGGGGAGGAAAAAAGACAGGGAGAGGGAGATCTGCATATTTGTCTTCCAGATGAAGGAGAAAGTTTCTCTAAATAGCTTCTGTGAAGTGAAAAAGCTGAGTGAAAACAAGACCTAACACTGGACTCTTCTTTTTCAATTACAGTAAGTTTTTCTGGGACATTGCTGCATGTTAGTGACGACTGTTATTGCACTCTGACTCTCTGTATATTTTGCTCCAGATTTTACTTCATTTTCCAGCAGCATGCCGGTGACAGTCTACATGAAGGTATCTGGCACATTGTTGGATGCATAGCTCGAGCCAGTGCAAAGACATGACAGGTGTTTCACATCCTTGCTATGTGTCTACACACACATTACAGGGCCAAAGGACCATAACAGACACCAGTAAATACACACATTACCTGGCCACCCACATGTTTATCCTTCATCTTTCAGTCCTGGCTGTCACAGGAATACACTCGTCTCACCGTGATACCTCTTAACCTGACGGTCCCAGAACGTCCCCGTTGCAGTCGTACTTCAGACATATCGCTAGCTGTCACAACTGGTCACAGCCTGTCACTGGCGGTCACAACCAGGTGGAACCAGTCACGTACTGTAATCTCATTTTGGTGACATAAGGGTGACAGCACATTCCTGTGTCTGCTCAAGGTGTTCTGGATGGGAATTCTGTGTGCAGACATGGCTGGATGTGTTGTCCACATGCATGATGTGGGAAAGAAGAATGGGGAAAGGTTTTTTGACAGCATATGGTAAGGTATCTTTGTGGCACATTTATTTCAGCTTTCCACGCCCTCATGACCAGTCACTTTTTCTTCATACTGCCAACATTTATCAACCAGAAAACAGACCCATCCAATATCTCTGGAAAATCAGGCACCTTATGTCACCCACTTTATTTATTATTAAGGGAGTTTTGCGAAGTATCGCTTGATATCATTACAGATTACTCTCCTCTCAAGGCCTAGAAGTTCTGCAGCAGCAGTGGCTGTGCTACAGTCTGGCTCATCTACACAAATTCTGAGCTAACTGTCCGAGATACTAGGAGTGTGTGAATTCTGTTTTAGAGGCGACATTTCACTTCAAGGCAAACAGAAAACAGCTTGTTCCTTTTTAAGTAGCCAGCACAATATATCACATCCAAAGAGCTCTTCCTATGCTTCGAGGCTTCACAAAGCACTCATGCTTTTGTGTTGACATTAGGTCTGTTTTAATTCCCATCATCACTTCTGCCACCCCCCCACCCCCCCCCCCCCCCCCCCAAGAACCTATTCCCTGTGGTATTAACACTCTTTTTACTGAAAAAAATCCCCAATGCTTTTTATTATGTTTTTGCCTTCTTCCCTGTATGCATGAGCTGTTCAGCACTTCATGTTATTAAAGCAGGATTTTGGCAGAGCTATCACTGGCCCACAGCAGTAATTACTAAGGGTTTGCATAGCTGCCTCTGATTCACCCGCCTTGGAAATGTTATTACTAAAGTCTGTCTCATTGGAGGCACGCAGGGAGCTTCTTGTGAAGCTTGTGTCTTTGCTCAGGCCATTCCAGCGACACTCAGCTCATATCCCAACAGGGTCCTGGGGCATGAGACCAGATGTACAGAGCGAGGGAGGGAGTAAGCAAGTAATGATAAAGGGGGGCTGTAATAGACAGCGTTTTGCTTGGAGCAGCTATTTTTTTCATGTTATTCTACGCTTATTTCTTCGTTTTTCATCTTATGTATGTTCGTCCAAACAAAATAATTGACTTGAAGCATTGCCGCTGACAAAGTGACAGATGAAGAAGATGGGGATTGGCCTTTTTGTATTTTTGTAGGGAAGGTATTTGGCTTGTATCTGCGTAACTCCATTTGCCCTCAGACAAAAGAAAGGGCAAGAGAACGTGTCTTGGGGTCTCAGTTTAGATGAAACGATTCAGATATGAGCTAGTCTGAGATATGAGAAAAGCATTGAAGTCGCTGGGGCTTAGATAGCCTTTTATTCGACTATTGATCTCTTCCTCGCCATATTTCTTTCTTGTTCTCTCATTTTCACTGTCTGTCACGCACTCACACAACCACACACTGCACCATTGCGTAATTCCTTCAATGCTTTATGTCTTTTTCTCCGCTGGCTGGTGTGCTCAGTGAGAGCTGAGTGTCGCCTCTGCGTCTTGCAGTATGTCCTGACAGCAGTCTCCATCCACGGTCAGATGTTAAATCTCTTTTCAGGGTCAGCAAATTCTCAAAGGTCAAACCCTAAAGAGGTGCTCATTAACAAGTTCAGCCTCTCCACCTCTGCAATGCCACAGAGCACTGACCTGTAACACCTACATAAGTGTGAATAGATGCACACATACAGGAAAACACACAAGTAAACCTGTTTATGACTGTTCTCAGTAGGCGATTTGAGGGGCGATGCCATCCCCATTGTTAGCAGAGTGACCAAAATTCATCCCCCTTGTTAACCTGCCATCCCCCTCTCCATCCCCTAGTAGCAGAAAAAGTACAGGGGCAGAGGAGTTGTTTAGTTGAATATGTTAGTCTATTCTGCCTGACTCATTGATCTTTTATCTGAGGTTTGTGCAAGTTAGAATCTATGGCTCCGACCGTGGCTCTGAAATAATCAGCAGCCTAACTTTGCTGCGTATTGATTAATCCGTGGCACTGCCCGTGGTGCTGAAGTAGCAGACGGATTTGTAATTGCGCTTTTTTCTGTCAGTCCCGCCCTTCTTTCAGTTTCTTCTCAGATCTATAATATTATTTAAACTATATACTATAAATACTCAATTCTATACTGTATTGTAGCCTATATACTCTATAGAGTAGCATCACCTTCATGATCAAATTGACAAGTTGCACCGTGTAGTTGTGGAAGAGCGAGAGGATCATAGAGACACATGGCTGCCCGTAGTATTCCTATCCCCCAGACCAAGACACCTTTATAACTAAATATTTTAGGGGAGACACAATGATGTTTGGTGTAACCTGGGAGTGGAGCAAGTAATTTGACTGAGGGCAGCACTGCGCTCAGCTGCTACAGTTACTTAATTCAAGGTAAAGTTTATACCTTCAAAACTGTGTTTTGAAATAAGCAAATGCTTAATGTCCACATCCAGTAAAAGAATAGGCCTACACAAAATATGTACTTAGCCAAATAGTGAAATTCTAATATCGAAATTATAATCGCAATTATGATATCAAGAATTATGCTAGGCCTCGTGTATGTGTTAGTTGGTGGTACGGGGGGAGGGAGGGAAAAATTAACAAATCACTGACTGATTTTTTCTTGTCCAGCATTTCAAGCCTGCATTTTCTGAATCTCATTCCCCACTTATCTGTCATTTCTCTCTCTCTCAGAGAGCGAGCAGGGAACAGGGTGGTCTGTGTAGGTTGCTCTCTGGGTTTGGGTTTGTTTCCAATAGCGGCTTATCTGCAAACGCTCAGGTTCAGCTAATTGGCATTATTAAACTGGTGGCGAGCTCAACTCATATATATGTGTGTGTGTGTATGTGTGTGTGTGTGTGTGTGTGTGTGTGTGTGTGTGTGTGTGTGTGTCTGTCTGTTTGCGTGCGTGTCCACACACAATCATTGTCTGTGCCTGTGCATATGTCCCCAACTGTGTCTGTATATGTGTGTGTGTGAGGATGTGTGTGGAATTTTAAACAAGCAGCTGTCAATTTCAGTCAACAGGGTGCGTGGCATGCCTGAGGCCCGGGAAGCCCAATTACAGGCAGACACGCTCGACGTACGAGCAGAAGCCCGGGCCTATCTTCCTTTATTCAAACAGGGCTGTGGGAGAGGAGACGCTAAATGTGATATCGGTCGATGTGTGAAGGGCGAACACTGTCGGGAGCCGCTGCTGAGACAGAGGCAGAATCTGGTGTATGCTCTGGCTGGGTGGATGAGGGGATAAAGAGTTAGAAGGATGGAGTAGGACAGTCAAAGCAAGAGCAGTGGTGTTGAGAGTAACGGACGACGTAAATGAATGTTAAAAATATTCCTTTCTCCTTTCCTCAGGGTGGGAAGATCCCAGTGAGGTGGACAGCACCAGAGGCCATTGCTTACAGGAAGTTCACCTCGGCCAGCGACGTGTGGAGCTATGGCATTGTCATGTGGGAAGTGATGTCATTTGGAGAGAGGCCTTACTGGGACATGTCCAACCAGGATGTAAGTGTTTATTTGTAAACATCAAAACACCCATGAAATTATATCACTACTTTATTAATGCGGAAGATAAATGGATAAATGCCAGTTGTGGAGAGAAAGGACATTTGATTTGATAGGACAGGCAGAAAGGTGTAATTGTCAAAAAAAATGGCCCACTAGTGGGTGTAAGAACAGAGGGTTTTTGTATGCTGTACAGATTGTAAAGCCCCCTGAGGCAAATTGTGATTGGTGATATTGGGCTATGTAAATAAAATTGACTTGACTAGTGCAGCATGGCCTCACCCCTGAAGATGCACCTTTTTTTTAGGAAGTAGCAATTTTCTAGGAGGTTCAAGTGCCCATTTCATGGGATCTTTAAGAAAGATCATAAAAAGGAACATTTAAGTTGAGTGTTATCACTTTTCTCAACTTCCATGCAGTAAAAAACAAGTTTGGATCGGAATAAACTGCCTCATTAATAGGATGGCCATTTCCGTACAGATGCGGTTATACTGTCTCTTCACCCCATAGATACACAATCGAGGATAACTCATAAGAGAGGAAGCTGCAATAAATAACACATTTTTTTTTATCAGCTCCCATCTCATAGCATCATCACTGAAGATGTCCTTGACTCTGACTTTGAAAGCAGACTTATTAAGGAGACGGTCTCACACTATCCCCTTTCCTTCCTGGCCGGCTTTTGAGAGCAATGAATGATTGCTGAGAGCTCTGCTTTGTTCCCCATGTCCGTTTGGATAAGGTCCACATGCACAGACTCCCACAAACACACAGGCACCAACACAAACACACACAGCCATTGGATATAGTCCCATACTATGGGGTCTCTCTCCCTAAGCTCCTTTAGAGAGACAACTAGCCAACCATCAGGCCTCTATGGACCCCGCTCCACGAGGACCGTCCAACCCAGCAGATGTTGCCTCAGTGGGCCAGCAGCAAACACTGCCTGGTGGGACTAATGCAGAGAAGAGGACTGGCACCGCTCAGCATGTCCGGCTGCTCAGTCCCTGCACACATACACACCGAAAAACACATACACACAACCACTTCTCCATATGCACCATTTGTCAAGATTCTGCTGAGTTGCACTCAACTCCAGGGTGGATTTGGCAACCTATAGAGCAGCCTCTAATTTTTAATGATAGTATCTTTTACACTTGATTTCACTCCAAACCCTTATCTCGCAACTATGCATTTTCAAGAAAAGATTGCATCTACAGACAGCATGGATATATGGATACGGGTGAGAGCTAGGTCCATCAATGTGCAATGCAGAAATATGGGTAATCTTTAGTCTTTGTAGTGTGTCTAAGAAGTGACTTCATAGCTGCAGATAAAGCAGGGTTTACTTTGTACTTTATACTTTTTACTTTATTTTGACGTCATTGTTTGCATGTGTGTGTGAGGGGGGATTGAACTTCATTCAACTCTCACAAAACACTTGACTCTAACGCTGACTACCCTGAAGCTCTTAATCGTAACTTCCCTCTAACAAGGCCAGGATACCCTGTGCATCTTTTAAGAGGCATATGTCAAGTGGCTGTACTTCACAGTGTTAATTATATGCAATCGGCCCATTCCCCAGTGACTTCTCCCCACAGTGACACTGCCTCTGCTCTCCTTTCTGTGTCTTTCCTTGCTCTGTCCTCCAGGAGTGACACGTGATTGGCTAGAGTCAAGAGGAAGGGCACATCAGCCTGACTGCTAACTGTCTCTTGAGTGGCGAGAGGGAGTGCATCTGTGTTGGGCGGGGGGTGGGGTGCTGGTAGGGATGTTGTTGAGGCAGGGATGAGCATGTCAGGATTACAGAGTGGATATTCTTTGTCATCGGTGACTGAAAACTCAGTCAAATTAGTATTTTGTTTTTAATTAAGTATATTATTGTATATTAAATTTAAGTATATTAAAAGCCAGCTGGTAGTTGTAATTCCTGTATGACTTGAGTGTGGTAAATAATATATTATCAATTATCTCAATTTTGGAATAAATAACAACTCAAGCTTTCCCTTCCTGTCCTTTCTCGCCCAGGTGATTAATGCAATTGAACAGGACTACCGTCTTCCACCGCCTATGGACTGCCCCAGTGCCCTGCACCAGTTGATGCTGGACTGTTGGCAGAAGGACCGCAACGTACGACCCCGCTTCAACGACATCGTCAGCACCCTGGACAAGATGATCCGTAACCCCACCAGCCTCAAAGCTGTAGCCAACATCCCTGCAGTGTGAGTTAAAAATGCTTTTTCTCTGTAGGAGAAGCAGCACATTAACGCACACATTCACCCTGAAGTGGACATTAAGTACACACAAATATGCTTTTCATCTGTTTGTATATATACAGTATTTACATATGCTATCTCCACAAACTAACCCAACACTTTTTATCCTCTCATAAAATAAACATGAACCTATTACTGTTGATTGCATCAAACCTGAACTTTTCCTCCCCAGGATTTTTATTTCCTGCTGCTTATAGGTTTCCCACCCATCCACACCCCCACATTGGCTTTAGAAAGTTCACTTTTCCCCCATTTTATATAAATTAATTTTTGCCCCATAATGATACAGCAAAAACATGTTTTTAGAAAAATGAATACATACAGAAACATGTAATTTACATACATATTCATAATGTTTATTCATTATTTTGTAGAGGCACCACTGGCCTTGATTCATTTGGAATCTTATTGGGTACGGTTTTGCCAGTTCTGCACACCTTGTTTTGGACAATTTTTTCCACCCTTCCTCTAAGATCCTCTCAAGCTTGGCCAGATTGGATGTGGACTGTCTGTGAACTGCGAGCTTCAGGTTTCTCCACAGATTTTCCACTCCAATCTCCAGGCTTTGGCCAGGCCACTGAGGGTCATTCAGAGACTTGTCCTGAAGCCACTTGTTTTGGCTGTGTGCTTTGGGTTGCTGCCATGTTAAAAGGTGAACTTCTGGCTCAGTTTTAGTTTGTGCAACAAAGCATGTTTTTCTTCAAGGTCCCTCCTGTATTTAGCTCAGTTCCCTGTTTCTTTAATTGTGAACAGTTTCCTAGTTTGTGACACTGAGAAGCCTCATCATAGCATGCTTCATAATAGGGATAGTATCAGCCAGGTACTGAGGGGTATCTTTGTTTTGGCTTGTTGCAGCACTTGGCCTTCAGGCAAAGGAGGGGAGGTTCTCTCCAATGTCAGAGAATCTTTTTACGCTTTTTGCTCTTTTTGAACATTTTTATAGATAGGTAGGTCAGTCAGTAGGTTGGTATGTGCAGTGTTTAACACCAAAATGTGGTAGAAAAAAAAGAAAAGAAAAGGGGATCAGAAAAGTTTCCAAAGCCAATATTCACACAGTACACACACATGCACACTTTCTTCTTCTTCATCTAGCATCCTCTCACACACACCTACGCAAACGCCATAATCATAGTTTCTTCCCTTCTCTTTAAATTCTTTGTGCTTAATTTTCAAATCAAAGCCGTGCTATATACCTCCTCTTCCTCCCCTTCTCACTCCAGGCCTTCTCAGCCACTGCTGGACAGATCCATACCTGATTTTAACACCTTCAGCTCGGTAGAGGACTGGCTCGCTGCCATCAAGATGAGCCAGTACAGAGACAACTTCCTCAACTCAGGCTTTACATCCCTGCAGCTGGTGGCTCAAATGACCTCAGAGTGAGTTAACCTGCTTGTGTGCAAATGACGGGTTCCAAACCCATATGGCACTTGATGGGCACACTTGTATAAAATGACTCAACGTCAAGTGCGTGTATTTTTAGCATGAATGCGCCCAAGTCCTGAATGATTGCATCAAAGTAAAGTGTGTATGGGTAATGCATACAAATATAAGTCATTATAACAGAAAATAACATCTGTGCTCTTCAAGTATTATGACTACTATCTAATAATTAAGGACATTCTATGAGGATGTAAATCCTTTAAATACACATTTTTAAGAGGCATATTTATTCGCTGCTGTTTATGTGGAACATTTCAAAGCATGGTTCACGACAGCATTTCTTGTAGCACTTGTGTTACCAATAGACACAAATTTTGCACTTCATTTATTTTAATTAACAATGTTGCTTGGTCTACAAATTTATGTGAAAATGTAAAATCATTTTTATTAAAAATGTATGCTTGGGGCTTGATGGCAATTATACAATCTCTTTGCAATCCAAAGCTACATGCATTAGTAAGTCTTCTCTCAAGTGATAGAATTAATTTTGTAAATTTGTGTTGTGTGTTCATTGCCACTAGCTTTCCAACCTTAAATTCTGCCTTTACATATAGTGATGTTCGGCCTGTAAATGCACCAGAAAATTATTTCTACTGTAATCGCTTCATACTCAAATGATCCATTCCATCTTCAATATGATGGAAATCCTTTCGTCTATTGCTTTCAAATATCTTCTTGCTCTTCAATTTTCTTTCTCTCTGCCTCTTTCTCTCTAGGGACTTGCTGAGAATAGGAGTGACCCTGGCAGGCCACCAGAAGAAGATCCTCAGTAATATCCAGTCCATGAGGGTGCAGATGAGCCAGTCACCTACGACTATGGCATGACTACAGGGGGCGCTGTGCCACGGAACGGGCAGCATTCGCAGGACCAACAACAATGGCAGCCCTCGAATGACCCCCGATCCATCGGAACGCGCCAGAGTCGAGACTATTGTCTTAATCTAATCCACTACCACGACAACAGGAGACCAGGGTCTACACTACCACATGGTTAACAGCTATCACACTTCATGCAATCCACGCCAGGAGTTCAGGGTCCAGACTTGATACTGTTTCTCCATGTATCCACAAATGGAAGACAGACATCAGTTGCTGTGGTTATAGACTGCCATTAATGTCATTGTAAACCAAAATAACTCCAACAATCAGACATTGACACAGGGGATCTCTCACAATTTCAGACTGTATGGTAAAATGAGTGATATTGTACTTCTATATTATCTGGACTAGAAGATGTTAAAATTGTAAACAGAAGTGTGAGACATTTAGAAACAGCGTGTGACCTGTGATTTTACCGTCGTCAGTGTGTGCAATGAAGATGCCTTGACCTGGCCAGAAATAAGTCCCAGAAGAAAAAGCAATTACCAGTAGGAATAATTAGAGGGAGAAGCATACAGGGATGTACAGTGGAGCACCATTTTCAACTCTCACGTCATCTTTTGCTTGTTTGAAGAATTTGAAAAATGTATCGTAAACGGACCGTTGAAAATTCAGAGCTAGTTATATTTTTGTCTTTTACCATCTGTTTGTTTGTTGGTTTTATCACTATAGCAAGATGCCGCCCACTTGTATTTTAACTTTAACACTACCTGTGGAGTCCTGGGTGGAAGGCCTTGCCAAAGGACTTCTTAACCAGCCCCACCCAGATTCAGAGAATATAAATATGTTTATCTCTTGCTAAATATGATTATATATTTCATAATAAACCTTCATATTGAAGGTGAAATGTATGAATATGTATGTACAGAACTCTCTGCTTGCATTTTTGGCAAAGACATGTTTGTTGACTAGATTGTGATGGACACATGAAATGTGTAGATTTCTACTGTGCCCTGGTTCCCTTCGGACGACTGAACAACGGACACTGGGTTGTGCGTCTCCCTGTTCCAGGGACACAAGGACAATCCTGACTGAATCTTAACCTGAGGAAAATGTTAAAGGAATTGTGGGTGAAGAATTGGTATTGTAGATCTATATGAAAATTGCTGTAGGAGTTAAAATAATTGACAAAATATCCATTTATTGGAGATCATGTTTAATGTGGGTGTACACATGCTGTCTCTTGCTGGTGAGCACTTACTTGTACAGATATGTTTTATGTTTTTATTTCTTTTTGTTCTGTTGTTTGTGTTGGGAGTGCTTAGCACCATCCAGAGGGGAAGGAAACTCCACGCCTTGGCCGGCTCAAATCCACAGGTAAGCGGCCACTGATCACGCAGGAAAAACACAACTTAACATCAAATTTCTCCATATCTGGTAAATTTATTTTAGGCAAATCTAGTCTAGTCTTTCTCATGGGTGCCATAAATATCTTGGGCAAGGCAAGTTTGAAATGCATAGAGAAGCAAATCAAAGCGCTGGAAATCAGAGTGAATCAGCATCACTTCTGTACACAGTGAACATCTGGGCTGAGGTTTGCCAACAGACGCCTCATGCCATCCCGATGAACACACAGACTTAAACAGCCCACATGAGCACTCTGCTCACAGTGTAGCACAGTCTTCCATAGACTGCTGTAGATAAGCTGCTGAGTAAATCTATGCACTCTCACTGTACGCTGCTGCCATATGGGTGGGCAGGTTGAGAGCAAACGCTGTTGTGTCACAGAGAGTTTCACGCATATATGAATTTCGCTATAACTTTTGGCTGCAGTAATTGGTGTTTGGAAATGCACTCTTTGGCAGTATTGGATTGCAGGATGTCTACATTATCCCCAAGGGATAACATGGATGACTGTCTATGAAATTAGATTGCAGTATTTTGGATGCTAGTTCTAGATAGTGCACAAGGATGATTTCTATTTTTTTTAGTCTGGGGATGGTCCTTTATGATTGCAGGGTGATTGGTGCAATGCGATGGTGTCACAGTGGCAACAACTTCAGGATAGCTCTGTGATGAGTCGCGGTGGTTTTGCTGTTCATCTTACTTTTTTTCTGGTCACTTGCTTCAGGCTCTGGCTTTTGGAAAGCTATGAGGAACTGTTGTTATATTTTATAAATCAAGTTTTGTCAAGTCCTGATGAAATAATGCTAACAACACTGGCCTTTTACTGAGAGCACACTGACCTGAATGTTCCTGTGGCAATATCCCTTTGACATACAGCCACGGCAGCAAAGTCTCTTAGCTCACAGACAATTATCGTGAGCTATTGTAGTATCAGTTTTGTGCAGTAGCTGTGACCCTGCTGAAATCCCTTTTGGCCCTATTTGAAAAGACATGAGTGACGACGGTTCTAACCACCTTGCATCCAAAATTAGAAATTGATGGCAGGCCCATTAGCAGATTATTAAGTATACTCACCCCCCTTAAGTCATTCTCCTCCTTCTCCTCCTCTGTCTGTCCGGCCCTCTCTCCCTGGCTACTCCCGCTGGCTGGCACATCTCCAGCTCGTTTATCCTGGGTGTAACCAAGCTGTCCTGGGCTGGGGCTGTCCTGGGCAGGGCTGGGGCTAGGGCTGGGCTGGGCCAGAGCCGGCCTGAGAAATGGTTGGCTCCATGCTCCAGTAGGCCCAGGCAGGGTTGCAAACACCTGCTGGGACCCCCGTCTGACAGGCATCTGATCAGCCACGGGGAGGGAGACTGATGGGACCACCAAAAAACAAACACACACACACAAAGGAACCCTCAATTATGTTATTCTCGCGTCTGGTTTCCAGCCTGATGCTTAATGAAGAGAAAGTGGGCAGAGACCCGACAGAGTGCGGAGGGGGATGAGTCAGTTTTCAGGAGGGCTTAGATGCAGGCAGAAGTGTCATGAGGAAGGGATGGTTAGATGGAAGTCAGAAAGTTAGTTCATTGAGGTGAATCAGCCCCTTTCATCTTGCAGTGTGGTTTATGTGGCAACATCGTTGTCATTATATAAATGTTAATTTCTTTGGTTTAGTTTGGTAATGGAAAATACTGTAATCAAGCAACTGGTCTGCCTCATGGGCAAAATCAATAGCTTTTTCTTTTCAATTCTCCAAGTCATTGATTTACCAGGTATTTCTAAATATAATCACATACTCCTTGAGATTGGCATAAATCCCTTTCGCTGAAGCCAGTGATTCAATTTGAATGCATTAGTCCTCTATTCAGCTCAGTCTCATGTATTTGCTTTTCAACGTAGAGCCTGTGAATGAGATGATAGAATGTATTCATTATGCAACAGTGTGATCCCCCCCCCCATTTGCTCTGTTTGTCTCTCTAAATATCTGACTGTAATGACACTCCAGTGTGATGAATGGAGAGGCGGTTCACCATCCCTCCCTGAAAACCGTTTCATATGGAAGCCATTCATCACACACTGATACAAAACACAAGAACAGAGCTTGTTAAATGTTTCACGGTGCTGTAACTGTCGGAGAAGTGACCAACGATCCTTTTAGTAGCCGATTTCATGCCTGTCATTTATAGGTCAGAGCAGTGGAATCCGTGTTCACCTGAAAATGACCTGACATGACACCCTACAAAACTAAACTTATTAAACTACTCCATTCTCCTTTTTTTCCTTCTGTTTCAGACTGTGGACTCAAAGATTTACACACATATAAAACAGCATACACACAAAACTTCATGTTCACACACACACAAACACACAAACACACACACACACACACACACACACACACAGTGAACACTCTGTGAGGAGGAAGGTGAAATGGGACCTTCCCAGGATACCAGTCACAACCTCCCTCTACGGTACACAATGGATGGTGGAGCTGAATATGAGGGTGCACATGCCATAGTTTGTTTATTCGTGTGTGAGAGAGTGAATGTATGTATGTGTGTGTGTGTGTGTGCGCATAGAGGGCACATTTGTGTGTACAGACATTTATGTGTTCACAGGTACATTGTTTAAGAGCGTGAACGTTTCCTTTTTTGCTTTGTTTTTTTGTTTCTGTATAGCTACCACTTGTAAATTGTGCCAAGTACGTGTCAAGAGTTTGTAAGCTGTAACTTTCTGAGAACTATTGTACTAAAATGCACTCAATAAACGCCTTGGAAAACAAGTCAATCACTTTATGGTCTGTGACTCAATGGCGATAATCTGTTTTCATTAATGGTGAGTCAAGAAAGCAGAGAGGAAGGGTTATTATCCAGTAACACTACTGTCAGCACTGTGCGTGAGTGTGATGTCTAATGCCTGGTTTCATAATGGCTAAGGAAATAAACAGCTTTTTGTCACTGCCGGTCTGGCTGGCAGCACGTGTTAAACGCCATCAGCCACTAATAAACGAGCCGTCACTCGGATTACACGCAAACCCAAAAAATGGCTCTCCAAGGAAAGCGACAATATTTTGACAAACTAGTGGAAATGATCCTCCCATCTAAACTCTTATCAAACACACACTTGCACACACACACTAATACAAACACACGAGCACCAAAGTAGTCTCGTAAATTCCAGTTGCCAGAGACTTTTAGAGCACTTCACACGCTGGAGACCGTGTTGCACAGTAATGATATGGTTAATGGGGTGAGTCGAAAGATATGGGGATGTATCCAAGCCTCAGTATTCCTCCATAACTGTTTATTGACTCTAATTGATTGGTAATACCCAGCTTCAATTTAGCAGAGAGACCGCTGTGCAGGAGCTGTGCCAAACCGAAAGGAAGCCAAACAAGATTCATGAAACGGTTAACTTTCTGTGTTTACAAGTGTGTGATCTTAAGTGACAAATGTTTCACTCATCACTTTGCCTGTTTATGAGGGTGTATGCAATGATGTCACTGAAGAAGTGGTGAAAGCGTCTGCTGTTTTCCTACAAATGTTTTGAGAAAATGTTGATGAAAATGTGGAGATCTTTGAATTAAAGAGTAACTTAACACCAGGCAAAAAAGGAGCATTTCACGGCCCTCTTTGGTTGAAAGACTGTTATCTGTTTATCTCTCTCCAGGTGTGGTTAGGTGGGCCTGCAACCACACCCAACAGTGATGTCACAGGGTCCTGGAGTACACTTGAGAAATGAAACCATTGGAGGTCAGCGAAAACAAGATTTTCAGAGGGTGTTAAGTTACTCTTTACGTTAACATATCAGCTTTGTGTTTTTTCCCCTTAAAGGGAAAGTCCAGTTTTATACAACTTTCGTCTTATTTTTGTCATTTTAGCCATCCAGCAGTAATGATAGCATTGTAACATTGTTAACTGCTGGGATTTGGGAATATAGCTAAAATGAGTCAGAGTTGACAAGATACACAGGCAGTCAGACAATCTTACAGGTTTTAAGCAAACCCCCAGGTTAGCCAAAAAGCCTAAAATTAGCTAATTATCTGAATGCTTGTTTCTTGCCCTGTCAGACTTTTCATGTTCCCAGATCTCAGTAATTATTCTGGTGAGTAGAATGTCCTTAAGGAATGATGGCCTGCAAGCCTATAAATATAAGGCCCAAGTTGTGTTGAAGTGGAATTTTATCTTTGAAAGGAAATGCTTTAGCACTAACCATCTCACATGCTTCCACATGTTTCACATGAGATGTCATATTGCTCAGGAGACAGTCCAAGGTCATGCGAAGGCTTTAATTGCACTGGTGGAGCTCCACTAATAGTTAAACAGATGTAATGACCAATTGATATGGTGATGTTTTTTATAGTATCCTTCCCCTACGCCTTTAGCTTAATTGGACCTGTTTGTCACTTTAATTGGAGCAATTAGAGAGATAGTGGAAGATATGTGCCCTCATGATAAGGAGTACTACATCACAGTAGGTGTGAAAGCTGACTTGAATGTGTATGTGTGTAATAGAAATAGGATGAGATAGACAGATTGACAGAAAGTCAAAGAGATGAAGATGAAGAGGTGAGTATGGAGAGCGTTCTCTTAAAAGTATGCGTCATCCGTAACAGGGTGTTTATCACTGACGAGGGAGTCAGCTCACTTTATTTCACATTAAAGTCACAGGAAGTTTGAAAAGTGACTTTTCAGCAGCAAATCTTTGCCTTAATCAATATTCCCTGAGCAATCACCTGCGAGAAAGGGATTGGTGCACAGCAGGGAACTCCTGCAGAGAGAAGGGGCGAGTTGGAGAAAAAGCAATCCATCCAGCGGTGCAGATCAGAGTGTGGGAGTAGAAAACCAGGAGTGAATACTGAGTGAAGGACAGTGGAGGAACATAGTGAACTTACAACCATGGGACAAAGAGCATAGCACAGAGATGGAGACCTTGCAGGGAGAGAGAGAGGAATGACAGAACTAAAAGCAGGCATTTCTCAAATCCTTGTCCTTGTGTGTGCATTTTTTAAAGAAATAATTATTTAGCAAAACACGGAGAACATAACATGACTAGAATTGTGTCAATCCCCAGTGACTGGCTGTACGCCTTGTGAGATTGTCCGAGGCCTAAACATAATCTTGGCGCTTGCTGGCTGTAGGGCCTCAGTAAGCTGTATGCATATTTACAGTGATCTTGGGGGGCCTAGGAAAAGCCTGCAGCACAAACTGCTCTAGGAGACCTGAGTCTGAATATGGCTCACAAGCTCTGTGGAGGATTGTGTTGTTTCCTGATATACATAGTTTTACAAATAATAAAATATAGCATAAAGATGGATGACAAATGAAAGGGTAACTGTGACTCACCAGAGCAGCTTCAACACTCCTTTGCAAAGACTCTAAGTCTCTCTTTCTCATCATGTTAGTGCTGTCTTACACGTTGGTCTATACTCTCTCATAGGTTGTTCAATCGGGTTGAGATCTGATGACCTATCATTTTCATACTCATCAAACCATTTAGCCTGGTGCACTATATGGTAGCATCTGCATTGGTTTATTTAATTCCTTATGGTTTTTCTTTAATATGCCACACTTCTATAGTTAAGTCAAGTCAATTTGACTTATATAGTTCAAAATCACATCTCACAAATTTGACTCAATTTTCTTCTAAATCTGTACAGCATATGATACCCTCTATACTTAGACCCTTGGTTAAGAAAAAACCCTTTAATGTGGAAAAAAGGAAGAAACCTCAGGAAGAGGTACACAGTACATATATATAATAGTAAAATGCCACTATGTAGAAAGAGAATGACAATATAAGGTTATTAGATTGCAAACATGTATGAGGAATATGGATCTGGGAAGATACCAAGCAAATACTAGTGCTGCCAAAACTGGAAGGACCTTGGCCACATGGCCTCCTTTCTCTGATGAAGACACAGAAAGATGACAGACTACATGTACAAACAAGAGGCAAAACTCAAGGATAGCATTCATAAAAAGGGAGAAGAGATAAGAGGTGAGGCTGTGTCTTCTGGAGGACGAAGATCAGTACTCTGTCATAGCTGATGTGTCTACAGCTCGCTTTTTCGGGGAGACAGATTCTCGACTATGACAAAAAAACAAACAGTAAATGTGTAGATGACTGTACTCTGTGTCTGCCTGTATAAACAGTGTCAGGGCACATGTGGAGTCCTCTGACTCATGCAGCCACGTGTGGTCTGGCTGAACAGGTACTGACCTTCAGCTTCTTTTTCTTGCATCAGAAGCCAAATTTTGGCCCTTGCGGAACAACATAGCTAATCCCGCTTAATTCATTCTGCCGTAATGATGGAGAATTTGCAATTCACTTGTTCAGTAATTAAGTTATTGATGGACCTCAGTGAATTCGGTAAATGTGGAAATACTGCTTGGCTTAATCAAGATGTCAGTTGCAAGATTCAAAGTGTATCTCTCTTAATAGTAGAGGACGTTTCTCCTTTTGTGTATAGGAAGAGAAATCCAGCACCTGGGTCAAATGAGATTTTATGTCTCGGAGGAGTTCATCAAATTTAATTATGATACATATAATTACCAAAAGCAATCTTCTGTGTGGTAGGAATAATCATTTCAGAGAGACGCTGGCACCTGCAGGGGTAAGGCGTAATTTAGAGACAGTCTAGAGTGACAGGAGAGTGAGGGAAAAAGAGACAGAAACGGGTGATTGTATACTCCACTGGGAAAACGACAGCAGTCGGGCTGCTACAGTGTCCTGTTTCTTACTGTAAGAGCTTAGAAAATGACAGAAAATGTAAACGCAACTTAACCAATATTAGCGTCATTCTACTGCTTAGTATCCAATGGGATTACAAAAGAACATATGACAAATACATGATTTTCTTCTTTCATCATGCTTGCACTTGGGAGAACATAGGCAAGTCTTGCCAAATCCAGATGTTTGTAAATGAACTGGATTCATCTTAACAATATGTCTTCACATATATAAAGACAGTCCGCAGTTGCACAGCAGGTACGTAATGAACAATGCGAGGTGGAGGAAGAGGTGAGTTATTTAGAGGGTGAGAAGGGGTAGGGGTTATGAGGAGGGACATTATCCCCCTTCTACACACACACACACACACACACAGTGCTTCACAAGCTCCCCACCCATCCCAGAAACCCCCCGCAGAGTCTAATCCCACACAGAGCCCCTCTCAGCTCCGCCCGCCTTCGATTGCTGCAAAAATCAATGAAATATTTTCCCACCAAAATGAAGAGGAACAATGGAGGCGATCCGCCCGTCAAGGTCTTCCTAATTAGAAAGTTCACACAAAAGGGCTCCTTTGCTTCATGGTTTGTAGAACAGAGGGAAGGGGGGGGATAATGGATAGTGAGTGATGAAGGTCATGCACTTCCCACTCGTTGCTCCCTTCTCTCTAATATCAACTTCATAACTCATAACCTTGGCTGCCAAAGCCCATCCGATAGGCTGACATCCCTCCATGTTTCAAGCCATAGCTGTGCACACAGCATGCCATGCCAGAAGCTACAAGATTTTCCTCTCTTTGTCTCCTTCCCTGATGTGTAAAGAGACATGTCACTGTGTTTTATCACATCTAACCCTCAAAATGGAAGTAGAAACCCCTGCCATATTGTTGTATTATTGAAGGCCCTCTGATGTCTCTGCTCTGGGTAAGTGCAGAAGGTAAACTGTGTCGGTCTGGTGTAGAAATTTCTACAATGCCCTTCACCTGACTGCCCTCACAGGGTGATGCAAGAGAGCAGACGATACCAGACAATGCTGACCTCTCTCTAATGAGGGCGTTGGGATAAAGATATGTAAATTTCCCATCAAGTTTGCCTTCAGCCTTTTGTGTCAAGGAGGACATATACACTTTACCTCTACTTCCGCTATACAGTACACACCTGTATTATCATGACCGCAGATGATTAATGGAAACCTTCCTCGGCTGCATGATACATTACTCATAATACAGTGCATCTCCACTCTTATAGCAACATCTCAAAGTATGTTCTTATGGCTGAGCACTACACAGTAGTGATGCATGTGAAGCAGAATTATGTAGAGCAGTGAAACATTAGTTAATGGCAGTCATTACTGCTCTTAACCAGCACCTGCCATCTTAACAGATGCTCATGGCATTGAGAGCTACGTCCCATAGATGCACTTCAGCTGGTATAATGGTATTCATACTTGGTGAAGAGAGATACACTGCACTGTCATACTTTATGGGACTCTGTTAACTGGCTGTTGCAGAGCTCCACAGGGAATACGCAACACATTCAGCTTTATGACTCGCCAGTGTGGGCATACTGACAAAAGGACGTATAAAAATGTATACTTCAAGTCCCCAGTTCTGATTGGCTAATGCACCCAATAAAAACAGACCTGTGTCAGTTAAACACAAATCAAAAGTGCCTCTTAACAGTAATGTCAACTGTATTGGAAGCATCAGGCTGACAATCACTACTACAAAAACTTGGGGTGCCCTGGTGACCTAGGAGTTAAGGCTAGGTTACGTTAAATTGCCTAACAGAATGTCAGGACAGCATCTCCAAACGCCTACCCCAGGACAATGCTCTATGTTGCTTAGTGGAAGTATAGTGGGCTACTTACTATTATACGATCAGGATTGATTCAACTTTTCAGCTGACACAAATCACAAAAAACAACAAAAGAAAAAATATAATTCTCACTTACCTCTGTGTTTTCTAGCCACACAGATGGAATTGTTTTTTTATTCTCCAGGCTTTAACACATCCATCTCTGAGATTTCTGCAGCTAGAACAAAGATAATGGAGGTAAGTGGAATTTTTTTTTTTTAGCGGTGATCAAAGCACTGAAAATGGACAGAAATAACACTTAAAAGCAACATGTCTTCCCAGAAAAGATGACCTGTATTCATAATTTTTACAAGAGAAATAATCCCACGACAGTTTGATAATGGCTCAGACAGGCGGATATCTCACTGCATTCCTACATTGTCCACCAAAAGCCTTGTGAGAGGAAAAAGACCACAGGTGTATGTTGTCATTTTAGCCACTCCACTTAATTAGTATGGAAAAATGATTCATATCTCATGGCTGCAGAACCCAGAGAAGCTGTCTCATGACCTCATAGGGTCAATAGACTGCTGTACACATTGCCGTGTTCATGGATGCACATACATACTACATGTGTCTATTCTTTGAGTGTTTCCATGTGTGTGTTAGAGCTTATGCGCGTGCATGTTTGGGTATGTATGTGCACAGATGGCGGCTCCTCTGATGGGAGTATGTGTGTTGGTGAGCTGTAACTCAAGAGGCTGGATGGAGGACAGACTAAGTGGCTCTCAGGGGAGAGTCGATCGGTTGTTAAAGACAGTGGAGAGGGACACAACAGCCTCAGCGCATGCTAACAGCCAAAACAGACACACAGTCTTGGTTAGTGTAATTGCTATAGACAGGCAGCCATCTGAATGTCCTCTCTCAGTTGCTCTCTCTCTATCACGCTCACAGAGGCCTTTCACCTTCCTCCAGTCACTTATGCCAAAGGAACAGGATGGATTATAGTGACAGAAAAGTAGAAATGAATCTGTAAAAATCTATTGCCATAGAGTCTGCGCTCTCGTCTTGGCCAGTAATTTACCCACCAATTCTCACACTGGACGTTTGCAGCTGATAGATCTCCTGCCGTCTTAGCATGATATCCTGGTAGATGTAGTGTAGCAGCTAACCAGACAGCCTATGAAAATTTAATGACGTTTCAAATGAATCCATTCCTCTCTTTTTCCATTACTACAGGCTTTTATTCTTCTCAACCCTGGCGTGTATTCAGCGCTTCTGTCAGCGCGAGTGAAAGCTTTAATTGTCCCCAAATCAGATGCCTGTTGTACAAGTGTTTGTCACAAGTCAAAGCTCCAAACGCCTGGAGGAACTTCAGAACAGTTCAAAAATTGCGTCTACCTAGAACAAGATCCCTCCTCCCCCTACACCCACATGTGAGGCATGATCCAAAGTGATGAAAGGAGAAGAGGAATGTCGAATGATAACTAAGTCCCTCCGGACATCTCCATCCCGTGCCCAACCCTGCCTTCCTTTCTACTGTCCTCTCCACTTACCATCTCCACCGCCACCATCCTCATAAGGCTGGGGAATGCAGCTGCTGTCAGCTGCTGAGGGCCTCCAGGCTGATCTCTCACTCTCTGGAATGTGCTGTGCCAAAATGAGCAAAGCCCCCTCCTCCATCCACCAGGTTCTTCCTCCATCTTGTTTCCAAGAGTCCTGCTCTCCTCCTGTGGTGCGGCATAGGTGAACAGCACATACAAGCTGATGAATGGCGAAATTAAGAAGGTAATGAGAAGTATTATTTTTCTAAATTCATGAAGTGCAGTTTGGAAGTGAATCAATTTGATAAATTATTATTATTATTTTTTTTTTTCAAATAAAGGAGTCCCAAATAATTCTGTACTCCTCAACCAATTATAATGGATGAAAGTATAGCAAAATCATATAAAAGATAATAATTGCTTTTTAGGAGTGTAAATCTGTTATTATTAATTAACATCTTTTGTTCATAGGCACTACATCTGCAGGCTTTTCATAAATGATGGAGACTCTCACTTAACGATAGAATCCTCAGGGAGGTAAGGTGCAGCTGCGCTTGGGCTGTGTGCTTATGTTGACTCATGACCTCCGAACTTGAGTCATTACTTACACCTGTCAGTCAGTGGAGGCCTGGCCTCTGGAGGGGATTTGTGACAGCTGAAGGGTGAATGAGACATGCCTTGCACCCTAAATCCAACACTCCGTACTCTCCTGTGGTCGCAATAATCATAACTCAAGGGCTGATCTCTGACACTTAACTTATTACACCAGGCCACAATGTAGGATCGTATATCCAGCAAGAAACATTGCTTAGGTGTTTTCATGTTGGTAGCAGCCATCTTCTCTGGTCTGAACGTAGATACTGTGGAGTATATCCATTCTCAAAGTGAACTCAAAGCATTCCTTGCTCACTATTTCAATGGGATTAGCTTGCTTTACATTTTGACAAGTGTAGTGTTTCTCATTTTGACCTGTGGAACTGGTAGCCAGGATTAGGTTAGATTTCGGTGTAGCCCACAGACCAGGAGCTGAGATTCATGCGGCCTGGTCCCACACTCATAAATTATTATAGGCTGCATTGTTCAGCGGGGTAGAGACCTGCCCTCAGATACAGTTAGAACGGGAAGATTTAATCTCATGCTTTTGTGGAGCTCTATATTACCAGGATAATTTGCCAAACACGACACGGTGGGTGTCAACTAACTTGACAGTTTTCTCAGGTTTGAACTCAACCTCATCTTTGTTTTGTTCTGCAACATTGGAAACCATTAGCAGTACTTATTTTCTTCTTTCTATGTTTGTTTATCTGTGCATGGAACTGTACGTATTCCCTATTCCCACATTCTATCAACCCATTAGCATATTTGTTCATTCCACTCTCAACCCGTCGCGTGGCCCAATCTGTTGTCTATAGGAAATGATGTTTGCTAAAATGAGCCCCTGAAGCAGCCACGTAGTGTTGATAATAATGATAGAAATCTAGTTTTCCTTTTGATGCATGAACGGCTTTTAGATCTAATAGCCATATGCTGGAGCTGTTGTTGTGGCTGCTGTTATAGTTGTTGATTGTTTTTAATCTTGCCAAGTGTTGGACATCAAACGGATTATCCAAGGCTACCCCTGACTGGGTGATGTGGAGGATAAGAGAACCAACAGACTCAGCAGTGTTTGAGCTTGTTTTTGTGTGTATACATGTATATCAGTGGGAACATACAAATGGGAATGTCTGCTAAAGTAAAAATGTTTATACCATGGTCTGGGTGAATATTTGATTCTGATTGGCTGCAGGGTGTTCATTAATTCTTGATAATGGACACCTACTAAGTAGTTCCAGTGAAACTGTCTGTTCACCGTTCGAAATGAACATAGTAGTATCAGCATAATGAGTAACCATAGCAACAGGCATGCAGTCAAAGCCTCAAGTACACTGCCCCTCTAAACGTACCTATACTTTGTATCACATAAGCAATCATCTCACATCCCATTCGCTATTCAACTTCAGGCTGTGGCTGACAGTACACATGGCTGCATTGGAATCATTTGTATGTGAAAATCTTGATATTGATTTGGGGACTATGACATGGCTGGATAGCTAGATAGTCTTGTTGTCAAATTTTATTTACTGTTTGTTAATCGTACGCAGTGTTATTGGCTTTGAATCTTGCTAGCATAACGTTAGCTTTCTGGCTCATAGCTGAGAAATATCTACTAATAGATATATCTAATACATGTATTGCCAAGTAGTATCTAAGGTTTGTCCTATTTACTGGAGTAGTGAACACGTTTCTATTGTACATGAACCTTATGGGATGGTAATGATTGTTCCAGGTAGTAGTTAAACCCTCAGATGTTACCAGGAAAACTGAGTTATGGCTTGTGAAAAACTTTAGATTTTGATTACAAAAAAATCAAAAAAGATTTTGATTGAAAAATATAAATTAATGGTCTTAATTTTTTTCCCTTGGCAAGTGAACATGGTATAAGCAAGATTATGCCCTTCACTAACTACTAACTACTAACTACTAACTCCATTGCTGTGCATCGGACGGTTCTGGCCTCCCTGTTGGGCATCATCCCTTACTTTATGTGCATAGCTGACTTTTGTATTCATAGGTATACACATTCCTGTCTGTGTGTGTGTATGAAGCCTTTCCTAAATGTGTGTGTATGCTGCAGAACCTTCTATCTGGCATTAGATAAGCTGCAGCCTTGCTGGGTCAGGTCCTCTGAGAAAGCAACCTATGGCAATCTGCAACCCAAGACCGCTGCTCAGATAGGAGATTTCCCTCTAAGTCCGGCCAATTACTTCACGTGGCAGACATGAGGTTGGATTGGGTGAATTTGTGTGTATTGTATGTGTGTGTGACTGTTATATGAAGCAAGGTTTCTTTTAAGGAAAATGTCCATGTGTCCACCCTTCCCTGACCTTGTAGGTGCAGGTGAGACCTGTAGACACCTGCACCTACAGAACAGAGTTCTTCAGTATGCTTGTAAGCTGAACATTCTGTTTTTGCCTTAGGCATGTTAAGAAACTTGCTGTTATAGCCTTTCACAAAAAAATAACAATTGCTCTGTATTCAGTCCCTGCTGTGCTCGGGTTGGTCTGTCTTTCAAAACCTGGGGCCTTGAAGATGTGCTCTGTACTGAACTTCATTAGTTTCCAATTGTGAACAGACTTGTCTTTATCTTGGTTTGCCATTGGGTAACTACTTGCAGATGTTTCTCAGTGAATGTAGATGCTGGTCTCTTGAGCATTCCATATATTCAACATATTACCTCTTCTTGGGTTTGCTGTTAAAGTAACACTTTAACTGATCCTGGTTCTCTTTGATATGGATCCTGCTAATCCAGGCAACATCAGTATGGTTCTCTCTGAGATATTTATTTACCTAACTCTTTGGTCCATGCCAACTTGAGATGATACTGGACGGATGGAGCAAGCTGAGGAAAATCACACAAACCTCCAACAATTTAGCATTGCCCTCCTGTAACATTGTCAGACTCATGATGGAAAGTTAAAAAAAAAAGTCAAAAATTGATGCAGCAATTTTATTTTGCGCATTCTTCTTTTTTGTCAAAACCTGGAGCCAACATTACCCAAAATGCACATCAAGCAAGAAAGAGATTTAGAAATAAATAAATAAGAAAAGATAATAAATAAAATAGAAACCATCTTGCGATGGGATCACACCAGCTGCAACATCTGTCAATATGTTGACCACACCAACATACTGGGTTACAATGATCCACGCCCGTGCTCGGACCACACCCATCTTCGAACTCTGGCTTCATTTTGATCTCAACTACACACCTGCAATGTTTCGTGAGTGAATCTTGCACAGTTGTGACATTATCTGCACTGTTTGTTATTTATTTTATTTTTATTCTTATTCTTATTTTACCTTTTATATTCTACTTATTTGTTATCAAAACAATTGCACCTTCAGACCACAGCAAATTCCTTGTAATGTATGTTACTTGGCAATAAACAGTTTCCGATTCTGATTCTGATTCTGATCACGTTGACAAAATCTGTCCACAGACAGACAGACATATAAACAATACACACAGACTTGCATGGTGAAAACAATACAACACACTGTCGCGGCGGGTAATTATATGCTGAAGAAAGGAACCTGTGTTAACAGGTAGTCTGCCAGACTATAGATTATGCTAATCCAGGTGTCAGGGGAAAAAAAATCTAGTTAATGAAACTGTCACCTAATAGCAGATGCATCAAATTATCTTGTCAGATCTGCTCTGATTTAATGAAGAATTTCATCCCTGAAGCCCCGGGTCTTAAAATAAAAGGATAGAGTTGTCAATTACTGTAATCCATAATATGGGAAAAATATTAATCTAATCACTTAAGGACTGACTTGGGTGTCTGATCAGACTTGAAATGAGTGGATATAAAGTTTGCAACTTTGAAATTGGAGAGGAAGTGTGAGTTATTTTGTTACTCTGTGGGTTATTTCAATCCAGGACATCATGTTTCACTGGAATGATTTCCCTGGAACCAATCAGTGGCGCTGTGCATAATCATGCAGATGGGCCAGGCTGACTAGATTTCCTAGAACAAAATAAAACTCAAACTGCCTCGAAGGAGAGGAGGAGAAGGTGGAGAGGTAAGGAGAAGAGAGAGGAGACCACAAAGTAGGACAGGAGGAGAAGAGAGAAGGGAACAGAGGAGGCAACCAAAGAAAATATGACAGGAAAATACAAATATGAAGGTGGTCAAGACAAGGGGGAAGGGCAGGACTGAATAGTAATGGAGATGACAGGCCAAAATAGGAAAGGGAAACAGAACAGAAGAATCTGAGTGCAAAGATTCGTTTAGGAGAGGAGAGGAGAGTTAATGTAATGACCTGTCTAAAATGGATGGAGAGAAGTGTGTGTAGTGGAGTAAGGATGAAAATATATACCAGACCAAGACCTAAAAGCAAGGGAACGGAAGAGCAGCAAAACAGAGAAAACAAACAGAATAGGCAAAGAAAATAAATCTTGGATGCATGCAGGAGGGGAAAAGGAAGGAACAAGAGATAATAGCAGAGCAAAGCTAAATAGATCTCTTGCATCTGTACCCTGGATAGGGAGATATATGTGTCTGCACAGCCCTGCCAGATAGATAAGACAGCGCAAGATGAATGAGATGGGTAAATATGCTTGTGCTCATCTTATAACCATCATGGACATTCTGATGATAACAGCAGGTGTGTTATCATCTGTGTGTGTGTATGTGTGTGTTCTTCTTTATCTATGTATGAATGCGTCTGTCTGCAAATGTTGATATACTGCGTCTAAGTTGTAGTTGTGTATAGTTTGTGTATAATACACTTCAACCGAATGAGCTCTGTATAAGATTTGTTGCTTATTTTGATTCTTTTAAATAACTCCACTGGAAAGTCATTGTAGTTTTTATTATAATAATATCATTGAAGCATTTTTTTTAATGTTTCTAACCTTTGTTTAAAATAGTATGTCTGGTGTATTTCATATCATAATCACATAAAGTCAGATAAGATTGGTGAAATTAGTTAAACTGGATAAACTTGGACGTAGTACAGACATTGTAGTAGTACACTAAGTTTTTCAGAATGTTCAGTGACGCCAGCCATTGCATTTGCAGGATTTGTGTTGGAAGGGAATATCTGGAGTCCAAGGCCCTTCAATATGTTATTGACAGCGGTACATTCTAATATGATCAACACTGAAACAAACAAACAAGAAAAAAACAATTAGGGGTTGGCCCTCACTGCATTACTGGAGTGCAAAGTGGTGACAGGTACGACAACAGTCAAGTATGTGTTTGAGATTCATATAATCACATGTACTGCAATGAAACACACACATATGTAATGTTGGTATATGCTGTGTTGCATAAATCTGAAAATGTAGCTGTCATTATTCTTGACTCTGATGTTTATTTTGCATACACAGCCCTTTAAGCATCATACTCCGTTTTTTTTTTTTTTACATAAAACATGGGGGAAAAACATAAATCCCCCCTCTGGTCGGTAAATGCTGATATGGCAGGCTGAGTGACATTTATCTTCAATCTAACTTTACTTTCTCAACAAGTTGACGTTTTCATTTTGTGCCAGTATATGTGTGCTTGTTACGCTTGAGAAATAAAAAAATAAAAAAATGCTCCTTCAAAGTTAGCCTTTGCCGTTTGCTGCACTTCTATGTATAGATCACAGGCAGCTTCTGAGACTGTTTGTAGCCAACATCTGAGCTACGCAGGTACACAGTGGGGGGCAGGGACTCATGTCTGCGCATCTCTACAGAGGTGTGTTTGTGAATAAAAATGTGTTGTTTTCTTCTATATCAGTCGCACCCCAGAGTAAATTAGTTGTACATTGTAAACTCTGAATGAAAAAAAAACTGTATTTCATTGTTTAAGAGTTCGAAATTCAGATTTCCTGAAGAGTGCTGAAAAGTTATTTAAGTTTCCGCAAAACACACATTGTATTCTTGTCAATCCATCCTTCCATTCAACCAGCTAATACTGTTGCTAAATCCCGTGTGCCTTACATGAGCACAGGCCTGCCTCCCATGCAATCTCTCTGTCTGAATGGTCAGGAGCAGAGAGATTATTATCATTCTTATCCCAGTGCGTGTCGTGGAGCTCTGTAGAGGTGGAGTAAAAAAAATCTTATCGACAGCTCTGTCTCTTTCAAGAATTTATCCCCAGGTGACTTAAAAGAGACTGACTTCAAAAGCTGGAGGAGTCGGCCTGGAGTGTGGAACACTGAGCTGACCAGCCAGATGCCGGTCTCCTTGAATCTCTCTCCAGCACCTCCACTATCTACACACATCCGGCCTTTTGATGTTTAGACTACAAAAAGTGTTCACACTCACTTTATTTGTTACTGGCTCAACTCTTTCAGCATGCAAAAAGTCAACAGATGTTCTTTTGTTCCTTTTGTGGTTTGCAGATGGAACTGGAATCTGAATTCTCCTCCCTTTTTGTCTAAGGAAATTACGATGATACTGCAGCTTTTTTGTGCATATTTTTAATTTTCAAAAGAGGATAAAACAGTTGTTGGACATATTTGTGGAAACAGCATCTAAGATCAAAAGCCTCTGGGTGGGTTGTTATCTCCATGGCAGTTGTTGACTGACATTTGACAGCCGGTGTAGCTAGACGCGCTGTCAACTTGTGTGGTGTGCTACTGACTGGAACATGTCATAGCCCTGTACAGCCGACAGACGTTGACGTTTTATCCCCTTTTTCAACAAGCCCCCATAGTGTTGGTTACGTACCTCCAATCAGCCTAGCTATACTCAGTTGCAACAAAAAACAGTTGAAAAAACAAGGTAAATAGTTACTCTTTCTCTTATGAATTTTGAAACCATGGAGGGTTTTTTTGCATGACGTCATCCTAATGTCTATGGGCTGAGCAGGAATGCTCGGGCAGAACCAGCAAGAGAAACACTAATGCACATGTGCAGTGAGAAGAACAACAGGTAAGCCAGAAAACTTTTTTGGCTTATGCTTTGGCCGAGCAATTTCCATTCAAGTGACTGGGCACCTCTTTGAGTCCGGTATAGTACATCAATGTTCCCTCTAGACAGTATTTTCTTTCATGTAAGAATGAAACACTAATGTGAGGGGCGCTGTCACTGCAGAAAAATAAATAAAACTAAAATGTTTTTTTGGTAAAGGCAATTTTGACAAGTCAAAAGAGACACCAAGGATATATACTGTATATTGATTTCTTAGCAAAAACTAATTTTAAATAACTCTCCCTCGCCCATACAGTACACACACAATCACAAGAAAACAGTCAGCTGTGCTTTTCAACATGTGCACATATTTGTTTGGTTGTTTTTTTTTCAGCTACGCAATTCTAGTTCAGCTTCATCACATTGTCCAACACGTAACTGTCATGAGGGGAGTATCTCTAGCTGGTGTTTGTAAACAAGAGTGCAGGGTGAAAGTGAATAATAAATTAAATGGGAATGTGAAAAAGAAAATAACAAGAGAACAAGGCAATAATGGAGGTTCAAAAACCTCTTCAGACTACTAACTTAAATTGGAATTTAACTCCACAGAGTGCAGGTTGTAGATGTTTATTTTCATTCAATTGTCAAGCGCCGCTGATGACAAGTTAACAGCCCTGCCACAGAATGCAAATCATGTTGGCTTTCTCATTTTGCTGGCAGGTGGAGTTCTCAATATGTCGTTCAAGCGAGGCTTGCTTCCACTACAGAGCCTAGAAAATGTATAATTGAAAACTCTGAAATGGTTCCATTGTCAGGCACTGTTGTTAAGTCCCGGCTTCAATGTCCGTCATCCTGACAAGATACCAAATACCTATTTTTAATACCTCTGGCACTGCAATGAAACATGCCATTTCCTTTTAAAATTGCCAGGATGAAAAGAATGTATGCTCTCATTAACAGGAGACAAACTACATAAAATGTATTCATCATACATGAGAGAATTACACCATAAACCATAAAAATGTGTATTCCTTAGCATCACCACAAGGAAGTACAGGATAATGCATCTATTTGCATCGACAATATCACATTACATGTAAGGCAAATGAACAAAAAGCCTCAGGAAATGGAGCCTTGACTAGGTTTTCTTTATGAGAACCACGTATTGCACAAGCACAAAACATAAAATACGATGGCGTACCTGGGATTCTACGCTATTGCTTTACAGAAATTCGGACCACTCATATATACGCTGCCTGCAGCCACAGGGATAACTGGCTCCCCTGCTGACAGTTCTGTGCATTTTAATCCCACTTACTGTCATGAAAATCTCGGCTTACAAGAGGAGACATAGAAATGCAGCATCAAGTGCTGAGGACTAGGTGTAATTCTCTCTGAGAGGAGAGAAGAGGGTGGCATGGCAAGTCTTGACAGCTCTGAGTGTTCTCTTAACATACACACTTGCCTTGACCACCTGCTACAACCTCCTTCTACTGTAGAGAGACAAACTGATAATGGTGTCAATGTTGAGGATTTTTTTAAAGAAGGAAATTCTCTGAGGCAGCAACTTGGTCATAGTCATTTTTTTCTTCTTCTAACAGACAACAGATGCATTTGAACAGTCTGGTGATCATGCTTTCTGATGCAGATCAGCCATCCGTTTTCTTCAGGGTATAGCTTTGTCTGTCGGTTGCCATTTTAGATCAGTTGTAATCACATTTCTGTCTTCTTTGAATGAAAAGCAGAGAGAAAACACCGCAGGCAGCACTTATGTAAATGTGTACGCTTCTGCCCAATAGTGCTAGGCCTCTTTTTCAGCATATGAGCTTAAGATTTTCAGTGCACATGTTATTTTAGCAACAGTTCAATCATATATGCTGTGGACACGTGTTTACATGTGTATCTATCTTGGCATGCATGCTTTGCTTTTTCTGCTGTTTTATCATTGATAAACACTTTCTTCACCACATGAACTTTCTTTGCTTTAAGTGACACAAGTGGCCATTTATCAAGAGCTGTGTCTTTTTAAGAGAAAGCATACTGCAACAGTCCATGTTCTACATTGCTAAAGCAACAGCTAAAGCTCTGAGCGCTCTGCGTTTTATTGCAATATTTGTACATAGAAGTCAAAATGGATACCATGCTTTTTTCGGACTGAGTGCTCTCCCTGTGCAGCGGATCAACATTTGTAATGACAGAAAACACACTGCATGTGCTATAAGCCAGAGGCAACCAACTACCCTCCCTCCCATCTTGGACCACACAAGAGTGCAGCAAGGCAGATCATATTTACATGTGTGGATGGGCTGTCTGTCTTCAGCCATGAATCAGACCATAGCTCCATAGCATTGAAACAGGGATATAAATGGCCTATGAGAAATCCACAAAGCACCTTTCAGGGTTTGGTTTGACAGAGATGGAAAACAGCTGGATCAAATATCTTTCACTAGTCATGGCCAGCTAATAATACACAGTTCACAGGAGAATAGTTTGATACTGCAGGCTGAGAAAGTGTATACATGAATGCCCATTTGCAAAATGCCCTGAGATTTTGTAACTATAGGAAAGAGCATTATCGTCTTTTCCATATTTGAGTGAAGGAAACTCGTTTTTTATCCTTGCACCCAAAAGAAGAAATGGAACAGGAAAAGAAAGAAATGATTGGATGAAGTGAGAAAGAACAAGTTAGGGATGACAAAGATTGACAACAGAGTAGCAACGAAAGAGATGAATAGTATGTTCAATTGTTAAAAACTGGATTATTGCCTCGAGGCAGCATGATGTCCCCATCTCTCCAAGGGAGCCACCCAGTTGAGATCTGTACATTCTGACACCCGCAGCTCCCTACATGCAGCCTCAGCATGTGAGGTCACCCACATCCCCAGTCCTTGACAGAACAACCAGTTTTGCCATAGACAACTTGGCTAATAGCGGCTTTTGTAGAGGCCACCATAATGAGGCATCCCGGTGAGGTAACAGCTTCGTATTGGTGTTGACGTTTGCCGTCCATGTGAATCACACAGTCACCATAATGCCTTTTGAAATCGTAACAGTCACAAGCAACGGCATGTCCATCAAATGCACACATGAGACTACGGCGGGTGTGTCAGTCTGTTTCTTTATTATTCTATATGTGTCGAGCCTCTGCGAGGAACATCTATGTCCGTGTCACTGTGTCGCTGAGCCGTTACAGCATCATGTGGCCTTGTCTAATTGTCTCACAGCATTTTTCTTACCATTCATCGCCCCTCAATAAAAGGGAGAGGAGACAGAGCCGAGAAGAAGGGACTGTTGGTTCGGCATTATATCTGTGTGAGAGATTCAGAATTCAAGGTTGGAGCAGCGAGCAAGAACAAAAGGCTGAGGTATGGTGAAACTGAAAGGGAAAGAGAAAGAGAGAGAGGGAGGGAGAGAGAGACAGACGTTCATAAAAGTAGATAAATAAAAGGGCTCTTGTAACAAAAAACAATCACACGTGTGAGGGTCAGTGTATTCACACTCCAGATTTTAATGAGACACAGATGTGTGTGGCACTGCTGTAGACAGTGCCTCCAGTGTGATCACAGAACAGATATCACAGAAAAGAGAGACGGAAGAGGAAAAAAAGAGCGGAAGGGGAGTTATGTTTCTTTTTGCTTTGAGGGGGGGGACAGACACAAGTTAAAGGCAACTATCTATTGGAGAACTCTATCACCTAATCACTACCCCCCCCTCTTCATTTCCCTCTTTGTTTGAACTCCTCATTTCTTGAATTTCCTTTTCTTCTATGATTAGTAGTGTCCTATCAACACCTGCCATATTCCTCTGACAAGTTGTCATTAAGAGAGAGTTTTGTTTTAAATTGAATACTGAGAGTGCTCTGAGACTGTTTATACAGTACCGTCAAGCTTTTTAATTAAGGTGGCTTAACAAACATGTTTTCCTAGAGAACAAAACAATACAGGTCCTTTCAGAGTGTCTCACTGTGAACTGTTGATAATGGCTGCAATGTATTGCCAGAAATTCACATTGGACAGCCTCGACATGGATGGTAAACATCAAAGAAAAACAGGCATAATAGAATCTCTTCCTGTAGGCTATGTGAGGATTTCATACGTGGGTGAGTGTACATACAATCTTAATCTACAGTGAAACAACAGTGGTGGGAAAAGTACTCAGATCTTTTACTTACTGAAAGTAACAATACCATGGTGTAGAAATACTCTGAAACAAATAAAAGAATACATTAATGTTGCATTAGTATCATTAATGGTGCAGCTGGTACAGGTGGGCTTAATTTCAACTACTTTATATACAGCCCCTTAGCTTGATCCATAATAATACATCAGAACTTATTAGTTGATTTGTATTTTGTATTAATAATACAAATCTGCAAAGTAACTAATGTTGTCAAGTAAGTTTTGTGGAGAAAAAAGTACAACATTGGCTTCCAAAAATGTAGTGGAGTAGAAGTATAGAGAAGCATAAAATTGAAATACTTAAAGTACAAGCACATCAAATTGCACTTGTACTTCTACTTAATCTATTTAGTTACATTCCACCACTGTGAAATAAGCAATCTCACTGATACAAGAGTGTTTTTCAGAATAAATCTGAGTCTCTGAATATAGTTGCAGAGCCATAAAAAAGATACCATTACCTTACTGGTTTATTCCTATTCCTATTTCAACATAAACCAGCTTCATAATCCTCCAAAAAAAAAAAAAAAAACACAACTTGATCCTCCCAATTGTATTAACATTTTAATTAATGCCATACTAATTCTAACTTCTGAGTCTGAACAGTTCACTTTGAGAAACAAACAGAGTTTTAAACAGTCGCACTTAATACTTTAGTGGGTAGTGGGAGTAGATGACACACAAATAGATGATACACATATTAAATTGTCTTTATTACAGCTTTTCATTAGCATGCAGTGCACTCGGCAAGCTTTCATGAATTCTTCATTCACTAGGAGATGTAATGAAGTCTTTCTTGTAATTTGGCCCATCAATAATTAGGAGACCTCACTGAATGGTCTCTGGAAATTGTGGCTGTGAGAAATCCTATACCATTAATATTGCATTGAACTCTTTCAGGCTTATTAGCAAGGCTAGGCCCTTAATGAGCCAATAGTCCTTAGTATTGTCAATATTTTATCCTTATGTACCTTTGTCAATTGAGATGGCAAAGCGTTAAGGTTAATGACCCTGAACATGAGGGTCAAGAAGGTAATGGAGAGCTGTTTTTGGCCATAAGAATATCTGAGTTAAAATGTAAAAATGTTTAAAAGATGATCTCTATAGAAGTTTGTAATTGGGTCACACTAATTGTGAAACACTTCTCAAACTTTCATATCACCTTCGCTGCAGTATGCAGTATTTTTATTTATTTTTTTTGCTGAACAGCTATAAGAGCAGAAATATTATCCTCTGATGTGGCAGTATGCAGTTTTTGAAAATAAACTACTGTTTTAAGTGTGAGGCAGCTTAATTTCTCCTTCACTTTCATTTGAATCTGGTCAAGATCCATATGGGCGCCTGTTCTCTGTCACACAGAAAATAAGTCTTTCATTTCCTCGCAGCCTTCTAATAAAAAAAAACTCTCCAAGTAATTACTGACAGAGGAGAGTCCAGGTACTGGCAACAGAGTCAGGGGCATTCATGCGCTCTTTAATGGCACCACTAGTTTATAAGCGTCCACCTACACACACCACTAATGGGCTGCACATAGACCAGTCATGAATATGCATTCTCACCTTGGCTGATAGTTTCAAAAAACTAGACCACAGAATGAAAAGGAACAACAAATAATGTCTCTCTGTAATTGGCTGTCAGCAAAGGTAATATGCAAATTTCGAGCCTTTCTACTCGTGGTATTGTATTGAATGGAGAGCTGCCTTTTGATGTGTGTGAATAGGCCTTGATCAGATGGCAGTCACTTGGATTAGACTGGCAGATTTACAAGCTGCTTCATAGCTTGCATGTGTTTTTTTTGTTGTCAGTTCTCCAAAACAAAAGTTTTGTTCCTGTACCAACGGTCTGCATGATAATGCCTTTTCTGTCCAAAGTCATAACTGAAATGTATTGCTGCTACAAAAAAAGGAAATTAAAAGCGGCTGATATTAAAGAGAAAGCACATTAAAATATGTGTGGTATCAGAAACAATTAAGGTGCTGGGTGACACAAAAAGCAACCATGAATTTGAATAACCATGACCATTAATCGTACATCAAACCCACCCTGAAAGAAACTTTTTTCATTGTAAGTCAAAGCTCTGTCAGCATACAATGATGGAAAACAATAAAGATGTTATCCTCTACACAGTACCCTGACAGCTATTGAGCTGTCATTATACGATCATGAAGTCATTTCCATGCCTAACTTGAAAGCATATTATTATGATTAAAAACAACAGTGAAATGTCAATCAATGCCATGCCATTATTGCCTCAGATTCTGTCTCTGGAGATACCCACATGCTCCAGCTTCATTTTTCTGTCCATTTTCTATTATGATACTATTACCATCACAGTGGGGGGCACTTTATTGCATGCAATCCCGAAAACCTGGGCAAAGTGTTTTCTTAAATGTATTCTCTTGGAATTCCCAGAGACGAGAATGATGTGTGAAATTTAGTAGTCATTTATCAACCATATTGGTGCAAGAATGAAACGTGATGTCAGGGGTCCACTACATTCATCCTCAGATAGTATTGTGCCATGACTGGTCTAATATTGGATTAAATCTTATACCATAATTTGTGTTATATATACATAGAAACTTTATCTTTTTTGTTATTAACAAAACAGCACCCCCTTGGGTAATAGGAGAGGCATGTCTTTCTTTAAGTAACATAAAACACCTAAAACTCTTATTTCTCTATAAGATGGTATTCATGGCTAAATAAGCAACAATTGAAGAGGTTGAAGTTGAAGTTAGGAAAAATACGTCCTTAGTTATTATTTATTAAGAATTTATTTCTCCAAAACTCAAACAATCAGCCTCATCAGACTATGTGGGTGTGGCTTGGTCAGATTTAATTGACAGTAGCATTTCCATGGCAACATAAGCGAACAACCACACAACTGTCATCTTATTGGTGCACAAAAACATGTGACATTGCTTTTTCCAACAAAGCAACACCCACTCCATACCAGTGAGAAGAACATCAACGAAACACAAATACACACATTTCTCATGGAAAAATGTTTTTTTTTTCCCATGTAGGACCTCATCGATCATAGAAAGAGACTGATAGAGAAAAAATGTTTTCAGGGCCTTTAAGGGCCGAGAAGGTTTAACCATCCTGTGGTCCACAAAACTAAATGAAAAGACACCCAGGAGGAGTGGTTTCAAAAATACATATATATTCCTGAAAGTAATAATCCCATTTTAAATAACTTTTGCTTACGGTACTTTGAGAGAAAATTCAAGGCATACTGTGTGCTCTGAAACTTTGCTGACTACACGGGCTTTACTGCGTGACAGTGGAGAAGACCTTGACTCGGACTCCAGAGTGGTTAAAGCTGCCCAGGGTGCATTCCTTATCTGCATATTCGTGGCTCTGCATTTCTCCTGATTTTCTACATAAAAGCATGGGAGCTGGCTAATCAGGCTTCCCAGGTCAAAGGTTACAGAGCTGGAGGAGAGCAGGATCCTCCTGGGAAGGGCATGTCCAGATGTGGTTTTCCATTCCTTTACATCTCCTCCGTTTTCTACCATACCTGCTAGTCGTGGAGAACAGCATGTGGACAGCTCTGCCTTAGACGGGCGAGAACGGTTAAGTAATCTGTTCACGGATACAAGAATTCTATATTTTTCTCCAATATGTTGAGGTGTTGAGGCTATTTGTGGAGTATATGTTACATTCACACACCACCACTTCAACAAAGGATTTATCATGACTGTTATTATTGTCAGTCAAAAGATTTATTATTTCATTCTATTGTGTTGAATGGGAAAAAAGATGGCTGTATTAGGGCTGCAAAATGTATCATGATAAAAAGTGATTTCCACTTCCCAATTTACATGATTTTCTCACTCCTGTTGTTTCTGTTGTTGTGTTACATGTCGATGGTGCAACTGAACAACACACCTGTTAAATGATTGGCTGTTTGCATGTCACTGGTATCAGCTCCGTTATCAAGGGATATGAGCCATATTAGTTATGTGCTTTCATGGCAGTTGGCATTTAATGCATTTAAGTGAAACTATCAATCATTCTATCAAACTATTTTCTGATCGCTACTGATGAAGTGTCTTTTGCCGGTGCATATCGCCTCCGTTTTATCGCCCAGGCCTAGGTTGTATTCTAAAAAACACATCATCAATTACTAAACTCTGTCTCTTTGATTTATAAATGGACCATGAGCAACATCCCCACACATGGGCAGCCTCTTCATCATCTTCAATTACAGGGAGAGGACATCTGTATCTGCAAACACATGCTGAGCTTGCCTGCTTTAAAACCCTAGCAGCAAAAAGCTGAGTATTTGGGATAAACGCAAACAAATATTGATACATATGGTTTGTGTGTGCAGTCTGTAGAGATGTAACATTGCTGACATAAGTACCACCAGGCAGAATGGGACCAAAAATCATGATTTGAGCTGTTTTGTGTCTGATTGCAGAAGCATGGCAGGCACGGGGGTGAAAGCTGAGGAAAGCTTAAGGCCAATACTCACCCACAACGTACTGCTCAGAATGAAATATATTCCCAATCCCGACTAACTGCATTATCCAATTTCCATGTATAGCAGTAAGAGATAATAAAGCCAGCAAATGTGAACGTAAATGCTCTGGTACATGATGCATAATTGCCCTATTAATTGCTTGTTTGCTGCAGAACTGTTGCTGGGCTTTGGTACAATATCTCAGACCTTGTCCCGGCGGGGTGATACTCCCCTCTTCTCCAAGCCTTTGTCGCTGTTCTGTCCTCTATCTTCCTTCCTGTAGCCTGTGTTTATGTACTGAGGCAGAGAGCAGCAGTCTCATCACCATCATTTGGATGAGAGATGGAGTCATCATCAGCCAAGTCCCATCGCATCGGCCCCACCACAATTGGAAGGAGGGGGGGCAGCTGTGTTACCATGGAGACCACATCAAATTGGTCAAAGTGAGACCAGTCAGGCCAGAAACTTTGAGTTGTTTTTATTGCATTTTTTCCCCCCTCTATGACCGCTCTGATAGCAGTGGTGGGAAGGGGGGAGGTGGGTGAAGAGGGGGAGTAAAATTGTAATGAGGCAGCTGTGAGGGACACCAATCTGCAGGGAAAGCTACTTTATGCAGAAATCCAATTTAAGAGATTGGCTTAGCGACTGAGTCATTGAAGGTAAATCCAATGGTAATTATAGGTAAATCAAAGGTGAAAGCATGCAAAACACTCCCGTACACAACTCTCTCTCTTTCCCTCTCTCTCTCTCCCCATCCCCCGTTATACTCATTACCACATATCACTATGTTGCTTACCAAAGAAGGACAGGGGCAGGGCGCATAGCATGAAATATAAGCATAAATGTGGATTTTAGCCTTCATGGCTTAAAGGGACTTGATACTCACGCATGCCCTTAATTTTGCATCATGCTTAAGAAAGTTCAGTAATTAAACAATAGTCTCTTATTTCACTGCCACTGGATAATTTAAACAATATAGTAGTAACACCTTTGTCCATACTAATCAAATTCATCCAGCTGCTGTAAAGCTAATGGGGACATTTTTGTCTTTCGATTGTGTTGGCATCTGACCTGTGAAAACAGCCCTGCCTTTTCTAATCACCCCCATACTATATCATTAACTACTGCTAAAGCAGGGATAATGATGATAGCAGAAGTGTGCCAACTCTCACACCTCCTGCTGGGTAAGCGCCAACTTCCCACTGGGAGAGGATGATTGTGAGTGGGAGGCAACAAAAACAGCCAAATCTTCATAGCCAAAGGAACTGATTTATCAGACAATAGCAAAGTAATACTAAGGACACAGGGTATTTTTGAGACTCTGACATATAATCCATGGTTTGACATTATGGAATGACATTTTAGAAGTAGCTTCCCTGCTTTCCTATTTGTTCTGCCCTCTGAGACTCACACAAGCAGTAATTTGTTAGATTGTAGATAGAGGGCTAAGAAATTGCCGAGCTAGCGGCTCACAAGTAATTTATCCTGACCTTTTATTTCAGGCAAAATCAATTTTCTGCTAATATGCCACTAATAAGGAGACACCTTTTATTTGTTTGGCTCTCAAACTGCATTGATGCTTTTAAGCAGGGTTGCATTTTGATTTGTTGACTGAAATCAGCCACTTTGAAATGGTTCACTGAAAGCTGTAAAGGTGAATGTTAATGTGACAAGTGCAATGAAACTGGTGCACAGCACAGGAGGACAAACACGAGGGAACAAGAGCACAGAAATTCTCAATCTGTTTTTTCCCTGAAAGCAGCACTGCATGGGGTTTGCAAGGCCACATAATGTCTTATATGTATACAACAAGTTGCCAGATTGAGTTTACTGAAAAGCTAAAGTTGGCACACCTGTGGAACATGTATACTCTTTTCTCCTTTATCAATTTGATGAGTATATAATGACAGGAGCATTAATGTAATTATAAAAATGTATATTACTGTACCTTACTTGGTTCTTGAAAAAAAGTAATAACTGTAACACTGCTGATTAGGTAATGTTTTATTTTCACAAGACTCATTTTTTTATATGTCAAAAGGGAAAGGTAGTGGCACTGGAGGCCTGTGGCGCTGCTTCAGTTTGTGTGTGCCGCCACCGCTTAGTGTCTCGAGGAACAATGAGTCAGTTACAGCATAACCCAGAGAGTATTTCAGTGCCTTCATATCTGTTTACTGTGCATTATCTCTTCATATTTGAATAATGTCTCTGTTTATGGTTTCATTCCTTGGCTGAAAGCTGTATTTGGTTACACCCCTTGGAAAGCAGAGTCAACCCTGTAATAAAAGAGAGACAACCCCGTGACAGAATAATTTATCTACGTTGTCAACATGGCCTTTATTCTTATTTCAGTCTATTTCCAAAACCTTCAAATGTGTAAACAGCGGGAGAGTTGCATTAAAAAGTCAATCAGATAGCAAATCTGATCACAGTTAACATTTTTGTCATACTTCCCCTGGACCGCTGTTTCTAGGGAAACCTGTGCATGTAAGCTGATTGGAATCTACAAGGCATGGGGAATACTGGGAGAGATGGTTGAATATGCATTGATACGACAATGCTGTGATCAACGTTGTGGGTTGATAGAGACTGATAAAAGGCAGTTTGAGACTTAGTTTATATGACAAAACAATCAAGTTGAGCCATAATGCACAATTTGCCGGCCATGCATGCATCAAAGACAGTTTGATGGGCCAATGATTTGGTTTCAAGGCAACCTGGTTAAAGGTCCAAGGGATTGGGGTGAAGACATATCAGCAGACCTGTTGTTAACTATTGTGTGATTTATTCGCTTCCTCTCCCTGGAGGAACATAAAGAGACTGTGAGGGCGATCCAGGAGGCCCAGCAGCTGTATTATGGAGATTTGAGCCACCAAAACATTCCTGCTAACATGCGTTGAGAACACAAATGCCAGCCTTGTACAACCTTGTATTGTCAGAGCCTCCCTCCTTGTCTGCATTTTTACCCTTCTCACTTACCTCCACTTCCCAATTTATATGTAAATTCCCTCTTTCCTTAAACAATTCAAATACGCACATCTATCCTTTGGTGGCAGAGACCCAAAAACCTTCAATAAATAGCCTGAGCCCTCACATGGAAAGCAGCCATGTGAGTCATTGCAATTTAGTACTTTAACTGTGGCCTTGTGAAAACACCTAATGGCACCTAAGAGTGTACATTTTCTACCATCTGTGGCAGTTTGTAACTAAAAATATTATATTGTACATGTTGTAACAACCAAAGCTGGCAATAAAAAAGAAATAGGAACAAGCTCTCAGTTAAACAAGTGTGTGCGTGCTACAGTACACAGCTTCCCTCCATCTACAATATACCAAGTGCAATTTTCACTGACTTGGCAGTACAGGGAAAATCAGGTGGCTGTAACAGTCAAAGACGAGGTTTCATTTTCCACTGTACAAACTTTTACCACACCAGTTAAACCAGACCTTGCACAATGTCAAGACGAGATCGGACTCTATCTATCTATCTATCTATCTGCTTAACACTCTACAGTACTGTTGATCTCACCCACTTCTATACATTTCTGTGAGAGATACAGTTAAGTGTGTACACTAACAGCACTTAAGCACTGCAGGAATAGTGTGTGTATTTGCACTGACACACATCCACACAAATACAATCACACCAGAATGGCAACTCCAAGAATTCCATTATTTGTTTCCTCCGAGGAGTACTCTACCCTAATGATCATTTATTGATACATTCATTAAACATTTATCAACATTAACTAATTGCCATTTGCTAGCTTTTAATGATTAATGACCCCCCTCCCCAATTAATGTGGAATTCTTTGTTTGATCACACAGCACTGCAGTCGGTGTAAAAGCACCTGTTAAAATTTCACTTCCATAATCTGCAACAAATATGCCTCTTTACGCATTTGTTTCTTCCGTTTTTCTGAACACTACAGTGGGAAAACAAGAGGAGAGAGGCTTCTAATGGGACTGTCCAAAAAAAGACATTATATTTGCAAGATTACCCCACGCTGAGCTCGAGGGCTTTGAGAAAATAACTTGAGAAGAAATTCTATGAGCTTGCGAGCTTTATTTGATGCCCTACCGCTGTGAGGTGAATGGCCAAACAATATTTTGATGGATATGTTTTTAAACTTTTCACTTTGGATAAAACCCCGTGGCTCAAACTGCAGCGTCTGTCAACAGATGGTGGTCAGAAGGCGTTAGGTTCATCAAGCATTTATATTTCACCACGTACAGAGAACAAGCTCACTTTTTAAAGCAAGCAGTGTTAAAACAGTGGGAAGTATTTGATTGTGCGTTATGTTCCACTAAGCTTCATGGTTTTGATTGATGTTCTGATTGTGGGGTTAAAGTCTTCATTTACATGGTCACCTTGACCACAAATATTCAACCCAAATATACATTCACATGATGTTGCACAATATAAGACCTAATTTACACTTGCAGAATATTTGAGTAATTGGCTGAAGAGCAGGGACTGGTGTGGTCTGGGTGCTCCATGGAGCGTTAAACGATGTTCAGAGGGTCTGCTGTGGTGTTGAGCTAATACAATTTGTTTCCTGTGCCTCTGCTGCTTTGCTATGCTGGATTAATTTTCTGCTTTCACCGCGCTCCCTCTATCCATCTGAAAGGGGGTAAGCCACCAACCGCCAACAGAAACGCAGAGACCAGTGTAGGCTCAGCACTCTGTTTTCTTACACTGCACAAGCACATGCAAGGGCACGAGTGCGCACATACACACACACACACACACACACACATCTCTGCTGTGTGTATGGTGACCGATTTGCCAAACGCTCCATTGCTCAAGCACAGAAAGGGATTAATATGTTGGCAGCTGGCCCTCCAGATCTCAGTTCACAACGCCCACCTCCTGTACCCTTCCTTCAATGCGAAAACACATCCTCAGCATCATCTCATCTACATTTGCCTCTTTGTCAGCATTCATTCTTAAGGGCAGACAATGAATCCCGCGGCTCAGATGAAGAGAAGAGCAAATGGATAATGCAGGCTGAGACGTCAGATACAGAATCGAGAGCAGCGCGGCGGTGAGAGGGATTTAGCAGGGGGAGAAATTCATGAGTGTGTGAAAAGGGGAGGGGAGTGGGGACAGGGATGCAGTAAGGACTGAAGAAAAAAAAAATGAGATGAGAAATCAGTGGGAGGTGGAGACGGATTCAGACGTGCTCGCAGATGAGGTGGGCCTCTGAGAAGCCAGGCTATGGGAACGAGGAGGGTGTGTGGGACAGAACCATGGTGCGCGGGTCAAACCCATTTACCTCTCTGTGCCATCAGAAGAGGCTATTGTTGCATAAATGGCGGGGGGCAGGTTTCCAATTCCAAATCTTAAATTCACTTTTGAAATCAACAACTGAGACAAGTAACCCATGGAGTGTGTATGTGTGTGGAAATACTACTGACAGCACCAATGACTCCTTCCCCTGAAGTACCGATGTAACACGCCTGTGGGGATCAGCATTTGCTCCTCCACTATTAAATATTCCCAGGGCGATTCATCACTGCATGTTTATCCTCACATTTATACACACTATATTACAAAAGTATTTATTTAAGGATTATAGCAGCAGAGATCAGGGGCCTTTATTGTAGCATGACTTACCACTGGCGACACACTTAAATTATGCTGTAGCACCCCCTGTGGTTATAGTAGCTCATACAGCTGGATTACTGTGTAAGTGCAACACAAAATGCTAGACAGCGAGTTAGCTGCTGCTCCACATAATATAATTTACATCTCCTCTGTGTCAGGCTGATGTACTATTATTTTTCTCATAAAAGGCTTAAATTATCACATCTTTTTGTAGTATGTAGGTGTATAGTGCCCATTTCTTGGCCTAACTCCTCACTGAGCAAAACACAAGTATCTATCCTTGATTGCTACTCATTATCATACACTTAAGGGCAGAATGAAGGATGGAGAGAAAAAGAGGATAATTTAATGCTGGATGACACCTCTACCTTTCACAGGCTATTTATGTGAGATCATGCTTTTGGAGTGTTTTGATATGTTATTCAAGTGGCCGGGTCTTTTTCTTCCTGCCTCTGCTCTACTCTCTAAAGTACTAGTATTTCGACACTGTTATCCCACACTGTGCAGCTGACTAAAAGGGAACACCAACACAGATGGACACAAACACACAAAAAGAAAAATAAATCATTCTTCAGTCCTATGAATGACACAAGAGGAGTCCTCTTTGGCTATAATGCTTGCATTTGAAATTCAGTTCAAGGATACCAAGATACTTCACTTGTAGATAACAGCTATTTGCATAGATAACAAAGGACTTTATCACTGCTTCAGTTTGCAGTCGTGCTATTGTATGGTGTCCACAAAGTCAGTAATGACAAAAAATTGCAAATACAACCATTTCTGCATGTACACATATGCTGTATTTCTCTAATGTACTTATTGTTCTGTGTGATCATAATACACTGGAAATACCTACAGCAGTCATCCCACATACCTTTGTAGAGCATCTAGCCCAAATCCAGAATTTTCCTGTATCTGTGAGTCTTAATGTGTCTTTTTTTCCACATGTATTCATCACATTTCAAAAGAAGATTGAATTGGTGCTTTATACTTAAATTTTGCACTTTGCTCCTACATTTCACAGGCACTCAACCTCTTAGTTAAGACCCAAGTTATTAATGTGCTGTGCTCAGCTAGTCACTCACACACACACACACACACACACACACACACACACACACATAGACTTTTGTGTGAAGGGCATTTCATAAAGCAGTGCATTATTGTTATTAGAGCATGGGCACTGTGCCCAGTTGCCAGTGCCGGGTTGAGCGGAAGCAGTCATTAAATTTAAATTGAGCAATATTTTCTTTTGATGCTTCAGGAGCTCATGTAGCGTGGATTCATACTGGCTTGGCACCACTCATTTATTTGTTGCATAAACTCAACTTTATTTGCTTCACCCATATGAATGTGTACGTTCATCACTGGGACACTTTAATAAACCTGATGCATGATGCTAAATTGCTAACTTATTAGCATCCCATTGATAATGAAGTTTATTAGTTGAATGTAATTTCTAATCTAAAAGGGTTAAACAAAGGTGCAGCTGCATTATTCAACCCAGCAGTTGTTGGAGGAAAATCAAGACAGTTTGGAAATAAATAAAGAAAGACACTGTTCATCTGAAAACATGCTTCAACATGAATGTAAATTGATGCAGGGATATAAACATGTGTACTGTATGTATGGAAACAGCTGCATCTTCCACATTCAAACAGCTCCTACAGTATGCAGCTATTCAACATGAGGCTGCAACGTGTATTATTAGTCCTGCCCTCCTCCTCCTCCTCAGTTGGTCCGGTTCACCCTCCAACACATGCCAATCATCTTCCTGTCTACTTAAATAGTCTCAAGCCTGAGGCTGAAGTAACTGGTGTATCTAAAGCCACCACAGGCTCTGACAAAGCAGACAGTCAGTACAAGCAATTGCAGTATAAAAATAAATACCAGTGTACCACGTTTTTGAAAAAGCATTGTCTTCGACACATTCTGCTTTAACACCTTTTTCTTATTGCTTTCTAACATTTGGTCACTTGGAATTTCAATGTTGGGTCTGGCTGGAGTTCTAACAAAATGTGCAAAAAAAACACTCAAGCAATGAAACATGAATCTAATGAATGTAAGGAGGACTCAAACTATTTCAACTCAATTTTAAAAAGCCAGATAGAACCTAGATCAGACATTAATATTGCAATATCGGACCTGCTAACAATACTACTCACCCAAAGGAAATAGAATATGTTCCAAAACAAAAGCATGGTGTATTACAGTAAAATAATTGGATATTATGTTTGAAGATGGTGCCCTGTTGATTTCAAAGAAAGTTGCTCAGTGTTTCTGACACTAAGTACATTTTCTTAACTGTTTAACAGCTTTTTTATTGTTGATGTTGTTGTTGTTTCTGGGCTTGAGCGCATCATGTGATTTCACTATGGCCACTATGTCAAAATTGCTGCATAGCCTGGTGGTTCCCGGGGGCCCAGTGAAAAGCCAATTTCAGAACACATAAAAATGCATGTCCTATTTATCTATTTTTATTTTGATGTTGTGTATTGCAGGTCTAAGTGTGCTTTAATTCCACGTGGTGTTTCTTAGATGCCAACAGAATCCTATTATCCATTCAGTCAAAGACTGGCAAAGCAGTTAACAGCGTGGCTCCTCTGCCCCTCATGCTTTGATCTTCCCTTGGCATTCTCTCAGCCTCAACCCCGTTTTCATCGGTGTGCATTAGCTAACAAAAGAGAGCGAGGAGAGGATAGATATCTCCCTGAGAACGGAGAGATCTCCACCTAGGGACTTCAAAGCAGGCTTTGAAGTTAGGCAGGAGACAGCAGCATCCACAGAAGAGAGGAGCCGCTCCACCACCCTACTATGCTGCGTCATTAACTCTTGACTGCTATTCAGTCTACTTAGTCATTGAACGAGGTGTGACTCCTCTATGGTGTTTTCTGCAGGCTGATCATTTCTTTACTAGAACCTGATTTTCTACACAAGGCTGTCTTTAAATTTTAGAACCAATCACAAAATATGTCAAGCTCTAAGAACATACTGTAATTTAATCAAATAATGAAGTAAAGCTGTCACAAAATGGAAAACCACCAAATTGTTTTCTTTATTTGCATAAAGGATCTTATAAAAGCATTTAAAACAAAAGTATTTGATACCTGATCCCTGCAAAACTAATGGCATTCCCATCTGCCTCAGCAGGTTTTGTGTTTAGTACTAATTAGCAAATGTTAGCATGCTAACACGCTAAACTAAGATGCTGAACACGGTTAACATTATACCTGCTAAACATCTGCATGTTGACAATATCACTGTGAGCATGTTAACACTCTGACCTTAACATTTAGCTCAAAGCACCACCGCGCCCACATACAGCCTCACAGAGCAGGTACTCTTTTAGACTAGAAACTTTATTTGCCAACTTTTATTGCAGTGACTTGTTTACTGTATGTAAAGCAGTAAAACAGGCAGAGAGAACACTCACTAACCCTTCCAACATCAATTCAAACTTTTCAACAGTGATACAGTTTGTTGTTATTCTTAAGGTGTCAGGCATTGTTCTCATAATGACCCTGAAGATGACAATGATGGTGACTACTAAGCAGTTTCTCTGCTAGATCTGTACAATTCATCTAGGCATTCTGACTATGTTTCTCAAGGTTGCTTCTATTTTTCTCTAATGAGATTTTCGTGAGAGTTTTACTTGTTCTCATTGGAGGTCTGAGATCCAGGTGTCATTTTTTTTTTTAGTTGCTGTTTATATGTGGGTCTTGCCAATCTGTTTTATAGATGCTTTGTGTTGGTGGTGCCTCTGTTTTCCCAACACCAAACAGAAAAATCTGTCTAATCTAACCTTTGGGCCAAACACTAAAAACAGATCCACCACCCTGGTACCGCTGGGTTTTGAATAACCTTTGCTATTGCTCTGTGAGAGTGTTTAGGGGTTCTGTTTGAAGTAAAGCTGGAAAATAGATAAGGTGCCTCCATAAACCAATCCCAGAAGACTTCTTTCTTTCTCTCTGGCTACTGCTCCACCTCCACCTTTCTACCTCCTTCCTCTCTACCTTCCTTCTTCTCTCTGACAAAGCAATAGGGCAGATATTGATTACCTCTGAGTGTGTGCTATATCTAGGAGTAATATGCATCTTACCAGCCTCTCTCCGAGTTACCACACATCCCTGTTTTATCATCAGCATCCCACAAGGCAATCCATCTCACACAGAGATGTTTTCTCCTTCATAAAGGGAGTTCTTAGTTATCGCTACTACGCAAAACTGCCCATCTAATGTGAGGTAAAACACTGTCATAATTACGGCCCCAAGCCTCAATGATATTTTTATGCCCTCAAATTTTGGTAATTTATTTGGGAAATGATGGTTGCATCTGCAGAGAAATTACTGTCTGGCTATTTCTAGGGGCAGATTTGCAAACGGCTTGCACCTACAAATGGAACAAACTAACAAAACAGCAATACAATAACCTGATGGTACAGTGCTTCCCAATATCTACATGACAGTGAATATACATGAATATGTTGATTAAAATCACATTAAGAAAAAAGTCCCAGATCAACTACTAAGCATATGTGCATGCTTAGTCATTGCCATTTAGCATTAGTCTCAACATTTAGTAATCCAATAAATATGAAGGGGCAAAGATGTTCTTGGAATTTAAGGAGTTTGGACGAAGCTGAAGTGAGTTACGTTGGTTCAGTGATTAGCATAGTCATCTCACAGCAAGAAAGTTCTGGGTTTGAAGCCACCAGCCAGCTAGAGATTTTCAGTGTACCACACATGCAGGTTAGGTGGACTGGAAACTCCAAACTACCCATATCAGTGAATGTGTTTGTCTGTCTATATGCATTATTTCTGTGATAGAGTGGTGTCCAGCACAGAGGCCAGGTTTTCACCTGCCTTTCACCCAACACACGCTCCAGCCCCCTGTGACCCTGGACAGGATAAGTGCCATACAAAATGTATAGATGGATGAAACAGAAAAAAAAACAGTCAGTGGTACCCCAAAAACACACAATTATTGTATATCAGAAATGAGTATATATTTTGGCTTTCTTACATACAGTGCTAAGAGAGACATATCTCTGTTTTCACACATCCAGCATGAAGTGATTGTGTGTGTTTGAAGGGATCTATCAAAGATAGAGGAAGCAATAAAACCTGGTTGTTCGTCTTAACAAGCAATAAGCCCAGAGAATTAGTAAAGATTTTCTCTCTCGTTTGTTCTGAGTCTTATTCCCACTCGGACCAAAGAGACGTGGTTGGTTCAGCCCAGGTGTTGATGAGTCATGTCATCCCAATTAGGCCAGCACCAGAAAGCAATCTGTTTTCAATTGTTATCTGAAGAAAAATAAGGGTGGAAAGGCAAGACAAAGCACAGAACGTGAACCAGAAGGAGGTGTTGATAAGCAGTGGACTACCGAACAGAGAATCATTCCTCTAACGTGCTACCACACAGTGTAATCGGGTTGATTGAAGAAGGGAGTTTATTTGGCCTGTGCACAACAGTTAAGTATTAGTGCTTTGAATATGGCCAAATATTCACAATCTTTTAGGGGAATAATCAGCTGGCTGGCCAGTCCTTTTGGCTATATATTTGATGTTGTAGTATCTTAGGTAATGTGCGTGATTATCGTGAATGTTAACAGATAAGATAACTATTTGTTATTATTAAAAAAATGCATCTTTATAATAGTAAATCACACTTCATGAACTAGAAGATCTTACTTTGTTGAGTCTTTTGAAACAAAAAGAAAACAACTGCAGTGAAATATTTTGCACCACCAACAAGTTTCATTTAGTTTAACGTGAAATACTTCAGTTTAAATTCCTTTACAGTATCAGTTGTTATTCAAATCATTCAGCCGACCGTCTGGGGCTTAAAGGGTTCCATTAAGTACAAAAACTTTAACAGCTCCATCAATCATCACGCTGATCTGATGGAACTCATCAATCAGAAGAGTAACACATTATTTCATTATTTCCACTATACGTTATATAGAAAATAGCTTCTTGTTTTCTTTTAGACAATAACCCTGATAATTGGCAGAAGGTGAATAGCCCCTTCTTGAAAAGTACCACAAAGTATTAAATATATAGTGTGTAATCATAATAAATGTAATCCTTTTCATCCAGTATTATTCTTTAATCTTCTTTAATAGGGATGACATGTTCTTTATTTTTACTGCCTCATCTTATTGTTGTTATTGTTGCTTCTGGCTGGTTGGAAATGTGTCTGCTAAGAAATGGAAAACAAACTGAACACCACAGTTTCCTTCCTTTTTACCTGTATATACTGTATTTGGCTGTATATATTTTTCTATCCTTCAAGTAATGTCCTTGTATTTTATTTCCAACCTTGGTCTCACTTACATTCACAGAAGCAGGCCAGATGGGGACTGGCAGGATTAGGTTTCATTTATGTATGTGAGTAAAACGAGCCATTTCCACTTTGGCCTTGACTAAGGTCTCCAAAGATTATAAACCTTCAGAAATAGACAAAAGATGCACTCGCGGTATGCACTGAAATTAATTAGATAGTTATTCTGGACGGTTGCCACTGCACTTCTGTGAGTGTGTTTTTAATTTTTCCTGTCCTCCTGGCGGAGTGGAATAACAAATAGACAATTTTGCATTCACAGCTTTGCTCCCTGTCATATAACAGCCACAAATGCACATTTTAATAAGGCAAAGGACAGGTTAAAACATTGTATGTGGAAACCACATACAATGTGGATAGAGCAGCAACCTTGTTAAAAAGCACCTGGTGTCTAAAGCCACAAACTATGCCACACATTATGCATTATTTTCAACTTTGCCTGTACCCTTCTCGTTTCTAATTTGAATCAATAGTTTGTAGTGTATAAATTAAGACTGTATTGAAGGCAATGTTGCAGCATGACACTCTTGCTCCAGTTAACACTTTACCTGATGTGCACTTAGCGGGACCTCAGAAAAGCCACCACCTTGAATATTCAATCTAAGTGTAAACACTGAGGCACTTTGTAGCAACGCTGAAGCCTAAACAACACTTGTCACCTTCCTTTCAGGCGAAGCAATCAGTCTGTTCTTGAATGATACAGCAGCCTTTAGAAAATGCCTCAGGTGTCACCTCTTTTCTGGACGGTTTTAGCTCATATTTTGGGTATGCCATGAATAAATAATGCAAGGCTTTTATGACAGTGACAGCGAGGAGTCAAGCCATGGCTGAGGGGAGAATGGGAAGGGCGTATGTATGTGTGTGAGAGATACAGAGCATGCATGTTTGTGTATATGTGTGTGTGCGTGTGTGTGTGTGTTTGTGTGGAGTGTTTAGTGGATGCAGCTGGACTGGATGTATTATTGATGTGCTGTTAGCACTCCCAGGGAGTTGCAGTCTCATCAGAGTTTGCCAGAGGATTAACAGACTCAAAAAAGCAAACCAGGGAAACAGAGAAAAGGCACGGAGCATATCCCTCATCCGAATCCCACCGCCCTCCTCCTCTCCCTCACAGAAATGAGCCATCATTTAAAGGCAAAAGGCATTATCTTCATATGACACATGTGGCTGGGTCCAATACCGTGGAACTATTGATTGGTTTTGATTTCATTTGACAGCCTGCTACTGGGGTACAGTTTTCAAATGAAGCCACATTTGTAATGACTTTCCCCATGATTACACAGTTGGCACACTTAGTTGTTTCTAGTTTGTATGTGCCTTTCCTGTTTACTAAATGTCTTGTCCTTCTTCAATCAGGCATGCAATATGGCTGCACACACACACACACACACACATACAAACAGTGATCTACAGTTCAAGTCCAGTCAGTGTATCAATGAAGGCCGCGTTCCCACCCTGCTTCCTGTCACCTTCTATTACGGTTTCATTAGGCCGGGGAGAAGCACAGCCTGTGGATGGATGGATGGAGGAGCGCTATTCCTTTTCTAACTCACCAATCAGGGCCAGACAGAGCACCACAGAGACTCATACATCCACCTGCTTCACTCTTCTCTTTTTTTCTTTCCCACTTTGTTCATTTGTCTCCCACACATCCTCTCAATTTATGTCTGCATTTTTATTTTCCGTAATATAATAGAAGTCACTGTATGCAAGCCTACAATATGTTTAGATATTCATTTGGTGGCAAGTACAAACAAAATATCCCCTTTGTTCACAGACAAGTGCAACAATTGCAATTTACAACAAGACTAAGAGTCTACAGCCGCGCTAGTGTCTCTGTGAGGCTGTATTTAGCACGGCAGTGCTTTGAGCTACATGCTCGGCATTCTCACATGCACATGCACAATGACAATACTGACGTTTATGGTTTACCATCTTACATTAATCTGTTAGCATGATAACACTTACTAATTAGTACAAAACAGTACAGCTAATGGGAATATAATCATCATCACCTAACGGTGGCGCTTGAGGAAAAATCTGAAAATCCCCAAAGTCAGTAGGCTTCTTCTGAGGGGAACTTTCTGTACAATATATCATAGCAATCTGTCCGATAGTTGTTGAGATATTTCAGTCTGGACCGAAGTGGAGGACTGAGTAACTGACAGTCCCTAGAACAGTGATACTCGACTTACGGGCCACTAATTCACAATGAAAATAAACTGATTCACACTGGGAATCTTTTTGTACCAATTAGTAAATGTTCAATAATGTCCCTTGGCTGTTACTTGGGAAGTTGCATGTTAGCAAATCAGCGATCTGTGCAGTGTGCAGAAGCTGTGACACTTGATTTCTGTATGCCTGACCTTCTCTGGGCACGTGGGAGAAGTTTGTTTTTAGGGCTTTCTGCTAGAAAGCCTTTCTGATAGAAAGACAGGACTTTCACCCAAGAGACTGCTGTTTGTGTCCCGTGTGAAGTCATTGTTGACTTATTATTTGAACCCAAACCATGATCTTTTCCTAAACATAACCAAGTAGTTTTGGTGCCAAAACTGCGACCATTTCACAACATTAACCACGTGTTAGAAAGGCTGTCTGGCAGAGAGGTCTAGGGCCTATTAATGTTTGTTTATGAACTGGCCTGCTGTCACTATGCAAAAGAGCCCCCTAGGCAAAACAAGTTGAGTGTTCCTGCCCTAGAGCAATGCTAACATGTAAAAAAATGCTACATTTGTCAGTTCTCATCTCTGAGTTATTGTGAGGGGGCCCTGGAGTACCCTGGTGATGACCTTGAAACAGAATTTGTCTATCTGATGTGAGATGATCAGTGCTTCACATTGTCTTCCTTAAATAGTATTAAGCATTTTAAGGATAATAGCCTGTTTGAAACATATGTGCACATGTGTGTGAGAGCATAGATATTTGTGTACACACACACACACACACACACACACACACACACACACACACACAGGCAAAAACAAACTGACTTTTTGTCCACGGGTGTGTAAAGCTCCAAGGTGTCTCAGCACAGCAGGAGAAATATGTTCAGTGTGGGGGCACCTTCAGAGGGTTGACACAAAAGGCAGATCTCAGCCTCCTGCCAGGCCCAACTCGAGTAACCTGGGAAGATGGAAAGGCTTTAGAGGGTGGGGTTCAGTGCTGGAAATCCACCCTGAACCCACATTAAAGACTGACGATGCCAGACCGCACCAGCCTTGAAGATCAAATAGAGCGAAGATGCAAGCTGTGAAGCAAGAAGGTTCTGCCATGCCAGTGTTTAATTATTGACATTTCCAGCCCTGCAAGTGAGTTTTGTCAACTCAGCAAGAGAAAATACACTTACATTTTGCTTTAACCCAATTAGTTTCATCACACCAAGGCTTGTCTAAACTGCAGTATGATGAGCTAGCTGTAAATAAAGTAGAACTGCGGTGCTGCTGGATGAAAGATACCAACACTTTATTTACATACACTTTGAAACTATGAATAAACAAAATGGAGGAAAACAAAGTTTCATCACAGGAATAAATGCATATATTTTTGTACAATATGACAGGGACAGGCTGACATTTATGGGTGGCATATTTATAGTGCCGGCATTCTTCTGAAAAATATGAGTGCTTATCAAACATCAAGCCCCTAACATGTTCTTTTAGATGTGTGCAATCCTTTTACTCCTTGATAAGCTGTATTCTGTCAGTCAGAATACTTAAGACATTGCCGTGTTTGTGAAAGAATCCCCTCTAATAAATGATTGAAACGGCAGCATCAGAGCCTTGGACACCATAGATACAATGTCTTTGCCTCTGTGCTTTTGACTGACAGCTGACAAGGGTTTCCTCACATGCTAGGGTCTAAGAAGCCCACATCCCAGGGCATCATAATCCTAATATAATTCTCTGTGCTCTGTAAAAGCCTGTTGCACTCCAAAGCAAATCACATTAAGGTGCTATGGGTTTTAGACATGTGCCTTTATCCCACCAAGCAGGCACAGTATGTGACCAGCTCATGTGTCATTTCCTATAGACCGCAATCTGACTGACATCCAGGGAGATGGAAGTTCCCTCCCACTGCTGCAGCTGAGAGCAATGGGAAACAGAGCTGTGGCGCTGTACTTCGGTTCCCCGACCATGAATGTGGTTGCAGCAGCAGTGGAGGAGATGGGAAATTGATTACTTCAAAAATGTTTAAAGACCACGGCTAATATGGGACTGAAAGAGAAGGTCAAGCAGCAGAATAAATATAATGCGCTCCAATGATAAATGTGGAGTTTCCGTTTCTACAGCCTGTTTTGCCATGAATCTTCACCAAATGTAGGGATTCCCCAGAAGGGTTGCCATGGACAGGACTTTGACACTGGTGGGGGGGTTGGTGGAAGTGCAAAGTGGCATACACTGGAATGACAACACAGATACCTATCACTGTTGGTAATCTAGTTTAAATGCCTTGCTGAACACTGGTTGAAAAAAGCATGAGGTGTCTCCAAATGAGATCACCGTCTTCCTCCTATATTAAACTTATATTGAAATATTTATTACCCTAAATTGTCCAGAGAGAGAAGTTTCTCTGATTAGCACATCAATCTATGAGGAGACTTGCGAGCTGATCAACTGAACCCCTTGTAGCCTACAAAGCACACAGGGACATGGAGGGCTGTCTCACCATGGTAAATATGGTAAATCTACAACAAACTAAAACCACAGCTTTTATCTATTGATATATCTCACCTTCTCCAGAAACTCCTAGACCTCAAGGTTAACGTAAGCCTTCATAAGATCAAAGCATTCTTAAACAATCATCCCCAAAGAGTAATGTACATCATAAATCATAAAAAGTTTTCTTGTTTTATCCTCAGGACTGATTTGTATCATGCTGTATCACCTCCGGTTCTTGTAGTCTACACAAATGAACTGAAAATATAAAACTCAACCAGCGATGAATGAATGTTTCTAAGAAAAGGAGACAACAATCTCAACAGGCTGTGAGATTGTATGGTACATCTGCTGAGAGTAAATTGCTTGGTTTTGTCAACATTTATTACGGGTTGATTTTTACAATTAACACTAATTTTATTTGTACAAAGGCAAACCAATAAATATTTGAATCTGAGTTGGTTTGGTGTCAGTATGGCTGTACTACAGAGTCTATGTCAGTCTGGAAGACAACATTCAAATATTGATTCTCAATATTTATCCATGGTTTAGCAACCTTAGCACACAAGTTGCAGGAACCAGTTATAGCCAGAATTCTTACACTGCTGGGAAAACATTACAGCTGCTGTTGAACTTACATGATGTAACCATATAGAAGAGGTGTCAGGCTGCGAGTGAACGTTGTCTTCACCCATATCTAAGGACGCCCTGTAAGAGCTCTTACAGCAGTCAGTCATTATATGATTTGAGCAAAAGCAGATTTTGTGTGTATGAATTTAGGAATGTAGGCAGGTGTCTATTCTCACTGTATAGTATTTATAGTAAATATTATGCTCTGTTTTCATGCATATATTGTGATGAACCTTACCGTCCCTGAAGTGAGGCTGAGGGCACATTTCTAGCCATAATAAGACTTCTAAGTTGTATTCTTTCCTTTAGTACGGTGTTTTTTTAAAACTTCACAGCTTCCTTGAGCATGATAACATATACGTGCAATATCTTTAAAGTACAAAGACCTGTATAGTGACCTCTGCCGCTGTTCTTAAGATCAAAATAAAAAGAGAAGAAGAGCCATTAGAAAGAATTGATGGAAACAGCCATCATGATACCATGCCACTAAAAGAAGAAAAGGCTGACAAATAGCCTTCCTGCTGATGCATGGCTTCTGTTGAAAGGACACTTTCCAGTATTTTCCTGAAAGTTTAATGTGTGTTGTTGTTATGGCCATATAAATCGAATGAATCTTAGCAGTCGGTCACAGTCTGAGAAAATTCTGGCCACCTTCTCCAGGAGAATGATGTCGCCTAAGGGTGTCGCTGTCGAGAATTATTACAGACAAACAATTATTGTTTTAAGTCATTCGAAACAAGTCATATGATCAGAAAGACAGTGTGCTGTTATATTAGTTGGTAAACAGGACAGTTTCACTCACTTCTTATTACAGTATAGATGACTGCAGGTTTCAACATGTACCATTTAACAGCCAGAATAACAGGAGGACTGACAAAATGATGTCATTATCTGTGGCTGATTAAATGGCACATTTGTGGTTCAGTCTGCTATGAGTCAAATCAATAAGTACAAAGGTTTTCACAGACAAAAAAGAAACCCTCTGTGTAGTTACTGTTGTTTAGTCTTACTTTGCCACTATATTTCTATGTAAATGTATCACTTCATGGTAAGAGCAGCCTATGCGTCCACAGATAACTACATGAATTTGTTGTAGTTGTGTAACATCATGCTAGTTATAAAACTTGAGAGATTTACTGTGGTTTATTGTTACCGAATTCTAAATGGTGGAAGCAGAGAATGTGTGAAATATTTTCTTTAACATGTATCTAGAGTCTTTTGTGGTGACTTGCCTTGCTGGCAAGATAACTCATCCATGCTAACCACATGTTTTTTGTCAATAGGACTTTTCTATTTGCAATCACTGCCCCCACTTTGAACCCAAACTTTAATATGTGTTTCCTGTTTGTTTATTACAAGTATTATTACGTTCTGTAAATGTACTCATGCCATAAAAGTTGAAATTGCAGAAGATATACAGTATGTTCTCATCATTGCATTTACAGTTACTGTCCACTGCTGCTACTGTTCTTAACATGAGCCTCAAAAAAACTGTAATTATAGAATGTTTCAGCTCAGTCATGACAGTACAGTACGTATTAAGCTTTATTTTTCTACCTTTGCCCATTTTGTTATCCTCCAGAAAAAAAAGAAAAATTTACAAGAACATTTCAAACTGTCAGACCTTAGTGACCTCGTCCATGCCAAACTGTTTATCCTGCATCTGCATCAGCTTAACCTTGTCAGTCTCCAGCCTTATTACCAACTCTGCTTATTCCATACATTACTAGTGCATGCAGATGGAGAATGTTCAGCAAACTCAGCCAGGCATAACTAATCACTCTTGCAGATTGGTTCTTGGTTTTGACAGGTAGCTCTGGTGGCTTGAGTGTATGATTATGTGCATAAATATCAGTCTGAGCACAGGTTGCCATTGTCCTCAACTGGTTCTGTAAAAACAGACTCAGAGGCAAGGTCATGACATTAACCCTCATTTTTTTTCTGCCTGCTGGACATGTGTTTTAACTTTCTGAAAAACAATGTGAGAAGTATTGTGAAATAACTTTTTTCCCTGGGGCAATAATTTACCTTCTTCCATCCTCTCTTTGTAGGAGGTTTACAATGACTTGAGTGTTTTATGTTTGAGACGTAATACAGTCATTTTATTTCAGCTACAGTCCAATCATCCAGCAATAACTCTTAATTTTCAGACATCCACAGTGTAATAGTAGAAGAATTCAAACTAAAAGCATTTAATCATTTTTCTTTGAAGAATTGATTTGATTAGTCTCACAGAGTGATTGTTCTCCATACTATTTCTCCAGAGTTTTGGGTCGAACATCCAAACCCAGACACAGATAGAGTGGAGTTGTTGTCATCGTTGCCTTTAGATACAAGATAGAGACTGTTGCTGTCTCATCTTAGGCAGAGACACTATTCCAAGGGGAGACACAGGTCTACCAGTCCGTTTTTCACTGCAGAGTGGCTCCTCTTAGTATGGCTCCAGCCTGACAATTCAATCCACTGTTCGTTTTCCGAGCCTGGCAGCAAAACCACATCTGAATGCATGGAGTGGTCTCTGCAGCCCTGACTGTAAATGAGGCCCAGGCATTGTTGTACATCACATAAAGACCAATGGGAGAGAACTCAAGAGTTTTCAATTATTAAAATGCATGGGAGAATTTCTGAGGTCTCACACTTTTTGTATGTGGGTGTATCTACTTATAAGGAAGCTTGGCCTGCCAAGGTTTTGTAAAAAAAAAAAAGACATGGTGTCTTTACCCCTTGTTATGTTGCAATTCAAATTGGCCCTTCCAGTCTCTTACACTGAGAAAGTGTATTCCTTTCAACCGTGTGCCTTCTTTGTTTGCCTCAGTGTAATGAACTTTAAAAAAAAAAAGAAGGAATAAATGTCTTCTTGAACTGAGCTCCCCCAGTGTCTTAATATCACAGAGATAATCTTTGAGTGAATTTGACCCAGTAGTAGGTCTATCTGTTGCAAAACATTTTCCTACAATATGAGAAGACCTTTTCATTTCCTGACTTCTATTTTCCTCCTTTTCTCTCACTTTAGCAAATTTCAATACATTCTCTAACAGCAGTCAATTTTCGGTGAGAGCAAAATAGATAAATAGAGCAGCTAATGTGGGGGTCCTAGCATCATTACACTCCCCCAGGATCATTTCTGCACTGCCAGAGGTAGAGGTAAGGTTCTCAGAATGCCCTAAAGGTAATTGACAAAGTGTAAAATACTGTTAGTCAGCTGCCAATACAGAGCTGCCTTAAAGCTGGTCAGTCACATGGAACTGTGATTAAACAGTGATTTTCTTCACGTTGTCCACCCATGATTACAGTTGATCTGCAGTATCGAGAAAACGGATCATTTTCTGCGGTTTGAAGCATGGCTGCCTTTTGTGATTACTATCAAGCTGTAAATTATTTAACCAGGGTGTGTCAGCATCTGTGTACAAAAAACATGATTGTCATCATCCTTACATTTCCATGACACCTACTCAAATACACATTTTTCTCACCAACTCAAGCTTCTCACTATCAGAACAATGCCACCAGACTACACATTGCAAATCCAATTTTCTTATCCATCACTCGTGAAATGTAAATGACACGTGTCATCATGACACACCAAGCTGACTTGAACACACTGCAAAGACCACAGTTAACAGCTAGCTGACATGCACCCATTCTGTTCCTGCGTGAGAGGAAATTAATCTGCTGAATTTCAGTCAAAAGGCCTAGCGAAAAGTTCTGGACACCCTGCAAAAACTGCATAAATGGTTGGGCACACATGGCCCAATGGCACCAATGTGAGCCAGTGTTTGTGATGCTCAGAAAACCTACTCATTCATTTTACAGCCTTTCCTTTTGTAATGACGGTGCATGTGGGAAAGTTGTTTTGGGCCTGTGTGTCTACTGCAATAGCAAATGTGGCCACTACACAGCCCAGTGCTGTTTCTGGGGCCGGGGTTACATGTTGACAATAACAGTATAGTCAATGCAGGTCCTCACAAATACTGTAATGCTAGCCTGTCCGTGTGTGTGTGTGAGGTATATAGTGTGTGTGTGTGTGTGTGTGTGTGTGTGTGTGTGCCTGTGTGTTTATGGAAAATCTTTAAAAGCAAAGCATGGCACTCTGGAGAAACCTGATTAGGTTTAAGTTGAGCTCAGAAATCAAAATTAATTTGGGAGATGCTCCGGCTCTCTACCATTACCTGAAGCAGAGCCATTTAGTGAAGAAATAGCTACTCAGCCCCACAACGTGCAACGTTAATCTAAACCAAGCTGATACAGGCTTTCTATCGGTTGCTAGTGCACCACTGATGTGAGGTTCTGGTATGTGAAGTAATTAACATCCATAGCTGTATCATGGGGAACATTCCTCACTGTCATGAGTCTCTGAAAGCAGGTTATATACAACTAAATAGGACATTACTCGGGCTTCAATGACAAAAGAATTCATTCTATAGACATTTTCTCTTTTAAGCAATCAATACTTTGCTCGAATGTAGTCTGAGGTTGTATGTTTTAAAAGTTAGTCATTAGGGACAAATAGGTATTTATGTCTCTCTGCCAGTCATTCATTAGCCAAATGTACACCCATTTGAGAGCTGTGTGTGCCTGTGTGTGTGTATGCATACATGCATTCACATATGTACTATACTGCGCTTTTGTGCTTTGGCATGCAGTGGCATATTTACATTATTTTCCCCACAGGAATTGGGTTTGAGAGAGACATGCTCCTTTGTACTTGAACACTAGCTCCAGTGGGACTTGTGCTTTTAGTAATTCTCTCTTATCTTCTTTTACCCTTTGTGGTGACATGTAGGGTGACATTTTCATTTGCTAAACTTACCCAAGTAGCACACAGATACAACTGAAGTGTTTTACAACAGGACAAATCCATAAACAGGGTTAGAGATAACTATGCAAAGGTGACATTGTACTATTTATTTTATCTAGTTACACTCGTGAGCACCTCCATTTAATGACAGATGTCTCAGTGTTAGTTCACAAATGGAGAGCTAAAACCTACTGCCTCAACAACCTAAGGCTTGTGCTTAGCCAAGGACGGTTTGCCTTTGGAGTGGGCTGTCTTAAATAAGAGCAACTTGTGTTGATACTGTAGTAGAAATCAAATATTTTCTTTGTGTAACTCACTCTACCAAGGTTTATTCATGATACATCCTTTGATTATTTGTGGGCTTAGGCACACATTAGTTTCGATGTGGGTGTCCACATATCCCCTAGCCTTAATATTAAGCTCAGTAAGCCAGCCTTTACTCCAAAGATTCATGATTTCAAAATCAATCTGTTCAACTTCTCCAATGTGTATAAAATCTAGTTATGGATGGATGAGACATAGTCAGGGATGTGATATAGAGGGATATTTGGCCGATCCCAGGACCTTTTTTACAAACATGAACAAAACACCCATCTCCAACCGACATCTCACAATATTATGTCCCATAGGTCCCTCACTATCAGCCATATCATCACAGTCCTTGCGTCATCTCAAATCAGTACCAGCGTTATGAGCTGAAGGTTTCAATTCCAGAGAAATGTCCATTCAGCAATACGTTATAAATCTCCTCTGGAAGATAGTCCAGATGTGGCCTCCTTGCATTCAGAAATGACAGATCATTACCATTACCAAGTATGGAACTAATCCTTTCGTATGGAAATGTATTAAAGATCTCTCCATACCACGAGGTAGCAGAGGGGTTACCTAGATCCATTTAAGCAGAATACATTTCCCTGCCAGAAGCAAGAACTTATCAAGCAATTAATATTTCAGACAGGGAACTGACACATCCTTCCAAGCTAAATTCAGCAGGAAAAGTTATGGACCTTTTTTCTCGATCGTGATTATAAAATACTTTTGAGCTTCTTAGCAGTTCCAAAATCAGATATCTACACTGCCAAAAAAACACAAAAGTATTTTCCTTGTTTCCTGTTACATTTACACACAGAGGAGAAAAATGGTGATCCAATTTGTTCTGGTTAATGGGAGTTACATGTACCTGTAGTCGGTGACGATTTTCAAATTTCCTGTCGGGTTTCCCTTTATCTATTGCAAGTCAGGAGTGTCCTGGAAACCCGGTAGTGGAATGCAAAGTCTGACTCACCACTGGATTTGATTCCCCATCTTCCTGACAACTGAGCAAACTCCATCCGCTGAGGGATGGCGCTTGATGTGTGCTTAAACGCTCTGGAAAAAGTTACTCTGGCATGAAGTTTCCTTCTTTTCTGTTTTTGTCAAACTACCAGGAAGAAATTGGGCAAAGTGGAAGAAAATGTGGGGTTGAATGTTCCCACATTCCATTAAGATTGCACAAGAATATTTCAAATTTAAATTCCTGACCCTGATTAAGTAAAATTACTCTCTACCTTGCTGTTAGTTCTGTAGAGACGATTATCATTACAAACTGTAACACCGTTTTGAGGATGCTAGTTTATTCAGTAAGTTGAAAACAATATAACTGCAGTGAATGTTAGCTACTTCATTAACTGCAACATTGCGCTTACAAATTCATGGCACCTTCGCCCCATCACTTAATTCTGCACAGAAGAATGTGTCAAATTTCACTGACTTCAGTGGCTTTTTATGTCAGGAATGATAACAAGATCTCTTCTTTCCGACATAATAGATCTGTTTGTTTTTAACCGGTTCAGAATTCTTCAAAGGAAATGCAAGAAAGGCTCTTTAACATCCTCATTACGTTGATCTCTCCTGGCAGAGGGAAAGACGGAACGTGACAGAGGGGAAAATGGAGAAGAATAAAGTGGAATGAAGTAGAGTAGAAGTGTGTGTGTTGATGTGTGTGCGTGTGTGTGTGTGTGTGTGTGTGCGGTAGGTGGGTTGGGAGTGAGCGGAATGAGATGGAGTGAGATGGAGTGAGACAGCGAGAGCAAGAAAAGTTGTGGAACAGGGAATTTGCAGTAAGCTAATGAGCGTACCAAGGGGCACATTAGTTATTTATTTCCTGAGCTTGTTTCGTTAAGAGAAGGGCACAGCAATTAGCTTTGAGGAGATGACATCCCTAAGCGCCCTTGTGCCTGGCTGCGACGCAACACAAGAGCCCTGTCTGAAATGCTAAACAACCTGTAGGGCCTGGCGCAAGGGGGAAGGGAAATAGCATCACACATGTGACCTGGCGTGACATCTATAAAGCAGTGTGGCCAGCTGGAGCTACATTATGTGGGAGTGAGAGAAAGAGATAGTGGCTGGCTTGAAATCCACCGTACCTCAAAAAGAGAAAGGTTACGTGGACTGATGGCTCAGAGGATGTAGCTCTGCATAAGAAACAGGGTCTGACATTATTGTTTCTCTTTTCACATTTTTCTCTCCCTAGGAATCTTTAAATGAACCTCAGTTCAGCTCAGAAGAAACGCTATCATGTTTTCTATTAGCCTGTGACATCTGTTTGAATTTTTATTTTATTAGAAATGAAGAAAACTATTAGCGCTGCCTTTTAGATTGCAATTTCTGGCTCAGGAAAAAATTAACATTGCAATCACTAACGTGTCATTAAAGGAAAAGATTTGAAGTTTGAGAAGTGAAAGTAATAGAACATGAGCTGCAACAGCCTTTATAGGTTGGGTCCCATTTTCACGAAAATACCAAGGCTAAACCTGGCGTACACACACACATGCAATTTCCCCTGAATGCATTGTCATTAAGTCTGTCCTGTGAAAAGGAACACATCGGGTACACTTGCTGATACGCAAAGAATATGCCAACATTAAAAAAAGATCAAAGGAAAACACCTCTTGTCTTCCACACCAGAAATTCCTATTTGTGCACCTTCATTAAAGGAGGCGATGTGCTCCAAACAAGAGAGGATGGTGCCTTGTTTGAAATGTCAGCCTTCTAAGATATTAATTGGAGCTGAGGCCCTCCAATCAAGGGAACAAAACAGTGTGTCCATAGAGGTGAGCGGTAATGAGCTGCGCTTTGTATGTGGGGGAAGTTCGGCTGATTGAAATTACACAGCAGTGTCTGACCAGACCGTAAACATAGTCAAGTGCAGCATCCTCCTAGTTTTCCCCACTGTGTGATTTCAAGATAGGGAGGTTAAAATAGTTACAGTGTATTAATACTAACATCATCCCTCTCAGCACAGTATAAATGTATGTGGAATCAAATTGGTTTGAATTGATTTCTTTAACCCAATACATTTGTACAACAAACGTATTCTGTCAGGAACAATAAAGTCTTTCTTACCATAATCACAAATTATTCTTAGACTTGAAGCAGCTCCTAAGGGGCCAATTTAGGGGAAACATTTGCTGTGTCCTAACTAAATAACTCCTGAGTATTGTTCTAACAGTAAGTCACGAAGCATTTAGACAAGTTGGATGAAAGATGAGCAGATCCCCTGAGAGGAGTGGTGCTATGAGGTGAAGATGCCGTTCCTAAATTTCTGTTGGGGAACCCTGCAATACCCGCTAATGCCCTGCCTCATGAAGCAATGTGCTAATGGATATGGACAAGCATATGTTGGCTTGGTCTCAAGTAAAGAATGGTGACTGAATGCTCTTTTTGGACATTTGAAAGCAAGGAATTCAGAGAGCAATTAACTGTTTTATTTATGACTGCTACTGTATGTGCTGCATAAATTCTTAGCCGCTATGCAATATGACAGAGAGTTCCAGCCACCCACTCAACCTAACAACTTCTGAACAGAGAGAAACAAAACGGAGGTGGGAAGAGAGAGAAAAGTACTCACCAAATTTCGTGATGTTAATCTTAATTCGCCACTAATAAGTCTAGGTTTAGGACAGAAAGTGTGTTAACAACCACAGTGGCTACCTACATTTGAATGTGAAACTACACTTCTGACTCAATAGTTGAATAACTAATAAAATATATTTTTAAAGAGGGTCATTTATTTTGGTTTTGGTGTGTTGAACATGTTTTGGAACCTTTCCGATATTTTGCTTTTGCACGTAAAACAGTTCATGAAAACATGTGTGTACTACCAACACACATCTTTTCATCACCTGTGATGAGGGTTTGAGTAATAGAACTAGGCTAGACTTGATGTTGCTTAGTGCCTCCTTGGGATGATGTGTCCATAGTTGTCGATACTTTATGTTCGGAGGTCAACCTGCTCATACTGTCTGTAAGATCCTACAGCTCCACCAGTAGCTGTGTCTTTATTCTGACTTCCTCCTGGGTGAGTACCATTAGCTGCCTGGCATTAGGAAGCTTTCTCCACAGTCTCTCCTGTCTCCTGTAACTGAACAGCCGTGTGTTTAGTTTTTTCTCTGCTGCCTCAGACCAATGCAGACATGTCACCGCCATCTGCTGCTGCCCGGTCCAAAGTGTCACAGTCAGCCACAGTCTGGTGTAGACACGGCCTGAGAGTCTAACACTGAAGCAGAGGAGCGGCATTTTAAGTTCATCGTCTTTAAGTATTTCAAATTTACAAATGTTTCTGTAATGCTGGAATATTTCTTAATATTTTTCGTTTGTTTCTCACCAGTTTTGTTTTGTTTATAACAAGAAACATGTTCTGTTACTAGCCAAGTCCTGCATGTATGTATGTATGTATGTGGCATTTCATTCCATCTGCATTCATGTGCTTGTGTGGTAGATCTGCACCTGTCAGATAAACACCACTGATGCCATATTTTACTCTGTTTGACAGGGTTGTTATGGAACCTCCGATACACTGGAGAAAATAGAAATTATCCTTATTCTCTTGGCTTGTCAGGTTCGGTGTATGTATGTATCGGTGCATGTGCCCGTGTGTTCTGTCTTGTATGGGAGAGATCTGTGTCTTTTGAAACAGGGAGAAGTTTTACCACACACAATCTCTAAGTAGCACAATAGCTCTGCTGCTGCTGTATAAGTAAAACAATCATAATAACTGATACACAGCACAAAACAAAGCATTGTCTCCTTGCAATCAAATTTGTTGGGCCTTTGGTGACAAAAAGCATGAAGGCTATAATTTATGTTAGTTACTTCATCATTTAGCAAATTGAGAGGCACAGAGGTTGATTTTAAGAGGAGCACACACCACAAGCTCCTTTGTCTTTGTAATTACACCAGCAGCCCTCTGCCCCTGGTGAGAGATGATGGACAGAAGAAGGAACTCTAAGGAAGGGAAGATAGACTTTCATACGTAAGTTGATTGGTGTAAAATGTGCTCTATTGTGCATTGACAGCTGTGTGCACGGCTGCGTGACCTCTGATCTTTGGCAGTTTTCAGAAAAGGCCACAATTTTACCATTATTTGTATTATTTTTTGCCTGTGCCTCAACTGCTTTTGTTAAGTTATTCCTGGGAACACCCCTGTTTAACATCACAGCAAGACAAGTCAGCCCTCACGTCCTCTAAACACCGCACAGAGAGGAGAAAGGGAGGACATAAATAGAAAAAGAGATGTGGAGGTTAAGGTAAGTAGTGGACAGAATCGCTATCAAACACAAAAATGGCTAACAGAGGAAGATATGGAGTAAAGAAATCATGGGCATGTAGTGAGGGGTGGGCTGATGTGTTAAACAGATATCTTGTTACCCAGGCCTTTCTGTAACTGCTGAGAGAAAATAAAAATGACAGGAAAGAATACCTGCTGCTGTCCTTTGCTTGATTAAATGGCACCTGGCTGTGTTTGCGCAGGTATGTGCATGAGTACATGAGGGTGCATATTAGGGTGAGCACTAGAGCCTCAATAAAGGCGATCCTGTGATGTTTTTCGTCTGCCTGGTTAGGGTTTTGTCTCTTTCGCTTTGTTCTTTGCTTCAATAAAGTTTGCCATCACAGAAGAGAGCCAAGAAGAAATTTCTCCAGCAGCAGGGTGGAATGAGCCGAAAAGCGTTGTGAAGAAATTTCCTTTTCAACATATTTACCTCTCAGATAAGAAGATGTTGCTACAAATTCAGACGACTGTCACTGACTGCAACTGTTCATTATTATATAGGAAGCCGTGTGACTCAGTGTTTCACATTGGACTTGCCAGGAATTGCACCATATGCCTGCAGGGGTTGATTGCAAGAGCACTTAGTCATCAAGTATACAGTACACATGCAGCTCTTCATATCATTAACCTCTAGATGTTAGAAACGCAGCTAATTCATATTCTGCAGGGATTCCAGATGCACTTTATTACTGTGCTTCAGGAAAATGAATAGGATAATTGGATTCAGTATTACTGGCTGAAATTAAGTCTGATTTTTTTGATGTTCAACCCATTCTTTGTGATAATTCATTTACTTTTGTCCTTTGTGTGAAATACTTGGATTGAAATACCAATTTTTCCTCAAACAACATTGTCCTCGAACCATCCTCTTATCGCAAAACACAGCTTATCATCCTCTACGCGAATCAATTACGCACAAAGACTTTGGCAAATTTACACAGCAGGGCATTAGCTTTGATGAGGGAGCCACATATCCAAACTATTTACCTCTGTAATGTTTACCCTTTCTGTTTATCCTCCAAAATACATTACCCTGTTTTGTTTTTTTTCCCCTGCCCATCTCCAATTCTTTATCACCGGAGCATTACAAAGACATTTGCCACACTGTATACATTTTCATTAAAATGCTCTTTCCCTTTTTAAAATGCATGAATGTCTTTAATTTAAGTGAAGAGGCAGTGAACCGCTGCAAAGCTTTAATTTCAGTTTCTTATGACCCCCCCTTCCTCCCTCTTTCATCTTCACACACTCTTTATTCCCGAGGGACAGACAGAGAGAGGAAGAGATTTGGGCGTTTCGAGGCAGGACCTCACCCACCCAGAAAAAGCTAACAAACTCCAGCTATAGAGCATGAAGGGGAGAGAGATGCTTACATTTGTATAAATTAGCATGCAGCATAAAAGGCAAGGTCAAAAAATGTTGGCATTCACATTGGGTGAATGAAAATTCAAGGTGGGGAGATGGTGGTGGTACATGTGAATTTAAATCAGATCCACAATTTTTTTTCTTTAAGGACACATTATACAGGCTCTGTGGCTTCACTATCAAAATGTGTCCCATCCTATTCCCTGCTCCTGTCCTTTAAAAACCCTTCACCTGCCAAATGCTTGTCAAATTATTTCGACTCTCTCTGTTCCGATGTCATGAATATACAGTAAAACACAGGGGCCTCAAGCGGAAATGTACAAGTGCTTTCAGACGTATTTTAGGCATAATTTACACAGTGTCTGCTGGTTTGCATGAGACGGGTAGCAATACCAACCCATTAATCATAGTCAGGTCTGGCGTTCTTATCGCCCCTTCTCCTATCAGCTCAGCCAAGAGGAACTAAGACCATCTCCACGGACCTTTCAATCAGCCACCTTTAGATGGCTTTTTGAATTAAATCAAAATTGAGTAAATTCATGGACATAAATTCAGAGTCTGACCATCTAATTTCATAAATACAATAAACAGCAGCAAATTCAACATTAAAATACCCTGAGGTGATAAACAATGCAGTGGATCTCTTCAAAACAGATGTTTTTCATGGTGTTTGGCAATAAGGAATTGTCAGAAGAACATCCAACAGAGCAAAAATAAATTATGCCAATAAAATTGGCCTGTGGATTACTTTGGCATCAGATTAAAGACTACATACAGTATATCTGTGTTGAAGGGACATGTTTATGGCACTGGCAGCAGGACACTGCCTTGAGGGAATTGGATGACTCTGAATATTCTGTGAAAATTAATGTTTTCTTAAAGGAATAGTTCAACATTTTGGGAAATACACTTAAGTTTACTTTCTTGCCCAGAGTTAGACAAGAAGATTGACACCACTCCCATGTCTGTACGGTAAGTTACAGCCAGCAGCCGGTTAGAGTGGCTTAGCATAAAGAATGGAAACGGGTAAATTGCTAGCCTGTCTCTAAAGTGCACTAAATTATACATTCTATCATTAGTTTAATTAGTAAAACAAAAGTGTAAAAACAACACATGAGGGCGAAAGCGAAAGAGGGTGTTTCCCAAAATGTTGAAGACATACACCACTGCAAGATCTTAATAAACATATCCCAATGTAAGAGCTTGTTTTTCTCTCCTTGCAGTCAACTGACTTGGTGGAAATTAGGATAGCAGAGTCGGCATGCCACTTCAGCCTGCCAAGCACAGTTAACATCAGATCATGTTTGATTTCTGTCAACATCTGTAACCACAACTCTTGCTCGCTGGCGACTCGTTCCCTTTAGCACTCCTAGTAAGGCTGTCCCTCACTTGACCCGTAACACTGTTTGGGAATGTGCAGTCATAACATGTTATGTCCCAATCATAACATCTGTGGACAGAAGCATATGGGAAAGCTCTTATTATGAACACAAATGACAGCTGAAGCCTTGAACTGCAGAGGACGGGAGCCTCAGAAGAGCAATAATATGCACATTGTGATTTTTATTTCTCTACATCTCTCAGGTCAGCTGTTGGAGTTTTAGAGGTTTGATTTGGCCCACATAAATCTGTCGCCCCAGCGGGCAGCTGTTCGGCGTGGCCGCGTTTGTATCTCGGCAAGGTCGTGTGGGAACTAAATGGCAGGGGTGGGAGTCCAACTCTCACTTTAACGCTAACTTGGCTCTAAAAAGCTGGCATGTAGACACACAAAGGAGATGGGAGGAGAGTTTGTCCTCACGGAGTCAATGGATGAGGAAGCTTTTATAACGAATGAATACCCATTCAGTGTCTCTCCATTCCACCACAACACCGTGATTATGAAGCTGAAGTTCACCCGACTTCACTGTTATCTTTAGATCTTGCATATCTTGATAGCTTTACTAATTGTCAACTTTCTAAAGTGTCCATGTGTAGGCTATAAATAATGACTTTTATCTAATAGGGCTAATAATGTAGTCAGTGCTCCTTTCGCTGGTGTTCAATATAATCAACATGTTTTGCTGTTGGGCGGCCACGGTCCACTGAAAATGGGCTGGGTCTAACTGTCTGGAGATGGTAACGTTACATTTAAATACAGATTAATCATAAGAGCCCAATTCATCACCATGACAGCTGTGAAAACATCCTGCCAAGCCCCCATCCACTCCTTCCTGCTCTTCGTCCCCTCCGGTCTTTTCAGATTCTCCGGTAAAAACGACCACTTTTTGAAATCCCCATGCATGGCTGTGGAATATGTATGGCTATGAGGATATTCATATGCTAATAGCTGTGGAGCTGAGAGCGCAAAATTAACCAAGCTTGACAGAGGCCCATGTGACCCCCAGAAGATGTCGGGAGGCCAGGGAAAACATCGATCATGTGACACCGGCACAGTTGAGGCCGGCCAGGGATCGGTCAAGATGGATGCTCTTTCAGGCAGGACACATAAATCTCCGGGACGGTTTGAAAATATTGAAATTAGCGCTGAATTATAACAAATAACATTGGCTGCCTCTCTTCAGGAAGTGTGTCATCTATCCTCTTCCTTCTCACTATCTGCCTGTGTCAGAATGTGTGTGTGTGTGTGTGTGTGAAAGAGAAAACCCAGAAAAGGTGTTTCATGAGACACAGAGAAAAAGAGCTTGTACATGTGTGTTTTCAGCTTGTGTGTTCAGTAATGTGACTCTAAAAGGGGTCAAGGTGTTGAGGTTCTCAGTGTAAGATAGGACGAGTGCTGTAACAACCAAAACATGACAGAGGACCCTACAACTGATTCATACCCTGTGAAATGTGTGTGGGAGAGCGAAACAAAGAGAGCAGGAGCCTCTGGTTGTGTGACCTCACTGAGGCCAGGTTGCATATGACCTAATTTTCCCCTCTTTAAATGCTCTCAGGTAATGGCATCTGTGCAACATGAGAGGTAAAACTACAGACTCAAAGCCACTGAATCGGTTTCAGACAAGTGTTGTACAACAGCGGCAGCTGCAGCAGCCCCTAGCCTTGCCTCGCCTCGGAGTGAAACGATCCATTCCTATAAGCACTACATTCACACACTGCAAATTGATTCATGAATCATTCAAATCTTTCAGCACCTACCTGACAGCGGGGTCTGAAAATGGCCTTCTTTAAGATCAACTCTGCCGTTAAAAAGGGCACAATGCTTTTGATGTAGAATAAAGTGTATTTCATCACTCGAGCAGGAGCGGTAAGGTGTTCTCGCTCCAACTTTTTGGTTTCATACCAAAAGTCGACAATTTGCAAAACATCAAGTCAGTATAATGGCTGTCTTCAAAGGACTGCTGAGTGAAAATGATATCCTGTAGTGGTTGAGTGTGATGTCACAACAACATATTAGTCTGTTAAGTGTTCACACAGCCTAATAACATTGCATCCTTCTCTTATTGATGATACCAGGGAGCCAGTCTGCCTCTTCTATTTATTCTAGTGTTCACCCTCTCAACAATACGGATTGCACTTGGTGTGAGCAATAGCCTCTACACAGAGAATAGGAACATCCCCAGCTTTTTTGCTTGTGTGTGTGTGTGTGTGTGTGTGTGTGTGTGTGTGTGTGATGTGCCTGTGTGTGCCACATGTGCAGTGTCTGTATACATGCATGTGTAAGAGACAGAGATGTGTGCACCCCTGGCTGTACGCAGCATCAGCAGAATATAGATCCCCTAGCTCCCCTGTAAAGGCAGGTTTATCAGTGGCACAGATGCATGAGCTGCATTCTTTACAACCTCACCACACATACTCTGTGCCATAACTTTTGTAGGTGAGCAAGAGAGTGTGCTAGCCTGGAAACAAGACGAGCCTGCAAGCTACTGCTTTAAGTGCTCTGGCAGATGCATCTGGCCCTTGTCCCGTTCAGACAGATTTCCAGCCGACCTGGACCAGGTCGGGCCAATCACAACATTTTCTATAAAAGAAAAACAGACAACTTCACTGTTGCATCAGCGCTACGTCACACGTTTCGTTGCTCTTATTGGTTGCAGGTTTATCCAATTGCGTCCAGGCAAATGAAAATGAGAGGTTCCAGACTAATTTGCACGTTTAAATTGGTCTGGCAATGTCAGGCTAGGAGTGTGCAGGCATCTGTATCCAAGTGCGTGAAACACATGGATGTATGTGTGCAAGTTCACATGTATGCATAGCGAGATGCTGCACCTAACATCCAAGACTGTCAGTTTTCCACCTCTCCCAAAATGAATGCAGCCATTTCATTTTCTTGCTTGCAGCAGTTGGGAAATAATCCGAATATGGCTGCTCGGGTCCAAACTTCCCCACTCTAATCACAGCAAGCATGGCAGCAACCATTTATTTCCTGAATGTAAGGTTTTACTCAGATGCCACCTCTGCTCTCCTGAAATTTCACCTGGGAAAAAGGTGATTAAATAAGACAAAACTGAATTTGGGCGAGAATCTAAATCTGAATTGCGCTGAGAGTGTAGAGCAGTCAGTTTGACTACTTGTATACCACTTGACGTTTTGGTGGGATCTACCCACTTTAGCCCCAGGTGTGTCCCCAGGAATGTACTTAATTTAGAGATAACTTCCTCCAAACTCCTACATAGAAATCTAATGACTGTGCAACTAAGTAAGGCGTCTGAATAGGTGTCTCCATTAAATGTGTGTGTGTAAGAGCGTAATGTGCTGGGGGTTGTGAGTTTGAGAGATAGAGAGGGGAGGTGTTTCTGCACCTCAGCATGTTTTGAGAAACCACCAGATGCAGCCTTTTTAAAAATCAATACCCTCACCTTAGGCAGGTTTTATGCTTCGTTTTTTCTTTTTTTTTTACAAGACTACCACTTTCCCCGTGGCTACAACTGTCTAAGACTGTCTAAATGTACTTCAAATGAGCCCTCACACAAAAGGTTTACATTAGGGAGTTGTTATGTAGGTTTGTTACATCCACAAACAGTTCAGCTCTCACTCACACTACTACAGATGAGCACAAAATGTGAAGAGGAAAATATATATACTCCCCACTGGTGAGTGGGTGCTCTAAATTGAACAAACAACAGGTCAAAGCAACCTTGATGACACAATGTGGCCGATCCAGTTTGCTTTTCAGGCTCCTGTCTGCATGGCAGCCTCATTACATCAGCCTGTATGACAGAGCTGTCCAGAAAGGTAAAGATTCTGTCACAAACCTGGTGAATCTCTATGAACACATCATCAGTGCAGTCAGAAAGTGTTAGGGCAGTGAGATATTCTCCATTGTTTTGGCTCTGTGCTCAAGCACAGTGGGTTTGAAATGAAACTGAAACTGTGACGTTAAAGTGCTGACCTTTAGCTGCAGTTTGAGGGTGTTTATATTGACATCACATGAACTGTGTAAAAATTGTAGCCCTTTCTTTTTTTACATAGTCCCCCCTGACTGTTTGCCTAATATGGATGTGAACACCAACCACCCATAGTCAAAGCTGAAAGTCAGCACTTGAACCTCCTAGTCATTGTTTCATTTGAAATTCAATGCGCTGCAGAAAAAACAAAACAATGAAAAACATATCACTGCTGTAATACTGTGACTTAACTGCATGTTTGTTTGAGAAGAGCAGAAATCTCTCCATACACAATGCAGGTTTATGCGTATGTCCTCTACTGTTTGGGGTGTGCTGTGGGCCAGACAAAGGCCCAGTTTCCACAGACTAGTGATGAACAGAGGTCATGGGGTGTCACCAGTGTGCACCCAGTAGTAAGTGATGTAAAAAGGGGCAGTAAGCCCTGGTTCAGTGCAAACCTCTCACTGGCTTTCCATCGCACTGCCTGCCACGCAGCCTGCTCAGTATTTATTGAGACACCTGCAAAGCAATCTGGGATGGCAGGCACAGATGGCTCCTCTAATCCAGGTAAATTATCTTTGAACCTTTCAGAGTAAACAGACGTGCAATTCTCCTGAAGTCTGGGCTCTTATCGGCATGAAAAGGGGTGGATGCGGGTGTGTATGCGTGTGTACATCCGCGCATGTGCATCACATAAGAAACTGCAGAGATACAAACATTGACTGCGGCTCTGTCAGAATATGACTCTGTATGTACCACAGTTATTGATGTGAAAATGTTGGCCAGTAATTCAGAGAAAAACTCAAAGCATCTTCTGTTTGCTGCCGGCAAATGTTCAGCACCGCAAAAGATGAGACTGAAATTTTAAAGGCCTGTTTGCCAATAATAGCAAAAACTCCTCCAGTTTTAGATGAATAATCTAGCAAATCTTGTCTGTAAAGTCTGGCTTTTAGTAAAGGTGTAGAACAAAGCTACTGTCTGTATCATTCAAATATTGAATACACTGCGCTTGCATTAGCTGAATGGCATCGGCTGCTTCATTCATGCTTCACAGTCACAGGCTCATTCATCAGCTGTTTGGCTACCAGCTGACCAGTGATCCAATCATATCATATCAACAAAATCTATCCCTTAACTTAAGTGTCTCTGACTGAAATAAAATCTTTATTTGTATCTGTATTTAGATGCAAAATACATAAAAAAAAACAATGAAATAGCCTAAAATGCTTACTTTTCTTAATATTTGAAATAAATCTGCCATTCACCCTATATGGATTTTGTTATATGGTATACACATTCAGAACATCTGTAAAGAAGCTGTGCAATGGTTGTACATAACAGCAGTCGTAGTGCTGTTATGCAAACATGACCATGAACTGAACTGAATTTGTACATGGTATGTAAATTCCCATTGAATTCACTTTAAACCTACAAACAGCATGCGTTTGGGGAAAAAAAAATAATAATAAAGAGAAGAAGGAGCGAGTGAGAGAAAAATAAAAGAGGTAGCGTACTGTTTTATGGGAAAGTTTCGTATGCACGATTTCATCCACATGGAATGCATTGGAATACATCCAGAGAAAACAGCAAAGCAAATAACTCTGTATTTATAGAATACCACAGAGAACGCAGAGAGCAGGACATGGTTGTTAGGCCAGCACAGTGCAGTGCAGTCTTCCTGCTTTGGCTCTCTCCAAGGTGGCTGAGGCAAGATCCATTTGAACAGGAAGAAGTCTGATGTTGGCTAGCACAAAAAAAAATCTTTGTTTCTGTGTTGCACCTTGGAGGGACGAGGCAGAAGATGCTCTGTAGCTGTGTCAGCGCATGATAGAAAGGGGCAGGACGAAAGGGGTTTGTCTAAGATGGAGTTCAGTTCAGTCCTCCTCCTCTCCTGTGCTAAGGCCTCCAGGGTGTTCAGACTCGGCCCTGCAACAAAGACAGCCTTTATCACCAGCGTGTTTGTCCATGTCTGCTTCCCCAGCATTGATGTTTTCTCCCCAGCACACCACTGCACACAACAGTGTGCTAGCCACCACAGATGAGTAGTCTGAAAAACCTGAGACTCTTGGAGAAGACACACACAGTGTGCACAGCGCACAGTGCCTCCATGTTATCTGCGCAGTCCAGAAATGTCCTGAAATAAATGGAGAAACGTTCCAAGAGATCCAAGCACTTTGTATTGTGGCTGTGTAGAATATGGATCATTGGGATTTAACAGGAGTTTTAGTTAAGTCTTATCTGACCAGTACTGAAATGAAACACTGGGTTTAAGGATTCTCTGCTAAAGTCAAGTGTGATTAGCAGCACTAATCAAGATAAAGCAATGCATAATGTTTCAAAACACATTAGAATCAATGCCCAGTGTCCATTCATATGGAACTACGTCTGTCAAGCACTTAATAACTCAGTCCATTGAGGTATAGCACTGTGATATTCGCAGTAGAATGCCATGATTAATACCATCTCTGACATATTTCATAATGTTTAGAGAAAGTGGAATTTATTTTGGTGAGTGAAGCTCAGAAGTTCACAAGAATGGCAATCAAGTGACAACTGACAACATTTCTTATTTAAAAGATCATTATTGATGTAATTTCAGTAGTGTTTCAGGGCCTTGTCGAGCTTGTTACCATGTTATTCTATTCTCAGTAAATGGGTCTGTAATTGTTATAATTGGCTACATTCAACTGGGATGGATGTTAATGAATACCCTTCATAAATTATTCTTTTTTATTGTTTGTACTGCAGACATTACATGCTGTATTTCTGGACATTTTACATTCCCACCTCTTTCACTTTGCTGTACAAAGGGGTTATTAAACTGCAAAAGTAGCCAAGTCATTCATCTTATATTATATGGTGGACCTACTCCATTTACAATGTGTAAAAGATGAGGGCAGAGTTCATGGCAAAAGACGGCTGTCCTGGTGTGTGCTGTGTAACTAACGGCTGTAGAGATGAGTGGTCCTGTGATGAATGGTGCCGTCATGCGCAGCTATAATCACGCCTACGCATGGCTTCCTGCATAATTGATTTTTAATCCCCTAATAGAAAGTAAATCACACGAGCAAAGCCTGCTCCAGCGCTGCCCTGGAAAAAATGTGAATAATAGCAAAGAGAGAGAGAGAGGGGAGAAAGATTTGGGGGTAAAGGACGAAATGAAAATGAAGAGTAAACATATAAGAGTGTGAAAGAGAATAAAATATCTTTTGAAGTTGTTGCATTAGAGGCAAAGACAGAAACAGATTTACTATATTTGCTGCTACATTGTAGTGTAAAGTAGCCAAACATGATATCACTGGGACTGGATCTATTGTGATGCCTCGTGAATCTCAGCCAAGATGATATTGTTTGGAAAGAGTAATGAGATATAGATTGACCCGTCAGCTGATACAGGGGCAGATTGCATCTGTCATCCAAAATAAACATGGCTGACACACCACTCATAGGCTGGACAGTGCACTGCCAAGGAACTGTCATTCGAACAGAGAAAACAGGCACAGAAATAAATGTTGCTCAGTACACAAAGGTGATGCTGAAAGTGGTTTCTATCAGAGCTAGATTTTTTTGTATTTGAAGAGTGAGATTTTGGGGAAATATTTGCAGGTGTCACGTGAGTATTTCCGTCAACATACAGTTTTCTAATGTTTACAGCTCCTCTGTTAAGATGTTTCATCATTTAGTTCATTGGGGAATTGAGAGAGGACAAATGCTTTACCACAGCAGCCAGAGCTTTAGGTATGGAGATGAGCTGATATTGATTTCAATGGACAGACCACTTGGGATGCCGATTTACATCTAACTCACTTGTTTGCTGCTTGTCCTCTTGCGGTCATGGAGCTGATGACTTAAATTGACCAACCGCCCTGACTGTAAGCACGAAGGAAAAGAGGAAGGACAGGAGGAAGGACAAATAATATCAAAACAAGAAGTCAGTGCAGACACAGCTCTGATAATTGTCAGCACACGCTCTGTGCTGTGAAAGGGAGCGCTAGTGTGAGATGGAGCCAAGGACTTGCTGTCACTAGATGTGCCAGCCACCCAGCCTGAGGAAGATGGAGGAGAAGGGAGGAGAGAAAGACAGAGAGGAAAAGGCACAAGAGATAAGAATGAAACACTCCAACAGCTGTCTCTCTGACTGTCTCCCTAACTGATGAGATTAGGGCAGCCGTGTAATTGCCTCCAAAAGGTGGGAATTATAGATGCCGTTATTCTGTGGGCAATGTGAGGACCAGTCAAAAAGGCACCACAAACTAATATATATATTTAATTGTCAGAAGTAATAGATTAAAATAAATCTCATCAATAATTTACTTTTCAGGTTTTATACTGTGTATAAAAATATCTGCAAAAGCCCAAATTAATGTCAAGCTGAAGGAAGAACCCACATTTCAATTCGATTCATCAAATTAATTTAATAAAAATACCAAACATTTACTGGTGACAGCATCTCGTAGGTGAAGATTGGTTTCATTTCTTCTGTTTCATATCACAAGATGTCATTTGTGTTTTTACCATAAGGGTAGAAGCAATTCAAGGATCCAACTCAGGGCTCTTGCAGCTTCACATATTTAGATATTTTTACAGATTTTACACTACCTGTATTCGATAGAGTAATCGATAATTCATTGCAGCCATATTCAGTACTTAATCTTGGTATGTAAAGTTTACACTTTTTCGTAACATAAGCTTGTTGCCACCTGTTGGTTTGAGAGCTACACTGCATGTCACTCAGTACATGAGTGCCACGATGATAACACTTTTTCCTGTAAAGCACGTTTTCCCAAAGCTGGCTTTGCGGAACGTGAGCTTAAAATGTATTCAGACCTAGGGCTCTATTGTCATGAGCCCAGTGGCAGAGCGCATATCGCCATCAAGTGCACCCTGCCCAGTGCACACTTTTGGTATTTTCATGGCCAGACTCTTGGTGTTTCTTTTTACGTAGATTCTTAGACATAGATTAGACTTTTTCTCCGTGTGTAACAGTGAGTGATTTTATTTGTCATCACATTGATCCATACAATAACCATTTCCAGTAAAATACCACCATAGTGCCATGAATAAAATGAAAAAGGAGAGGAATTTCAAATGTAAATCTAGTTTTTTGCATGTTGGATTTTTTATTTATAAATAACTGATTATAATTGATTGTGATCCACAAATAAACTATTTTAAAAATAACAATTTGTTTCTGGGAACACCGCTATAAAAATCAACGCATACAATCACATATCTATCTGTATTGTAGTTAAAAATGCGGAGCTCCAGGCACTACTTTGGCCAGACAGGCCAGTCAAAAAGAAGATGACGTGCGCACCCATTTCCCCGGTTACCCGGTGTTTTGGATGGAGACACCAGAGGAGGACTGGCAGGAACAGATGGTCCTGAGTGAGTTATTAGCAGAGAAGTTTTCGTTGATCTTCGATTCTTCATGGAACTGTGTGAAGTGTTTTCAAAGGCTCTGAACTACAGGCTACAGTGGGCTTTATACATACTGTCCATGATGTCCTCGCAAAGAACCTTGAAGGTCTTTCTTCATTGTATGTTCATATTCCTCTCCACCACACAAACGCATACATATAAAGTCGCTTTGTTCTGTCTGCACTTTCTGAACTGTAAGTATTTCTGACCTTGATGATGGAAGGACAACTCCACTTAACTGTTGTGAACTGTTTTGACGTCCTGCATAATGGTTAGTGACAGCCCAACTCACCACATTCACCACTCTGCCTTGTGTACAAAGATATTGTATCTATTCTCTTGAAATGCCTCACCTAATAGAAATCATTCAAGCACCAGAAAAAAATGGGACACAAGAAACCCAACCTGCTATTCATGCACAAAAAGTTGTAAAATCTTTGAATTAGGAGATAAGAAGGTCCGACACATCCTCTCATTCATGTAAGTAATATTAATTCATCAATGAAAAGCATATGACATGTTTCTCACTGATCTTTAGAAGGAAACTGTCACTCTGATGGACTCTGACAACATTTGTAGATGGCAAATTAGCAGCACCATTCCACAGGCTAGATCAAAGACAATGGATTTAAATGTAGATGTCATAAATTGACAGTGCTTACTCTGAGCCTCTTGCGTTTGGGGATGCTAAGAAGATTTCCATCCGTCTTGTTTGGGTTTAATCCTGATGCTGACACTCTGCGTTCAGCACCCAGATTAGAATAAATAGCCCTCCGAACCAATTTGCTTCAAATGTAGCAGTGGTGAACTGGGTCGGTTGGATCAATTTTAATGTTATGTTAATGATTCCCCATGTGTACAGTGTTCTCTGCACATACCAAAGGAAGCATTCACAATCTCTGCTCAGAGTAACTTTGTAAATAAAAGTTTTGTTTTATTTATTTGGTCCATTTCAGCCAGAGTTGTGTTTTATTGACTTCAGTTTGACATGCTTCATGTATTTTCAAATTTACCACACAGGACAGTAACTGCAGGTAGTGTTGAGAGACATTTGTAGCTTTCTGCAGTAACCTGATTTCTTAAACATGTAAAGGAGAAACCTAGTTTCTTTAATCAGGGTAAGGGATTGAAGCCCACTTAACAAGATCTATTTTTATGGAAGAAAAGATTTCTTGGCCATGTATATATATGCTTAACCAGGCTTTAAAGACTTTTTTACCATAGTTCATGTATATGACAGACTTCAAACAAGGACATATCCACTGTAGTGTTGTGAAATGAAAATAAACATTATTCATAGCTCTGCATCCTTATATCCAAATTACATTCAAAGCCAGTCTAAAAGTGAAACTGAAACTAAAATCAGTATAAGTAAGTCCTTTTCCAGAGGTGAGCTGTAGGTTACTTTTTTACTAATTTGAACATATTTGCAATTTAGGAAGAAGAACCACTCTTATGTAGAATATGTAGAACCCTTGGCACATAATAATCTCCACACCCTAGCAGGAGTATGGAGGTGTGGTTAAAATAAATAGCTCTGGATGAGGTAACAAAGGTTATCCTTGTTCAAACATAGACACTCTTGTATTTCTAACAGCAGTGTTGTACTGGTTGTTGTTGCTGGCTATGTTGGCAGGTATAATTAGCGAAAAGAATTTGTTAAATATTTCTGTTTACATAATAACTCCATTTCCCCTACTCCTGATATCATCACAGCAACTGCACTTTGTTTTCTCCCTCACTTATTCTCACACACACACACATACACTCACACTCTCCACATTCAAAAGCTGGAGGAATGGAAAATGTTGCAAGATGATAAATGATAGTACAAAATGATATATATTATACAAATAAATACATGTATAGCATTATGGCTCCTGCAGGAATTTGAACCCTGGTGATCCAGTTTCAGCTGCAGGAACTTCCAGTTGGCTTTAAGGCTAAGTAAGTCTTGCACAGGTGAGCCAGTCCGTTGGTATTTTAAGGGAGCGCAAAGATGCAACACTATCGTTAATAATAAATAAATGAATAAATAAATAAATGAATAAATAAACGAATAAATAAATAAATATGAGGTTACCCTAAGTCACAGCAAAAAAAAATGAGATTCATGCTTTACTGTTGAAGATAAGGACTAACCGGTGTGTTTGGACGTTATTTGTTGGCTGTCGGCTGAGTGTAAACCTCCCAAAATCCAGAAAAGAGCAGGACAGGGCGCCTAAACTCTGATACAGTAGCGTCCAGGACGTCTAGCACACAATGGCAGTTCAAGTCCTGAAAGGGGCTTTTTCTAACATAAGCTGTAACCCCCAACAATAATGTAATGTTAGTTGAAAGTGGATGTACTCTTTGCCGTTGGAAATAACACTACATTAGTGTTACTACTATAGGTAATGAGCTAGTTTGCCAGGCAAGCTACCATTTGCAGCTTACGTTAGAGCACTGAGTAATCCATTCCTTACATTCCTTACGGTTGCTAAGCTACGCTGTTTGAGGGGGGGTTTACCAAACAGTCAATCGCAAGTTACAAGCTTGTCGTGAGATGGTTCATAAATGTGTTTTCTTACTACAAAGCCTCTCACAGGAAAAGAAAATCTCCATCCCACATTAATAAGCTACACTGAAAATACAGCTGCCGTGGTTACAAAAAATAGGGGAGAAATTTCAGGGGAAAAATCTGATTACTGACCTGCATTTGAATGCAGATTTTTGTTTCATTTCTCCAAGTAACCTGGTTCCTTTCTGTGCATGTAAACATGGTGAATCCCTTTGTTAGCATCCTCAGTTCACAGGACAGTGGTGAAAGGTAAAGCCATCCTCACACGAAAGCTTTGTATTAAAAGTGACATAAACCCAATGGAACGGAGCTCAAGTGGGCCCCTCCCACTTACTGCTGAGCCGGGTTAGTCATGCATGCTATGGGAATGGAACAGAATGCAATCACCTTCTCTTTTTTAATGGAGCTGTCAAGCCAATCACAAACCTATGCCGGCCACAGCAGCCGAGGGTGTATGAAGAGGCACTAAGCCAGCTGATGAGCCCTGGAGCCCTGATCACTTTGCTCATAAATTCGGCACGCGTGATATTCCGCATGTGGGGAGAGACAATGCGGAGAGCAGGAACATACATGTGTGTGTATGAGTGTGAACACTTGGGTGTTCACACTCATATGTGTGTATGTCAAGGGATTTCACTGATATTTGTTCGTGTATTTGTTGAGTGTGTGTGTACTGTCGGTGTGCCTATGCATACACGCACGCCCAGTGCACACACAGATATGCATATAAACAGAGCTGTCATTCAAATCCTTGTCTTTGCTGGTATGCGGATGACACGGACTTGTCACTGATGATGGTCTAGTGATCGAGTGGCTAAAGGGGATTCTAATGAGATCCCAGGAAGAATAGAGCAACATCTCCACGATCAGCCTTTCAAGTGGAGGGCGGTTGGGTCAGACAACGGAAATTAAACTGGGAACATGAGCGGTAAGGCATGATATGACTGACATCACTGGACTGTATGCAGAAGCAGAGCCATCACCAGGAGAGGATACATCTCAGCTCAATAGAACATGGATCAGATTTTGCAGCTGTGTTGAACCATATGAGATATCATGTCCAGAACATGTATTCGATGATTAGATTAAGTGCTCTTGATAAGGTCTGGGGTCATCTGGTTTACTCTGTTATAGGCATCAACAAATGATAATAATAATAATAATAACTGTATCATCTACAGGATAAATGAAGGCTACATACATAATATTAAAGTATTAAAAGGAGATATGTTAATGAGAAAGACAGAGAGAGAGACAGAGACAGAGGATGGGTGCATGAATCACATTTCATAAGGTTAATTATCAATAATTAAAACCACTGGTGTTTTATCTGGTGATTAGACAAGAGGACAGGGCCCATATAACCTTAGGGTTACAATATTCTTGCTTCAGTGGAAAAATTAATTTTGCGCCATGATTAAATCTCAAGATGGAATAGGAAGTAATATAATTAAAGGTTGAGTCCAGAATATTTTATCTAGTTTATTCTATTGATTGCTAAGTATGGCTCCTTTTCAGGGCATTGAAAAGACACCAGTATTTTTTTTCTGCATGAGCCCTGATTGATGCGAAACACACACGTGACGCCGGCTCGTTATTTCCTTAATCATGGAAATGATACCAAAAGGACACCGCACTAACAACGGTTGACTGGCTTCTGCACTGGATATTGCAACAAATTGACTAATTTGTTTTAAAGACAAGAATAAATTGTGCATCTCTCTGCTTCTATATTACCAACTTAATTTCTATATTCACACAATTTCTACATGCGTCTCATTGGAATGATAGATATAGTCAGATATAGTCATTAAGTGAGAGTGGAGCTGTTGGTATGTGACATCCATGTATGCTTTTAGTCAGTGCAAAAAGTCAACATGCATTTTCATAGATGTACTCCGTTGGATGATAATACTAAGGCTCTTCCCAACAGAGAACTGGCTGATCTGAATATCAAAGCACAGTGTTTTTCAAATGTATTCAGCACGTGTTGTCTCCCAGTGTAGCTCTGACCCTGCAGTAGGAGCTTTCTGTTAGGATTCACACAACCCCATCGCAGAATTCAAGCTGATGCCGCCCATGGGGACCAATATCAAAGACTTCAGTTTCTATTAACCAGATTGCGTGTTTATGCCGTGCTTCCTACCCTTTGAGCTGAGGATCAGCATTTGACTGAGGGAAAACACCATTCTGTTGCAACTCGCTCTAATTGAGGAACCTAAAACAATAACAAATATGGTCTAAATGCAAAGGTTATAATCATGTAGTTACATATCTTTCATATGCTGTTTGAAGTCAATATCCTCCTCAATGGAAACCAAGTAGCCAGCTGAGGATTGGACACAATTACACTAAAGATTTCCGGCTGTAATTGTTTGCAGCAGAACAGCTATGTGAATATATTGTTGTAATCTGCTCTATTTAATGAGTGTCGTGCAGTATCTGTGCGCAAGAGTTTAAAGGACCTTGATTTGACAAGGAAACTGTACCCTGCAGACGACTGTGATATAACTGTAAGCCAAAATCTGCTTAATACAACTTGAATTTTTAGCGTTTCAAAGTTCGGTTTACTTGTCATGATGCGTACTACTTAGCTTGTGAAAACAGTTGCATAATGTTGTCTGTGGTTTCAGAGGGGCTTTGTCGAGTCTAAAAAAAAAATAATGCTGATGATGTCGTCAGGGTTATCTCAGCTCGGGCAAAGTGTTAAAATCTTTAACAGGAAATCTCCATCATCAGCTGAGGTGTGGGGTTTGAAAGAAGTGGGCATTTAGAGGGCAGAGGGGATCTGATGAAAGGTGCTATTCAGTTGCACTATGGGAAATGTAGGAGCCAGTGTTTCGGGAACTCTCGTCCTCTGTTGCATCAATTCTGACCGTTGTTTTTTTAATCTGTCTCTTGTGAGTCCTCCGACTTTATGAAAGGGTAATACTAAATAGCTGGAGCTATATCCCTTTAATAGAGCCTGTATACATTATTTGGATTGCATAATGATTTTACTTTGTTTTGGCCCAGTATTTTAGTATATCATATGTCATCTAAATATAATTTTTTTCTAAATAACTTTCAAAGGAAGAATGACATTTTGGAATCTTGAGTGAGCTTCACTCAAACACACTGCTTGTATCGTTCATGATAATACCCAGCACCTCAGATGCTGCTGGACCACAAGTTGAAGGATAAGTCTTTCTCCCCATAGAATCGTACAACATTATGATGCGTGCCTGCTCGTCTCTTCCTCATCCAAAACTTTTGGGCTTACTCAGCATAAAGTATTCACTACCTGCCAAAATGACTTTTGCAGAACTCGCTCCCATGACTACCTTCCCTCTGTGGCTTTCCCTCTTATTCACCTGATAACCCTTTGCAGAAATCTAAACTTAAAACTCTACTGGCACAGACCTGCGCTCCGGCTCTCAGCAGCTTTTTCTTTAAATAAGATACACAGCAAGCTGCATTTTTTTAATCATTACTTGGCTTGTGGTTAAAATACAGTAATTGGATTAAGTAACAAACAAAGTTTACTTAGTATGGCACAATAGATAATCCAGTACAACCTTTATGGATTATGGATAATGGATGAGTGGATATTAAACGAAGGAAGGTAGATGGGTACGTAGGTACATATAAACATCTATTTCTATTTCTTTCACATATTTATTTCTATTTCACTATCTTTCTTTAAAATTAGAAAAAATGTTGTATTTTCTCTAATTGACTGCACCTGCTTTCCATCTTGGCCCCCATTGTTTTCTCATTATATTTACATTTGTAATATCTGATGATTTAGCAGCTTTTCCTCAGCATCTGCCTCGTGGAGCACCCCTCCTCTGTGACAAAGGTACACAGAGACATTTGGCACATTATTTGACAGTCACAAACCAGTGAATCCCCCTGTTTTATTCCAGTGAGTGTATTCAATTTGATTCACCCTGGGAGACGCAGTAGAACACATGCTATCCATCATCTGAGTGAATCAGAGTGAAATGCAAGCTGAACCTTAGCAGTGATGTATTTGAAAAACAAGTTGTTCCAACTACAGTATGTACTGTTTGACTTCATTTATACTTTTGCACAGACCAACATTTACTGTACGCCCACTCAGACAATGGTCTAGTGGTCTAGACAATGTATGAGCTGAAGTTAAAGGGTATGTTTTGTTAAGCTAACCAGGCTATTTTAATTCTAGAGTTATGCTATTTGATACATGGAACGGTGGCTTTGTGTCTGTGAACCCGCACTAATATCTCAGATGTGAGGAGGTTTACCGTATTAGATGTCGCTGAAAGATGACAAATACCTTTGCGGATCTGATAAACTACTGTCAAGTGCCACAGGAAAGCATGCGCCATTAAACATCTACTGTATTTGCAGCTCTGACCATCGGCTCAGACGAAACTGTTTAGTGTGCATGTGATTGAAATGTCAAGGTAAAAGCCTTTTTGGTGACAATACTAGCTCAGATAACACTGCCTTTGAAATTGTACTATATTTCACAGCACATTACAAAAAATATATTCATACTTTGGAAATTTGGCAGTCTCTCATTTTCTTCATTAACCACTCCTCATGCACGGCTAGATAAGTCAGCATTGTGATTATATACCAGGCTTCCCACGCACTGTAATTTATCCTTCATTTTTTACTCTGAATTACCTTGCTGATGGGACTAATGAAATGTGGCCTATGGCAGAGGCAAGTGAGAGAAAGATTGGAATAACAGACACCAGTTTTATTTCTTGATGCCATTAACAATGACCTTCACCCATTTTCAGGAGACTGGTGAGAGCGAAAGCGTGTGAACTGAGGAAAAAAGACTGCTTTAGGTCTTGTTTAGGCTCTCAGCTTTTCTGGCTGTACATTAAGTGTAAAGTCTTCCCACATTTAAATTCTATATCTTTTCTTGGGCGGTGTGTTTCCTTCTGAAAGTGAATGAGTGGTGCTGATGAAAACCAGTCTGGTAGTAGAGTCGTTGTGCAAGGAACGTGATGTAATGAAGAAATCCAGTGAAAAGCAGACTGCCAGGGACGCCTTAGGGAACAAGCGATCAAGTAAATAAACTTGCGCTGTAGCCTACATGTCATGGGCAGACAGCGCGTTGTTAGTGGTAACGAAGAGTAAGGGCCACACCAGCATCTAACCAGACCATAGTGACATCTGCAGGTATGTTTACATGCTGTTTAATGTGCTGCAGTTGAGCAGCTAAATAGCTATCTAGCCTGCAAACTGATGTTAGCGGTTCACTTTTCACTTTGTTTGGTCACTCGTTCAGGACAAGATGTGTGCTCATGTTTCTAAGTCAGATAAAACCTTAGCAGGGAGGCTAATGTGGGCTGTTGTTGCTGTCTGTTGAAGTTGTCTGCTTTGCAAGATTTGATTGGCTGTATCGAAATCAGGTCTCTCTGGAACGGTATTCTGTTGAATTAATGTAAAACTAAGGGGCGCCATCATGAAATAAGAAAATAGAAACTATCCCCCTTATGGTTTGTTTGTTTTCAATGGGGAACACTGGACAAGTGATTTTAAGAGCAGATATTTTTACTGTGACAGACAAAAAAAATGCAATTTATTTTCAGTTAGACTTAAAAATGTCTTTTGTGTTTGATGTGTTGCCAACCCTTCTCATTCCTCACCAAAATACTCCTTGCGTATATCTCTGTCTATCATCTCACAGAAACTCATAAAAGCTTTACTCTGCTTCTCTTTTTATTTTTCACTACTCTCTTCCTCACACACAAACATAAATAAATATTCCCAATATATCCACCATCCCATTGTTGTTTAATTTTGTTTAAAACTATCCATCCACCCGTCTCCAATCTAAGCTGAGCTGCACTTCGAGTTTCCTGGCAGCTGTGAGCTTGATTCGTACCGGCAGCCATGTCATTGATTCCTTGGCAGAGGCAGAACTATGGCATCAATCTAGGTTGCAATATCATCACCTGTAACGAGACACCTCTGCTTTCACTATTTTCATATGCACTGCCACGCACGCACACACACACACACACACACACACACACACACACACACACACACACACACACACACTTACGTTTGCCTGTCATTCAAAGAAGTATGAATAGAAAGGCACGTGATGAGGATGGGTGCTTGCATGCTTGAATTATTGATTAGAAGTTCAGTTGAGCATTTTAGCTGTAGGTTATGTTAGCCTATCCATGAATCCATGACAGAAGCCACAATGTTGCAAGGGTAAATTTATAGAGTGGGAGCTGTGAAAGGAATATATTTCATCTACTTATTCAGTGAAATTTATTTTTTTCATTGGTGAAAGCCTTTTCTTGCCGATCTTTCATAGTGCACCCCTACTTTTGTGTTGCATGAGCAATCAGTGTTAACTCTTAAGCCTGAATCGCGCACTCGAGCAGAGGAAAATTGCATCCTATGTGTAACCTATAAAAGGTATTCTAAAGTTGTGGGAGAGTTCATTACACCTTGAGCCTTGGGCTAGTTTATACTCACATGTCTGTTTTATCTGGCTGCTCTGACCTCCTGTCACAGTCCAAACATGTTATTGTATATTGTTGGCTGTGTGATAGATCAGCAACCTGTCCAGGATGTATCCTGCATTATACCCAGTGCATGCTGGGATTGATTCCAATGCCAGTATACTTCATCAGAACTACTTGTGGGATGGTTGAATATCTTCGGAAACCCCCCTACACCTACAACTGCCTTCCAGGAGAGAAAATGTGCTGCCAAATATTTAAACAATATCACATCTCCTCTCTCTCTCTATGACGGCCTGCTTTTCACTCCAACTTTGAGTGTGGCCGCTCGGAAAACTTTTGATTTGGACGTGGTCGGACAACGTGTCTTTTAAACAGTTTGAATATAATCCAACCCTGACCCATCGTTTCAAGAGCTCATCATTTACTGTACATATGACTACAGCCTTCATATAAATGAAGTCCAGTAAAAACTTACATGACAAAAACATTTTCTTCTGAAATGTAGAGAAGTGAAATCATAGTCTCACGAAATGGTAAGTACTGTACCAAATACAGTTCTTGTTTAAAAGTACTTTCTCATTCTAGTATTCTCCTTTTGATATGACATATGTTCCAAAATATTCATCATTTGGAAAACAAAGTAACTGTCAAGACTATAAACTGAGCTATGTGGTTTGAAAGTGCAGGTGACTTCGATGATATCTTTGTGCCCTACAAGAGACTGTATAGAGATCCATACTTGCTCTTAGTGCTACTCGACATGTGGGAAGTGTATTGACTCTCAGAGACCTCACATTAAGGTCAGTAAGTTTAATAAATGGTGAAAACTGATAGAGCAGGAGCTGTACATGTGAAATTAAATGTCATCTCTAGAATGAGAAAATTGAGTGGATTTGTCCAAGTGGCGTTCACTCTTCAAAATGTGCTAATCCAAGCCGGGAGCAGAGTCTGTGTCCATGGAAATACAAGCGATCAAGTGCTTTTTGAGTACTTTTGAAAGGGAAGCAACACTGGGCAAGAGGGAAAAAAACACAACAAGATGAAATGGAGGGCTGAATTGTGTGTCCACACCATCTCCCTTTGAAATGATTCATTCCATTTCTGTTAATTAGCAGCTACACTTCTAAAGTGACCTCTGAATCCTGCCTCTGTCTGTACCTCCCACTGCCTAGCGACACAGGTCTATATACAGAAAGCAGATCAGAACAAGGAAGGGAAAGGGAGGGATTAGACGGAGGGATAAGGGCAATAAGAGAGGACAGGGTAGAATTGGTTTAACAAGAAAAGAGGGAGAACAAGCGATAACAGAGTGGGAGAGACAGAGATAGAAAGAATAAACCAAATAAGATTTCCGTGCTCAATCTCAGGCGATGAGTCTAACAATCCAATTATGTGTGGCACTTGGTAACAGGATGCATGAGTGTACTGTTGTTTTGTCCATTTGGCAAGAACTATGATAATAGTTAGATAATAGAGAGATAAGGTCAAGAGACAAGCGGATGATGCAGAACAATGAGACTTTTTGAACAAAGACAATGGGGAAAAAAGTTCACTATGTGTGTTTTTCTGCCATTGGTGTGGCCAAAAGTACAAGGCAGCACAGAAATTACAGTACGTAATGGATCCAAGAAAGCAAGTATGAGGATTTGAGAAGACATTTCACCACTGCTGTCTCGTTCAGCATGCAGGACTATAAATTCACAGAATGATACAAAGGGAGATCAGTGAGCGATAGATGTGGGATTGCGAGTGCAGATCGAGTTGCAGATTATTTATTGATTAGATATCAGAGACCCAGGGTGAGGTGTCTTGAAACTGACCTCAACATGGACATGGAATAAATTGAACAGAAGTTTGGTCTTTTCTCCTCTCTCATGTTTTTTCACATATATTTACCTCTCAACCCTCACTCAATTTTTGGCCATCCAATCAAACACGCCTCATTTTTAAAACCTTTCAAACCAATGGAGCTCAGTAATGATTAGTATTTGAAGTTAGATGGATTATTATTAGTCATTACAGGCTATCAAATAGATGAGTAAACCATAACATAATGAATCTTTAATAAGCTACGTCTTGCCCTGCATTAATGTAGCACCACAGAAAGCTTTGAGTTTAACCATGTGGCGCCGCAGTCCAACTAGTAAAAATATTCAACAATTGACACGTAAGCATGACTGAAAACGACTACAGTATGAGATACTGGTCAAATGCTGAAGCCCCATCAATTACTCCCACTAATAAATTGATTTGTGTGTTTACAGTCTGATAGTTATTCGCAGTCCATCCTTTCATCTCATCTGGCTAGGAGGCCTTCCCTCTCTGCATCCATAATGATTGACCTCTTTCGATCATACTCTACACATATAAATCCTGTCTTGTGTAGTTCACATTGCACAAAATAACACACGACAAAGGAAGTATGTGGAATGTATTCTGTTATCATCAAATTACCGTCCTCAGCATTAATGAATGATGAACATTTGCATCACCCCCTGATGTGAACATAGAGTTTCAACACCATCTGCTATTTGTTCTATTCCCTGTTACCGTGCCTGTGCTCCTTTGAAGAGGTCCTTTTAAAAGGCATTCAAATATAATGTTAAATAGCTGTCACTGCCGGCATCCAGACACAACCAGAATACAAATGTACAGTGCAGAGGAAGAGGAAAAATCACAAAGAATGAGTTGAAGCAGGGCCAAGTCCTCATTAGGTTCCCCAGGGTTCAGGGACTTCAGGTTGAGAAGACACCCTGTTGACCTGTGCCTCCATGACCCCTGAACCACACTCACCTGCTTTAAAACAGTGCATGCATTATGAAATAGCAACAGACATAAGAAATTCAGTTTGAATCTGCAAAGGATCTGTACGAGGTCTGGTTAAATCAACAGAATAAATAGTTACAAAAACATTCTGATTAATATGTTAAAGTTAATTGGAAAAATTCCAAGTCATGTTTTGTTGTCCATATAATATCCATCTTTGTTCAGAATGAATTCACTGAAGTCTGTGGCCTGTTCTGCACAAGAGCTGTTGATTCTGCTGCGTTAAGTCCCTTAGAGAATAAAAAAAAATACTGAAACTACAGAATATTTGTCCTGCCAATTATATTTTCATCGTTCTACATTCACCCATATTTTTGCACTCCTGATTTTTTGTTGACAGCTTACTTTAAATTATAAGCAGTATACAAACATTTAATAAATGGTTTGTAACATACAATAATATAGTTGTTAACAGTGAGACATGTAAGACAGTGTTAATATACAATATTATAATTTCTTCTATGAAGACATAGTTTATATTATTACAACTGTGTTTTACTATATTGTTGTTCAATATCTGTTTATACAGACAGCCTCCAGTTATAGTTGTTGACTGCTACATTATAAACACTGAGATCTGCTTACAACTACATTATACTGAATGCTAAATAGGGGGATTTAAAGTAATATGCTACCATTTTCTATCAACTTTGAATCTGCTTTCATACAAACACTAACACACTTTTGATTTTTTATAAATAAAACTTGACATCAACAGAACTATCCTCCGGTCATAACACTAAATGAGCATACTGTTTACCTTGCCTAAAAAAAGTCAGTAAAGCCAGTAAATAATCTTGCAATCTGGGGCAGCTCCAGCATCATCTCCAGTATGTTATATTCACTGTTAAGAGGAGAAAAAAAAATAGGTCAAACAACAGCATTAATACTGTATAACTAGACAAGGCCCTTGTTAGATTTTTCTTTGGTGGTTAGAGCTTTCCCCCTCTCATGTCTTAATTAAGCTTTTGATTTTAATAATGAAGCAAATCATCTTAACACAGTGGATGAATGTAACATGTATATAGAACATGTACTTTTTCTGTTATTCTACACAGGTATATGTTTAAAAAGGATCTACTGTACATTCTTACATTACCAATGTCTCTGGCTTTAAGTAAACAAGGTGATTTGTTATCAGTATGGTTTCCAGGGACAATGAAGCTTGATAGAGGGCCAGGCCAACCGTGACATTTGTAATTGGGACTAGCTGTCATTGTCACAGTGATTTATGATATAGTTAATGAACAATTAGGTGACATATTAGGGTGGTCTTATTTGTTTTGCTCAGAATTTGTTTTAAAGTTTTTCTTGGTGATTTTACTTCCCACAACCTCTCTGGTCTCAGGCAAGGCTAGCAGATTTGAAGCTCACTGTAACTTCATATTGTAAATATTAATGAGCAAAAATATTTTATATAATCGTATGTTGTTTTTGGTTAATAGAGGCAAACCGCATTGAATATTAATGTGTTAGCTGTTTCAATGTATTGCTTGTGTCGAGTGCACGTTCCTAATGAACTGAAAGCTTCTGAGACTTGGGAAGCTTACATTTAATCCTATCAGTGGCCAAACAGCAAGGCAACCACCAACGTGAATGCCTCTCTTTAGTTAAGCAGCTATAGTATTGATAATTACTCTACTAGTGTAGATCCCTCTTTGATTACCTTTAAATCCGTTTAAAAGTATTTTAAACACATTGAATGTTCATTTTAATACCTTTTAATTTCCTCCAACTCCACTAAATTACATGTGTAGTTGTTCATCCTTTTATAAATAATTAGCATCTATGATAATGTGTATGTTATTTCAAGTTAATCAAAACACACATTAACCTATGCCCTTGGAATTTATCCATTTTGGCCGCTTCAAAGCACAACAAAACCCCTCCGTTTCTTTGAGCCTGTGGTAAGGAGGGCTGGAGCTGCATACTTCCTCGGCCGGCCTTTCTCAGACTTTGACAGAAACAGCAGGAGATAATCAATAAGCTTTCCCAACACCCCCGGGAAGATGAACTTGGAGCATACCTCAGAACCTGCAGCCTTAATTTCTCTCATGAGGTTCAGCAAGGCTACTCATTAGACTAATACACCTTTGTTAATTACTCCTACCACAACCGCTATATAACACCAACATGAAAAAAAAACGTTGTTGTTGTGTTCTTTACAAATGGCCAGATCAGCTCAGGTTTGTTAACCGATCTATCACCAAAGTACCAAATCAAATTGAGTCCACACAGCCGGACACACACCGCAGGTTTCCAAGCACAGTTAGTTTCCATAAAGACTTTTACTGGACTGTACTTTACACTTTTCACATTTGTTCATCTAAAATATTGTGTTATTTCAGATTTTAGGATGGAGAGGAAACTAATTAGTTCTAATTAGCATCCATCCCACGACTGATAAAAGAAAATGAGATAAGATAGAAGATCAACTTTGCCTCTGTTTTTTATCCCTCTTATTTGTTTCCGGCCACGATCATGATAAAACGTTTCTGTCTGAGAAATTGAGAGTCCTGCTGCTGTGAACACAACTGAGCAACAATAAACATATGCAGCATATCACTCAGGGAAAAGATTTCTTTTATTTTTACATGTGACACACTAGCACTCCACTGGCAGCGCTGAAGAACCCTGAGTGGATACCATATTAGCGCTCTCTGCTTTTCTCCTCACCGACTCTCACGCCGGCTCTGCGATATCCATCTGAGGAGTCCCTCCACCCCACTGTTGGTTGAATATCAGTGTGGTGGAGAGATTAATCGGTGGTCACCTGCTGTGGGTTGTCAATTGAGTGCCTCAGGAAGACCCATATCAGCATAACAGGAACCCATTTTCAGACATATGTCATATTCTATGAACACAACCTGCCCTTGTTTTCTCTTTTGAGAGGGGATGTCGGCCCCTTTGCTTGCCGCTTCTAAAGATTAGAGTCAGTGTCAGGGAAGACTACGAGGCACAGTGGCAACCTGGCACAGAAGGCCGCAGGGGGCGGATGAGGTGTGTTTGAAAGGGAAACTATCAATACAGAGTAGAACACAGCAGGAGACAACAGCTACCCGCCGGCTATCGGCTCATTACAAGAGAAATAAAAGAACTCTTCAGAATGCATTTGAGTTTTTCTCATCTCAAGGGACCACAAAGATAGACGCACCTGGAGCAGCACATTGCCGTTACCTTCACCCTCTTTCTTTTAACGCTCTGGTAAAAAATAGTTAAGTACTCTTGAACATATTTAAGACTATTATTTTGAATTATTTTGAATTTTGAATGCCTTTATTGTGAATGCAGTGGCATCTAAATGGTACTCGGGCAGACAATATTTTTCTAAGAACTATTCACAGCTTCAAAATAGATCTTACTGAGCTTGCATTTGCTCCAGGAAATGCCTGAGGACGTGCCAGCGGCACTTCATCCATGCTTATTAGATAAGTTTAATAAGGGTAAGAAAAACCCAGGTTAGCAGATTTCCTAATGAGTTCTGATATGTATACAGTCATTTTACATATCGTACTCGCTGTCCATTACTCAACGATGACGTCCAGCTGCCTTCCATAGAAACCTACTGGTAAGTCAGGCTCCCTGTGGATATGATAATATGTGTCATCTATAAGAAGTGGAATCTTCAGGCAGGATGTGATGGGAGAGCTTTCAGTTTCTATTTAATCTTTTTTTTCTTATTATCAAAGGAATTGCCCGGTGTTACTAACCTTTTTCTATTACATATTCATACGTCTTCTAAAAGACATACGCTACATTTATCTGGATGGTAATTAAGTGAGAGGTCATGTTAATGTGAGGTAATTCACTGCTCACATGATGTAAAATAACTTTGATGATGCAACCTGTGGCATGAGTTTCACGTTCATTTGTTTCAGTCTTTTTGATATCAAGTTATTCAAAGAAACGCTGGGTGTACGTGTTATTGTTCTGTAACCCTCACATAGTAGTAAAGTAGAAAATAGATTCAACAATTGGATGAAAAAGAAGAAAATTGACCATGCTGATGCAATGTTTAATGCCTGCTTGGCTATTCTTGAAATAATTTTTTTTCCTCTCTTTTTGTTCAAAGAATGTGGAATAAAACGACTTGAAAGCCACACAGCTCACACACGCCAGGCCTCTGGCTTTAATACCCTTATTCATCTTCAGAAATTCAGAGAATCATTCTTCTTTGCTTTTTAGTTAAATTTAGTAAAAATTCTCAAATTACAGTTGTCCTCTCATTCTACAACCTGTAACAGCACAAATAATTTCTATTTATCCAGGTGTGTGACTTAATGGTAAGACTAACAGAAAAACTGACTGAAGATTAACCAATTTGGTTGCTTCCAATGTGCACAAAAACCCCTTCTCACAAATGAGTGTATCTTAGTAACACAACACGAGCATTTTAAACATATATGAACAGAGATTTTTTTAAGTACTCGTCAGTACTGATACGATGTGGGAGTTTTCTATTTTCTTTTGCATGAGTTCCTTCTGCTTTATAACCCGTAAATATGTAGCTGGATTGAGCAGCCAGTTAGCTTAGCTTAGCATAAATACTGGAAACGACCAAGAAAGAGTCTCACACATAAACCTCTGTAAAATAGCAAATTATCATTTTTACACTTCAGTTTTTGTTCATATTAAACATACAAGATATGACGTGTATAAGCAGACCGCATGTAACAGTTTAGCAATGTTGTTTTAAGTGAATACAGTGTGAACAGAATTAAATGAAAAGTATGATCATTGCAGTGTTATTTAATCTTTATCCAATATTTATTTTCAAGAAGAAGTGTTATTTGTCGTTTGATTCTTGCTTATAAAAAACACTCAGCAGAAGCTTGTGAACAAGCAGTATGGTGACAAGGCTAATTCCTTGGTAGTAGTGTCCTCTTCAGAATTTCTGTTATTTTATATAAATATTTGAAAGACCCAATTAGTTTTGGAAATGTCACGACCCATAGAGGAGCATAGCATTCTTCAACTGAAGTTAAAACAAGAAAAAGACTGAAATTGGTGGCACAGGGTTTTCACAGCTCCTGTTCCAGTTGCTGCACAAAGTGCTCCTTGGAATAAAGAGTTCTTCACTTTGGACACTGCCACTCGCCTACTCCCTATGTCACACACGCTGTGGATTATACATGTGGCTGTCTTGCATATGAGATACAGTACGTGATGCTGCAGCGCGGAAGTGAGCGAGCACCAGAGAGGGATAAAAGTGAGATATCACATCAAGGAGATACATATTTAATCCAAAGCAATAATGTATTATTAGCCTTCTAATGTATTATTTCCCTTTGAGTTCCCCCTGTAGCTTATTTCAAACTCACTGTGTTATACAGGCCTTTGATATTTTTTTCCAGCCGCAAAGAAAAGTTCAAGAGTATGTGATTACCTTGTGGAAGTGTATCCAGAAAATGCTGATTTGATATCTTTTGTCAGCGTTTGTCATCCATTTCATAGATTTTCTCTTCTTTTCTTTTTTTTTCAATTTACAACTGTGGGAAATTAGATAGAGGCTGCATCTCACATCCCATCCCGCTCTCTAATACAGCATGTTAGTGGGACTGTTGAGTTGTTCCTGGATGATGTGATGAATGCCGACATCCAGTCGAACAGGGAGCTGGTGGAGAGAGTCCTTATTGCATGAAGCAGGAAGACGAAGAGAGAGAAAGGCGGGAGGAAAGGAGGAAAAACAAAGTTGAGTACGGTAGATGAGCCAAAAAGGGGCATGTAACATAAAATGAATTAAATTCAGTTACAGTGTAATTACCATCAGAAGAAGACAGTGAAGAATATACGTCAATAATAATAACTGAGAGATGGAGGTTGGCTGGGGCTTTGTGCTCTGCTGTGACTGCAGTAATTGCATAAAACCTTATGATAAACCAACCGTCAAGAACAATATGTGTACGTTACAGTAGATTAAAATGATATTTGTTGGCATGTGTGTGAAGCCAAAGGGCTTTGAGTGGAATGTATGCGCCCCCTTTGCTTTGTGCATGTTTGAGGAAAAACTGAGTAAACGGATAAATGGCCATGTTTGGAGGTTTCTTCCTGTGTAACCTTGGTGAATTGCCTGAAAAAACGATTTCACCAAGATTGACTCTGCAGAGAGAGATTGGGGGGGGGGGGCTGTTTTATTATTGTGAGTGTGTATATGAGGAGAGCACAGGGGAGGATGGTAAGGAATGGAAAACTCAGAAACGGCAGGGTGATATTTCAAAAACATCTCGCTTCTTTGCCACACACAAGCCTTCCAAGAGGCCTTTCATTTTCTGTCTTTGTCTTTTGTCTTTTCTTTCCAAGAATGCTTCTTCCTCCCTGTGACTCAGACCAAAGGCTATGTCTTTATCTGCCCCTTCTGTGCACCACATCGCTATACTGAACACCATATTTGATCAGTGTCTCCACAGGAGGCTCTTTTGCCCTCTCCCACAGCTCCATCTCCGGCCCCGCTGGCTCAGCAGAGAGCCCACATCAAGAAGACCTCATCATAACTGTCATTGTTTTCGCTCAGTCACTCTGGCTTTGACTTCCAAGGACTTGCCCCCACCTCAATCACTACCTTTTCCCACACACAATAAGCCCTAACTGCCATAATCAGGGGGTATCTATCTGCTTCCGCCTCTTCTCCCCTTTCGCTCCCCACAGTTTTTCATTTTTTTTATTCTTTTGAATCCCATGTTTTTGTTTTTTTTTATTCTTTTGAAGCCTCAGTTCCTGGTGAGGTAAAGCAGGAGAGTAATAAGTAAGAGTGGTGCTTCCACGCTGAGTTAATGACAAGGACACGCTGTCCTGACAGTCTTTGTACTCGCAGAAGAACAACTGTCCAAGAAACAGGACCTAACAGGGTCTTATCAGCAGAAAATGGAACAATGGTGGTGCTATTTCATGCTTTTGAGTGAAATACACCAAAGGAAAGGTTTCAATCCAGTGTCCCATATGATAGCGTCAAAGGCATACATCAAATCAGGCTTTTGATTCAGCTAACTGATTACTGCGTTTGGAGAAAAAGTGACACAGCACACACAATGGGGAAAATGTATATGGTTTGCAGCCCCTTTTAAGGCGATAAACAGTCAAATTGAGTTGGTCCTTGTTTACTAAAGAACCACACAGAGGTTTTGCGCCGGTAAAATGGAAGAAAAGGGGTACTGCTGGAAAGTGTTTGGTCTCATGCAATATGTATTTCAAGGCGTTCCTGTTCAGAGATGCAAAATATGGGAAAGGGAATGAAAATTCATACAAATGTGTGCTGCATTCGATTCATCACAGCAGACGAAATTGTTTTATCGGACACACACAGAGGGTGAGAGCATACAGCCAGGTCTAAACAGTGAGTTAGAGAGAGAAATGCAAGTTAGAAGATGTAATACAAAGCTCCTTTATAAGAGCTGTGAGCTCAGAGCCACAACAAGAGACAAAAGCAATTTCTCCTCCTTCTGTTTCACGCAGCTGCCTCCTGCTTATTTTTCCTGACTTTTAAGGGCTCACGTCCAGTGCAATGTGATTGAAGCAGCAAGTACTCGTCATTAAGTAAGTCATTAAGTGTCATATTATTGTCTTCATCCGTTACATTAATAATCTAGTCAAAAGAGGTAAAACGTTTTTCCAAAAATCAATGATTTTTCACCTCATTTCATTTCATTCACTGATCTTTTTGTTGAGCCGACAACTTCAGGCTATTTAACATTTCCTCACATATAGCCGTCCTCTTGCGAGATGAATGCACGCTTGCAGTTCCAAGAATGTCTTCTCTTTAAACCAATATTACAGGTTCAGCAGAAGAAAACACTTTGTTTTGCACGTTTCAAAAGCAGCCCAATCTTTTCTTGAGAATGAGAATGTGGTGACACAAAATGATGCGCCCCTGACGGTAATTTAGTAAACAAGTAAATATCTCCCAGTGTGTGTTAGGACCATTTTACACAGTGTCACCAAGCCACTCCAGTCACAGAGAGGCCTGCCTGCATCCGGAGAAACCTCCATGTATTATATTGTCAAGGGAATCAATTAAAATGAGATCTGTGTTTCATGCTGCAATTTTTCTATTGGATCTCTGTACCATTAAGTCATTAAACCCACTAGACAGTAAATCTGTGTGCCTTTGCCCCTTTCAATACTCTGCTGACACTAAACGTTTTATAGTCCGCACTGTATCTGCTATCTGTCAAAGCTGTGCTCCTCTATCAAGAAAAAACATCACCGCGAAAACACTAATCGCGTGTGCGAACCTCGAGGGATTGTCCCTGCTACCATCATGTTTATATACATAAACAAACACACACACAATATCTTTTTTTATCATCTGAATCCCCCTGGCTAGGTCATATTGTATTAAAACAGCATGAGGTTGTGTTGGGGGGACCTCAGTCTGGGCTGCCTCCTCCAGTGCCCATGTCATGTCTGGTACTGCCTGGGACCACAATCCAATCAGACAGATGGAGGGCTGTTTGAGGAGCAGAGAGAGGCTGTCCCCCCCCTTTGCCAGTAAATACTGGCAGCTCTTGGATTTAATTACATTCACAGTATGGTAAACGGAACGGTGCCACGGGCCCCAGAATACACCTCTGCTCTGCACAGCAAAAGCCTAGACATCGTGTGAGAGACTTCTTCTCAGAGTACTGTGGAGAAAACTAATGAAGAGTTCTGCATGACTGGAAAACAAGGCTACTCTCCAGCACTGTGCAACTGTAAAGTCTGCATTTCAGTCTGCTCAAATGAAAAGATTCAACAATCTGCATTTATGTTACAACTGTCCAGTGCAGACTTTGAGACACCTGTAATGCTTTTAAGTCAGTCAATGAGTGACTCAAGGAAGAAAAAGTAAGCCGAGAGTTTCTGTGATCCTTCAAAAATAGCCAAAAGTGGAGTTCAGCATGGGTTATTTTCACCATGCCCTGTGACTTTACGCTCCAGTAGCAGTGCATGCTCATCATGTGCTGTTAGTATACACTCTGCCCTTACCCCTGCGCGACCCTGACTCTGCTCGGCAGGCTCAGACCCAGACAAATTACTGTGTCTCCAAGCTGCTCTCTCCTCTGCGCCAAACATTTCCTCTTATTTCTACCCCATTCCCCAAAGAGGTGCCTGTCTGTCTGCTAATACCGGTGCGGCAGCGGCTCTCCACCTGCAGGGTCATTGGACAGGTTCCCATGAAGGTCACAGCTGTCAGATCATTACATGAGAGGATTGGGCCCAGCTTTACCTTGCTGCCAAAACAACCACTTCATCTTTGGGGAAGATGCGAAGGCGGCACTTGAGCATCTCCAACCTCGAATCGCTCTGTAGGATGTTCGGGAGCGGGAAATGTTGGAAAAACAAGGGCCGGCAACAACTGGCTCCATGGTGGGCTGACATGGCTGCACCTCACTCTTCATTAGGGTGGCCTCCTTGTGTGTTTTTTGGCAGAGGAGAATTAGAGCTGTATCTGATTAGGAGGGTGAAAGCAGAGCAGAGCCCTTGAAAGCCTAATTGATTAGACTGTCTTTTTTTATCCCTCCGCTCCCCTCTCCACACACCTCCTCTTAAATAAAGTGAGATGAATACAAATACAGGCGATGCAGGACCACACACCTGTCACCTCTGAGCTGCCAATTTAAACCTCACGCTCTGCCATTAACAAGCTCGATTGTTGGCAAATCTTTAAGGGTGGATTTCGAAACTTTTGCCTTTTTGTCAGAAAGTTAAAGCCACATAAAGTGTTTGCTGCAGAAAGACACTGCTGAAATAACTTAGGAAAAAGAGGAATGGTAATTTTTATTTTTGCCATTTAAAATTCTAAACAAAAAAGACATTGTAATGGAACAGCTGCAAGAAACAGGCAATCCAAGGCCAGCTCAGTTTAAGTTGTTGTTGTTTTCATGGAGGAGGACATTGATTCCAGGCAGGCGGGAATGTTGAGAGCAGCATCTACAGTGCAGCTAGCTAAATCAGCTATGCTCACATGGCTGCACAGAACTGAATGAGCCAGCAGCTTATCAGGACAAACAGACAGCACATTTTTAATGAATAATTAAAGCTAGTGAAAACATTGGCGTGCATCTTCAGCAATTCTGCTGATGTCATTGCACTGTTGCACTGGAAACTTGACACTTAACAAAAAACAAGCACACAGATAGTAAGTTTACAACACGGTGGCTGTCAATAGATGGGTTAAAGTACCAATACTAAAACAATATGACCTGGGAGAATATTAAGTATTTACAGTCAATTAATACACTCAGTCAATGCCAACCTCAAATCCATTTGTTGCTCAGTCTCTGTCTTTTACCAACAGCACTCCCACTACCACAAATCAAGAGCAAACTCACACCGACACAGAGAACAAAAAAAGTTATCAATTTCATCTTTAGTAACCTTGGATTATAAAAGCACTCTATCTCTCTATTCATCAGTGCAGTATTTCAAAATATGTTAAGACTACTGAAAAAAGAAACACAGGATATTTGTTATGTTACAGTAGAGTTTACTGTGCTTCATGAGACACTACTGTAAATAGACCAGAGGAGTGTAAATGATAAGTGCATTTTGTTTCATTTATTGTTAAATCCAGGGTTCCACAGTTTTTGTGAGTATACATCTTATAGCACAAATCTGTGTATACGTATTTTTTTTTTGGTTGTTGTTTTGGTGTTTTCAAAGACCACAAGGTCAATATGGAAGAGAGAGCAGCCATTCTGCTGTGAAATATCAGCTGAGTCCTTTCAAAACGGTGTCACAGAACTGAAAAGGTGAGCTTGTGTCCCACAGTCAAAACATTTCTCCTTTACAGGCTTTTGCACATACATTAATAAACACCTACGCCTGCTGAGAAGTAAAGGTAGTTACAGTAGCATTTTATTGGCCTAATAGTTTCAGCGTTATGTGTAAATCACTATAATTGCAAAAATTCGCTGAGCCCTCAAAAAAATATTCTATTTATAAATTGGTGTGGGAATCGGTGTACACTGCACTTAATGCATGGTTTCTCATGCTGGGACTTTTGGTGCATGTCATCCTGCTCACAGTCTCTCTCCCCATGTTTCCTATCTGTCAATAAAGGCTATCTAAAAAATGGTGTTCCTCTGGACCATAAACTTCTGAAATGCATTCGGAATAAAAGCATTTCTTCAAGCAATGTAATTTGGAATGTCATTTTTATCGAACTCTCAAATAAACGCACAACATTTGGTGTCAGAAAGAGTGAAAATACTGCAACATGCTTCCTCTATTAACAGAGTGATAATCAGACAGTCAGAGCAATGTAGAGATTGTATAAAGGTTTTAGTCTTTGTTATTTATTGATATGGTTAACTATAAGATTTCAGTTTTCTTGCTTGCTGTGTTAAGTGTCTTTGGGCTATACAAATAAAATAACAAACTTTTAAAGTATACACTGCACAATTCGTCTCTGATTGTTGCAGTGAAGGTCATATTGTGAGGATAATGTACAGGAGTATTATGATGTACGTTATTTTTTGGTAAAATGTGGAATAATCCCTCTGAGTTCAGTACATTTTTCCAGAGGTTGAACTATTTTTGCACCAACATTATGCTAATACAAGGAGCCTAATAATACACACTGTTTGCTTTCTGCCAACAGCGCCAGCCATAATATATCAATCATATGTTCTATTTCGTGATTATCGTATTGTCTCATGTTTTGTCTGTCGACATATTTTTTTCTTTTTTAAATGAATGCCCAAAAAGACTCATGAACGCTCACTGAAAACACATCATCAATTATTAACACACATACAATTCATTATCCTTGAACTCCAAGAAACCACTTCATTTCATTTGTGTCTCTCTGGCTGGACTCGTGTGTCCTCTCCCCGGCCTTTGGCTTCTTTCTGCTCTCTGAATGCCAATATTTCAGCGTTGTTTTTCTAGTGCAGAAAGCATCCCACTGAGCGAGAAGGTGACCATCCCTTGTGTCTTTGAAGTTTGTGTGTGTGTGTGTGTGTGTGTGTGTGTGAACGACAGAGACAGCGTGAGTGTTTGGTGTGAAGGATTGTGTGGTTTGCTGTGTTGTACTATCTACATTTCAGTTTGTGAAATGACTGGAGACACACGGAGATTGCAAATAGTGATAAAAACAAATCTGCATGGCACTGTATGCAGGCTTAAAGTAGATTAACTGTGTAAAATAATCAGTGCTTTTCTGTAGTATTTTAGAGGTTATCTTCAGTCTTATCCTACATATTTGATATTACATGTAAAATATCACCAATAAACAGTTTAAAGTCTTGAGGGAATGCATCAATAAATGTGATATATTGTTGTGTTGTGTAGCTTGTACTTCCAAGGACTTCTGTTCTGACTGCTGTACCTCCATTTTCCAATTCAGTAGGAGGGAGCAGTTATGACTTCAGCCGTATTGTAAAAACACTCATCCTCTTCCTCCTCGTTTCTAATTCTATTGCAGAATTCTCTAAAGAGGCCACGTCAAACCTGGTTGAAGGATAATCAATAATAGGTAAGGGCCCTGTATAACGATGCACAGGCTTTTGAATTCAAAAGATGCACTGTGACAAGAACAAAGAAGACCAACACAGGCAAGCCATTTCATTCATCAAAGGAGAATGGTTAAGAAAAATGAAGAAATAAAGTTTCAAATTGAATATAGACTGATCATAAGTGACTGTGACTTGTTTTATAATTCAAAAGATTAAAACTCACCACCATGTAATAATGCAGTTCACTGCTTGGACATGCAAATCCTCAAGTCATTAGCTTGTCACAAATACTTAATTTGTACTTTGAGTTTATTTGCATGTTTAAATTAATCTCAGATTTACCACAACTACTTATTTCATGCATGATGTTCAAAAACTAAAGCATACTTGCTTATAAACTTTTATTGTGTACATTTGGTGTGCACTGTATAGCATTTTCACAGAATAAATCTCACTGCATTGCCAATAAAAGCTTTGACACTGATGGCATAATAATGACGTTTAGTTCCAGTGTCACAGAACGATCATGACGCACTGGAAGGTCGACTTTTGGCGTTGTCTCCCGTTTAATTTGTAATATATATACAAAGCCCCCTGCAGCACATTTATCTGTGCTGGAGCAGCTGATAGCGGGACTCTTTCATTACTCTTTACAGATGCTTGCCTTCCTTCTCTTTAGCCAGTCAGCAAACACAGGGCTACAAGCTAATCTTATCATCATTACATTATGTATTTGTGCTGCTGAGATTACCGACATATCCCCTGTAGCTTCTAGAGGATATCTTAGACTGAAGTAAACACTCTTTAGACACATAAACACGTGTATTCAGAGCAAGAAAACACCCATGCACATCGCTCCATAGATAGATGTGTTTGTGTGTGTGTGTGTGTGTGTGTGTGTTTGCACACACAGAAGAAAAAAACAGCGTCGACCGAAGCAATTTAATGCAATATAAATGAGATAGCTATTTACACAGCAAGGACTTTGATATGGTGTTGGGTAATGTTGAGTTCAAACGATTGATACACTCTAATATCGCTCGAATACTCAGGCTGTCAGCACGCAGGGGAAAATGCTGTGAATGCATGAAAGACACTCACACGCTGCACAGCACAGACCTACAGTTTTTCTCCGAGATAAGCGTGGTACAACAGCCATCCGAGCAAGTCACTGCAGAATGTAAATAAACCAACATAAAGCAAATCAAACCACTGCCCTTAACTTAAGCTATCGTATTGTATTCAGATATGGTCTTGGTTTATTTATTTTGGCTTATGCTCATTCCATGAAATTGCCCTCCAAAACAACACATCTGATCGCCCTAATCAGTAACCTAACTTTTAGAAGAAGTATATACAGAAACAAACAAGAAACAACTACACACAGGGTAAGCTTTAGGGGAATATACAAATATGTATGATTTGAAAGGTAGCTCAAATAAACTGTACATTAAGCCACAAGAGGGTCACATAAGTCAGTATACACTAGTAATGTAACATTATGATATAATCAATAAAAGGACCTTAACAAATGTACAGTGTCAGATGTGGAGTACCGTATCTCTTCCAAATAAAGACAGTAACCATATCATTGAGCCAATTCGTAAAGAAAGGAGGGGATGTAAATTTCCATGCTTTTAAAATAACCCTTTTAGCTAAAACCATACAAAACATGAAAGCCAGCTGGGTGTCATATGGGAGTTTTAGGGCGCTTTCAGTACAACCCTAAACAGCATGCACGCTGTCTGGGTCATTTGTTCAAATTGTACTAACTAAATGAAATATTTCCTCCCAAATTTGTTTCAACTTTTGGGCAAGCCCAGAAACGATGAGTCAGGTACTCCTCACCTGATTTACATTTGTCACAAATAGCTACACCGATGGGAAAATCCTATTAAGTCTGGTCTTTGAAAAATGATTGTGATGCATGGCCTTAAACTGTGCTAGCTGAAGTCAAGCATTAATGGAACACTCTTTGATCAAGTCACATGCTTTTTTGAGTCATCCACCCACTCCGACCCCCTCTATATGAGGTTTTGTGGTTCTTTAATCACGCTGCTCTACCTCAGTCAGTCATAATTCATGTGGCCACAATAGGTCATGTTCAGGTAAACATAGGTTTCGTCAGGCATTTCAACAAATGCTGTTTTCTTGTGAAGATAGTCCCCCTGCTCAGAATAGTAATTACAGCAGAAGATGTTGGAATGGATATTGTATAAATGTTCTGTTTGGTTTCTGTAAAAAAACACATTCATACAAAACAATTCTAATACTGAGGTTTCTGTAACCAAAAGAACAGCATTGTTTGTGTAATCTAATATGTTTCTCTCTGCACAATACATCTGCAAACATGGCTCACAGTAACCTACTTTTTTATAGTCAAGGGCAGATTTTCTCTGGCTCCAGGTGTTAATGTGATAATGCCTGAGTGTCTGTCAGTCATTCCCCTTGGACTGTTGGCCACGCTTTTTACAAGGCTGTATTATCCCCACCATAATGCTTCCCCACAAAGGACTCACACTGTCATGCTATAGCATTGTAGGGGGAAAATTGCAGGCTGCACTCCACTCCTATGTAACAACTTTATTCAGCTGTCCATGTAGCACCCTACCTGGTTTTCAAACAATGGTTACAGCGCATAGATTCAATTGAGCCAATTGGACGGCGCAAAGAACACAATGTACTGCAGCAAGGGTGGCGCATAAATGATAGGAACAATCTGTGTAGCACCGATAGTGCTCACTTGATGCCACATCTTTTATTCAATGCGACATCATCATTGTTTATGTGAATGAACATCTTTAAAAAATGCAATAATAAGAACATCTGAATCTGAAAATCTAACCTGGAAGAAAATAAAGTTACAGCGCAAGACAGGTCTCACTGTACCAGAGGTTTTTTCAAAAGGGCATATGAGAAAGTCAGAGAGCTGTTACTCCAGCAAGTATTGACTTGCATCAACTTCACGGTTCTATCTATGAACTAAAACTGTCCTGCAACAAATGTAATAATAACTTAAACATCAACAGCAGACAAAAAGGCAACAGACGCTGGTTTTCATTCTGTCACTGCTAAAAGCTGATGATTGGCTTAGATTGGATAGCCTTTTAATTTGCAACTTCAATGGCTCCTCTTTTTATTTACACTTTCTGCGGATTGGAGTATACAAGTCAAAGTATAAATTAAAGGCCCTTTTGTGTTTTTGAAAGAAATTATGGCTGGTTTGAAGATGTGAGCGTTTCAAGCAAAGCCATTCTGGATAAAAAACACATTCACAGTGCCTTCAGAGCCCTGACTCCACTTCATTATTGGCCTAGGGACACAAAGCATAGAGCAGTGCAGTTATTATGACCGCAAATTAGTCTCATACACATACAGAGACAGTGCATGGCTCCAGCAGATGACTAAGCTTCTGGAATTAGCTCTGCCAGATATGTAGAGCAGGTGATTGCGGCAGTGTTTGGTGGACTCTCATCTCTGTCCCAGTCCACTTCCTGTCATCCTCTTATCAGTTAGCCCCTGAGTCTGTAGAGCCAAAAGAACTTAATATATCTGGTGGTGGCGCCAAGATGCCCTTAAACCCAGTTTATGCACAGCATGACCAACAGGATGAGGTTATACATCTACTCCTTCAAGCTGCCGATTTGTGGACCACCAACTTGTGGACTAAATCTAGCTAACAGGGTTTATACAGCCAGTAAAATTCTTTCAACACACTGATTAAACAAAATGCTGCAAATGTTATTTTGGGATCTATGCTCATGTGGTCATGTCTGATGATATCTTGATCCATCCATCCACCCTGTGACCTCACTTCCTCCTTTGCCCCAGTGATAATTACTACAGCCGCTAGAAGGCTGTGTCACTTGAACGTAAACATATTTCATTTTGGGGCACTGGCTGAAACGATTGATTCTGTCGTTCCTCTCAGGGGGAAAGTCTCTGATTAGCAGTTTTAGGTGCAACCAATGCTAATTGGTTCTGAGAGAAAAAGCCATTTATCACTAACATATGCAGTATACATTGGGAATAAGATAAATATCAACTAGACAGGAGGAGGAAGATGTGGTGGAGGGAGAAAGTAGTGTAGTAGCAGCACAGTTTGTCAAGAACAATGTGTAGCAGGTACAGTAGGAGTAAGTAAACACATGCAGGCAGCAGCACCATTTGGCAGGTAGGAAGAGCTGTAAAGAATGAGGTGTTCAAGTGCTTTGCTTAAAATGTAAACATGACTGGCATTAATCAGGATCAGCTCGTGTGGCACATAATTACTTAAGTTTCGTGTCTGACAGCTACCATTTAAAAGCCAGCATGCTAATTCTAAAATTCTGCCAAACAGCCTCAGAACCTCTCAACCCTGCTATTATTCTTCATATATAGAATCATGAGAGTGAAATGCAAAGTATAGCAGAACCTATTAATAGGCTAAATGTAATAAAGTGACCATGGAAAGTTTATATTAAGAATAGCTTATAAAATGTGGAGGAATGCCTCCACCAGTGAAGTCATTAACAGGGTTTGTACATCTTTTGAAGAGTAAAATTCAAGCACTTTCAAGGTACCAAAACTAAAAATGTCCATTCTGAGAGCAGACGGTAGCCATCATGATGGCAGGTTTACACCAGAGCGAAAAACACCCTTTTTCATTTCAGCAACCAATCAATCTAGTTCTGGTCGGCTTTGCTCTGCGTCTGGTGTGAGACGCCAGGAGACAACAAACAAATATGACGACGGACGATTGTTTCATTTCAAATATTAAAAGAGTTTTGGTTTACATGAGTGATTGTGTAGATGAAACACCAGATTATGTTGAAAATTTTGCATTTATATTCATTATATAGAGTATATTCAAATTCAAGCAACCTTCCTGCATTATGGTATAGTGAATATTGTGACAGGAGATGATGAAATGCTTCCAGTCAGGTGCTTTACAGAATGTGATTCCAGCTGCTTTTAAAAGAAAGAAGAAAAAAGTTAGAAATCTATGACAACCTGAATAAACTTAGGAAAGACTTAAGGAAAATAATGTCTGCTTTCTGTGTATGCATCATTATGGTGGATCTACTTCCTTTCTCCATACTGGAAAAAGGACAAAGTACATACATATACTGATATTGCTAAGTGACTCTACTATTTCCATGAGGGCTTTGAATTGTCCATGTCTCAAATGCCAATGTTAGTCAGCTTTATGGGCGTCCAGATGGCCTGCAAGTTACTGCTCATGCTGTGACTATTTGAAAAGTAGCTTTTTCAGCTCACATTTCTCTGCATTTCACTTGTCTTGTAGCAGCCTGTCGCTAATTCATATAACATTTATTTCTGTGCTTTTCCTTTTATAATATTAAATCATAGTGCATATTTTAAGTCTTTAACTGATATTAACTTGCATGTTTTTCTTTTTCTTCTTCTTCTTTGGCTTCATGACGGCGCCCCCTGTCTATTAATATACCATTTTAATCTGCATTTGCATGAAGTAGCAGCTTCCACCGCTCCATCATTAGCTGGAAGTAACACTGACTAACTGCCAGACATGACACACAAAAAGAGCAAAATACTTTGAAGTGCTACCCACATTAGTTTCCTAGCTTATGTTTCCTTCTTATCTGCAAGCATATGTCTTATGTTGCACCTTGGATTGCTGAATGAGCAACTCAACAAACATCCACATGGAGAAAAGTGCATCACAAACATCAGTTTGCAGGCTACAGTAGAATTAACTTGTCTGAAGAACATTAAATTGCTTAAAAACGTAACAGCAAATTTGAACATCACTCAGTTGAGATGCCCAATGGTGTGCTCCTTATTCTTCAATGACACTGCTAACAAAACACTGCCTGTCCTTGGCCTCTACACTACAGTGCAGTTAGGACCTTCGCTCACTGAGCTGCCAGTCAAACATCAGCCTGCCCACTTGGAGGCTTGGCAGCAAAAAGGGCATTTTCAAAAATGTCTTCCTTTTAATAATGAGACAAATAACAAAAGTAATGTTGAAAATGACTTTGACTTGGTTTTGGACTGAGAAAAGGATGCCATTTATAAGCAGGTTTGATCCCCTACTGAGGATATAATTTTATCAGAGTAAATCCATTCTAGTGCAGCCAGCCTAACATTGATAAGCTACTATTGGTGATTTGCAATCATTTTAAAATAGAGCAATGCTAGTTCACCAGTTAGACACTGAAAGCAAAACATTTTTCTGAAGGTCTGGTCATCGTGTTACATGTGTAAAGAGACGTGTGAACAGCAACGTACTGAGCGTACTGTGAATAAAAATCACAATGTATCACTCCACGGTGACCCCATGCCAATGTGTCATGAAACTTATCTGCACCTACGTATGTAAGTGAATTGAAAAACGACCACCTCTTGCTCTGTCATTCACCTGGGGCTCTTCTATTTCTGTGTGCCACTGCAATCAAAACCTCTCCCCTGACTTTCTGAAAGTGACTTTCAGTGCCTAACCATGTAGGCCATGATAATGTTGGCCATTTTCATAGGGGGGAGTGAGGGGTACTTGGCTTTTTCAATAAACCTCTGATGTGTTTTGTAATGCATTGGTTATACTTCACAGTAAAAACCCATTCTGTTCCTTCGCCAGCCAGTGCACTTCTCCCTAAATTGCCTTTTCTCCAACTGCCATTCGTTATGCTTTCCACTCCGCTGCGCAGATATCATTTATTTATTTTATGAAACAACAACCCCGTCAAAACAAAACAACCTCACCCCCTACCCACCTACAGACTGACAGATGGATGGATGGATGGATGGATGGATAGATGGACAGACAGACAGATGCACAGATTGATGGATGTTTGATGGATGAACAAAATCATTATTGGACTGGATAATAGGGATGAATGAATGAAATGGAAAGATCAATGGCAAGAGGTAGGAAATTAACATTTAGTCGGTTTGTGTATTTGCCAAATACTTCATAGAAAGATGGTGGTGGGAAAAATGGAGTGGGAAAAGAAGTGGTCGCGAGTTAGTGATTCCCCATTATGTGAAACTCAATTTTCCCTCCTGCTTCTCTTTTATCTGGTGCCATTATGGAGACTGTGTTTGTCTGGTGGCAGGGAAATAGGCCTGCTTTGTTTAGACTAGTGTCAGCTATAATGAAAAAGCACCATCAACTCAGAATGGGGGCTCAGTGCAGTGTCTATCGCGACACTCAGCAGATAATAACTATTGATTGCTATCCAGGGACAAGAAAACAGAGTGGAAGAGAGAGCAAAGGAAGATAGACAGGGAGAGTGAGGACGTGGATCAGACATCCTTTTTTTTTTTTCCCTTCTTTCACCAATTATATCTTAGCAGTGAAATGAAATTGCTATTACACAGAAACCATGCCATAAAACAACTCAGATTTTGGAGGATGCATCATTCACACACAGATAATCAAACACGTGATGCATCTTTATACAATCTTTATACAATTTTAATCCACAATCTTCAGCAGGGAGCTGACTTCAATTTCCTCAGGCAAAAGTGTACCCCCATCAGCTTTAATCCAATTTCCCTATATTCCTCCAGCCCTCCATTTGTCTGCGTTCCAACCTCTGCCCTGTATTTTAAGAGCTGTCAGATTCCTGCTGAGGTGCACACAGCTATCGTTAAAACTCCACTTCATTTTTCATACCTGGGAGTAAAGAAGGTAGGTAGTGTTTGCATCTCCTACTGCCTTTGATTTAGCCAATCCTCTCAGCAACACTAAAACACATAAAAGGCTCATTGCAGTAGATAAAGGTGACATTCCAATAACTCATTCTCACATCAGAGGCAGATTCTTTGACTCTAGGACCCTAGAAAGTAAAAAGCACAGCCCCTTGGTGCTGTTTTCCCATAATGAATGTTTGTGTCCATTGATTTTCCATTCTAACAACCCTCTGTGCCTCCACATCGATCCCAGTGGTTTTCATATGTAGATGCAAGGTGAAGGTGTAACGCGTTAAAACAAGCATGACAGCTGGATCTCTATCGGTCACAAAATTTGCAAGCAGTTCACCTCAGTTCAACATCATTCCTCTTTAAATCAACAGCAACTGTAATCAAGTCGTTTTGTGCAATGGTTCAGCTAACTGCATGCAGTAAGTTCTCTGTGATTGATTAACTGGGTTACAGAAGTGACTTTCTCATCAGAATTTTCATTTTTCATTACAGTGTCTTTTATTACAAACAGTGTAGGTGCTTAACAATGCATTACCTCAAACTGTTTCAGAAAAAAAACATTTATTCATTCCAATGACGCTGTTTTGCTTGAGCTTGTTTTGTATTCATATATATGTGAGCTCAGCTACACCGAAGGCTTTAGATGCTTTGGAGCATGTATCTGCATGTGTTTAATGCTATTTCGCTGGGCCTTAAATCCAGACGCCAAATCCTGCAGATTACATTTAAGCAGCATGTGTGCTACCTGACATGTCCACTACGAAATGCACTGTGTACCCTTGTTATAGATTGAAATGAAATGGAAGCCAAAGGATTGAGAGACGCAATTTACATAATTACAATTTCATCAAATTAACATAGAGGACAGGGACACAAAAACATCTGTGGTGCATATGCTAAATGTAACCATCCTGATCTCCACTGCAATGTCATTTTTTTATGTTGTTTATATACACTAACTGTGCTTTTATTGAGAGGATTATCTAACAACAGATTTTACTGTCTAGTCTGTGTTAGTATTATGTGACATTTAATTCATAATCGTCTTTTAAATTATAATTCCCATGTACTGGAGTGAAAAACAGAAGTAATATTACACACCTCCTCACTCCTGCAGATAAGGGTGCTGAAATATTGCATTTACTGGTTTGGACAATTAAGACTGGCCCAGGAGCCTTAGGTAAAATCTATCTCTCTCTCGAAGAGGAAATCTCATATGTGTGGTCAGCTGCATTTCCTGTCTTGCTGCATCATGACCGCCACAGGGTATGTCCTGGCTTTGATCACTATCTGCAACAAACAGGTTTGGCTAAATATCACCACCCAGAAGAAAGATATGAACTCCTCCTTCTCAGGCCTCATCTCTCTTTCGACCATCTGTGTAATCTGCTCTGAGGATGCAACATGGTTTTTCCCCAACATAAGGAGGAGGACTGAGTCCAGTTTCGGTCCCACATCCCACTGGCACACGGAAGCACGGTTTAACCTTCACCACCGCAGCCAATGACCAAGTGTCGGCATTCAAAGGCAGACAGACAGAGAGTTCGTCATAGAGCCTTCGCGTCTGCTCATGCTACCAAAACTGATGAAATGCCGGCCAAGATGAAGCCCATGAAGGAGATGTCTCTATCCCGCCTGGCCATGGTGATCCTCCACCGGTTATGCAGATGCCCACTTACTGCCAGCCCACTTCCTTCCACTAACTCCAGCTTGGAAAGAGAGAAGCCTGACTGATGGTGGGAGTCAGGGCCTCCTGGCTCAGTCCAGCAGACTGGTATGGCCCATTTAGTGGGGCTTTGCCACGACAGTCCTACTCTTTTGCCCTGCATCACTCCATAAAGCGCTGTGCCATGTCGTTCCAATATCCCTGACCCCACATGACACATGAGGAAAGCTGCTGGTTGGTGGGTTCTCTTATTGCCAACTAAAAGTGGACTTTCCAGTGAATGTGAGGTAGGTAAATATTTCCAGAAATGTCATGACATCATCAATAACCTGGATCTTTATAAAATAATTTCAGACATTTATCCCACAGTGGTATCACTAGCAGCAGCAGCTTGTCCCAGTAGCTCCTCAGTCCCCTCCAGCCCAGGTGTCTGGCCCCCAGCCAAGGTCACACCGACAGGCCACCTGTCCTTCTGCTGGACCGCTACGAGTCGTCACAGGGTTCAGCAGGGGCAGAGCACTTGTTAAGAAGCCTTCTGTCAGAACCAGAAACCTTGACAGTGCAAAAACCAGCTCTCCCTCCATAGCTTCTGTCAGTGGAAATGTATTTCTTTCCCTTCTCTTCCTGTGAACTAACAAGAAGGGACAGCCTGGTGCAGGAAAAAAAGCTGCTCTGGTGGTCATTTGTGACCACTTCCTTGACAAAGTTTTCCAGTTTCCCAGCTTATAGAGCCACAGCCTGATTCAAAGACAGGGGGCACTCCCTGTATTCTAAAGTTGGCCTTTTCTTCAGTCTAGAACTCAGTACATGGAAATTAGAGTGTCGATCCAGACGCAGGATGGGGACCCAGCAGGAGTAGAGCTACTTGGCAAGAATGAAAAGTGTGAGCTGAGAGGCTGCCACAGGGTCAGTGCTTCCTGCAGCTGACATGGTCTAATACAGTATGTATTCCGATGCTCAAGGTACATCAGAGACCTACGGTTACTTATAGGGCTCCATTTTCATGAATTAATTGCATACAGTGCAAATCCCAGTCAGTACTGCGGAGCACGGGCACACAGGGCATGTCAACTGAATTTGTTAATCTTGTTGCCAGAGGCATGTTGTGCAATTGCCGCACAATCACAAATGACATGTGATTAGGTACAATACAGTATCATTAGGTGTGGCAGAGACTGGCAACAATCAGTACTAATCAAATAATCTATTCTACTTGCTTCTAAAAGCAGCACACTTGTGTTCTGGCTATTTCTTCTGAGATAGATGCTGCTACAAAAGGCAGTGGAGGTGCAAAATCAACATGGCTGAATGTACAGCACCATAGCGTCTATTGGCTGGGGAACACATTTGCTCATCATGTTGTTCTTGTCCTTGGAGATCATAAGTCAGTGTCGCAAAAATTGAGCGATATTTGGAAAAAAGCCAAACAGACCCAGTGGCAGTCCACAGGAGGGCATCCAATAGATGAGGCCGCCTTCACAATTCACACTCTGCATGTCTGGGTGCATACTGACAGCTCTATGTTGGATGACAGCACACCACATGTTTTCACCAAATCTGATATCATGCTGATTCAATCAGAGATGCTTGGAGACGTTTCTAAATATGGAGACACACACACATGCTCAAGAGCTGTGTCTAGACACTAACCTGTTTCTGTTTCCTCTTTCTGTCTTTCTTCCTCTCTTTTTCTTTCTTTTTCTTCCTGATAATATACTTCTATACTCTCTCATATTCTGTCTGTCTGACTTTGAGTGATACAAACAAAGATGGAGAGGAAGAGAGGAAGAAGAGGAAAATAACTTTAAGTCACCTTTTATACCTTTAAAAATAAGTATTCCTCCAGTTTGTTTCCTTATGCTTACCTATCAAAAGTTTATGTCAGACTACCGGGCGGTTTTAAGCAGGTAAATAGTCTGTAGCCTAACTGTTAACGTTTGTGAAGTAACTTTCCCACTTCTGTGGATCAGGTGTATATGAGCTTTGCTGATTCAGCAGTGTTCTATATGGTGAGGTAATTGAGAAAAACACTGCAGCAACAGTCATTTCTAAATAAGCTACCGTGTATCATGCTTCGCCAGCAAGCTTATTTAAGATAAACACAGACAACCATCCCTTTCAGGACTGTACTGTCGGAAAGATGACGATAACAAGAAGATCACATTTTAGTTATGCGAAGAGAAAGTGCAAATCCAACACCGGCAAATAAACAACCTCACCGGGTGTTTATGTAATAAGAAAATTCGGGACCACTAACATTACAATGTTTTTTAAATCCAGCTTCATTGACCAATGATGAAAAATATAACCCTGCATGGTTATACTGACATCAAATTACAAACACATTTTACATTTTCATTTTTGAATTGGCAGCCTACTTGAAAATACAAACTGGGATTTTGAATTATGTCCTTTTTTTTGAATTATGATGATGATTTTAGCTCATATCAAAAGAAAAACAAAATGGCATCGTGCATTTTCATTTTAAGTTCTCCCAGTTTTGACATGTGAAATCTGTAAACATTATCCATTAAAACCAGTGGGCAGGACTAAACACCTGATTGGCTAAAGGGCACCAATCAGAGGAAACCATTTAAGATAATTAGGAATTATTATTAAAGGTATTATTAAAGCTCTAAATAGATATTGATTAACTTCACTGGATGTTTGTTTATTTGGACTTTTCTCTTTGAATACATATCTCACTATCTTTATATATATACTTGAAATTAAATATTATAACATGTCATAATGTGCATTCATTTCATTTGCATTTTTATTTTAGATTTATTCATTTCATTTTTTTATGAATATCCTTAAATAATTTACTTTGCTGTGTACTTAACTCATATTATTTTTCAACATTATTTCTGTGGCAGGGAATATTTCTGACGCACCAAAACAGACACATTATCGTCATAGCCAGCCAGCCCACCTTTCCTTCTCTTCTTCCTAAGCACATATATTGACTTACAGGTGGATATAAAGCAGAAGAGAGATTGTGTGATGCATGCAATTTTGATGAAAATCAGTGGGGTGCAGGCAACAGTGTTTAGCTGTCACACAGCATAGCAGCAGGAGAGAGGGGAGAAAGGACATGGAGGGAGGGAGGATAATGCTCTATTCAGAGTAGTGAGGAAGCAAAGGGGATGTGGACAGCAGTAAGGACAATTTTTAAAGATCATCCATATTGTTGACACGAGGCACTGCCTTTTAGCCTCACTCTGACTCTAATAAAGAATAAATAATGACAGTAATTAGAAATGCTGAGACATGTTAACTTTGTGAGGTTTTCTCACTACATATTTTTTTCACGCTCTCTTTTGCAAATAATCTAAACTGTATAACTGATCTTAGTCATCATCATTTCTGAGAAATTTCAATGCCGACTGACAATCTTGGAAAATAAAACCATATTGACAGCTTGTTTCATGATGATTGATTATATGATCACATTACTTGCATGTCTCTAGTCTCTATAACAACAACATGGTCATTTCTAGTACTGTCGCCAACAACGAGGCAATTCAGGCAAATCAGGCAATTACTGAGGGAATAGGAACCATACTAACTTTAAAGCACTACTATATATAATATCTAGATACATGGTGAAAACATAATCACTTTAAAAATCGAATCAAATTTTAATTCTTTGATTTGTCTTTTAGTGTCATTGAAATATCATCAGGATGCCATTACTGAAAGCCAATTAAAGGCATGGAGACAAAAATACTATATGCGACATGAAGCCTACAATAATAGTTAGCAGCCGAGAGCAAAACAATGTGTACTTAATTTAAAGCTGCATTCATATATTATCTGGCCACTTGGGGGCAGTAGAAGAAGCTGTACACATCAGACATGTTGCTATGGCAGATGTGTTACCAAACAACTGCCTATTCACACATCCAGCAGACTCTGTGCAACATTAGCATTCATTTGGGCTCCTGTTTTATGTCATAAGTCACAAGTTATTAGATAAGTAAGGTACAATAAACAGGGAAATAAATGTTGGCAAACAGAAGTAGCAGCTACTATAAAGCTACTAATAGCGTACTTTCCAACTGGTAATGGTATGGTTGTCATACCTTAGTAGTAAAATCAATTCTGAAGCACTGCTTGAATAAAGTTAACAAGCAGCCAGCACATCGGACACTACAGCAAGAAGAGTATTGGTCTTAGCTCGACTAAGGGCTGCAGCGTGAGGTACAAAAACCTGTGAAGGCCATGCTGCAACCAACACAGCTTGCTGTGCGTTGATTCATGTCAATGCCTCACACCTGTGGCTGGCAGGCTCACAATGTGATGTCTTAAAGAGCAAGGGAGGATTCTAAAAATCAAAACAACTTTGCTCCGGCAGAAATGTTCATTATAAAGTGATGAAGTCTAAAGTGACCCTGTTAAATAAAACAGACATTTGTGGATATGACACAGTTGGGCATGCACAAGATGTGTCTCTGTCTATTCTGACTTTGAATGCAAAGCATGGAGACATGAATCCATTTAGTGGAACTTAAGAAACAAAGGGTCAGCCCATTAAAATGGAAAAAAGAGTGGGGAAAAGATGGCAAGGAGAGAAAAAGATCAAATGAGAGTTAGAAAAAAAAACCATCAGACTGTGACAGCCTCGGCCACAGCCCAAGACAAATTTGAGGCAGTGCTGCTGCACCTCTACAGCAGTTGATCACCCCAGAGGCCGCTGAGTGTCTTCAACACTCTCTTATCATCAAACAATGGCACGCCACAATGTGACAGGTCAGAGACCCATGTTGCTGCTCCCTGACAGGGCACATCAGTGGCAGTGGACTGAAGTAGCATTCAAGCAGATGGAGAATGAAGTCACACACACGGGAGAGCCACACACACACACACAGACATGCGTGGTTTATGCACCCACAGAATGTGAACATGTATGTATAGAGATTGTAAGAGCTAAGATAAACTTTAAGTTAAGATAGATATCTTAGACACTCACACACCATGAACACAAATTAGCATTTTGCATTAAGATTTAGCTTTATCAATCTGAAGCAATTCATTTTGTAGGGGGAACAATCTAATAAAAGTGCAATTATTGTGTAATTTATGATGGGTGAAAAGCCTTCCATTAGATTTTAGACAGCACTCTCTTGCCAAATTACTTCTTAAGAGTTTTAGACAACAGTATTTTCAAGTGTCACAATGCTTGACTGGCCTTATAGTGATGGCCACTAATATGCAACAGAGTTCTGACAGAAATTTGGCAATTTAACACACATTTCCTATCTGACTTCTCATCTTTCTGCATCTCTTCTCAAAAATCTTCCCATTGAAATAGTTTGATTCCACATCTTATTACGACTAGCAAGGTCAATGGGTGTCAGGGATATAAGAGAAAGCAACATTTTAAATGAGTAAATATTATTATGGCTGTTGCCACCATATTTGTTCATACAGCAGGAAAAGTTGCAGAGGGTCATTTAGAAAGTGAAACTATTTCCGTTCTAAAATGCAAACCCTCTGTCAACTGACTCCGGCTGGGATTGAAAGTGTTAAATCATAATCATCCTCGTTAAATTGGATTGTCAGCATCTTGTTAATTATGCAGGAAAAATGTTGTCTAATGAGTTCATCCACCTAATCAACCATCTCAGCAAACAATAAGAAAATCTGTCCTTGCACCATTGTTATAATTAGAATTTCCTGTTTGTAAATCCTGAGCAGTACATCCATAAGCCTAAAATCACAGATAATTGAGTCATAGCAGGAAAAAAAAAGAAAACTTCCCCGATCTGTGCACTGGTAATTTAAGCATTTTGTATCCTCATTTCCTGGTAGATTTATGCACCTCTGAAAACACTTTGATATGCCTTTGATAAAGAAGTGAAGCTGTGTAACTGGTTCCTGTAATTTTCTTCTTCTTTGTTTTAACTTAGTGTTGGAACAGCACAGAGGACTCGACTTGGACGTTATTATGGAGATACTGTGAGGAGACAGAATCAGAAAAAGACATTGACAGGGTTTATTATTAGTCTTTTAACGCAACAAAAACACAAGAGGCTTTTACTGTGAATAAAGTATGACCTCAGTGTTCCATCTTTATTATTTCATAGACAGCCGAGAAAGTATGATGGTGCGCAATGTCAGCATGCATTTGGCTTTCCCATTTCCTCTCCTTTTCTCATCGTCTCAATTTCAGCCTCAGGAGAGTTATTTTGAGAAATGGCTAAGCCGAGAACAAATTCTCTCTCATTGTTGCTGTTGACTTATTCAGTTATTCGACCATGTGGCAAATGGACACGATCTCCACAAATGGAACCTGCAGCTTTGAATGATTAATTGTCAAAAGCCTGGTGGAGCTTTCTAGCTGCAAGGGTTCTTGGCTGGTTCTGTATCTCCCACAGCACCGTCTTGCTACCGCCGAGATAAATCAGCAGCAAAAGATTCTTCTTTGACTGAACATAATTTCACTTTATATAAAATATATTTAAACAGCAATAAATTGACTGAAAATAAACCCAACCTGCTAGAACCAACTATGAGTTAGTGCAGGATGGAATTGGCCCTGATTGCACAAAGAATTGACTCACATTATAAGCCAGTTATCTCATTCTCTGAGTGAACGTTGACTGCCCCGGATATTTATGGAGGAATAAAAATAAGGGTGAATAATCCATACCGCTTTCCGCTCACGTACTGCGAATACTGTCAAATGTATCTTTAATAATTCAGTGTATTTTAAATGCCTGAGTTAATAAGATTATGTTAGCTGTGTTTCACTGCAGCTCCAGGACTAGTCATCAACAGCACTGCAGCACACATACTGTAGAGAAATGTGACAGTAATGATGCACACAGAGATACAAACGCGCACACGAACTGGCCACACCTACCACATCCAATCAGAAGTAAGCAGAGATGTAGTTTTACTGCAACGGTCACTCTGTAAATTTACTGTAAGACACTTCCTGTAGTCAGATACGTAAAACTGTGCTTCAAGACTAAACTTTATGTATGTACAAAGGTAGAAATATGCACAAGCGCTATTTTACTCATACTTATAGAGCCATATGTGAGAATATTGTGCGTACTTACACAAACCTGATTTCCATTCCCGCAGTTAATCATAAATGCTCTTAAAAAGCATATTTGCATAAAAGCAGCTCCGTCTTCTTCATCAGATTCAATTAAAACAACTGCAAATACCAAATACCACTGGCGAGGTCCTCCAACAGTGCCAGAGCAGCAATCCTGACGCACAGCCATTTGCTATTTATAGCACCAATAGTTTAATTAATTCTTTGATTCATCCCAAATGCACTTTTACACCCTCATCAGCAGCAATATTGTATCTCAATCATTGTCATGAAACATTAGAAATGTAATAAATAATTATTTAAACATAGCAATCATATCAAAACAGTTTACAAAATGCTTACAAAAGCAGAATAAAAATACAATTGAGTACACAACAGCCCTAAGAATGAAGTTTATATTGGGTATAATTTAAATTATTATCTGTGTAGACGGCAAAATATCTATACACTCATTGACACTGACTAACAGCCTGAGAGAATAACATTGCATATTACATTTGGTTTCTTGCATTATTTTTCCATTTCCCCTTCACCACATCACACTCTGCTCACTCTGTAAATGTATGCACAGTCTTAAGTAAACACACTCTTACTGCACATTCTTTCATTATGAATATCACAAAAATGGCGTATATATGTTTTTTTGTGTGTGTGCAATGTTCATGCATCTGGCCCCTGGTGATGAGTTTGCACAGGTTAGCATGCAAAAGCACTTCCAAATGTACTTACTTTACTGTATGTGTGAGTGTTTTGTATGTGCTGTGACAAATGTGGCCAGATCCTCTGTGCTCCTGCCCTGAGGTTGTGTGGTGAAAACTGGCACTGGCACACAGGGTGATGCGGGGGCATCGACTTGCTCCACTGCCACCTACAGTGCTGGGCTGCAGTATTTTCAATGCATCAACCAGAGCAGTGAGTGGAACCAATGCTGGTGTGATTAGTCTGGCTGGGGGGTAAATGAAAACTATTATCAAGGTTTTTCTCTCTGCCGCATCCTAATGCAAAGCAGAGGAGAGAGGTGATTTGAATTGCTAAAGCTGCACCAGCGATGCTCATTTGGCACTGGACAATCTTGATCGGAGGCTGGCTTTCTACGTGCTGACTTTGTTTGTTGTTTTGTCATGTGTCTTGAAATGAGCATCATTATCAACTGCGACACTCTCAGTGGGCTGATGGTTACTGGTAGGGTCCTGCAGTGCAGTGGCCTGGTAAGTTTGGTAAAAAAAAATATGACAGAGATAAACCATTTTGTTCATTTCATTGATGACTGAGAAGTAAATGAACTGCAAAAATGAACATGTCTGCCACATTATTACTTAAAATACCTCAGAATGCCAAGATTATGCTCTAGTTGTATTTCTGCAGATTTTAACTGAATCAGTCCTGAAGCACCTTGTCCAGGGACTGACGTCCATACATATTTAATGATCTACTATGTGGTGGTTAATACTACCCATAGACTGATTGTACTGTACTGCAAATTATCGCTGAAAGAGAGACAAAGATACAACTTCTGCTGCATATTTTCTTTTCTAAAAGCATATTTCCTTAATATACCAGGCTCAATTAAAAATATGTCAAGTTAAAGTGAATTGGGGTGTTAGACTGGTTTCAGTTAGTAACCAACAGGCATGACACCTGCAGGAATACAGCACGCACAACAATGAAGCACAAAGTACACCAAACAAATTAACATGGCAGCTTCTCTGTCATCATTTTAATATAAAAAATGCATATTTCATCAAATAAAATCACTGTGAAGACACAACGTGTGCTCGCCAGTGAACTCAAGTGTAACAATTCAGAAGGTACATAGTGAATGAATTGATGTGGAGCAAATTCCCGAGGTGGAATAAATGTCTATATCATGTTCTCAATAAGTACTTTTTGCTCTCAATGTGGCAAAATACAAGCTTTGAAAAGAAGGATTACCTCAAGATGCTTTGTTTCCAGGGTCCAACAGTTAATTTCTCAAAGCTTTTATAAATTCCAAAAAAACTAAATATACAAAAGCCTTCATTTTTACAGAGACAGAGAGCACAGGTAAGAACTTCTACAACAGTAATATCAGCCTGAGACTGAATCTGAAGAAATGGATTATGTTTTTTTTTCCACATACAGTATGTATGGGTAACTGCCAGATTTTGCAGCAGTGTGTTGGGCAACTTGCACAAAACTGTTCTGGAAAAGTGAACATTCAGAGTCTATTTGCCAAATAATATTCTGGCTTACGTATCCGTGAGCGTGTTATTCTCTTTTAATGAGCAGTGAAGCATAGTGTGCTGAGGAAAGCTTAATAGTCCAAAAGGGTCCCATTTAGAATGATGAAAGAGACTAATCCTAAAGACGACACACTTCCAAGAGAGAACAAAAGCTTGTGCACGAAGAAGCCTTTCTTTGGCAAAAACGATAAGCAACGGTTTGGACTCTATGCAAAACACGCTCATTGTTAGCAGGAGGGTAAGTACACAAAACAGCAACAATGCGTCGGTAACAATGCAAAATGGCAGAAGCGCTGCAGCTCCCTGCTTTCCGTCTGGCTTCCTGGTGGTTGGCTACACCTGTTTTCTGTTTAATTGTCATGGAGCGAGGTCTCTCCCTCTTTCCCTTTCAGTCTTTGTCCTATTTTTACCTCCTTTTATTCCCTTGTTTTCTCCACTCTCCCAATTGCTGGGCATCCTCCATGTATAATTCATGAGTGACATGCTTGTTTTACACACCACGTACCAGCAGCCATGTTGTGCCGCCCTGAGGGGGTCTCAACTATGCCAGCCTGTAATCTGCTTACACACAGAGCAACCAGCTCACAGCTCTCCTCACCAATTACACTCAATTCCTGGAATGGCCCTCTCCCTGACACAAGGTTGGTTGTGATCATCATGTCCTTCAAAGAGGCACAGACCCAGAGAATAGCAACACAGCATACATGTTTATGCCTGACGGGAAGGTAATTGGTTGAGTGCTCAACATTGGGGCACCACATCAGGCAGATAAAAGCACCTCTCTGTATTTGACAGTTGGTCTTCTGAATGCAAGGTTAGAGGGCCCGGGTAACATGAACACACTGTCTGACCATAAAGCTCATTCACCAAGTTAGAGACTGAAAGCTATGCAGCTAACAGCAATTCACCTAAGAGTGCTCACAATTCATTGCGCACAAACAAGATCATCATAAAGCTGTGCGCACCAAGACACACGTATTGGCGCACATGCGCACACACACACACACACACACACACACACACACACCCTAGACATTGCAGGTAAATGGGGTAGAATGTAGTGCTGTGTAGTGGGTAATGAGTGCTGATTGTTTGTGACGGGGCTGTAGTAAGGCTGATTTCCCAGCTGAGGAATGGGGGGCTTTGTACACATCACAGGGCTGTCAGGGAAAGACAGAAAATAGGCGCATGCTTCACCGCTCTTCAGAAATAGACAGCCAGAACCACTTCACTATTTAGCTTTAGACAGCAGACACAGGCAGAGAGGGATGATGTGAGTATTTTAAATATTTTGTGATGCATTTCCAGCCTATTTGCATGGAAATGCAAATAGGCTGCACTTGGGTGTTATACATTTGAGATGTGAAAAAAAAAACAAAAAAAAAAACACGGCTGTTATTAAAGGGCACAGTCAATTAGTGACTCACAGGCAGTATATATGCTAAAATTTAGATAGTTAAATAGACATATATAGAGGAAAATCTTAATTTTATTCATTTTTTGGTATTTTAATGGTATTATTATCACCCCTGTGATTAAATATTGATTTTTTTTCACCATCGAAATGCTTTAAAGCACCACACATGTAGGGTAGCTTCAAAACAATGACATTTGCCACAATCTAAAAGGCTGCTGTGAAATGTGTTTAGAATTAGTGCACTGTAAAGATGATTTCTTTGTTTTCACTTTTATTGTGCACAAGTTACATTTATATTTTGTCAGGGTAATAATTCTTTTGATTAGTGGCCATATAAAGTTAATGGATTTTGTTTGCATGCATCGCATTACAGCCTGGATTGATATCACTTTTTCATTAGAGGTTTCCTTACTTGATGACACTTAGTCAATAATTTATTGATCTTGGTGTGTTTTATTCATAGGTCTTACAGTGTAGAGGGGATCATTAAGAGACTTTTTGCAAGCTTTGACTACCACTCAATGGAGGCAAATGATTCCTCCGGAATATGTGATGAGAGCAGCAGCCTGCTCTCGTTAGCTATCCATATCTGCACTGATGACCTGCAAGAAGCTGTGAGTTCAAACAGAGTTACAGGGTTACACAACAAAAGTCAACAACAGTAAAACAATAAATCAGTTTATCTAATCACTCCTAAGGAGAATAGACACAGTGTATGTGGAAACTTCTGACCAGGACATATTGTAACAAGGAGGGGAATAGTGGACCATGTGTGACCTGAAAGTGGGCATTAGACAGGAAAATTCTCAATTGAAACTTAGATTTTGTACCCAACTTTGAATTTGTTAACAGCTTCCATAGCATGGCATTACACATTCCTAATTTTAAAACAATCTTTTCTATCATTTAAGTATCCTTTGATTTCAACTCATGTTGCCCCATGTGAGCAAACCCAGCTCTTTAAAAGTGCTGTTATCTACTAAAATGCTAATTGACATACTAACGTGCAATAAAGATGAAAAAGCTGAAGCAAATTATTGCATCAATTTTGGGAGTAAACATAGTTATATACGGCTTTAAGATTTCTCTATTTTTTTTCTTTTCTGGGGTGGCATCTGTCTCGGGCTGAAATGAGAAGCACTTTCTCATGCAGTGTTTTGTGCCTGCTGTGAAGAAACTCCATGTGCTCTCTTGCCTTGTTCCCTGCTTGGATGCCTGGATGCTGTTGGATGAGGTGAACTCATCTAGTAATTGTCTGTGTGTGTGTGTGTGTGTGTGTGTGTGTGTGTGTGTGTCTGTAAGACTTTGAAAGTGTGTGTGAATAGTAGAAAAAGAGAGAGAAAATCCAAATCAACAACAATGAGATATCCAAAAAGATTACCACAACCATAACCAATGGCACAATTTGAAATTTCACAGTATTTCACTGAATGAATATTCAAATGGATTTTGTAAAGCGTGCCCCCATTAAATTCGTGCATTAAATTTGCAAAGTGCTCCACCACAGGATATGACCACTGAGCATCCACTGTATTCCAAGTAATATATTTTGCAGATCATGTATAGCATCTGTTGATTACACAGTTAAACACAAGGGCATTTAGCTTTTTGCAACAATGGAGACTACAAGCATTCACTTCTGAGTACTTTGGAATACAGCTGCTGTTCCTTCATTTGCTGTTGCTGAAGCTATTAATTGACAGATTAGAAAATTCGAAAATGATGAGAACCCCTTTACTTTTTAATAGGAGGAAGAAATGCTACAGAGTAAATGCAGCATTTCTTAACTGGAAGATCCGTAATAATCCCACTATTACTTATGTATTTTCACTACTGAAATGAACAATTCATCTTCCACAAAAAATCACTGCACACCTTCCCATGTTGCTCCTACATATGGTGCATTATGACAATTTCCATCCAAGATGCTTTTGATACATTTGTATTAATTATGTAGCATCTTATACGCTCAACAACAAACAGGAAAACATTAAGAGACTTGCGGCAGGCTACAGAAAATTTATGTCCATGTCTACAATAGAGTTGCCATATTTCAGACTATTCTGAAAAAATTACTAATGAGGATTTACTTTTGTGCATGGAAGAAAAGCTCAAAACCAGCCTCGAGAAAGATTAAGGCTTGTCTCCAAAGGAATCACCTGTTTAGTAGTTGTGTGCCTCACTGTATTTGTGAGGATTTTGCCAGACAGAAAGGCTACACGTAACATTTCCCTTCAAGGGACAATAAAGATAAAGATTGACTTGACTTTCGGCTGATTGATATGCCTGAATAAGTTGGATTATCGTCATGTGTCTGGGCTCTGATAGACAAACACAAAGACTGGCAGAGTTGAGCTCCACTCCCAGGTACAGCACATTTCCTGCGGGCTGATGGGTAGCCCATAATGACCCCCGACCGGGTTAGGTGCAGTGTCAACAGGGCTGTGGCCATGTTGTAGTCAATTTGAGCAAAAGCAACTTGTCATCCAGTGGCACTTCATGCACTGAAGTGCCAACTCCACTCATTTGGAGAAAGTTTGAAGGGCTGCCAGGACATAGCCAAATGGCAAATCAGTTGTAATGACCTGCCCTCTGAGAAGCAAAGTGAAGGAAATCTGTTGGGAAGCTACTGGAACATGAGGTAAGCACGTTACCGTGTAAGCCACCAGAACATGAAGTAAACATCTTTTAAGTCTATCGTGATAAACCCCCACTTGGGTCTATTACCTCCAGTTGCTTTTTTTAGTCTCAACTCCCACTCCTTTAGTGTGCGCTCCCCGTCTGGCCATTTAGTCCACTCCAATTAGTCACTGGCAGGGTATATAAGGGGTGGATGGGTGGCATTTAGTAGATGCTGCTTGGGCAGGCAATGCTACTGCTCTTCTGTCATGTTGTTGCACTTGGTTAGACAATAAATACACATACAAGGGCTGAAATAATCCTCGCCTGAGCCTCCTTGCTCGTCCTCAAGTTGACACCCCTATGGCTTCCCATAGATGGATTTGATATGAGGAAGCCAATGTATGTCTTATGATCAATTAAGTATGCATGTTTTCTGTCTATAAGTCTTTGCTTTCGCCTGACATATTGTTTTGAATGTTAGTGCCCAGAATATAGAATAAGTGGTTTCAAATGTAGTCAATCACACTGTGATCTCTATCCTTTTTTATAATCCATTCCATGAGTCAAACTGTCCTCGGGGATGTGACCGGGGCAGACAAGAATGGCCCTGACCTTTGTCACCATATGCCTCTCAAAAATATTAGTGATCTGCATTCATTCAGTGTGATTTTCCATATGGCATCAACAGCAGGCCAACAGAATGTTGCATGCCTCTGACTACCTGGTCACCTTTTATATTTATTTGGCTCCCTGGCGGAGTACTTTCTTCTGACCTAGAATCGGCTGGTTGGTCTCTGACCTTGGCTCCATGCCTGTCCACAGTGTCTAATCATCCTTTGGCCATGGATTGGCTCCACTCTCCCTCTGTCTCACCTTCTCCCCATTGATTTTGGTCATTTTATACCTGAACGCAGTCATTAATCTGATTATGACTGTGTCTGGGTCCAGTTCATTAGTCTGGCCCAGCTGTAATACAGGCAGATGCCTGCTGGGCCATAAGGATTCATCACAGAGCCATTGAGGCCTGAAGAACACACCATGTAGGACAGCACGACACATACACAGACACAAACACAGGCATAGGATTGAAGATTTTTCCCAGATTTTGGCAATGAGATAATGTTACATTGGAAATACCGATAGATAAAGGCTACATATCTGCCTCTGTTTGCAGTTGTTCTGAACATACAGGGTTCCACCATAGCTGTCGTGCACCTCCTCAAAAATATGACTACATAGAGGATAGTTTGACTATGGAGTCCATGAGAGAGAGAGAGAGAGAGAGCGAGAGAGAGAGAGAGAGAGAGAGAGAGAGAATTTTATCCACGAGTCTGAATATGTTCTTACACTTGACCATGCTTTCCAGCACCTTGGCCTCCCCCGGGTGTTCTGAGCATTGTGATACTTACATCCTCCATTCCTTGTTCTTACAGACTAGGTAATGTAAGGATGACCAATAAAAATATCCCATGTCTTAAAATATTTCTGTAACTCTGCCAGGGAAATGGACCCACTACTAGAATATTCCATCACTGTCTCCTTATCAGAAAGCATGTCAGTCGGGGTTAAAAGCTCCTCAAAACGTTCCTTCCATCTTCCAACAATAGTCTCTCCAAATGGGATTAGTATTGTACGACAATGGTAGTAATGCAATTCAATGCATTTGCAGGTCAGTGATTTTACTGAATGATCTGGGCAGCATATGCAGTATGTAGTGCTTTACTACTGTAATAAATTACTGAGAGGTTATATCATTCCTGCCAGATTTTACAATATGTCTGCAATATGAAGCAGTTGCCATCAGAAATCAGTTTAACATTGATCTACATGGCACTGTTGTGAAAGCTGTAACAAGTACCCCCACCTCCCGCCACCCTCCCACCGTCTCCCTCTCTCTCTCTCTCTCTCTCTCTCTCTCTCTCTCTCTCTCTCTCTCTCTCCTTTCTCTCCCTGAAAAGGCTGGAAGGGAGAGGAATCAGCTTTTTTCCAACCAGTTTGGAGTAGGGGCAGTTCTTATGATTAACAAGGAACTAGATATCACAAAATAAGTATCCTCACAACTAACCAAAACAACCCAATATCTTACACATTACTGTCATCTTCATTAATGTTATTCATTTAGAGGCCAAGTTCAGTGTCAATGAAGTAAATAATGTGATAGTTTGAGTGTGATGAAAATTAACGATGCAAAAGTTGGGATTGTGGATGCATGTAGGTTTCGTGTTACGTGGTCCATGTTCATCTTATATGACTGGTCAATGTTGACGTTTTTATTCATCCATGTCCTTGATCTTTCTGTATTCACAATGTGTATTTTTGTTGACTGACAGTATCCATACATTAACCATACTTTGATCATATCTGGATTATCGCTCTACCCAGTTAACATTTTCTTTGTCTGGGGAGTGACCCATGAAGGTCAGGTGGTTTAGATGATTATTTACCACCACCTGTGAGGGGGCACCTATGGGTCTCACTGGTCACAATTCTGATGGAGTAGACTCTGAGAGATACTCTGTTCACTCAGAGAACCATGGTTACATACATTTGCGATGATCACAACTTTTCCCTAATCTTAACCAAGTAGTTTTAGCAGCCTTGACTTACCATAATGTTATAACATGACATTTGTAATAATATAATAATAAATTTCTCTTCTTTTTATGTTGGGTTTATGAGTTAAAGAAAAATGTGAGGGACTCTGGGGCCTTAGAAACAAAGATGTGCTCGCTGCCTCGAGGGGAAGAGGAGGAGATAGTTGGCAGGAAGTCGGGGCAAAAGGATGGAAGAGGAGGGATTGAGTAGTTGGTGGTAGATGTAGAGATTGAGGGATGATGAGAAGACTGGCGGTTGGACTGGTTGAATAAGGCTATATGGCTATAAGGCCAAGCTCCACAGAAGAGAAATATTAAACCTGATTGAATGATTGATTCCACACTCATACAGTCTAAGTCTAAGGAAGTGGATACTGTATATGTACTGTATGAAACAACACTCTCTCTAAGTATAAGGGTGCCTCTGGGTTTTCATTTCTGCTCTGTTTAATCAATCCTGCCTGTGTCACTTATTTACATTGCTATTTTTGACTTCTCATGTTGATAGTGGATGGAGATTATTGCTGGGATTTTGTAGTAAGTAAGAGTGTTTCGTTTAAGCCTCTCAGTCTCCATAGATCTTTCCACAGTTGTTCCATAAATTGAACATTTCAAAGTGTTGTTATTTCAGTTTCCTTTACTGCATTTCGTACACTGTAAGGATGACTTTAAAGATTTCATGTGTTTTTCTGCAATTTCTTAAATAGCCGTAGGTCTTACTCCACCGCTTTGTATCCAAGATGGAGGGAGTCTATAAATTGGGCATAGTGGTCAAATGATGAGCCCATTTTGAATCAATAGAACACTGCACCCTTGCAACAGCTTTTTCATTTGACATTTTAAAAGGACGTGTTTGCTGGGTGGGCAAAAGAATGGTGGCTATTGTTCCATTGTGGTGCTCAGATGGTTTATCGACTAGGTGAGCGTGCTCCCGTAGCCCCCTGTCACTGTTCGAGTCCTCTGGAGACAACTGCAAACTCCTGTTCATCTGTGCAATACACAAGTTGCATCAGAAAAGTGAGGGTCAGACAACTTTTACCAGTAATGCAAACACATACATGGTGCCTGCCCGGCCAATAGAGTAAACTCACACACACACACACACACACACTGGTATACCAATAAAATAAAAAAATCAATTGGACCTCCAAGGAAGGAACAATCTTTCTCAGCCGGTTTAGTCAACCTGATGCAAGCATAGAGAAAAATATTGTAACAACCTGACCCAAAGATGAGAATTGTTCTATTCAGATACACTTTGGGTATTCATCCACATTGCTCATCCTATTTTTTGATGGTAGGTCTGGCTCCAGATCAGTGGTGACAGAGCCTGATAATAATGAACTGCAGGACACCTGAAACGCCTTAAATACTGTACATCATTGTGCTAGATTTTTAGTGTTGTATCATCACCCTTCACCAAGGTACTGCGCTCTCCTGTTACCTCATTACCATCAGCTATATATGGCTTATACGCTGTTAGTTATACACTGAGGGGGTGATTAAAAAAGTTTACGAACATGCATCCACTCAGATAATTACAAATTAGCTAATATTTGCATAAATAAAGCAGTGAATAGATTATTAAAACATACCTCCTACCATGGCTATTGTTCATGCATCTCTTATGAATTGTTTTCATTTTGCATTTAGGGTGCGTTCGGCAACTTCAAATTAATGCAATTCAGTTCCCAAGTCTAATCCCCAATATCATGATTAAAATTCCCATGGCTTTTATTCGCCTTATCAGAGTAGCTCCATGTTGAGATAATGTGTGTCTTTACGACTCTGACAAAGTTGCTCTGCCATTTGTAGCTTCTCCTCTGATATTTGACGGTTGACATTCAAATGCGGTCCTTTCTACCTGGTTGCGGCTGCTCACTGTTATCTGCCTCAGCTAGGTTGAGCGAAAAGGTGCATAGGTTGGGTGCTGCAGGCGAAGACGGATCTTCAAAACATAATGAGGGTTTGCCGGGGCGCCTCTGTGCTGGGTCCCTTTACAGAAAAGGAGAAAAATACTTTTATTCTTCCTGTCAGGGCATAAAGGCCCTACCTTGGGCTAATACGCTGTTGTTTGAATATATGCAGATCACTCAGTAATTAGAATACCAAAGGTTTCGTCTTTTCACTGTTTTTCTTTTACTTCTTGTTAAATTAAATGAAGGTGCTGTTCCTCTAAGACCTATTGGCTGACCATTACAGACCACAGCCGCATGTTTTAAGTATTGACAAAAAAGGTAAGAGACAGAGAGGAACTAAGACACAACTAAGAAGCTGTACAAAGAACGTGTGTGTGTGTGTGTGTATGTGTGTTTGAAAGCTTTGATTGTTCTTATATGCTCGACTGCACAGAATTTTGGGCAGGCAACCTTTTTGCTTGAAGCTCCAAGACTTCGCTCCCCTTATCTCTCTCTCTCTCTCTCTCTCTCTCTCTCTCTCTGCCTGTTTGTCATTCTTTTTTTTCTTTTTTTTTATTCCTCTTTCTCTCAGTGTAGCTGTGTGCCTCAGCTAAGGTGAAACAGCGTGGATGTGATTTCTATAGCTCTGTTGGAGACCAGCATCTCATCACAAACTGGTCTCGGCTGGTTGGGTGAGCGAATCAAATCCTGGATAGCACGACCGAAACGATTTCAGTTTGAGACTGGAGACCCGGCCTCACAGTCATTGGGGGACGTTCAATTGGAGGCATTCGATTCAATTCAGCTCATATGTGGGAAGGAACAGGGAGAGCAGTGTTGAAAGACAGCTGAGGTTATGAAACAAAAGCATGGGAGGGGCATGGAAACATGGAATTTAACCTATGGTATCCTCTCTGTTGAAAGTTTCTGCTAATCACTGGTCTCTCCCACACATTGTCTAAATATGCAGCTAACAAAAACAAGACACTATCACACACTCAAGCCCAAGACACTGAATAAAAAAATGCAACAATTCCACGTGTAGTGCAGTGACTCTCGTGATCATACTCTGAAACTGCAGAAAAAACAGAATCACAGGCCATTCATAGGCCCAATGTGGACATACATAGAAAAATTGTCGGTGTGCTACATCAGCACAACACAAAGCACAGTCTTAAACACATTCACCACGCTACGCCGCATTTACTGACAACATGACTGACTCATTTTTGTCCCATTCTGACTTTTTTAGAAAACAGTTTAACAGTGATTCGAGGTTATTTAAGGCAGAATGAGTCATTCTGTGGGTCTTACCAATGCAGGAAGCCTGCTGTGTATGACATCACCACATGCTACTCATATGCACGACTTTTTGCATTATTAATTAGGAGACTTCTTTCCTCTGAGTAGTTAAGTGGCAGTTAAATCCTCCTGGCTTCTTGGCCTCCCTGCGTTTTCTTCCTTGACTCAGAGCTGCTGATGTCATACTTATATCACTCAAAAAATGTCGAACTTCTGTAATACAACGAAACATTAAAATAGTATTTAAAAAGTATTTTAACAAGGGTCAAATTACTATGTCTATGTGAAAGGTGTCACTCATAATGACAAACCCACAGAGAAACTCTATGGAGTATTTCAGCATCTTTGTTGTTGTCGTTGTTGTTTTCGGTTTTACAGCCCTCGACTTCACTGTATTGGTTCAGTCTCATTGCATCATCAAAAAAACTGTGAGAACCCACTGTACGCTACCTGCTCAGCACCAAACAACAGATAAAGTTTGCTATTAGCTAGTGAACATAGTGGAGTATCTGGCATCTAAAGAGACAGATGTTTCCCTCAGGAGTTGGTGGAGAGCAAAATATAGCTAAAAGTGAATATGGATTCCACTAATCTCGTGGACACAAACTTAACTCCAAATGAACTCTGCCGGAGTTCGCCATATCAACTTAAAAGGTATGTCAGGCATGTTTTCGCTGCCCCCAAGAGGCCAAATTAGTAAGTAAACTATCAGTAAACTACTTAGCATGCACATTTGTTAACTATAGTATTTAGAAGATTGCTCTTCCAGGCTTTCCCCAGTCCTAAATGGGTGGTGGGCAAATAGGGTCTATTGGTGGTCCTGGTCATGGTAAAATTAATCAGCAATTTGCAGTCTGTAAGTGACTAAACTCTACAGATTTTTCACATTCTGTTGAGAGTGATAATTCCTGTGTGTTTATATGTCTGAAAAGTCCCTCAGGGTACTGTATGTCAAAGGAAATCAGTTGTTTTCTCACACAAGACTACCTAACATTGCTTGGAGTGCAATAGAAGTACTTCTAAATTCCAGCAGAGTGTGGCTGGTGATTTGTTGTGTTTGGAGGACAGAAAGTAGGGCCACACTGACATTGGCCAGTTAGCTCAGTAAACTACAGCTACTCTCTGTGTATGTGTCTGTGTCTGTGTTGACCTTTTGCTGATTGTGAATTAAGTGTCGGTGAGTGCTTCAAGTTCCTGGCCTTTGAAGGTTATACAGACCAACTCCCCAGCTCTGTTCACTATTGGACCAATAAACAGCAAGTACAACTAGAATCTCTGTTTCAGGCGCTTTCCCTCTTTTCCCCCCGACCTCCTGTATCCTCCCATCTTTATGAACATGGGATGTCTTCACACCCACTCCCTGGAAGATGGAGGGATGCTGAAAATGAAAAGAAAAACAATTAGTAGCCCTGATGGGCCTGTGTGAGGTAATGAAATTGCGTGTCTCATTGTAGCGTGTAATGGAGAGCAGTTTGAAGTTAATTGAGGGGAGATAGGACACTGGGCCACTGTCTGCCGGAGTATTGTAGCTGGGTGCAGGGTTTATCAGTGAGAGAATCACTGAACCCAGAAAAAAACCAATTCCTTATCAGACCTCACAAATGGGAATTATCTTGCTTTAACAGAGTAGATAGCGAGATCAATTGTTACTGTAATTAAATTCATATTCCTTTCATCTGTTTCTGGGTCAGGTTCATGGGCATGAAAGCGCCATTCAGACTAAATGTTTCTACCAAACCATGTCCAAATGTGGTTACATTACTATTTTATTCTTCTTTTTTATTCATCTCTCTTCTTATATACGCATTTTAGGACATTTCCTTATATGTAAAAGTATTATTCAATTCAGTTCACCATTATATATTTTGGTATAAAACCAAAGGTGTAGTTTTCATAATATGGTCTGGCTGGGAAACCTTCAGAAACTTTGTGAGTTTCAGGAGGAGATAGAGTGCCACCTTCTGGTGAAGTGATTGAATGATGTAAATGCTCTGCTCCAGCTTGTAGTAGGTGTCCTCACGAATGTGGCTTGTAGAGAATAAGCACAGCAATTATAAAAATTGCCTGAGGATGTTTGAAATATCTCAAATAAAGCACACAAGTGCTTGAACCAGCAACAATGAAACAACCTTGGTGCATAAAAATGACTGGTTAGACATTATTTAAAACAGCCTATTCTAATGTGCAGTCCTATATGATACTCATGATGGTGTCCAAAAAATGTATTAAATGACTTACGCTTTGATTTTCTCTTATAGCCCTTATACAAACCAACAACAATTGGTTTGAGCCTTGTTTCTTTTTGTGACTGGAGTTCTTCCTAAACTTTATCTCAGATTTGAGTCACAATTTGAATAACTAACTGAGAGTTGGGTGTTGAAACAAGCTGCGTATCAAAAAGCCTGATGACGGATCAAGAATGGAATAAATACTGGTTTGGGCAGATTTGGGGGGTGGGGAAAGTTTCTCTCTCCTCCTCACACAGAGTGTTGACAAAAGACAATTAAACGCAGCTTGCCTACAGTATTGATCATGTCTCCCTGATAGGCAGAGCAGAACCACAGCACCTGTATTCATTAAACAACCTGTTTAGCAACCATGCAGCGGAAGGAGAAGTCAGACTCTGTTTGTGAAACGAAGCGCCACAGGCCAAGAAACACCTGCAAGATTGCACGGAAACTTTTCAATGAAGCGTGACGGAAGGAAGGAACAGAGAGGAAGGAGAGGACAGCTCATGACCTTGTCTTGAGAAAAAAGGAAGGGGAAAGAAACGAACCAAAAACATAAACAAAAACCAACAAATGTTAAATTTGGTGTGTTTATTGTAATAATAATTGGAATGAGACAAAGGTTATTTATTGCTTTATTGCTTCATAAATGCGTTCACTTTTGAGGCTTGAGGGTGAAATGTTAACAAGTTTGACTTGTCCCTGTGAAATTAAGAAATGCTTTGGCAAGTCAAATGATTCAATGAATATTAAACAGACGCCGCATATTGAGGCCTAATTTGTTTTGATAGACTTGTTTTATTTCGAAAGAATGAAGAGATTGCTTTAACCTATACCTTACCTACTTTACATTCCACAAAGGGGCCTTTCGCTGCTTTCCTTCACCCTTCAATGGTAACTCTTTATTCTAAAAACCTCATTGAAAATAGGCCATTTTCCAGCAGATAGACTATAAATGGCAGTTCCTGTAAAAATGTGCCCATAAATAGTCAGGGGATTTAAAATGCAATGTTATAGACCCACTTAAGCAATTACGTATGCCCTCAACATTCATGTACCGATGTAATTTACTACTATTATTATCCATGAGTTAGTTTCACAAGCACTCAATCATCTGCAGTATTTTGAAGGCCACAAATTTTATTCTGTAAACTTTCAAGCAGTAGAGAAGGCATCACATGCAGAGTTTAGAAATGCCAAAACGTCCACATACACTTCAAAGCTACAAAAAGTGCTATTTATATTCCTTAGACAGTAGAAATAGGGCATCAATAGAAAAACTCAAAGATTTCGGTTAAGCCTGAGACATGAATGAGAGCCCTCTGTCTGGCCTGCTTTCCCACTGGTCTCCATCTTTGATGACCATGACCCTACACTGAATCATTGGACATTGCCTCAGATAGCAAAAAGAAGAAGCAGCGTGATCCCAGTTGTCCTCATTTAATTCCCACATCTAAGGGGAAGGAGTGAGTATATGAATGAGAGCTCAATAAAAGAATAAGTACTAAAGCTCTGACATGAGGGAGAGCTCAGTGTCTGCCCTGTCTTACCCAGTGTTATCTATCAACTGTGACCTTGACCTGCTGCTACAGCTGAGGACATCTCCAGGGACTGCAGACTGCGAAGACCTAAGTAAACTGGAAGGAAGGCAGGGAAGATTTTCATATGCCATTGACTGACCTATTCGTAGATGAAATGCTGCATTGTGGATTGATTTTCTGTTTTTCAGCAGGGGTGACCTTTGGGTGCAAGTCTAGTATAAACTGAACTTTGACAAAAAGGTGCATTAACTAGGACGTGTGGGTGGAGGACAGTTTTCTGAGATTAAGGGACAAAAGTTTTGCAAGGGGCAAACAGACTTAGAATATATATATATTTTTATTTTTATTTTATATTTTTGATTATTGGAGAGTGTGGGAGGAGAGGGTTTTTAAAGCTGTTTGACCATCCGACAAGCAGTTCTGTTGAAGCATACTGGCCCCTTAGAGGGGTATTTCACCGCTGGAAAGATGGTCTTTTCATAAAACTGGGCTGTCTATGCAGTAGTAGTTTTGAAATTGGTGCTACACGACCAGAGAAAACAGAGAAAAGGGAATGTGGTATTCCCTTTTGCTCAAAAGGTTGAAAACTTACAACAACCAGAATTCACTGGTCCCGTTGCCTCCCAAGGCCACTCATTTGAAAATCGGCAAAGGTTTCCCCTTAACTACCACCCACTTACCTCACCTGTTAGATATTACAGATTGTTCATGATCTGTAACTTGAGACTTGCTTAATCTATTTTTGTATTAGGCAATATTTAACGGCACACTTGTGTCCCTAAGCAGAATATTCTGTACGGGAGCAGGTCAAGCTGTAAAAAGTACAACATGGCATTTGCTCCATTTTTCCAAAATAACATTCCTTTGCTTACTAAGATGTTCTATTTTTTACCTATGACACAGTGGAGCTAGCAGAGGGGAGACTCAAAAAGCAAACATAAGCTTATTAACGGTTAGTCATGGGTCAGGGCATCTGTAGTCCATAATGATCCTTGGTAAAGCGCACAGTATATTGCTTTGTACTTGGTCTTGGCCCCTTGTTGCTCTTTCTCCTACTTCCTGCGGGCGAGGTTCTTTCACCTCCCTTCATCTGATCATTAAAAACACAAACTTTAAGATTACATTACATCAACACTGTCACTTAAGTCTCTCACCAAAATGTCGTCTAAATCTGAACCTGCTGTGTGGTTTTGGTGATGGGAATGCTTCCTGATGAGTATTAAGATTAAAGAAATACTTGGATTCAGAACACCCTAACTTTATCTATGAACTGTTAACTTGTGCAACAGGAAGTGTCTTGCTGATCCTCCTGTAATATAAATTCTGTCCGGAGCGACGTTCTTAAAGTATGATTGTAACTCTCAGAGTTTTTTCAGTGGAAAGAGCTGCTTGTTCTTGTACTATTTTTCACCTTTTTTTTTTGTTATCAGCTTTGTGTGAGATTTGACTATTTTTGTGAAAATGGAGTAAATCAAAACTGTTTTTGCAAATCTGAAGGATGGAAACCTGTTAACACCAACATACTGACCTATTTGGGAATCAATATGGCGAAAGAAAAAAAATAAAGCCATCAGGAGAGCTCATCCAATGGGCTGTTGTAATGTCAGCTACAGGTAGGTACTAAATTTCCAAAATTAAAAGTATGCCGAATTAGCTATTAGCAGTTCCTGTTGGCAATGTACCCATGGATGTACATGCAACTATCACTGGATTTCTTTGATACTGAAGAAAACTATGATGATTCTCAGGCAAGTTCTGGAGTTCAGAAAGTATAAATCACTCTGAATGATATCAATATGTGTTGTCTGTGTGTAATGATTTTACTGAGTTATGACTTTTGTTCGGAGTACGATTTTTGGACTCAATGTCTATTACAGACCATATCCTGATGGTTAAAATGCCATCCAGACAGCACAGTGAATACATCATTCCCCATCTCCCCCTGTAATGTTAACCCCATCCCAATGGGGCTTTCTTGCTTGTTGGAGCATTCAATCGCCTCTCAATCTTCTTCTTATAAGTGAAAGATACTGTAACATTAGTGGCATTAGGAAGGTGGTTTAAGTAAAAGCAACACAACACAGAAAACCAAGATCTTCTGCAAAGGATGCCTGTCTTTCTCTGGGATGAGCTTATTCCACAGCAACATAATCTTCTTGTAGTGGGCAAGGCCCCGGAGCATCTTCTAGCCATGGTGTCTGTTCAAAAATACATTTCCTATTTAGCAATTTAGTGTGTAAGCACAATCCACAGAGGACAGGACTAAGATTAAACAAGCCAACCGCATTTTTCACAGGAGCCACAAATAAGCAAGCAAAACCTGGTAATCCACCTGACTTCCGGTGCCACATCCAAAGACATTTTACTGACAGCAGAAAGGACACGTTCTGCAAAGATCTACCCTGCTGTCAAGATCTGATCCTCTCCAACAATGTCTGCCAACTGGTGGAGTTGCTGTGCTGTGCTCCCCCTTCACTGCAGCACAACGGTGGCTGAGGAAAGACAAAGACAGGAAAAAGTCCGACAAATCCTGCTTTAATAGAGCATTCACAATTCTAGCAGGGCTGCAGCCCTCCACCAGCTCATCCAGAGCAAGGTTAGCCTGCCGGTGAATGAAGTCGCCCTTTAATATTATTAATTGTCAAGAGATTTTAAAGCATTGTTGACGATCAAAAAACACCTCAACTTGACAATAACAGCTTGAGGCAATGTCCAGAATGGTGCTGTGACGGCTAGTTTTCAAATTCAAGAACAGGATCAATCCCAGTCCAAACACAGTCTCACCTCATACTAACCTCTGCATATATAATGGCCCTTTTATTTGTTGGCTGAAGACAGGAGATATAAGTACATGTATGGGTTTATGGATTTATGGGTATGTAATTGAGGAGCATTTTCTAAATTTATTATGTCATATTTCAATTTCCAACATAATTACAAGGGCATATCGGTAATATATTAGCGCATTTTGCCTCTCTGGGTGCGACCATCATGATGGTTTACTCAAGGTGGGTATTTACAGTATCTTGATAAAGTGACTTGAATGCGCTTAACCCCAGGATAGGTCTTATCAACAGACAGACAACTCCCTTCCAGTGATTATCATGGCTGTTACTGTCAAAAATAGAAGCCTTTGATATCCATTATAATTCATTTACTTATTTGTGTGATTGTACAATTTCCCAATTTACTAGAGTGACGTTGTACCAATGTATGTGCATAGTAAAAGGCAATAAGTAACTGAGTGTGACAAAACATTAACCGTGTGCTGCCATGGAGTGTAAACACAGATTTTTGACTCGACATTGCAGAGCCGTACATCTGCTTCATTTCATGTGAAAGCATGATATCAGTCCCGGCTCTGTACAGACCTCTGTGAGTCAGTTTATAAGTAACTCACGTCCTGTGGCATTCATCACACGCCTTGGACACCTGAGATACACTGAGATAAAACCTTGATTATCTGTTAAGAAATCAGACTGGGGTCTTCTTAGATAACGGTAGATTATCTTAAGATAGTGATTGTATTGCACACAAGACACACAAGACTTTTTATACTATATCATTTACAGTAGCATGTTGTAACTGTTCCCTAACAAAGACCTTGTTTTAGGTTGGACAGTTTTAAAGAGCTCTAATATTTGTTTTGGTCCACCCTCTCTATTGACACATACCGATGGCGCGACAGGAATGTCAAAACAAGTGGATCAGGCAGCACCTCTTTCTTATCACTCTTTTTCCACCTGTTCTTACAGTGTGCACTGCTATCTAGCTGACGCACACTAACTATACTCAACCAGACAACTTGAAGCAACAGTATCGGGTCACAATGTACACATGCATCATTGTGTACTTTTCAAGAATATGGATTGCATAAGCTGACAATCTCAATGGCTCATCTTTTTTGGCTTATCTTTGCTAAGTGTGATGCAGTTAGAGGATTAGCTCTGATTTGCAAAGGAAATTATCTTGTTGCCCTTTTACTGCATGTAAAATTCATGAGGATCATCAGCTTTGATTGTCTGAACAGAACACAGAATCAAATACCTCTGTATTCAGCATTATTTCAGTAATGTTTTTAGATAAACATGTTAGGAGCTAAATCTTTGATAATAAACAGCGATTTCTGTTTCTGCTATAATGTTAACATTTCTCAAAAGGCGCCAGGAATATTATTTCTGTTTCAATACTCTTACCCTCTTCTTATAATGCAAGGGTGCTTTTGAATTACAGTCGCTCGGTCAGTAGCTGTACCGTGTACTATTTTGTACAGAAATGAACAGCACAATAGACTATAAGAACACATTGCAAGAACAGCAGAGGTGTTTTTTCTGCCTTCTACCTTTTCGTACCCTGTACAATGTTTGAATCCTTGTAGATTGCAGACTTTTCATTGGTGCTTCAAAACTTTCAAAACTTTACCTCCCGACTTTAAGATTCTGCCAAATTTCTTTTGTCTGTGGTCATTTAATCTATGGCAAAAAAAAGACATCACTTTATTAACTCATTAATTTATTTTTTTCAAGCATTTGTACAGTGTGTGTTAGTTTATCTTGGTCTCAGTGCTTTTTATGACCTAGAAACACTAAACCCTGACCTTGCCTATCACTATTTACTGTAACTGTGTCAGCTGGTGTCACTTTTAGAATATTTTTACACCAGTCCCACCCCTTTCATGTCTTACTGTCCTCCAGTCGCCTTTCTCCTCCCACTGCTGAGGTTACCTGGTTAGGTGGCGAGGCTATAAAACCCTGCGCTCTGTTCGGAGAGGAACGACACAGGAGGGCCCACACCTCTGTGCAGGCAGTTAAAGGGTCACATAAGCTGCAGTTCCACAGAGAGGCTCCACAACAGTTACTGCTCATCATTCATTCTTCAACTCATCAAAGAGAGAGAGAGTATTAGCAACGGAAGAGCTGCTGAGAGGCTGCCGTTAAGGGATCAGCCATGCTTGGAGGCATCCACACAGATTTATTGGTCACAGTGACTCTACTCTTTCTAAGTCAGACAGGGACTCAGTGCAGGTGGGTCTCAAGATAATTCAACTTTTAACTCGCACATTTCAGCTGATATGTTATTTGAAATATTGTTATACCGGTCATATTCATTTTGATGTGGAAGTGGAAACTGAATGGGATTCTGATTTGTGTTAAAGATTTTTAAAGAGTTTATAAAGAGTTATAAAGAGTTAATCAGATATCTTATTAGTCTATGGCAAACATTTTAAAAGGAATCTGCGATTATTGTTTCCCTATTTCAGGGCTGAAAATGACTTTTCACTAATTACTTTACCAGAGTGGAGGACAAATTCAGGTATGACGTTTTACAATCACTGCTTGAATACAAATTTGTCACAACAATAAGGATTTAAATAAAATTTAACCTCTTTCTTTTCTCTCATAGAATATGTTACACATTGTTTCTACGACAGACACAACAATCTGACTTGTGACTGGACAAGGAACAGAACAGGTACAGAAGATGACACTTGCTACACAATAGTACTTCGATGGATTTGATTAATTAAATGTAATAATGACATTGAAAGCCAAATCGAGTTATGGTTCAGTTCAGCTATGAGTTCACGTTGACACTTTAGAGATAATTTGACTGAGGTAACCTTTAATTGTGTCCCACCCTTTTGGATTTGGAACATCAGTCCACAGTTCTGTTTTAATCTACAGGCAGGCTGTGACTGTGTCCGTGCCTCGATGCATATCACTAATTGATCTGAAGCAGGCTAATAACCTTTTATAGCCTGGTGTTCTCCCAGGGGCAATCAAAGTAGAGGGCCCACACTTAAGGTTCAAATTCAGCACAAAACACTCTAAACAGCTATTTTGCATTTAATAAAACAGATGTACTTCTTTTATTGCAATAACAAAGACGAGGGAATGGTGATTTCTAAAGTGATTAAACATCACGATACAACATAAAAGCTTATTCCTAACCTGCGTAGTTAAAAACAAATTTTACCATTTATATTGTGTGATTTAAAAAGAAACAAAAGAGTATCGAGGTGATTGAATTTGTACTTTAGAAACAAAGTGTTGCTTTGGAAAAAAGAAATGAGCTTGGTCACTTTCTATTATGTGGATGAAAGCATCCAGTGTATCACATTTTCTTATTGGCCTTTTCATCTCCAGAGGATGTTACAGTGAATATCTTAGAGAGTGGTCCCCTGGGGCCGGAGGGCGAGGCCTGTCTGGAATTTTGGTACCTGGCCCCAGTTGCAGCTAATGGGTCAGAACTTCGCGCTCTGCTAAAAAGCAGCGCTGGTCTGGTAGAAATCTGGACCTCACCTGCCCTCCCCAGGGATTCTTGGAGACAAGTGTTTGTCCCTTTGAACATCATTGAACCGGGGACACAGGTAAAATGCCATATAACCACACATCTATAATTGAACGGTATTGAGGAATTCAAATATAATATTCTATATATTTAAATAGATATCTGCTTCTTTTATTAGGTTGTATTCGAAGCAGTTCAAGCACTGTCCATGGAGGGACAGGTCACATTTAACCGGATAGGTGTAAGGAGAGGCTCATGTGGTAAATATTAATTTACTCATCTTTGACTATATTAAGAGCAGCCTACTTTTGGTCCCGTTAATGAATGAAAAATGAAAAATATACATGTTGATAATGTCTATGTAATATACAAACCATTACTGTCATAACACTTGTCCGATTACCGTCAGTGAAACTGTAAAAGATCCTATATCACGAGCTTAAAGATGTAAAACATTCTTTAATTTATCATGTTTCATAAGTTCACCATTTTATCAAGAATGTTTTTCATTATTTTGATTTATGATAATTAAGAAAACATTAATCTAAGTATCACTTACATGAATAATAGGTTGAATAACTAAGACGATTAAGAATAGTCTGTACAGTATTGAACGTGAACATAATTCATTGATGTTACTAATCAGTCATTTCTAGCCAGATGGTGTTGTGACTATAAAGTGATTGTTTACTCGGTCACATCCCCCACAGGACACCAGTGTGAATCTAACACAGAGTTCTGGACAGATGAGTCCACCCGCTGCCTCTGCTCTGTTGGCCAGCTCTCCTGCTCTCCCTCTCAGTGCCCCAAGGGCCAAATCTGTGGTCCTCAAACAGGAAGCTCCAATGGGATTTCCGCCTCAGGGACGTGCACTATACACAGTCACACAGACTGCAGCACTTTTGATGGAGTGCTGTTCCGCTTCATGGCCCCCTGCACCTACATACTGGCTAAGACCTGCTCACACTCTGAGGCCCTGCCCGCGTTCAGTGTGGAAGTGGTCAATGAGCAGAACGGGAACTCGTCTCTACCAACTGTTGAGCAGGTCATGGTGAACATCGCGAACTATAGAGTGTCCCTGCTGAAAAGGCAGACACACCGGGTCGTGGTGAGTTACTTTAAAGTGAGATAGAAATTTTAAATTGTATGAACAATTCCTCCTTAAAAGCTAAAATGTCATGTTGTCATACCACCCTGTTCCATTTACAGAGGGAGACCAGCTTTGAATGACTGTTACAAATGACAATTCCTTCGCCTAAACACCCAAATAAGCCTTATCACATTTTTTGTGTAAACTCATTTTTGGCACTCTTCACAGTTTACTTTCCATTTACTCAGCTAAGCTGTTTATCAAAGTGACATCACACATTTGAGGACAATATGAGTATCTAAATTATTTTATAATTAAGGGAGACAGTAACTTGCAGAACAAGCTATCCACAGGCACATTTCCATTCCCTATTTTACATTGCTCTCTAAAACTTCCAAATAACTTCAGTTTTGTGGCACCTTGCCATTATGCTGTATTGAGTGTCGAGCTGAGTAATGTACTGGGTCGAGCAGCTCCCATGTCTGCTGCCTATTCTACTGATAAAATGAGTTTACCGTTAAGTGCAGAGTTTAGTGGCATAATGTCCTAGAATTCCTAGAGGAGTTATCAGTCTTATCAATTCTCGAAGATATATCTGTCTTTACGCAAACTGTCAAATGCAGTGAGTTTATATTGCTGAGGACAGTCGGTAAGGAAGTCTAAAACTGACACTCTTCTTCAGGTTAATGGGGTCTGGAGGAAGCTTCCACTGAGCCTCACCAGTGGCACTGTCGACATCAAGAGCAACCCCGCTGCTGTTGTACTGGGAACCAGCTTCGGTCTTTCTGTCTCATATGACAATGCTGGTGCTGTTCATGTCAACTTGCCATCTTCGTACTCTGATAATGTCTGTGGCTTGTGTGGAAACTTCAACCACCTCAAAGGAGATGACTTCAGAAAGCCAGATGGTACAAATGCCCAAAATGCTACAGCTTTGGCGGAGAGCTGGCAGACCGGGCAAACCACCTCCTCCTGTGAAACCATTCTGGTACCTCATCAGTGTGACCCACTTGAGGAGGCTGAGTATGCCAGTGAGCTGTACTGTGGAGGCCTCCTCTCTAGTACTGGGCCCTTCGCTGACTGTCTATCAGTTCTGGGGGCAGAGAGCTACTTCAGGGGCTGTGTGGCCGGCATGTGCTCTACTCATGGTGACCCAGCAGTGTTATGTGAGACCTTACAGGTCTATGCTGATATCTGCCAGGAGGCTGGAGTTGCCATACCCATATGGAGAAACTCTACATTCTGCCGTATGTTGCTTTATTGCTTCCTGCTTTCATTTCTCTACCTCCTGTTATTAAAATAAGGGAAATTGTGGCAAATAATGACTGTAATAATACAAGAGCAATTAAGGTCATGCCCTCATCTCTTTCCTCCCCTCTCTTGTGTCCCTCTCAGCCCTTCAGTGTGGGGAGAACAGCCACTATAACTCATGTGCTGATGGCTGTCCCGAGGTGTGCTCCAGCCTGGATATAGCTGGCTCCTGCGGAAACTGTGTGGAAAGATGTGAGTGCGACTCCGGCTTCAAACTCAGTGGGGGAAAGTGTGTCCCAGCAGAGGACTGTGGGTGCTGGCATAATGGAAAGCACTATGAGGCAAGTGAGGCAGATGAACAGGGAACAATTTCAAATTCACCTGTTCACTTCCACAGTGCTAGAATTTATTCACACAACTCCCTTTTGCCTGCAGAAAGGGGCAACATTGTTGGAAGGAGAGTGCGAGCAGCAGTGCCAGTGCATGGGTGATAATGACGTGCAGTGCACCACGATGCAATGCGCAGACAATGAGGTTTGTAAGGCCAAGGATGGCGTCAAAGGCTGCTTCCCTTTCCATCCCGCCACCTGCAGCGTATACGGTGATCCACACTATATTACCTTTGATGGGATGGCTTACGATTTTCAAGGAGGCTGCAGTTACACACTGACTACCACGTGCAGTGGAGAGAGCTCAGTCCAGTTCACTGTGATCGGACACAACGTGCATCCACCCCTTCAGAATTTCACCCGGTCCAAGCTGGGAGCTGTGGATCTTCAGGTTGAAGATCTATACCTCACCCTGAATCAGAGCAGGGTCGTCTACGTAAGCATGAAAACTCCTTGTGATTCTCTACATATCAAACCATTTGAATGTAACAAAGGCTGTTGTGAAAATGCGCATGCCAAATAGTCCGGGGTCATGGTTCTGTATTACCAGCTGTAATTCATTAATGACAATGGTTAATGACTTTAGTCAGCACACCTATGTTTATAGGGGTCAATTATTACTCTGTGTTAGGTCGTTGGAGTAAGTCATTTGTTTGTCATCTGGGGCCTACAAGAATACACAAACCAATAGCTGACTCACTTGACTTTGACCTGAACAGCTAGTTGGTGAGACATTTATATTGAACTCAGTTCTCACAAGAACAAACTCATTACAAATTATCGATTGTCCTCTCTTTAGGTGAATTATGTCCGTGTCCAACTCCCCTATTCCACCTATGGTGCATACGGCTCAGTATGGGTCTACGTGAAAAATAAATATATCATCTTGGAGACGACCTTTGGCCTCAGAATGATGATAGATGGGCAGAACAGACTCTTCCTGCAGGTGGATGAGCGCTACAAGTATGAACTGTGCGGACTGTGTGGCACCTACTCTGGAGAACAATACGATGACTTCGTAGCACCAGGAGGCCACAACGCTACTGGGCCATTTGAGTTTGGTGACAGCTGGAGGGTGCCAGGCAATAATGAGTATGTTATTTTACCAAGTAGGGTATCTGCACACATTTTAGTACAAATTAAATGAAAGTGAAACACATTGTAATACTTAAAAAAGGAAAAAAACGCCATTTCAATAGCAGTAGCAAGATTTTTAGCCACACTAGCAGTGTGGTGCTAATTATATTTCCATCAGCTTCAGTTTTAGGCTACTTTGTATTTTGTGCTAATTAGCAAGTGACAGCATGTTAACACGCTAAACTAATGGTGAACACGAAAATCATTATACCTGCTAAACCAGCATGTTAGCATTGTCATTGGGAGCATATTAGCATACTGATAATAGAATACAGAAATATTTGAAATATCTTCCATGTAGTTGTTTGTGCTTAAGGAGAGGTAATAACCACAAGTAAAAATTGATAATCATGAACACAATTTCACAAACTGGCTTGTTTGGTTAGTAAATAAACCGTATAAAAACTCAATTACCAGGTTGATTATCACCTAAGTACTAGCTGAATGCATGTACACAAAGAAGGCAGAATTGGCAGAAGATCTACAACAAGCTCCCAACCTGGCAACCCAACATTATTTTTTCATTTACGGATTAGAACAAGTTGTTAAAGAATTATTAATACATGAATTATCAACGATTAATACACCTTATTTTGTCTTATTTTGAAGTGGCACAATACATGAAAATGTCTAGATCTTTATTTGTCAAAACATTCTCTTCCAGGTGTATCTCCCATCCAAATGACCCCAGACTCTGTGATTATGAGGAGGAGAATGAGGCCTACAATGAGTGCTACGCGCTACTAGGGGAGGCCTTCAGGCCCTGCCATGAACCCATTCACCCAAGCATCTACATCAATAGTTGTGTGTATGACTACTGTGCCACAAGTGGAGACCAGCACACCCTATGTGAATCTATGAAGTCCTATGCAGCAGCATGCCAAGTTGCAGGAGTGGAGATGGCCCACTGGGAGACAGACACAGCCTGTGGTGAGCGTTTGAGTTGGACATCATGATGATGATGATGATGGTGTGGGATGTATGTATATATTAGAACTAGACGTAATTCTGTCACGTCCTGTATTCCTTATCTATTGATTCTCTTAGATATCTTCCATTGGTAAACTAGGCAGCTGCCTAGAGCCATGCCTGAGTGAATCTGTTTTTGTTTCTTTGTTTCTTTGTTTTGTCATTGATTAAAGCAAAGTTGGAGAAATTAGGTGGTTAAGATGTGGAGGGGGTGGCCTAACGCAAAAATATCTCCTAGGGCGCCAAAAAGGCAAAGCTGGTGAACTCATTTCTTTTTTTTTTTTGTTTCTTTGTTTGTTTGTTTGGCTTTTTGTTTTGTTTTTGTTCCCATTTCAGCTGACCCCCCAACCACTGCAACTCTTCCAACAACTCCCACTCCTACATCTCCAACACCAGATCAGACTTGTAAGAGCATTCAGGGTTGTGAGGGTTTATTCGTTACTGGATTGGAGAATCAGTGGCATTATCCAATTTATAATGATTAATTTCAAAAGCAAATATTTGACTATGCTTGCCTCCAAAAGCTATAGATTCATCGATGTTTAATATAAATAAATAAAATGGATTTCAATACATTCGAATAACTTTGGTGTAATTATGTGCAGATTGGACTGATTAAAAACAAGAAAAATTATATTTTTCAAACTGTACAGTATTTTTCATGCTGTAATGTTCCTATAAATAATCAGTTCAAAGCACTTACCATTTCCATTGTGTATATATGCTTTTTCATAGTCTGTCCAATGAATTGCGACTTTGAAAACACTCTGTGTGGGTGGGAGCAGCTCATACAGGACAGTTTTGATTGGACAAGAAATTCAGGACCCACCCCATCAAACCTAACTGGCCCAAATAAAGACCACACTACTGGAGGTAAAAAACAATGTCAGGCCACACTATCACATCTGTTATGTTGCTGCATTGGTTTTTCACTATTCATGTTTTTTGTGCTATTTTCAACGTTTCTCTAGCTGGTTTCTACATGTATATTGAGGGAAACAGTGTAACCCATGGAGATTCAGCCCGTCTGTTGAGCTCAATGTGCCATTATAATGGCCCACTCTGCCTGAACTTCTGGTACCACATGTATGGTTCAGCCACAGCCACAGCCCTCAATATCTACCTGGTCAAAGACAATAAAGCTACAAAGCTCTGGTCCAGGATTAACAACCAGGGACCAGAATGGCATCCAGGAAATGTTGACATCAGAGTGTCTGGTCCATTCCAAGTAAGTCTGACACTATATACAGACAATATATGGGCCTAAAAGATGCTGGTTGAGCGTTGCACACCTTTCTTGCAAAGACTAATGATGTTATTCTATACAGTGAAACATTATATTTTCCTACTGCGTCTTTCAGATCATAGTGGAGGGAATTCGAGGCTCTAACGCTCAATCAGATGTGGCCATAGATGACATTTCCATCCACTTTGGCTCATGTTCAGGTGACTTTCACTTCTAACAAAAACCAGAACAAAGCATTATAAATATGATTAAACATATACTGTATCTTAACTTTAATCTGTACATTTCTAATGGTCCAAATCAATCAAGATCTAAAATTATGACAATACCAGATATTTCAGGCTTGACAAAGTCAAAAATAATTTCCTTTAGGTAGTTTCCCTGGCCTGGTTAGTGGAACTGAGCTTCCTTCCACAACTGCAGAAGTCCTCCCCTCACACCCAGGTAAGTGCACAGGAAGTACATTTTATGGGCCACTTGTTTCTGCATCAGAAAGCTGAAGTGTGGTTACAAATTAACATTTGTGTCTAGTCTAATAAATACTGAATGTGCAGTATGTTAACAGATTGTCTAAATTTTCAGGAAGTTGCATAAGGGCCTCAATACTTAGTTTATGTTAATCGATTGCGAATGTTTCCCTTATAGTCTGCAATATCGACTGTAGCTTCGACAGCAACCTTTGTAGCTGGAATCAGATGATCACGGATGCTTTTGACTGGACATGGCAAAGTGGTTCCACCCCCACCCTCATGACTGGGCCCTCTGCTGACCACACTGGTGGTAATATACACTTTCTCCATGTAATATTATAAATGATGACAGATGACAGATAATCTACAGCGGTAAGGATAAGATTTGTCTGAGCATTTCATTCCTCTTTCCTAGATGGTCACTATCTTTACATCGAGGCCAGCAACTTGACACATGGAGACACGGCTCGTCTCATCAGCTCTGAGTGTTCTGACTCTGGTCCTCAGTGTCTGCAGTTCTGGTACCACATTTACGGTTCAGCAGATACAATGGGCCTCAACGTCTACTTGCTACAAAACAAAGTAGCCAACGCTGTTTGGTGGAAGAGAAATGACCAAGGAAATATGTGGCAACTGGCTCAGGTGGACTTCACAACAACTGGAGCTTTCCAGGTCAGACACCCCATCCCCCAGGCACTGGCACATGATTTAAAGATTGCCAGCCAATTAAGTTGTAATGGTAGAATATTAACATTACGAGATATTTTTTTTCCTAACCCAGATCATCATTGAGGGGCGTAGAGGCTCCAACGAAGAGTCCGATGTGGCCTTAGATGATGTACAGCTTCATCGTGGTCGATGCTCTCGTAAGAAACATGCACACAGAACTAGTACCACTAAACCTAAAAAACATGTTGCTTATTTTAAGGCTGTGTGGCTTGATAATGTTTTAAATTCAAATATAAATATATATATATCTGAAATGATCAACACTAATTAATACTACTTAAAAATATAAATTCCTGCACTGTTACAGATCTGAGTGGTATTGTGACAAGTCCTCCTAAACCTGATGGAAACACCACAGCTCCTCCTAGTGTCACTGAGCCAACCACTGCAGCTCCAGAGCCTCCTCTGGTCAATGTTACTCAGCCCCCCGGAGTATTAATCAATAAGGACAATGTTACTGAAGCTCCAGAAAACAGAACACCACCACATCCAGGTACAGAGCTAATTCCACAGCAGCACTTGTATACCCACTGATGTTGGGACTTCCATAATTCATTTTTTTCCACAACCAGTTTTTGTGATTTCCAGAATTACTGCGTCAGTGATCTAAAGATATGTCTGACTTTTGTTTCCAGTATGCCAACTCCACTGTAATTTTGAACAAAATCTATGTCAGTGGAGTCAACTTCTTACTGATGTTTTTGATTGGACAATGCATAGTGGCTCCACTCCTACTATGATGACTGGGCCTTCTTCAGATCACACCACGGGAGGTAATTAGCATTCTGACACAAGCTAAGTAAAGCTGGAGTAAAACTATCAGGGGCAAAAAATAAACAGCACACTCCTTGCCAGTTTGACATCAGTCACACGGTGAAACTTATAACTAATGAAACAAACATTCTTGAAGCAGTTCTTCCTTGTCAAACCAGAATGGTAGACTGGTAAACACTGTCTCCTAATGTATTGTATTTCATTAAGATAAGATATTTTTCTTTTAGCCTCCTGAGGATGTGCCAGTAGATCTGCTGTTTATGAATTAAGTAATTTCTTTCCTTTCCAGTGTTTAAAACACATTTGCATTGCCAATATTTAGCAACCAGTTTCAGCTGCAATTGGACATGCCTTGAATGTAGGATTAAATGAGAAATCATAACATTATCCAAGAAAACTTGTTGCACGTTACTTTAACTTACTTAACTCTTCTGTCCTTAACCAGACAGCCACTATCTTTACATCGAAGCCAACAGTGCGTCATATGGAGACACGGCTCGCCTCATCAGCTCTGAGTGTTCTGACTCTGGTCCTCAGTGTCTGCAGTTTTGGTACCACATGTACGGTTCCGCCGATACAATGGGCCTCCATGTGTACTTGCTCCAGGACAGACTGACTGATGCTGTTTGGTGGAAGAGGAATGACCAAGGAAATACCTGGCACCTGGCTCAGGTGGACTTGACAACAACTGGAGCTTTCCAGGTGAGTTACCAATCTAAGATGTTTCTTCTCCTAATAAGTTTACTATGTGCAACAATAAATGAGTGTACTGTATACTGTACACTTAATTTTAGATCATTTTTGAGGGGCGAAGAGGTTCCAACGATCAGTCTGATGTGGCCATAGATGATGTATCTCTTCATCATGGACACTGCGCAGGTAATTTTATCCTCCTACTGACATTCATTGTAGTTCATACACATCATACGTGAAAATTGATGTGACTGACTTGACTGTGAAATGATGTTACAGACTTGGCTAAACCAACAACGCCTGCTCCCACAACCTTCGATCCAGTTGCAACAGAAGGTCCAGAGCTTCCTCCAGTGAACAGCTCAACGGCTACACATCCACAAACACCAACTTCATCAAAACCACATCCACCAACAACAACCACCACAGCTACAGCAGCCGCAACTGATTACGATACACAAACACCTACAGAAACAGCAACAACTGTAACCCCAAAAACAAATCCTACAACAAGACCACAATTACCGATAACATCAAGACCAACAGCAACGGCCACAACTGGGCCTAAACCACAACCTCCAACAACAGCTAGTCCACAACCTCCAACAACAGCTGGACCACAACCTCCAACCACAGCTCAGCCACAACCACCAACAACAGCTACACCACAAACTACAACCACAGCTCAGCCACAACCACCAACAACAGCTACACCACAAACTACAACCACAGTTCAGCCACAACCACCAACAACAGCGAGTCCACAAACTACAACCACAGCTCAGCCACAACCACCAACAACAGCTACACCACAAACTACAACAACAGCTCAGCCACAACCACCAACAACAGCTAGACCACAAACTACAACCACAGCTCAGCCACAACCACCAACAACAGCTACACCACAAACTACAACCACAGTTCAGCCACAACCTCCAACAACAGCTAGACCACAAACTACAACCACAGCTCAGCCACAACCAACAACAACAGCTACACCACAAACTACAACCACAGCTCAGCCACAACCACCAACAACAGCTACACCACAAACTACAACCACAGTTCAGCCACAACCTCCAACAACAGCTAGACCACAAACTACAACCACAGCTCAGCCACAACCACCAACAACAGCTACACCACAAACTACAACCACAGTTCAGCCACAACCTCCAACAACAGCTAGACCACAAACTACAACCACAGCTCAGCCACAACCACCAACAACAGCTACACCACAAACTACAACCACAGCTCAGCCACAACCACCAACAACAGCTACACCACAAACTACAACCACAGTTCAGCCACAACCACCAACAACAGCTAGACCACAAACTACAACCACAGCTCAGCCACAACCACCAACAACAGCTGAACCACAACCCCCAACAACAGCTGGACCACAACCTCCAACAGCGCAGCCACAACCACCAACAACAGCTAGTCCACAAACTACAACCACAGTTCAGCCACAACCACCAACAACAGCTACACCACAAACTACAACCACAGCTCAGCCACAACCAACAACAACAGCTACACCACAAACTACAACAACAGCTCAGCCACAACCACCAACAACAGCTAAACCACAACCCCCAACAACAGCTGGACCACAACCTCCAACAACAGCTCAGCCACAACCACCAACAACAGCTAGACCACAAACTACAACCACAGCTCAGCCACAACCACCAACAGCTAGACCACAAACTACAACCACAACTAGACCACAAACTACAACCACAGCTCAGCCACAACCACCAACCACAGCTGGACCACAACCTCCAACCACAGCTAGACCACAACGTCCAACCACAGCTGAAACACAAGCACCAACCACAGCTCAGCCACAACCACCAACCACAGCTGGACCACAACCTCCAACCACAGCTAGACCACAACCTCCAACCACATCTAGGCCACAACCACCAACCACAGCGCAACCACAGCCACAAACAACAGCTAGACCACAATCCACAACAGAAGCTAGACCACAACCTACAACCATTAAACCACATCCGACAACAAGTAGACCTCATCCCACAACTAGACCACAATCTACAACCACACTTGTATCATGTAAGTTAAGACTCTGCATTTCCCTATTTAAAACATTTTAAACATAATGTATATTTTACATCTCACATGTTCGGCGCCATATACTGTATATAAAGATGACGTGTCTCCACTTCCACTGTACGAAAATGAAGCCAAAATATCCCGGATACAGGGGCTGCCATCAGGCACTGGTGACGTCATTTGGAGCCAGAGTCTGCGTAGTGGTGATCGGCGAGTGGAGCAGCGGAGCGGGGTCCCGTCCATGCTCCCGCCCCACCCAATCACGTCAAATAATTAATTAAAACCAAACCATTAAAGCGAACACTTGAAAAAAAACATCAGCATAATAAGAACTACCTAAAATGAAAATAAAAATTTATTTGACGTGTACTTTGATTTTTTTTGTTCGGCCAATGGCCCATGTCCCATCCACTAACATGGGGAGGCTGGGCTTCTGACCTATACTGCAGCCAGCCACCAGAGGGCGATTGAGATATTCTGGTTTCACTTTGGGGAATTGTCATGTTGTCCATCTCTATGCACAGTCCATGGTTCGGCACCAGTGGCAAAACTGAGCAATGGCTAATTCATTTTTGTTTGTCATTTTACGTTTATGACTAAGTACATACTCTGTCTCTACCATTCTGTCTCTCTCTAGCACCCTCTTGCCCAGAGAACAGTCATTACACTACTTGTATCCCTGCCTGCAGTCCAACCTGTACACACCTGAATGGCCCACCGCACTGCAGTGACAACATGGGTTGTGAGCAGGGATGTGTATGTGATGAAGGCTTTGTTAAGAAAGGGAAGGTTTGCGTGTCTATCCATCGGTGTGGATGTGTGGACAGAAATGGCCGCAAACATCAGGTTAGTGCCGGTTCAGAATGACTCTTCAGCAATGGCACAAGTCATACACAGTGTTGATTTTCAAATACTTAGGACTACTTTCTGAAAGCCTGAGCAATATTGCCAGAAAATGGTGAATATGCAAATTGAGGTCCAAGAAGTATGATGACTCTCTCTTTCCTGTCAGTTCAATGAAGTGTGGTACACCAATCACTGCAGTCAGAAATGTGAATGTGAGAAAGAAGATGGTGAGGGGAATATTGACTGCGACGACAAAGATGAGTGCGATGGAAATGCGGTATGCCTTCAAAATGAGGAGGGCGATTACTACTGCCAGTCTACAGGTGCTGTAAATGCCAAAATTTAACTCCGCCATGTGTCGAAACCATGTTACGTCTCATTCACTAATTTATAAATTGCTCTACACTTTGCACGTTGCTCCACAGGTTTCAGTGAGTGCACTATCAATGGAGACCCTGAGTACAGAACCTTTGATAAAATGAAGCATGACTTTGAGGGTGAGCACTCATATGTGCTGGTCCGGACCAACAACTTGCCAAATAACCTTCCAGATGTCTACATCGAAGGCATCAATACACGCACCGTACATGATGACGATGACAGTCAGCATCACGGTGACAGTAGCAGTGAAGAGGACCACAGTCGTAGAGTCAGGGATGAAGATGATGATGAAGATGATGAAGATGATGATGACAAACATGATGACGACAGTGAAGAGCACGAGGAACACCACAGATTACAAGCACTAAAGATCAGAGTGTACAATCACACTGTGGAGTTCAAGAAGAATCGCAGGCTGGTCGTAAGTATCAAGGGCATTTTTAAACAACATGCTGCCTCCATCTCATTTTCCTGTGGGGCCTTTTCAGCAGACACAATATTTTGTTTGTGGGATAATATCATCATATTTCTGCCCGCCCACAAACATTTGTGAAACTGCTGTGGGAAATAACCAGCGCTCCTTCGCATTTTCTCTGTGAGATGTTATGATGGCAGGGAGGCAGATGATGTGCTATGTGCTAAATTATGTTCTGCCATATGTTATTTCCCTTTTGGCACACACGTTTGTGTTGTATGAGAGAGAGAGAGAGAGAGAGAGAGAGCATGAAAAACAGCTGCGATATTATTATTATATTTATTCAGGAGTCAGACTTCATTATGTAAGTATCCTCTAAAAAGCAATCTGAGCTATGTAATTCTAAGCCTGCACAGTGTATAGTATTCAACATCCAAGGGCCGCTGGCACACAAGCTTGAGCATATTCAAGCAGTAGTTGGTATACCTTACATTTTCTAAAAGTTTCATATAATTAATTATTTGCTCAAAGAAGCCCAAATGTCTGTAAAAACTTAATGGCAATTCATCCAATAGTTGTTGAGATATTTCAGTCTGAGCAGGGTTGAACCGATCAACAGATTGACAATATACATAACGATACAAGAACGAATGAATGAATACGATAAATTGCATTGCAGGTGGATGGAAGGAGAACTAATTCTCCTGCCTCACCCACTGCTGGTCTTAACATCTGGGAGCATTCCTCTCGCATCCACCTGAAGACCGACTTTGGCCTCTCAGTGGAGTTTGACGGACACAGCGCAGCAGGTAACTAACCTTCACCTGATTAAACAAGTCTAACAGAATTAGGAGTAATCCTGGAACTCGCAGGATTCATAACAAATTAATCAAAAAACCTTATCATCCCCTACCAAATGAGTTATTTTCTCTGCGAGAGAGAGTTATGAAGTGAATCAAGTGTTATATTGTTGTTCCTGCAGAAATCATTCTACCACGCCTATATAAAAGGAAGGTGAGGGGTCTGTGTGGGAACTTTGACGGTCAAAAACAGAATGACTGGATGAAGCCAGATGGCACCAAGGCCAAGAGCGTCCAAGAGTTCGGAGAGAGCTGGAGAGTGTGAATATCAGATGGATGTAAGGATGAGACATGGCACTTAAGGATACCCTGTGGAAGCTTTGGACACTAATAGAAACATTACTGTGACAGTTTACAAGAAAACTCCACACTGATAACTGATAACAACTTCTTACTGCTCACAAAGTATATCATTGTAAAAAGACTTCCCTACTGCAACAACATTATTCTGGTCAAGCTTTCAAGTCCATTTTTCTTCGCTTTTTTAAAGAGATATTTGTACCCTGTGACAATGTATTACTTTACTGTTTGTGTCATTGCCATGCATACTATTTAGTCAAATGTGATGTTATGTCATGATACACATACTCTATGCCTGCAGGAAAGAAATTAAATGTGCAATAAATGATTATTCAAAATGTTGCTTGCACTTGGCCAAAAGCGAGTTTATTGGCAGGTTCGCTGAATCTTCGTTGTTCTAATAAATTAACCTTACCTTTATGTCGCCATTTGTCTAGTGATTTTCAGTCTCAAGCATTCTTGACATATCTACAGTCTGAATGTGTAACACGACCTGTGGAACTGGAGGAAGTCTAATCATTAGAGAGAGAACTTCTGTAACATGATATTATTCTGTGTACCATGTGACACAATAATTATTTTTCCTGGCTTACAAAAGGGTTATTCTTGTCAGGAGTGTACCTGTGGGTGTGGGTGTTTGTAATTGTCTGTGAAGCTTCTATGCATGGATAAATAAGCCTTGGTTACACTCAGCAGCCACACACACGTCATGGATTGGTTTGTGTTGTACTTCTTTCTGTTTTTGGGGTGGCTACCTCTCTATGATGGTGAGTGAAACATTTTATATTGAACGGTAAAGTCAGTAAAGTCAAGGTGTGATTATCTCATAATACATGCATAATGTGTTTAACTGACAACATTAATAAAGTAACAACACGGTTGATCATCAATTAGCCTAATTAACTAGTGGGCTTTATTTTATTGTTCTTTGACCTGATTGTAAAAAGCTAATCGGTTTCCAAATGATTAAACTCAGCTGATTGGATTACTATTCAAAATAATGGTAAATAATTTAATGCTCAAAACTGCAGTTCCACTGTAAATTAAAAATTAAGCTCCTGCTGGACCAGATTATTGTCCTCGGATGCTTTGTTTTATTTTTAGCTAAATCACTGACTCAATTAAAGTAGTAAAGAGCATCTACCTGTTATCATATTACGTGTTGGTGAGAGCTCATTTATGAGTGCTGATTGTACTGACCTCAGTGAGAAAATGACCCTCATAAATAGACCCTAAGAATAACTGCTAATTGAATTACTAATACTGTTCTATCTAAATTAAGAAAAGAGGCTTAAATATGTAAAAGTATTATGTAATGGTTTGGTGAAGTCTTGATAATGGTGTCACTTACCATACCAAAACCGCTATTTATACAGACACAGGTGACAAATTAAACAAAACGTCTGAATAAATGTGGAGAAAACTGGCATGAAAAAATGTCAATTAGTCTTCATCTTTTTAATCTCGAGCAAAGGCTCAACTTGAATGTTGTTCTTTCTGAATTCCAATGAAATGATATGTCTTTGTCCCTTTTAATTTTCTAGCTCAAATGGCAGCTCCCACACCAACGGGTAAAATCCACAACACCACCTCATACACTGTACTGCCTGCTCCCATTCCTCCAGTGCAACATATTCTGCCTCCACCTCACCCCCACAATGATCACCAGCATCCATTTCACAATTCTCAGCTGCATCCGCCCAAGACGCATCAAACATTTTCACCACTCTCATTCCGTTTTGGAGTGATCCTTGCCAACCTATCCCTGGACACTATCAGCTGTGCCAGGCAGCTGTAAAATATCTGAATACCCTCAATCTAGAGCTACACCTACTGCTAGCATTATATCTACACTACCTGCTATAGCACAAGATGTGTTATTAGTCATCTGCTTAATTACTGTTTGTTAGATAATCATGATTTTTGTATACATCTGAGCTGTGTGTGCTCCAGGCTGTGCAGGTCCACCTGTGCTGTGCTGCTCTGGTCAAAATGGCAACTGTTTCAGGGGGTGTTTCTGTGACGAGTTCTGCTTGACAAATGGCGACTGCTGTCCTGACTACAGCTCCACCTGCACACAACGTAAGTGAGGGTAAACACATAAAGAATAGAAAGGTACACAGCTATGTCAGTTTAAGATTTGAGATTGAGATAGGGTTTAAGATTTACAGTGCAAAATCTTTCTTTCTCTACGACAGCTTTTACTGCTGCACCGACAAACACACCAAGCACAACAACCAGCAGCGCTACATCTACACTGGCAGATAACATCCTGACCTCCTCATCCATGGCACCCAGTGAAACATCTGCATTACCAAATGTGAGCACAACCTCAGCCTCCATAGTGTCAGCTACTACAGCAACAAGCCAAACTGCAGATAACGGCACAACTTTATCCGTAACGACAAACAGCAATACAACCTCAATGCTAGCAGACATCATCACAACTTCAGTATCCACAGTCTCCGATACTACAACACCCAGCACAACAGGCAACACTACTGCACTATTAGATGTGAGCACAACCTCAGTGTCCACAGTGTCTGCTACTACAGCCACCAGCACTACATCTACACCATTAGATGGCCTCACAACTTCAGCATCCACAGTCTCCACAGCTACAGGTTGGTCATTATGATTGTCTCCGCTGAAGCCATTTCAAAAGTTCCCATTTGACATCTGAAGAAATTCATTCTTCATGTTACTGCTAAAATCTATGAATTCTTCATCATTGAGTAGTGTCACATCTTCACCAGCAGATGGAAGCAAATCAGGAGTTTCTTACAAAAGCACAGATTCCAGGACCACCACCAGCTCCGATAACGGTAAAGTCAGTCACATGGACTTCTGTACTTCAGTAACGTAGGTAACAGTTTGAATAGTAAAATACTTTTTTATTTGCACCTTTCTTTCTTCAGATGTCAAAATAGTGACTGTTCACCTAAAAGTTTCTCTTTCATCCAGTAATGAGGAAAATGAGGATGTGATGTTAGAGGCTTTATCAAATGTAAGTACAACCTTCCCATATATATATATATCATACAGTTACAGTAACACAAAAAACTGCATTATACACACCTCTATTGGTCACCTAATCAGTGCGTGTCTTCTCTCTCACAGTTTGTATCCCAGATGCTTTTCCAGCAGAGCTGTGAGGGCTGCACTTTGACCATCAGACACATCAAACCCACCTGAGAAACGACCTATATGTTTCAGCCTATGGACGCATCAGTGTGGCTACAGCTGTACTGTGACAAAAGACTGCACAACTCTGAGAAACAACAGAATCATCTGTTTAAGCTAAATAAACAGTTAAAGATCAGTGCCGACTTAAAGCATTGAGTAATAAAATGACATAAAACCATATATTTATTCAGCACTCTCTGTTGAAAGTTAACCGACAGGTCTACAAGTGATATTCCCACACTTCAAAAGGAGGAGGTCAAAAGTTGATTAACGCCGCCAGTTCATTTAAACCACAAAGGCCAGTTAAATTAACTCTGAAACTAAGCGCTCATTTTAGCAGTTGGGTGGTTCAGAAGGCAGGTCAGCTGGTTATCTCAATAAGGTAAAGGGTAAGACAATGTGTCATTTTAACAAAAAAAAAAGTTAACAAACTCAGATTTGTAGTACCGTTCCATTGTGGTGGAATACAACAAATTAGGGCTGCACCAACTAACAATTAATTTAATTATTGATTAATCTGTAAAATGTCAGAAAGTGGTGCGAAATGCACCATCACAGTTTCTCAAAGCCAAAGGTGACATCTTCAAATGTCTTGTTTGTCCAACCAACGGTCCACAACCCAAAGATATTCAGTTAATTTTCATAGAAGACTGTGGAAATCAGAACATATTCACATTTGAGAAACACTTAATCGATTATCAAAATTCTTGCTAATGAATTTTGTCTGTCGACCAACTCTTACAGCTCTACAACAAACCACAAAATATTCAATTAATGAATTTTAGGATGATATTTAGACAACAGATTTATGTTTACATCGAAAAGAAAAAATGCATATATCATATATGATTTACAAATTTCTCATGTACCTTTCGAGCATAAAAAAAACATAAAAACATATGCAGTACTAGGAAGCTTATACTCTATACAGGTACATATCACAAGTTCACATTACAGTGTAAAAGCATGTATCAAATACATGACTCAAACCGTCTATATGCTCTGGATAGAAAGACTATGATTCATTTTACAGCAAAGCTTAAAAACAAAACAAGGATGAATAAATTCCCACAAGCAACTACAGCAGACCTTCTGCACAGGCTCCTTCACAAACATGAATCAGTGACTGAACAACTAAAGTGCAAAACTGGAGAAATTCCAATGTATTAAAAGCTCTGATGGACTCGCAACAGCTTCAGAGTCCAAACAATTTCATAACATCATCGACTTCTCACAAGAGTGTGCGCATAAAGAGCCGCAGAGACACATTGAACCATCAGCGAGGACACCAGCAAGCAAAGAGACAGACGAGCAGACACTGAAGATTGAAGTGACTCACGTTATTTGACGTCAAAGCCCGCCCGCCTGTCTTTCGTGGACGTGAAGAGGTCAATATCCACGCCATATGACGTCCCACTGCACGTGTCATTCAGTTTGTTGACAGAAGTCCCCGCCGGCTAACAGTAGGCTAACAGCAGGCTAACAGCAGGCTAACGTTAACGGAATAACATTAGCAACACTGGAAAACAAGCTAACTCTGCTTCATGTAGCACTTTCTATTTTCTAGGTTGAAAAGTGCGACGAGCTTGCTTCACAGTTCACTTCAGTTTCTTTTCCATAAGTCTGTCCGTTGTTTCGCAGTTTAGTTTACATTTATTTTTCTTATATTAACTTCATCTTTCTCTCCTGCGGTAGACTCCTCAATTGCCTCGACTGAAAGGGTGCATCATCGTTTTTGACCAAACACACAAATTGAGTGACATTTACCAGACCCCGACAGCCCAGGGGGGGGCGCTGTTTCACTCATTTGAGTGATGAAAACTGGCTTTTGGTCTGTAATGTGACAAAGACAATTATTAGATTTTATTAAAATGGTAACAATAGTATTAAGTAACAGTAACTATTTTGGATAGAGAGCAAGTCCACTGCCTGCTGCTACTTTGCTTTGGCTCCGATTAGAACTAATTATAGTAAGTGGGGTGTCATTTTGTTTTACTCAAAAACATTATTTGTGTGTGTTAGACATAAATATTGATATATATATGTGTGTCAGTGCCATGCATACTATTTATTCAGAGGTGATTCTCTTTCAGCTTACATGTGTGCTATGGCATACACGTCATTGTGAGCACCCACAAGGGACTCATACTGAGGGGTGACCAAATCGGGATAATAGAGGGCATAATATCGTTCAATGAAGTTAAATAGAAAGTTGGACAAGGTGTGAAAGCAGTGAGTTTCCACTGTGAGCCTGTGTGTCCATTCATATATTTAACTTTCTTGGTGTCGCCCGATACTTTAAGCCAACATGGACGAGGAGTCCTAAAAGTGCTCAGGATAATGGAAAGTTTGAACATCTCCAGTTCTGTGACAACTGAGTAAACTCCATCTGCTGATGATGACTGTGTGATACAGTCGAAAGCTGCAGATCAAGCGAGTAAGTGCACCTTGAGTTGAGGTTGTTCTGTCAACAGTCCCCTAGGTGAAGCATAAGAATGCATGACTCCAAATGGATCGTTTATCACTATCTGATAATGTCAGTAGAGGAAAATGTAATGTGCAATAAATGGTTGTTCAAATGTTGCTGACATTTGGTTTGAATGCTTCTACATTGGAGATTTTCTAATGCTCTGCAATGTGTGGCAACCTTAGTTAATGAAGTGTAGCTATCACAATGTTCTGTACTTATCTTATCTACTGTCGCTGTAACTCTTTGTCAGAGAACCAGGAAACATGGTTTATTTATTTTTTATTTATCATTCTTGTTAGGGGTGTAGGCTACTGTTGGGCACTCTCACCATTCAGTCATGGATTGCTTTGCACTGTACTTCCTGCTTCTGATGACTTTGCTGCCTCTCTACAACGGTGGGTAAAACATCATTGCATTAAATTTGTACTTTAAGAATTGTTAAGTAAGTGTCATGGCTTGCCGTCTTGTTTTTAGTGATAAATCTGATTTTAAAAAAATAAATAAAGCATGTTGGTAACTGATAAATGGCTTCAGCTTACAGTACTTGTAATTTGTAACTGCATACTTTTGCATACAACAGAGTTTGACAACTCAAACTAAAAGACAGAAAATCAACAGTTGTGTATGGGAAAGATAGAACAAACGTACATACAAACACATACTAAAAGACTATTTAAAATTATTTGACTATCAAGCAATGTTGTTTGTTCTTTGACTTATCTGAAGCTAATTCCTAACTTCCTTCGACACTTAATCAATGTATGTATTTGTTTTGTAGCATTTGTAGGTAATGTCAACAACACCACACTTGTACACTCCCACACTACGTCAAACCACAAGAATGATTGTTTCACCTCTGTAACAACACTGTGTGTGTTCCAGGCTGTGCCGGTCCTCCAGTACTCTGTTGCTCTGGTCAAAATAACAGCTGTCACAGGGGGTGTTTCTGTGACGAGGCCTGTGTGGCGTTGCGGGATTGCTGTCCTGACTACAACTCCACGTGCACACAACGTAAGTTAAGGTGAACCACAAGAAATCAAAGGTGCACCGTTTCAAGCATTCAGTGTAAGTCTGTGTTGTACAAACCTTTCTTCTTGGCTACAGCTTTCACTACTGCACTGCCAAATGGATCCAGTACAGCAAACAACAATACCATGTCTACACCAGTAGATGGCAGCAAACCCACAGCATCAACAGTCTCTACTACTACCGGTAGGTAATTAAGATTGCCTGTGCTGGAGTTCTTTCAAAAACTCACATCTATTCTTGCTGCTGAAAATATCAAAGTCAAATGTATTGTTGTTCTCAGTAGTCATGTTGCTGCCACACCTCGGCACGCTCAATAACAGGCTTCTGACAATTTCCCCATCCTCACAGGAGGGACGACACTGACAGAAACCAGTACAACTCCGGATACCAGTAGTGTCACACCTCCACCAGCAGATGGCGGCATATACACAGGTCACGATCAAATCACTTGTCAGTGAAACACTTCTTGTATGATCCAATGATGTAATTAACAGTTTGCAAGGTAACATACATGTTCTCTGGCACCATGTGTCTTAACAGGGATTGTTCACCTCAAAGTCTCTGTTTTAACCCATGAGGAGGAAAATGAAGATGTGATTTTAGAGGCTGTATCTAGTGTAAGTGCATGCAGTTTGCATCATTAAGTTACAGGATCACAAGAGACCATCCATCATATGCACCGCTTCCACGTGTATTCAGTGTGTGTGCTTTCTCTCTGCTCTCTCAGTTTGTGGCCCAGGCCCAAGTCCTTCTCCAGCAGATCTGTCGAGGCTGCACCCTGAAGATGAGACGCATCAAACTCACCGGTGGATCATCCGTGTGACCAAGCGGAGGCACTGGGGTGCAATGTCAACTGTTGATTGATGCGCCATGTAAGCGCGTAAGGCGCAGCTGGTCCTGAGGAGACACAGCCGCGGCAAGGAGAGGGGCTGCAGCAACCCCCCACCCCTAGGTGGGCGAGGTTTATTGTGTGTGTTGTTGTTGTTGTTTTGTTTTGTTTCGAGTTTTTTTGCTTTATTTTTTCTGTCGCGTTACACCCCACCTCTCCCGGGCCCTGTCACCAACGACATCTTTGTTTTACATATTGTGAGCAGCGCGATCTTTCCAGATGGTTTCCTATTGGCCTAATATTTGGCGTAGTGTCCTGTACTCATTTGTCTGTAGGCCTGTTAATCAGTTGTGGCAGGAGGGTTTGGACCGGATTCACACAGCCTCTCTAGCATGAAGAAAATAGTTCCTGAGTGACGACTCTGTGCTGTCAGTTAGTTACGACTAAAGTAGCCTTTATTTCTTAACTATGCTGTTTTCATATACTGTCCTATTGTTTCTCTGACATAACGTGTTGCTGTCAAGATGTGAAGGGTAGCTAATATTTAAGTCTTTTGCACGAAAGTGTAATTGTAATGCTGTTGGTTTTATTGACTAAATTACAAATGCATTGGACGCATACATTAAGAAAATCACCTCATCGAAATGAATCTTGCATGTGGATCATGATGTAAAAGTCTCACAAAATGAAATTAACATCATCAATTGCTCCCCGAATTCTGTACAATATATGTATATATTGAAATATATGAAATAACATGTAAGTATCGATTCTATTTCCATTATTTATCGTTTTTAATGATTAATGGACGCTTTAAACCCTATGAGAATGTTTGTTGAGAATAGTTTGTTAAGAGAGTGTTAATGATCAGTTTCCACACAGAATGACTTAAATGAAATTGTATTTATTCAGTCAGTACTAACTGGTCAGAGTTAAGCAGGCTCGCCCAAAACATCAAGGCGGTGTTGTTTAGGCAGGTAGGATCTACACATGGTGACCCCAGCACTTCAAGGAAGGAGGATGAGACAAAAATTTAATTATGAGGAAAGAAGAGGAAACGGGTCCACATGGCCTCGGGGACCGGCACAACCTTTAGGAGCGGATAGTTCAAATTAGACCAGCATTGTCAGTCCAGACCCACCTTTGACCCCGGAGATTTAATTGCGCAGAATCCCCCAAACGGAGAAGTGTAAATGAGTGTCTTTCTTTCTTGTCTTTCGTGTTTGCCCGCGCATCTGTCCAGCTGCCAGTCCGCTAATCTGAAGCGTCCTCCGCAGAGGTAACGTTGGCGACGTGTGGTGCAAATCAGAAGCGTGTGTTCTCTTCGGGTTCCTCTCCACAATCCCGCTGCGCAATTGAACTTAATTCTGCAGAGTGAGTCTCGGGTTCACGTTTCGCCACAGCTTTGTAAACTTAGATCATATGGGGGTCACCGGGAGGTTGAAGCGGCCCTGTAGCCGCGCGTCCAGTCTCCAAAGATCAGTTTCAATGTAATGGCAAAGGAATGTCGCTCAGTCCTGCTGTTGCACGGAGCTTTTGGCCCTAATTAGAACCAATTTGAGAGCGGGATGTCATTTGTTTTTATTCAGAAACATGGCTTGCGTGCATTTACATTTTGTGGGTATATATGTTAGCTAGATGTAGAGAACTGTAGATCTAGTTGTAACTCTATTGTGCATCTTAGAGTGAAATTACACAACTTAAAATCATAACATGTCCAGATAAAAAAAAAAAAGCAGTTGATTAATTTGTCCCTAAAATTCAAAGTCTAATATAAATGCTTGTAAATGCTTTTATCTCACATGCAGTAACATAATGTCTAACATAACCCTCATCTAATTTGTTCAGTATGTTCAGTTGAATTCAGAGAATGGAAAATCCAATGGCAGGTCAATGCTCTCGCTCTCTCTCACACACACAGTGTCCATGTTGTCCACACCATCAGTCTGCTGAGGTATCCCTGGTTCCCTGTGGTGCCTGCATGTCGAAGGCCCCGTTGTTATTGATCCTGATTGGGCCTCACAGGAGGAGATTCCGGCCTGCCATTGACCCACACTTCTCCGTGTTTCCACCCTTCTCTCAGATCATCAGAGGCAGCCGTCTCCTCCTGCCTGCCTGCCGGCCGGCCGGCCTGCATGCCTGCTTGCGTGAGATTTCTGATTGTCAGATGGAAAGGGGGGGAAAGGGGGAAAATGAACTTACTACAGGTTTTGCAAAATCACTAGCAGGTCTTGCCTGAGTAGTCCGCACTGACGTTTTTCTGGCTTGGTGACTGTCAAAACATCCCCCCATGCGTTCATACCCTCCCTCCTTCTCCATAGAAAGCCTATGGCTCACAGGCTGCTCTCCTCTTCAAAGTAAAACTTCTCCACCATGTGGCCTGTGTTGAATTTTTGTGCTGACGGCTGCCCAGTACTCATGAACTCCTCGTAGGGGTCCTTGTTCTCCTCATTGCTGCCTATGCACTTGAAAAGTGTCATGGCAAGGAAGGAATAGAAGACCATGACAAACAGGATGTAAAAGTAAGCATTGTCATAAGTCTCCCTGGAATTGGAGATGGCGGACGCTGGGCTGGTGCTGGACAGAGGGCTCACTGTGGTGCTGGGAGCAGTCATGTTGGTTTGCTGTCCATTGATGTCGACACCAGTGTCCTCCAGAATCTGCTGGCATCTGGAGAGAAGGGGAAGCAGGAGGGTTCGGTTCATGAGTTTCATACCAGAATTAAAGGTGGATGACAGACTAAGCGGAGAAACAAAATAAACCCAAAACATGAGACAGAAAAGGGACCAGGGCGACCGCGAAAGGGCTACAGATGGAAAGTGTGAGAGGCAGGCACTCGCCACTTTAGGAAAGGCACGCTGTGAGTCATCCACCCACTCTTCAGGAGCCTTGATAAGGTGGTATTTCAGAGATAAAGCCCATTCCTTTTCTGTCCCTTTGGAAGCAGCCAGAATATCACAAAAGCACAACTATGATGTCAGAATGATTTGTACAGAGAGGTTCTTCATTTTGATCAGAAATGAATCTGAATCAGTCATACACTCTAAGATTTCAATTGTGGGTCAACATATTTTCTAAAGATCCCTTTTAACTTCTTTTTTCCTATCTGAAACTTTTTTTTTTCAGCCCAGTCCTCTTTGTGCTCCTTCCTTCACTTTCAATTTGGGGTCTTGGAAGCTGCAGAGACGCTTGGATTGTTGTCAGCTCCGGTCAAGTAGTCTACTCATTTCAAAGAGTGTTGGGGTCAGAGGTTAAGTTGTCTCCAGTGTGTTGCTGCTTGACTGACACTCCACTCCAAAGCAACCCCTTTGGCTTTTTCACTCATTGTGTCTTACAAGCTGAGCGCTTGTAAAAAGAAAAAAAAAAAAAAGTAGAGACTTAAGAAAATAGTGAAATGTGATCTTGCCTTGATCTTATCTGTCGAGCATAAACATGCAAACAAACACACAAATACATGCACACTCTCTATTCTCATGCATGCTCACTTTACACATATACCCCGAATCCGAATGACATGAACAGCTGCGTACCTGATCCCTAAACCCTCAGAAGAAAAGAAAAAAAAAAACGACATGGAGTGATAAAAATGCCCGGTGATATCTGTAACCTTTTGAGGAGTCTGCCAACTGGGTGAACAGTGTTTTCGTTTCTGTTTGGCAGTGAGAGCAACAAAACCCTTCTGAACCCTGCACAGCCATGTCAGTGACTGATGCCCCAGTTTGACTGTGGACCGCGGTGCTTATAGAATTTATAGCAGCTCTGCTTTAGTCATTAAGGGGTGTGAAGGAGCCCCTAGGGAGAAGGAATTTGTCCAAAAGGAGTGTTTATGAAAAGGGATATATTTATAATTTAGTGCTCCAAGAGTGTGCACGAGGGGGATGTGGCTCACAGAGAGCCTGTATTGTCACCATCCCGCTCGTCTTGATTTAGACAGAAGGGGGCAAACAGCTAGCATGTTGAAAAGGACAGAAAGAGAGAGAGAGAAAGAAAGATTGATTCTCTAGTGACAGTAAATCACGGGGCCGTAGACAGTATTTTAGAAATACTGAGGTCTCGAGTCCCCCAAGGCACCCCTCACTACTCTCACAAAAGTTTGACCAGAAAAAGATAATAGGAAGGCCTCAGATCTTTGAATTACTTCACTTTTTCACATTTTATTCATTCGGTTTCCTGTTCAGTTATATTTTCTCTAAATTTAATTTCCTAACATGAGGGTCTTAAATGGTGTTTAAAAGCACAACGTCTCCACACTACCAAGAATAACATGCTGAAGCCTTTAAGTCTTTATTTATTTATTAATTTGTTGGCCTAAGATGTGTCTACTTTAAACATATTGAGTCTAAAAATGCTAGAATTAGCTTATTAAATACCTACCATGCATATGTTATTAATTACAGAATGTAAACTCCTCCTAGGCTGCTAAAACAAAAAAACTTGAGAATACGACCTCAGTCTTCTCAGTGGTAGCTACAGCCCTGATATCCCATAGATGACACCCACTAAAAGTCACAACATTCTGCATTTTTATACAGTTTATTATAAATAGTAAATAGTGCTGTATTGTACACAAAATGTCTTACAACAAAATCATTTTACGCCAATGTAAATGAAAATTATACAAAAAGAAAGAAATCATGTATAATGAACATTGTGTAAGACTTGCACTTAAGAGCGCTTAACACAAGACGTACAGAAGAGACATAACACTTGAACAACACTAAATAAATAAGAAATGGAACTAATGTTTGCAAAGTTCCCGGTGAAAACTAATTTAACACATGCAGAGAAAAAAAAATTAACTGTCAAACTGAATAATGTATTCACTGGCAGAGAATTTTTTGGCTTCATGACATCACGACTACGTTTGCTATTTTTCATCACTTGATGATTTCCCCTGATTGATCAATGCACACAACCCAAAACGAATGACATTAAAAAGAGAGAGCATGTTTTTTGAGGGTATAATCAGGGGCATTTGATCCGTGTTCATTTACATCACATGAGGTATGAATGTATTGCACTTTCTTTGGGTTGCAGTGGTTCCTCTATGACTCTGACTCCGTCTCGATTCATTCCTTTCTGCTGGTTTTCCCGGTGTAGTCATAATTTCATCTCCAATGTCTTACACAAGAATCACATCAATGTACAGTAAATATTATTTTCCTAAGACATTGTGATGACTGCCTCAACTCGCATCTCTGCCACTTATTACAAAAATCAAATAGAGAATCTTGAATGTGTTTACTCCCCTCTCCCCACCCCTCTTCTTTTCCTCTTTAAGCATGGACGACGAACTTGGTCCTTGGAGCATGACGTGACGCACAAGCAAAGCGACTGCCAGGTAACAGGAGAGGCTACGCCTTTGGTCCTAATTATTCCAACCCCCTCCATCGCCATCGCTACACCTCCTTCTCAATTGGTTCCCTTGTTGGAGGAGAAAACCTCAAACCACTTCACCCACCCAACCTCTCTCTCTCTCTCTCTTGCTGTCCTCTGGGCTGGGGAGGTTTGGCAAAGGCAGCGGGTGGGGGTGTTCTCTGGCGATGAATGTCTGGCCCGGGAAGCCTCCTGTTCAGGCCATGTTGCGGGCTTCATATAATGAAAGGCACCTGAGGAGAACAGGGAGAGGCAGAAAGAGGGTTAAAGAGATTCTTTGCATTTTATTCACTTTTAACTGCTTCAATCCTGCGATGGTCAACACAGCAAAAAAGTGTGAAATGGGAAGTTAAATGAGAGGTGAAGGACAGTGAAAAGGTGTTTAAGAGCACATGAGAGCAGGTGAGAGTGGAAACTGGGGTCCGAGGTTAAATGATAAAACTCAAAAAACAGGTGAAGAGCTTTGGGAATCTCCTTAGACATTCTTTGAACCTGATGTGGGCGGTAAAAACTAGCCTGAGACTGAGCCTTAGCCTGGATCTCTGGCTCTGCTCCACTGATCAATAACAACTCTAAATCTGACCTCCAGTGGGACACATGGTTCTAATCCTGGCCTGCCAAGGGCCATAATCGCCCCCTGTTAAAGAGCCCCTTACCCTCCTTTTATACACACACACACACACACACACACACACACACATACATACATGCCTGTGCTCACATATACCCATAGACACACACACATTTCACCAAACCCCCAAAAGCTACATGTGAGTCTCTCCCAGGACTGGCTAAATTAATGACATCAAGATGTTGCCACTGATGGGCCAGTCAACATGTGGTAGTGTACCTCAGATCAGCCCTAACAACACACACACACTCCCCCTCCCTCCTGTCAAACACGCTTTGGGAAGTGGCTCCTTTCATTTAGGGCGGCTATCCTTGTTACACAGGGGTCATTACATGGCTAGGTGAGCTACACTGAGGTTTTGATGGGCAAGCTCATCATACGAGGTCATGAAAGGACAGGGAGTGAAAATGTGTGTGTTGGGATAAGACCCGGACATGCCTCTACATCGGGCCACGTGGATAGCCCGATGATGGTAATGTAAACTGAGGTAACCCGGCCACTAGCGCGCTCTAACATACATGTAATTTCAGCACAGCGCTGGGTGATTTGAGAAGCTCGCTCATCAGAGGGGTCTTTGCGCAATTAACGTGGGTTGTGAGTTAGAAGATATAAACTAAATCGCATAGCCAGAGCAAGGGTTATAGAAGGACATAACCTCTAATCAATTATAGATAATTGAATGGAAATATAGAAGTCTCTAAACACCCATAAATCCGTATGAAAACACTTGGCATACCTTGCTCTGACTGTACTGTCCATACTGGTAGGATGGATGGTGGTCCATGGCGTAGGCTGGGGAGGTGTAGGAAGGTGGGCAGTAAGACTGGGTGCTAGGCAGGGTGGGCATACTGGTCAGGCCTGGTAGAGCCTCCAGTCGCTGGGAACCATGACAGCTGGCGGCCATGCCACCGTTAGGCTCCAGGCCTCCGGTCAGTGGGGAGAGGGCGAAGTCACTCTGGGCCTGATGTGGCACTCCACCTGGGTTCAATAGGCCCATTACCTGAGGGGAGAAATGGAGGAAAACTGGGTGGTTAGACACAAGGCCAAGAGATGTTCTAGTTGCACCCTGACAATCAAAATAAAATATATCACAAAGTATTGGGTATAGCATTGCTAACACTTTACTTTAAGTCTCCACTAAGTGTCACCAGTAAAGTTTAAAAATGAAATATACAATTTAGTCACTCAAAAAATGTTTTTAACAAAAATCTGACATTACACCATTCAATCAACAAGTGTCGGCCCTCTCCTTGTTCACTGTCAGAAAAGCATTATCACTGGCTTCCATAACATAAAAATAATATTTAAACGATGCATTTGTGAGTATGTGATGTGTTTTAAGGTGAGTTCACACACATCTGTATGTGTGCGCTGATGTATTAGGCCTCTTCGGAGCAATGCACTCTCTCTTATTCTGTCTTTTCCTCCCTCACTTTCTCTTGATGCCCTAAAGTCACCGTGTCCTTGTGAGGCCAGGGTGAAGAGGCCAAAGGGTACGTGGGAACGAGGAGTAGGGTGTGTTTGTGTATGTGTGTGAGAGCTACCTCTCCTATGTGTGGAAGTGTGTATTTAACAGTCTGCGTGTGTGTGTGTGTGTAATATAAGTTTTTTTTGCTCTGATGTCAGGGGTGTAGGGGTATCGGTGATACATCGTGAACAGCTGCACACAGGTTTGCGTGAGAAGCAAAGTCATGAAAACGTCTAAAAAGTGAAGTTAAAGACAGAACAAGAGTTACAGAAAAAAAAGAGTTACAGTCCGTGTAGGAGAAAATCGAGCTCAAGCAGAGCACAAAACCAAACACACTGAAAATAACCTCGAAAAAAAGAAAAAAGGTGAAGAAGTAACGCTGAGCGATGTAAAAACAAGGGCTTTCCCAACTGATAGCCAGCTGGCACACACACACGCACATACTGAGGCAACCTTAGGTGTCTTTAATGTATGTAATTTACTGTTGGTCTGTCAGAGTGATCTGACCTCACACATCATTGCGGCCTACCACCAAACCATTATTTTTCTGACTGCTAAGGCTGTGTGATATACTGTAAAATACAAACGTCATAAAAGTCCATAAAAAAGGTGTGTTTATAAATTTACGGTGATTCCAGAAAATTCAATTCAGACACCCATAAATGTTTAAGTTGCTTAAATGTTAAATGTGTCCTTTCCTTAAAGCGTAAGAAGAAGAAACATTGCTAATAAATATAAAACTTTCTGGTGGCTTCATGAAAAATGAATCCTGGTTTTTCAGTGGTGTTTAGCCGTATCACACATGCTGTATACTCCAGCGCATGTGTGTGTGAGTACATGCTCGTGTCAGATGGTGTGTGTGTCTATCCCCACGCTCATGCGTTCGTGCACTCTCTGTCTGCAACTGAAACGGCAGCAGTTCCCGATGGCGTGTCTGTTTTGAGGTTGTTCCGGGGATTAGGTCTCAGGGGGGTGCAAATCCCGGCCGCTCGCTTCCTTGGTGAGAAAGGGTTCCTTTGGTATGCACCAGATCAGCAGTGAGACGCCAGAGATCACCGCACCACAGGGAAACCACTGGCCTGACTGAAGCTCCGAATACAGAGCTAACTGCTCAGACAAGAATATCACCTATCTAAAGTAAACCTTATCCATATCAAAACTCTGCGGCTCTCTAATGTGACCATATCTGGAGCTAACTGAACCTCTGAATCTTCTGATGGATACAGAATAGTGGAGTAGAGTAGCTTTTATAAACAGATTTGGAGTTCAGATAACCAGATAATTCCAGGGAGGATTGAACACGAAACAGACTGAGCTATGTAGCTACTCGAGAAAATTGAAGCTATAAAGTTTGCTAAGTGCAGAGAGGTCTTCGTGTATTAACTATCAATGTCATAGAATTTAATCAATTCTCATTTCCTCCCTCTTATTAAGTTAAAATCAGGAAATTAATTCTATCCTCATCTGAAATGGAGAAAACTGTGTTGCCATATACATTCAAACAGCTGCAATGAATACATGAATTAAAACAAATTAGCCAACAAAGTGAGTCATTTGCATAAATTACACACTTTGTTACAAGGGGATAGATTACTTCATTCCAATCAATTAAGACACTGGAACATTCTCTGATTGCAATTCCAGACTGAGAAAACATTCCAGGCACGCCGTCGTCCCAACGCAAGACGAGGTGTCCATTCTGTACGGATTGAGGTTAATGCTGAAACCATCCATGAGGCCACAGCACCTTTGGCCTCTTTATTGGAGTTAGAGTCACTCTGTGACCCTGTGGCTGTGTGAACTCATACCACAGCCGTGCGCTCAGTTACAGGAAGGCTTCAACAAAGTCATTAACTGAAGTACAAATTAGGAGTTAGCTCAGTTGGCTACAACCATCAACCACTGACGCTCGCGGTTTGCCTCATGTCATCTTTACTCTCCCCTGTCTTTTTATACCTTTATCTGTCCAATAAAAATAATAATGTTTTAAAAGTAAATGTGTCGTGTTCAACAACAAATTCTAGTCCATAAATAGAGCTCATATATCAAAGCAGTCAATTATACCTTCAGCCACAATTGTGCCACCTACCAATCTCTGACGGTGCACCCTGGCAGCCACAACAAAGATCTTTGTTTTTTCAATATATATACATCCTCAGGCATTCACATAGAAACAAACCTGCCTGAGGCTGTTTTTTATCTGTGCCTGACAGGACTCTGAGATTCTCTCTCATGGGAATTAGTACCCAGCATGCATTGCATGTGGACCGGCCACCCTTTGTGGCGGTTAAAAGCTCGTTTTCCGCCTGTTAGTCCATCTTCTGGGCTGGTAGGGAGCCACTGATGGACACTGATGACTGTGTAATCGACCATAATTGTCTTTTCAGTTTTGATTTGTGTCATCATCCGACATCCATACATCCTTCCTCATGTCTGGTCCTTTTTCCCTCCCCAAAGACTGACGTTTGCCACATTTTAAATTCATCAAACAACCCATCAGAATAAACAAAAATGAATGCTACCGTGTTTCTTAGCCTAACAAGGTTTTCATCAATGTCACTGCAATGACACCTCCAGGGTCACACACGGAGGTGTGTGTGTGTGTGTTTGTGTGTATCATTATCCCTACATATGGTGTGTTTCATGAACGCCATGAAGTCCTATTGGGGTCCTGTTCCCTGGTATGATAACATATGTGGGTGTGTTTGTTTAAGACAAAATGTATGTGTGTATGTACATGCATGCAGATATTCAAAGGTGTGTGTGTTTCTGCAAGTATTTCTTTGTAGTATTTTAAGAATGGACATAGAGACGAACCTGTGGCGAGAGGCTGTTGCTGATGGTGGGGTTGACAGTGTTGGCGTGTCCTGACGGGGCCACAAAGCTGTCTGAGTATCCTGAGAAGCCGTGACGTCCGGAGGACAGGCAGTACGCAGAGCTTCCATCCTGGGAGCCTGCTGACGAGCTGAGCCCACTCTGGTGCACGGAGGTGGGGGGCAGAGGCTGCGGTCGGTGGACTGTACTGGGCTGCTCGGATGCTGCTGGGAAAAAAACATTCTACTTAAAATCCCATTTTGGTTTAATCAAGAATAACTTTCCTGCTGTTATAAGATAATTCAAGATTCTGTGTCATCAAATTTGCAAAAGCATTACTCAATTCTGACATTTTGAAGCATAAATTTGGTGTGTCCAGCTGAACCCACCTTGAGCTAAAGAAGTAGGAGTGTAGGGGCTGTCGGACAGCTGATAGGGCTGCAGGCCTGACATAGCTGATGGGGGGAAACCACCGGGGATGAGGTGATTAAACGCCATCAGTTGACTGGCTCCTGCTTGCTTCCTCCACCGGGCTCTTCTGTTGCTGAACCACACCTGAGAGAACAGATACAAGAGTGTTACGTTATACGTATATAGTCTGTATTTGTGAGCGTGCTTGGTGCTCGTGAATGTGTGTGTGTGCAAGGCCTCTCTGATCCATTACAGGGAGCTGAACTGATAGAGATCTTAACATCTGGAGTGCGCAGTGAAACCACAGACATTACATCTTTGTGTGCTACTGCAAGTCACTGGGTTCAGAGCGAAATGCCAGAGGGCTGTTACAGCTGTTAAAGCCTATATCAGCACACTATCTAAATCAAGCATCTATTTTGGGATCTTTACATAGTCCTTTTTTTGCAGAATCTGACAAAAATAGGAATCTGTCTTCATACACAGCGGGTGCAGTGTATGCGCTGTGTCTGGGTCTGAATATGTGGAGAAGGGGGTCAGACATGGGGGGCGGGGGGGGGGGTTACATGTCCAATGGCTGCGAGGAATGTGTGGCAACATCCCAAGGCTATTTAACGCCCACATGACACATATCCATGACAGGCCGACACATTGCTCTGCTGTCAAGACTGGGTCTCCCGGACTTGTGAGGTTGAAGAGTGCGTCCGTTCACGTGTCTAACCTGAACTCGAGCCTCCGTCAGTTTGGCCCGCTGAGCCAGCTCCTCCCGTGTGTAGATGTCGGGGTAGTGTGTGCGTTCGAAGGCCCTCTCCAGCTCCTCCAGCTGCTCCGCTGTGAAGGTGGTCCGACTGCGACGCTGCTTCCTCTTCAGAGGCAGGCCTGGCTCTGAGTCCACGTCGGAGCCCTCATCCGAGTGACTGGCTAGAATTGCAAAACAAACAGACCGTTACTTCGACATTCAGAGGAGTCGGACTGATGCAGAATGAAACTCTGGGGTAAATACTAAGCTGGGATACAATAGAAGGATCCAAGACAATAGATTATGCTGAGTACAACACATGGTACAGAGCAACTTTAGATTGTGTCCTCCTGCTCCCTTAAACTCCTCAGTGGTTCCTGAGGGGATCAAAAGCCAGAAGCTGCTTGAACACGGATTAAAGAGGACTAGATCCCTCCAGGGCATCTATTCCCTGAGACACTGTGTCTCTCCCAGTCTTAGCCATGCTGTGCGCTATGCCGATAGGGTCCCATAGTGAAGAGTAGGCAGCCTTTTGCAGGTGCTTCTTAATCTGTTTGTTCAGTTGAGGGCAGGAGAGAGCGACTGGGTAACTGGGAGACAGCTATTGGGATCTAATTCAGCAGAAGAAGGGAATCAATGAAGGCTTGAGACTAGAGACAGAGGACTATTGCTGCATTTCGGGGGGGAGGTTACCCATCTATTAAATAATGATTAGGCTCCACAAACTAGCGTGACAGCCTTCCATTGTCCGCCATTACATGTCTGCAATCCCCCCATCTCTTTCTCAGTCATACGCACAAGCATGCATCTGCTGCGTCTCGGCTATGGGCTTTCACTCAATGAACGCAGTCCATGACAATGTGTCAAACACAGATGGACACAAGACAGAAAGAGCTGGAATCCACTCCCAAATCTACCCCAGAGGGACCTCTTAAACCTCATGAGGAGGGTTCACTGCACCTTTTCGACGCTCAGACTGTGCAGCAAGCACCTCAGCTGAGAAAGAAGAAATAAGAGACTCCAAAGCAGAGAGACAGGTGGAGGCGACAGAAAGGCTTCAGCAGCGGACTGAAGCTTGCATGTTTCCCCAGACTGCTCATTCTCCCCCTGCCCTCCAGATTTAAAGCTTTAATTAAAAAGTGCCAAGTCAGACATGGAGGGGGAGCTGCAGGGATCTCCCCTTGCCTCTGGAGCCTCCAGAGCCAAGCAGGAAATGGTTGTACCGGTTGCCAGTGTGTGCCTGACCAGGCATTACACTCGGATTTGCTCCCTGGGAATGCTGCTGTGCTCCGGACCGCCGGCACACAAGATTCTGATGCTGAGAAGAGCTCTTTATTACATTTGAACCGAGGGCGCCACGCTGGCATAAAGGCTCAGAGAGGATTGGCTGGATGCTTAGATACTCCTGGAACATGCACTATGAGTTTGGGATGTGGTTTGTTTTGGTAAGGATGTGGCCTGAGACCAGTTGGAGCAAATTTTATAATACAACAGGCGTGAGGAGAAGGCCACACAGCATGAAAACAAAACTTGATACTCGTCCTATAAACACATTTCTAAACATCAATATTGTTGGGATTAGTAGTCCATTAGTCCATTAATCAGCACATAAACAACACTAAAGGAGAAGACTACAAGAAAACAGCAAGCTAAGTAACATACAATGTCATTACCATTTTAATGACGGAGGAACAGAGAAAGAAAGAAAAAGACAGAGAACCAATGACGACGCAGAAACGAAAAGATTCCTGAGGGAGGGAAGGAGAGCTCATAAAACTCCTCAGAGGAGAAAGCTCCCCATTGGCACTGTAACTCATGTTAACTGCAGGGTGGGGGTGGATCTCTCCTCCTTTGCCCCCTTTATTTCTGTCTTTCCCTCTCTTTTTTTTCCCCTCCCTGTTTTTATTATTAGTAACTACAGAGAAAACACTCCGTCACAGACTCTCCCTTAATGGCATATGACAGTGTTGCTTTTGTCATCCTCTAGCTTGCACTTTCTCTTTTGCTCTCTTCCTCTCTCACTCTCTGTCTTTTTTTTTTTTTTTTTTTGGAAGTGATGTGGCCAAGCCTTTGTATCTGAGCAGGGAAAAGCCTGTGGCAGGGCTCTATTGGACCGATTACCACGCTCCATCTGTAGGAGCCATCAGGGACGCCCGGGCCTGCATTCAGGGGCCTGTCACCTGCCCAGCAGGGAAGTGGGGTGGGGGCTGTAGGGTGAGATGGGGGCTGTAGGGCCAGGGGCTGAGTGGGGGAATGAAGGGTGGGAGGGAGAAGGGGGGGCACAAAGGGGTCCAGAGAAGGGCCACTGGGGGCTGTGGAGGGGCACAGCAGGGGAGCACCCCTTCATCCCCTCCCTCCACGGCCTGAGGGGCACAGCGCTGGGGGATGGGGGAGTTGAAGAAGTTGACATGGAGAGGAGATGGGAGGCTGAAGGCACCTGAAGAAGATGCTGGAGAAGGGGTGTGGGGTGCCAAGCTAAGGAGAATGGGGGTGCTGGTCATTCTTAAAAGTGGACTTGTCCCTTCCATCCCATCCATTCACTTCACTTCTCTCTTTTCTCTGTGCTCACCCGTTGCCGTGTCCACATCTTTGACATTTTCAAACAACGCCACCGCGGATCGATTTTAAGGCACGCTGATGCAGAAGCAGACTCAGGGAGGGTTGTTCCCACACATTCCCCACAACAAACGGGCAGAAGAGGATACTAAACACACAAAGGGAGGCCTCGACCTCCTTACTTAAACACCCAAATCAAATTTTACGCTGCAGCTAAAGCACCAGGGAGCTGAAAATACTCCATAGCCGCTCACAGTTTGGCTGTGGCTCCGACAAGAGTCTTAATAGAAAGATAGATTATTATCCCTCAAGCGGAAATTGGGGCTGCTGCAGAATCATCCATAAAACAGACGTTTCAAAACAAAGTAAGATGTAGGTTAATAAACTCATAAAAAGCTTAGATAGTAGAATGGATGCTGAATCATTTATTTAAAGTAGGTTTGCAGGGTAGTATTTAGCACAGTTTAGCAGAGTGGAGTATTCAACAAGTGAATTCAACAGGTTCCTTTCCCTGATCAGAGACTCTTAAATAAAATTAAACAAGTGCATTTACAGGTGTGTTTGTGAGCACACACACACTCAAACACCAGCAGGAAAAGGACAGCGCTACAGGCCGACCGCTCAAAGTAAACAGAACCATTTATCGATCAAGAGGGGAGACTGACAGGCAGGGAAGATAAACTCCAGAGGGTCACAGATGTGAACTTTGGGGAACGTCCAGTTCCATTAGCTTCACCTGCAGCAGCAGTGCCTCTAACAGGCCAAAAGAAAAAACCAAGTGAGGACTCCAACTGCGAGAATAAAGACTGCTCTTGTTTACCGCATAGTCTACATCGGCCAGGGCTCGCTTTGCCAAGCATTCATCCCCCTCCCATCCGTTCAAGAGATGTTAATATGAAGAGACATGCACAGGCGCACACATCCATGTATGTGCACACATGTGAATTGAAATTTAAACGCATTGCTTGAAATGGCAAAAAAATGAATGAAGTGGAAAGAATGACAGAAAGTGCGAGAGGGATTCAAGATAGATATTAAAAGGAAGGGAAAGAAGCAAGAAATCTGGAGACGCGAAAAACAGAGGAAGAATGAAGGGTAGGGAGAGGGATGAAGAGCCTTAGTGAGAAAGAGAAAGAGAAGCAGAGCATATGGGGCAGTTTATAGCCTTGCCTTGGTAGGGGCTGGCTAGCCCTTCCTCCAGGGGTTGTTAATAGAGAAGGTAATTGAGCTGGTGACATGTGTTTGCAACACAAAACAAAGGGCAGAAGAGACAAATGAACTAGTTATTTGCCCAGGGAAGTAGATCTGGCCCTTTCAGGCCACAGAACATAGTGCGAGTGGGCCACTGAATAAAATAGTGGCATGCCACATAGAGCCAGAGCGAGCAGATGCACTGGGGGAAAAGAATAGTTAACTGACAGCTTATGGGCTCAGCTGGGGTTAACAGTTAAGGGAAAAACGGGAGTGAGTAGGCTGCTCACTTGACTTGCTAAAGAGCCCCCAGGAACCCGCAGCTGCCTGGGAAAAGGGGGGGGCAGATCGAGAGAGAAAGAGAGAGGGAGATGATGATGTGATAGACGGAAAAAAAATGAGTGGATAAGCGCAGGAGGTTGGCACTTAACGGACAAAGAAATAGCCGGCGATATGACTTTGAAAGATGTATCTCTGTCTAATATTGGTGGAGTGACAAAAAGCCACAAATGGCCCTTCATGGCCATTATGTGTGCCCAGTGTGCGGTGGTTATTATTTAGTTCCACTGTGGTGCAGTTAGGTGACAGTTTCACGGTGGCACTTCCACCCTCAGGGCAGGGACAAAGCAACGGCACAGAAACCACGCAGGGACAAAGCAACAGGCCAGTCTGCCGCACGTTCCAGTCAAACGGATACTAACCAGCAGAGATACACCTCGGCCTCGTTTGGGCCAGACGGACAACCAAACCAATCGGTTACCAATGCCTCCAAATACCAGCAAAACCTGTACTTGAATTCACACAACAGATCGAAGTCTGTGCACCTTAAAGCAAAGGTTATTTAATCAACACTGATTCACCGATCTGATATTAGGGAGCCGGTCAGTTGTCATCTTTTCCCAAACATTATTGTAACCTCTTTTTCCAGGGGCCTGATAGTTTTAACAGTCAAGTGACCCTAGCTTAGCCCCTGACCTTTTCACAGCTACCGCGCAGCGCTGCAGAGAAGACGGCCTCAGCACTGACCCCGCAACAAAACCTCACTCAACAGAGAGAGAAGCAATCATCACATTCCACAATTTCTTTTTTTTCTACCCTACAAACACTCATTAATGTGTGTATTTCTTTTGGTTTTATGAGCTTTAAGTGTACATTTTTAAACTTCTATTGTTGCTTTAATGCCTGTCTTTGGACAAAAGTAGGAAATAAATGCTGTAACTTAAAACTTTTTTTTTTTTAAATCTTACATTCTAAATTTCTGTTCTTTTTTTAGTGGATTTCTTTGTTCAGAGAGGGGAAAAAAAGACATTAATCAAAACAGAAACAGAGTTGTGCTGGCGTGTCCATAATGTGCAATGTGCTGGACGAAACAGCTCCACAAAAACTGAGGCTAAACAAAGTTAAGTGATTGACAACGCTGTCTGGCTTTACTCAATTAACTATCCCATTGTGTTCCTCTTTGCAGAGTCCCCTCGCCCCCGACCCTTTTCTCTTCACACTCCTTTATCCTCCCCATCACAGAGTTTTGCTTGGCTAATACTTCCAAGGAAATAGAGAGTTCTTTTTCTACTGGGGCTCCTCTCCTTGACCTTCCATTGCTCATTGCTTCTCTTTCAGTCACTTCACAGTGTCTCTGGGGTTAGTGGGGAGAATGCGGAGAGTACATCAGCGCCGAGGGGCCGGCTCAGGGCAGGACCCCGGCCCATTACTTCAAAGTTGGCCTGCATTCATTAATTGTCCTTTGAATTAATATTGGAGGATCACAATGTGGGTGCCAACAGAGAAAGAGGCTTTAATGAAGCATAGAGTCTGCATTCAATTGCAGATCAACCAGTGTGGATTTTTTCTTTCTTTTTTTAAGAAAGAGGGAGCCTTGAGAATCATGCCAGAACAACAACCTAAAAGTGTTGAGTATTTTTATTTGAGAACAGGGTAATCTATCTATCTATCTATCTATCTATCTATCTATCTATCTATCTATCTATCTATCTATCTATCAAGGGCAGAAATATATTGGGAATTTTGGTTTGTTTTTCCCCAGCAGTCCACTGGGCTAAACTAGCATTATAAGCAGTATTAACACAGGAAAACATAGAGTGAGGCCCACATATAAATTTCTCCATTATCCAGCCCTGAGAGGAAAATGGAAATGTGGCTGTAGCAGACATTCCTCTGGTTGCATTGAGGCCTTCTGTCTCCTGCGACTAGCAGACACGGTCTCTCCTCTAAACCTCCAATCTTTAACTCATTCACTGGGGAAATGCACGGACCCCTGACAAAGACGCAAGTTCTAGAAATTCAACATGTATCTGCCTGTTTACAGCTGCGGGTTATCGCCATGCTGCTCAGGTTCCTTTTGCTCCCTGTGTGCGAGAGAAATGTATCTGTTTATATTCTTTGACGTCTCATGAGAATGTAAGTTTTGAACTTTGGAAATTGGATTAGATGACTCGGATGTGGCAGCTGCACATGCTACCGTCATTGTTTCCCCTTTGACAGCTTTTGAGCTGAATGTGTACTTCAAAACATGTTTTAACCGCTTTAAAATATGGTAAACACTCAAACACAAATATGATCTTTCTGCTCTCCTTACTCTCGAAATTTCCCTCACTCTAAATCCATGCCAAAGTCACAGGGAGCCGGTAACCCAGTTTATTTACACAAACAAAGTCCTACTCAGCTCCTTTGACAAAAGCAGCTAAATCTTTCATGTTTTGTCAGCACTTGATTCCTCCTGTCCCTCTGGCTATTTGCCTGCCTCCGGACAATAGAGGCAGGAGAATGGCAGCAGATTGTTGGAATTCACCTCAATGAAACCAATTATTACATGTTGACTGCGTTCACCATGGCAGATTTGAAAGAACTGGGCTCATTCAATTTGGCACTGCAGGATTCCCTTTAAAGAAAAGTTATCCCTTTGACTGTTTGTATTTCTGAGCTTTCTTTTTCTTCTTCGTCTTTCTCCCTCTCACCCCCACTGCCATAAATGGATCCTGCGAGAGTGGCTACTCCTCTTTCATGACTTTGGTTACTTTAATTAGTTAAATGAGGCTAAAGCGCTAACAGTAATAAATAGAGGAAAGGATGCTATCAATTAATTCAGCGCCACTCACGGCAAAAACAAATTCTTGGCACATTATTCAATCTTCCAATTAAAATGAATTACCAGAGATACACTGAGATGAATATACTCCTGCTTTATGGGCAAATATGATAAATAGAAGAAACAACTCTTTCAAACACATCTCAAGCTGCAGCTCAGCCACGCATGTTGTTTAGACCCTGCACACTGGAGCAACTTCTACCTCCATAACTGTAAACAACTTCAGCATCAGATTCATCCTCAGCAAACATCCTTTTCCCACAATGTAGCCACTTGCTAATGCCATGCAGACCTGGGGCTGCCCGGTATACTTTATCCCACAAACCTTAGCAATCCTTTTCCCAGACAAATAAATCTAAATGAGTCAGCTTTGATCTTAGCACTTAAGGAAAGCGAACAATAGCAGTGGAGGAGAAAGGGGCAGAGAGCAACAGGCCTCTCTCCACCACAACAATAGCCTCTGCAAACACCTACTTAATCAATATTTGGCCAGAAGACACTCTCTCAGTCCCCAAACCACCCTTTTCACATTCTAATGAAGAGCTATAAAAGAGAAAAACAACAACTACTTCCACAAAGAGACACAAGAATGAAATAGTGCTGTTCTGTATATCAATGGGGGAAAGTGCCTCAGAGCTGTTTGCATGTAGGATGTCACCTATTTGATGTAAAATAGCTAATGTTATTTGTTTTCTTTCAAAAGAAATGCATGTATGAATTAAAGAGACATCAAAATGTGTATTTTTCCTCATCACACGTTATCATGTTATCAGTATCAAACACACTCCTCAAAGTTTAGCGTATTAAACAAAAGTTTAAAGAGGATCATATATGAAGCAAGAATGCATCCTAATGTATTGATTCATCTGATTGTTTCCTATTTGAATCTGCCTGACATCATTATTATTATTATTATTATTATTATTATTATTATTTTGCAGGAAAACGTTTTATGGAAGTGTCTGGCCTGGGTGAGGGAGAGGGAAGTGCCCACAGATATTGCATGAATGTGTGCGCCCTAGGCGGAAAGGAAAGGGGCGGACTTTGTTTCTGAGATGAAAGTGGAGAGAAATAAAAGGTTTGGATTTAATCTAGTGGAGAGAAGGGTTTCCCTGCGCTCACTGGCTGAAGGCGTCACGCTCACTGCGCAAAGACTGTTGACAAAAGCTCCGTGCGCACAAGTAACGGCACCGTTCAGTTTCGATTACGCAAGACGCCTGACGTGAATTTAACACATTTCAGGCAACAACAACAACAACCAAAAAAATCACGAGCTTTTTGCCAGCTGCCAAATGCCTTAACTTAAATTTCATTTTATTTTTCTGGCCGTGCGATAAAATGGAACAATAAAACCAAACCCAAACAAACCAACCACAGTGAATAAAAGGAATACATCTGCGCGCCATTGCCAAAACACTACCACTGTTTCTAGAAGTCTAGTCATCAATAATTAACTATAGACTGCTTTATGTCTCCAACAGCAACCTCTCTTTTTGTGGCAACACTCCTCAGACCCCAACAGGTCGTAAATCAACAGGTGTTAGCCTAAAGTCCTAAAGTTCCTTCTTTTTTTTTCCTCCTGTCTTTTTTTCCCTGAGCGACAAACTGTAAACAGAAGGAATTGGCACTTTTTTGAGCAGTCTATAAACCAGGTCGCACTGGGCCTATTGGTGTCCCTGAATAATTCATCGCTCATTGCGGGTTCATAATGTCTTCTCCCGGCCTTTTGTCAGCGCAGTTTCTTCTCCCTTTCTTTCCCTATTTTGAAAGGCCCTGGCGTCTTTTTGTACACCACTGAGCCGCTCACTGGAGTTTGGCTTTTGTGCTCGTCAAACTGAGGTGTGAGTCTCAATGGACTCTCCCTGCTTTGTCCCCTGAAGTTCATCCTCAAGTGTCCGATTGTGTGTAAAAAAAAAAATAAATAAAAAAAAAGTCTCTCAGGCTTGGAAGTTAGACAAATGTTTGATTATCCACTTTAAAAAAAAAAAATCTGCGCATTAATTAAATGTCAGAAGCCTAAACGCACGCGCAAGCACCTGAAACTCTAATGTATTTAACTTTCCTGCAGAGCAACTAAAAACACTCGGCATGATCATTCCTCTATGATCAATTCCATATCTATGAACACAATATAATTAATATTAGTGCACTGCCACATTTGTTATTAATAATAAAACGTTTTCTGTCCAAGTTGATGCCGATAATAAAGATCAACCATTCAAAACCAGAGAAGATTTTCTTGTCGTTCGTTTAGTTTGCAACATGATTTGGATCGTAAAGTAAATCATAATGCTGCACTTACATCGGTCTCCCAGAATGCCGTCGATGCTGTGTTTCGTCCGTGATTCGTTTTCCTCCATCTCTCTCTTCACCACCTCATCGTCCTCCTCTTCATCATCACCACCAATTCCGCCGAACTTAGACCGCATGACGCGACTGATGGCGCTCACTTAGAAGAAAAAAAACAGGATAAATATTTAAATATGATAAATACATCTGGACAAATAGAAGTTAGACGAAAACGTTACATAAAAAAAAAAGATGCCCTCTATGCTTCTGCAAAGCAAATCTGAAAACACGTTTACGCCAACACGTGATTGCTGATGTTCACAAATCTCCAAATAGGCAATCATTTTCATTTTGTCTGATTGATATGATGTATGAACGTTTTTATAATGAAATATGAGACAATTCTTTTCACATCCTTCCTGGTATTTTTCTTATTCACACTGCAGGTCCAGAAACTGCCGCCCACCTGAGGGAACGTTGTTCCTGTCGCAGATCCCATCTTTCAGTAATTTGTCCCTGATCTCCCAGCTGAACATGCCCGGGTTTTCTCTCTTGTACTCCTCGATTTTCTTGTCCACCTCTGGAGAAGCGGTTTGCTTTGGTGGGAGGAAGGAGAGAAGAAGAAGAAGTTGGTCACTTTTCAGATTCGAGGCCTAGATTATCAGGCGAGACTGAGAGGTGTCGTTATCTGTTGAACTGAAGAGTTTGGAGGGTTAAAATCGTGACACAGTAATTCAAAAGACTATTTAGCGTAGAGGAGGACCTTAAAGTCAAACGTACTCAAGATGTAATAAACCTCCGAAATTCAGTTAACTCTGTTTTGTTTTTAATAACCCACAGGTTATTTAGCCTCTGTGTGTTCACAGCCAAACTGTTTTTTGTTTTTTTGTTTTTTATTAAATTGTCCTATAGAATAAAAACTCACCGTTATGGAATTTAAATCATCGACTCTGCTAAATCTCATATCATTTGGTTGTCGCTTCCTCCACATCTCCGTTGTATGTGAATGCACCGTGTCTCTCACCTTTGGCTTGCTGCCTCCGATGGCCCCCGGCCTGATGGAGCCGGTCTCCTGGTACCGGCAGAGGATTTTGGAGACGCAGCCGTGGGACACCCGCAGCTGGCGGGAGATGACACACGGCCGGACACCGTGATGGGCCATCTCCACGATTTTATGGCGGATGTGGTTGGGGAGAGGCCTGCCGTTTATGAAGACACCACCGAGCTGGTTGACCCGACCCTGTCCTAACGGAGTGGAGACTGTACAGCAGGACGCGGGGTTCAGTTAGTCGAGTACTCTAAAACCTGCAAACTAAACAATGTGTCTTGTCTTTGTTTTATATATTTAATAAACGAGTTCGTTTTTAGTGATGAGAAACAGGATATCACCCACGAGCGGTTACTTTTAAAGAGTAATAAAAATATGAAAAACCTAAAAGACTTGACTGCACAGCAAATGTGTCTAAATAAACTCGTTGTTCATCTTAAAGACTTTATGTTCAGCCGAAAACACAAGAAGAACATTCCTGCTGGTGGCGTGAGAAATAAGTAATAATAATAACACTTATTATTACTATTATTATTATTTTTATTATTATTATTATTATTATTAGATCAAATTAAAATTAAAAGAGCACATCGTCTTGCCACTGAAATGTAAACTTAACCCGGGATAGTTTTTCTTTTGACTTTTAAAACTAACCAAGCCAATACAACAAGACTAAATGAGTCGTTATTAATAAGATTTTTTACAGGTTTAAGGCATTTAAAAAGTTTTCTAAAAGTTGACTTTTCTCCAGCGTGTGAGCAGCAACTGGTGGCAGCCTCTTACCTTCCAGAGAGTATCCTCCCCGCGGGAAGTTCTGGTGAGGAGTCGGTCTCATCATTCTCGGTAAACCTCCTGCGAGCGCCGTCATGATCCCTGACTTTCTGTCAGGTAACAGTCTAAATCAAGTTGCCCCTTTGCGTGCCGCTTTTAATCCCACCAAACACCCTTTTGTTTGTAGGAATAGTTCGCCCTCTCTACAGGAGCGGCGCAGCCTGCCTGTCCTCGTGTAACAGGTTGCCTCGGCAGGACAGAAGCTGGACCCCTCAGAGGAGCTGTTGTTGACGGCTATCCAGAGGCCGATGTGCGCTGAGTTTAAATCAAAGTGCAGGTTTGCTAACAGTCCTGCGAGGATTGAGAGGATGGATGGAAGTCAAACATTTTATCTGTGGTCGCTGTCCCCTCTGACTCCGCGCTGCGTCTCCTGATTGGCCAAAGACCCGGACGTTCAGGGGCTGGGGGAGCTCTGTGATTGGACAGCCGGAGCTCCCCTTCTGTCTGGATTGACCTCACGAGGTCAGCTCTCCGTGTCACAAGCTTCTGCTACTGCGCATGAAACTTTTCACCAAGTGCGCAACTTTTAATAATACCCACTAAATAAATGTATGATCACCTGCCTCTGCTGAAATATGTATTATGCTCCTGACCGGTGAGAAGTCGGGACACTGCGGAGCTTTTAGTAGAAGAAAGTTTAATGATTAGATCAGTAAATAGATTTGCGCATGTTGATTATACAAAGTACCAAAACTTAGAAAATACTATGTTAGAAAATATAAAAAACACAGACTTATTTCATTGAGAGCTTGTGAATAAATAAGTTGAAATACAAATGTTCTTATACAACATTTATACATTGATGAAGTACACACACACACAAATGTAATATTTCCCTTACTGAAACGTTCTTGTTAATGAAATAATTATTAGAGCCTATTGGTATTACTAGTGGTAGTTGTTATAGTTGTTGTTGTTTTTATTAGCCTACGTGGGTTTTTCTTTAATTATTAGCCTACTATTATAAACCTGTACTTTAAAAGTTAAATTAAATTTAAAAATAACCTTTTTTTTTCTCATCGAGTTAGACTAAACAAAATGATCAACGGTCAGGATTTTACACGAGTGGAGATTTCATTGCAGAGCAGAGAGGAGGAGATGTACATGTACATGTGGTGCTTCCCAGGTGTTTTAGTTGCTCGATTTCACAGAATTATGAAACTGGACAAAAAACTGCAACAGGTGAGAATATCACAAATATATATCAATGAATTTTAACTGTATCATAGAATAAAGGATGACATCGTGAAATTCTTCTCGTGTTATTATTAGTATCATTATTAATAATGTTAACTACTAAATTATTGTCATTAATCATCATGATCATCGCGTCTATTCCCCATTTGTTGTTATTGTAATATTAGAAGTAAAAGTGGAGCAATGAGTCACCATGCTGTGAATGAGGCTGTGGTGTAAAAAGCTTTATGGTGTGTCACTTTGTAAATGCTCCACGAATGGCATGGCATACAGGATGCTGTGATTTGTATTAGATTGTCTTTATACTATAAACCTGAAAAGCAAATGTTCGCAGTAAAAACCTCTCAGAGTTTTCTTTAATCACTAAACACATGGACGGAAACATCTCAGCGCAAAGGAGAATCTCGTCAGGAAGATTTTCGCGCAACACAATGGAGGTCAGGAGACAAATATGGCGTGGATGCGGGGCGATTCTCAGCGTGGAGAGGAGGATCTATACTTTTTTTTTTTTCCACGAGTCCCACCACACTGCACGGAAAAGCTCCGCGCCGTCATCTCATAGTTGCATGACATTTAACAATAGGTGCTGCGTGGTTGAGCCACACGGCGGTGTAACACATCCGTGCAAATGGTCGATTATAGACACAGAACCACATGAGGGATCATTTGACTTTTCTGAAGCTTGTAGAGTTGTGATAATTATGATAATTAGGCGTGTTTAATAGACCGACACATTTGCCCCTCTTACCCCCCCCCCCCCCCAGGAATAAGACCATATAGTGGCTGATTCTGCTCAGAGGCCTCCTCAACATGCATTCCATGAATGACTGGTTGGTCATGACCTCTATAAGACAAACTGATGCATCAGGAGAGCTGACATCCTGGCAGGTGATTCATTGGTCCCCATAAGATTTATCAATACTTGCTGCATTATTGTAACAAGAAAAGACTATTGTCACAACCTCACGATGAATGGAAGCCTTCCATGTGACAATATGAACAAGCAAAGTCAGATGTTTTGGTTGGTGCTACTGTTGTGACAGATTTTTGTTTGCTATAAAGTGGAAAAAAAACACCTAATTTTGACGGCGCACAGCGGTTGTAAGATGACAGCATGTTTTACTATAATTCATCCCAACTTAATAGCAGGAGAGTGTCATTTTTCTGTCCCTTTCTTTGCAGTATCCCACAGCATGTGGCCCAATATATTTTAATTCCTCCTATAAGACTCCATGTAGACAGTGCAGTGGACACGGAACATGTGGAAACATGATATGCCCATAAAAAAAGGAATGGGGGAGGATGAGGAGAAAGAAAGTTATCATACTAAAGTTTGACTATCATGAAAAGGATATTGGATCTACCATGTCAAATCAATTAGTGGGGTAAGCTGAGTCAAAAATGTGCTGTGGAGCTGGTGGACAAAATGCATCAAAAATAAAAGAACAAAATGGCCCCGAAAAAGAAACAGTGTGCTGCATTTACCAGGCATACGTACAGAATAAGCCAGGGGCTTTCAAGGCTGTATTTCTGAAACCGTACACATTAAAAAAACAGAATAATTTGCTCTGCGTCCACTAAAGATAAAGTTAGTCTAATAGCCTAATAATCCATAGGCAGTTTTGATCTTGCCTGTGGCCCTATAGCGTTATGGTCCTACACTGCATCAGACTAAGGCCTATTTAGACCACTGGAAAAATCTCCATTCTCTCCAGACCGACTCACAATACTGCCCAGTATTCACGAATAACACTACACCATCAGATCAAATATAGACAGACATTTACAGGCAATCAAATCATCACAGTGATTATCTGAGCATAAGCTATAGGGAGTGAACTGCTGCACTAACAAGCTTCGACTCATTCTCAGAATTAAAATAGTCAGTCATGCATTCCTTACTGTAAAAGACATACTGTAACTGTAGCAGAGAAAAGAGAGCTCTGGCACACAGTGACCAGCAGAATGACAGATACCTTAACTTGATAACCCTCATTTGCATTATTCATTGGGTTTATATTGTGTTTTTAGTATGTTAGAATAACAGCCAGCTGTAAAACAGCATGTGCCTAGCCTTTATTTTGTCTTCAGAGAATCATGCCACTGCTGTGAGGGAATAATGTGCCATAATATCAGTTTCTATACTGCAGTCACCCACTGAGGTCTAATTATAGTTGAGGCTTTGACAGAGTACGATTACTCCTGCCAATTATTTCTTTGTTATATAATATTCTAAAACACAGATTTGGAAATAGTGCACTGTACTATTTCTTAGCCACGTCATGTAGACACAGTTCCTAAATAAAGCTGAAGTCATACTCTGTATTCTGAGTGTTTCAATTAAATAACGCCTTCATTAAACATGTTGTATTATTCTAGTGTAAATGCCATATAAGATGAATTCTGCACTTTTTGATTCTGTATGTATGAAACGTTTTATGTAAGTACTGGATAGAGGTGACCGGGAAGTCTCAAGTGTGGTTATAATGTCCTTCAGAAATAATCGGATCTGATTGTATTCTTTGTTTGTGATACATCATCAGTTATGTTTGATGTCTCGTGTTTTATTAACCTGCAGCAGTTAAGCGACAACAAAACAAAAGAGCTTTGCATCACAAAGACTATAGGACATGAAACAGGAGAAACAGATTAGAAGAATGGCCAGGCCGACATTTAGATAAGCATCTCAGAAACGCTGCATCTTCAGAGTAAGGAAATCCACTCTGTGATTAGCCGCCTTGGGATGTTACTGTTACAAGGTACTTACAAAAGAGGCACTGTTTTTCTGATGTGATTCATCTTATCAAATATATGTGACCCACAACACTTCAGTAGGAACTCCAACTGAGCGCAGTTACCATGAAAAAGAGCCATAAGGTGAACCCAGGTGAGCGAGAGAAAAGAAAAAGATAAGTGTAGCATTTGTTAACCACACAGCCTCTGGGCATGCAGGGCTGACTTTAATAGTTCAGCAAATGAGGACTGAAAACACTGAGATAATAGCTGATGGTCCCATGATGAACGTGCAGTTTTGCCTCCTGAAAGATTCTTATCTGTCCTACACTACGCCTTCAGAGTGTGTGTGTGTGTGTGTGTGTGTGTGTGTGTGTGTGTGTGTGTGTGTGTGTGTGTGTGTGTGTGTGTGTGCACGCAAGGGAAGGAAGACTTATCTTATATTGTGTTGTGACAAAACCTTTAGGTGGATTTCCTACTTCCCTAAAGAAACTGCATTTTGATAAAAAATCAATAATATATTTCAGACATATCCAGGAGAATATTATGTAAAGTAAAAAAACATCAATGTTTAGTCATGTCTGCAACTGCGAAGAATCCTGTATGATAAGTGACAAAGTGGAAAATGTCTGTAGATCTGCAAAAATGAATGGTGTATTATGCAAAATGTTTTTGAATTTGCCATTTGTCAAGTACACATTTTCCTTGGTCACACGTTTTATGTCCATAGCTTTTGGGTTTTTATATATATATATATATATATATATATATATTATAAAGCATAAAAAAACATGAAATGTCAAATACCTCTTGACAGACTGAACTGTTTTTGTAGCATTAAATATCGATTACATAAACATCTTTGGAACTTATTTGAAATCAATTTAGTCAACACACTCTGGCCGTCTTGGCTATATTTTTCTTTTCAGATATTCAGTTTTCATTTGATCAAACACACCCATCCTATGGCGTCCTGGATTTCCAAACTTGATTACATTTGATTACTTGTGAACTATTTTACTTATGAAATGTACAGACTGGTAGAGTGAAACAACAATCATCATTAATTCCATGATTGGCATATGACGATTACTGTGTCCTCTATGTGACAGACTTTTCACCTTCCCAACATGCTTCGAACGTAACAAGCACCTTCAAAAGCATCGTTGATCTGAGTTTCTGTAACTCATTACAGAAACTACACTGTTAAACTGTAATTAATGGCATGTAATTGTATGTAGCTTTAACCGGTTAGACACAATATGCTCCTACCAAAGCCTACATAGACCCTATGTACCATTACAAACAAGCATACATACATTCAGCCACAAGAGGGCACATGTTAGCTCAATCCATGGGGACACAGCCCACAGCTCATACTGTATGCAGTCTGTCTTTTAACTGTCTTTTATATTTATCTAATGCGGCTTTCATAGCGAAGGTCTCCAAATTACTTCACTTCATGCTTTTGTGCTATTACATGTTGTTTTTCCATCCTCAGTCAATCAAGAGGAGAGGATGTCTGACAGGAGAAAAGTCTCACACTACTTGACCACACTACTTGACCCCCCCCCCCCCCACACACACACACCCCGTTCAGAATCACGTTTTAACTGAGCAATGGTCATACTTAAAGTGGTTATTGAGTTATGTGGAAGATGAGGCCACATAAGCACGAATCACAGAAGGACAGCGGATATGAGACACTACAACGTTCACGACAGTCACGGTGCTGAGCTGCAGCCGAAGGTGTCACCGCTGACCGCACTGCTCGGCGCTGTCCACTGCCTGTGGTGCTGAAGAGCAGAGGGACACAAACATGGCGCACTTCACTGTCGCTGCAGGCGCTAAATTCTAATTATACGGTTAAATAGGCCTATTAAATCCACCCTACACACATGACCCACACTTGTGACAAATCAACCAGGTGGCACACCAAGTTGGGAAATCAATTTGAACGAGTCTATCGACTGCATTTTTTTTTTGTTCTGCGGTAAAGTCTGTTTAGTTCTGGTAATATAATCGTAGTGAAGGCTGTATAGTCTGTCCCTGTCCACGGGTTGTGCCCCAGGCCCTTTAAACAACAAGTCGGTGATCGCATAACCACGACAGCTAACGGGACTGACTCGTACCGGGAAATGCAGAGAGAATTTTTCTCACTTTGCAACGTTTTATTGCCATCCGGGCATTTACTCCTCCGGAAATACTCCTCAGTATGCTCTGGGAATGCAATCTTCCATGTAAAAGGACACTGTAGTGAAATAAAGCTGTTTCTGTAGCCCACTTGGACGGAACATGGCGGAGGCGGTCAATACCGGAGGCGACTGTGGCTCAGTTCCGCCCGACGTGACCGACTCGTTTCCCAGCGATGAATACGAGTGCAAAATATGCTACAACTACTTCGACCTGGACCTCCACACCCCCAAACTGCTGAGCTGTTCTCACACCTTCTGCCAGGAGTGCCTGGACACTCTGCACTCCCGGGAGGGTCGAGGCTGGAGAATCGGTTGCCCTGTGTGTCGCCACCGAACTCCGGTACCGGAATATCGGGTTCACAACCTCCCCGACAACACCGCACTGACTGAGGCGCTCCCGCTAAAAACGGACGAGCCTGCGGACTCGTCAAACACAGATGTCCAGACGGGTCCAGCCGTCTCCTCGGTCACCTCCCCGGAGAGCAACGACAGCTGTCAGACTTGCAAACAGGTTGCGTTCGCGACCGGCTGCGTGTGCGCCATCTTGTCTTTCCTGTCCATGGTGGTGCTCTTATTTCTGGGCCTCATCTTTGTGCACAACTTCAATAACTCTACGTCGCCCGTCGGCCCTGTCTGTTTGTTTGTCGCCAGCGTCCTCGCCCTGCTCTCGCTCATTCTCACTTGGTTAATGTGCATGTTGAAGTACCGACCTGAAACTGAAGCAAGCAACTTCAGTTCCTTCACTTATATAACGTGATGAGCTGCAGAGCTAAGACTCGCACTTTGTCTGGTCAGTATAATAAAAGGGAAATCTGTTTATGTGCTTAGACATCCTTATAGATGCCAACAACAATGAGGTGGAAACTGAGTTTATGTGATAGTAGAATATCTGTACTTTGTAATTGGGTTCCAATATGTGACCATCCAGTTTCACAGTCATGCACCTTTTAAACCCTCTCTAGGCCTTGATAATTAAGAGAAGAGAAGAGAAGATAATCCTTTATTCATCCCTCAGTGGGGAAATTTGCATCGTTACAGCAGCATACAGGATAGTGCAATAGAAACATAAGTAAGAAAAATCAAGATATAATAAATAAAAACAATAAAGACTGTTATAAAAATTTACAATTTTATAAATTCACAGAACGAAAGAAATAAAGGTAAAGTAATTATACTGTATTGTACATAGAGAGATGTAGATATTGCATTATACATTCAGAAATATTGCATGAGAGTGGATTGTCCACTTGGGTGTGTGTGGTCTACTCTGCAGCCGGGAGGAAAGACCTGCGGTATCTCGCCTTCACACCGCTGGTGAAGCAGCCCGTCACTGAAGGAGCTGCCCAGTGCTGCCAGAGTGTCCCGCATGGGGTGGGACCGGTTCTCCCTCAGGGATGATAGCTTAGCCATCATTCACCTTTCTCCCATCACTTCCACTGAGTCTAGGAGGCATCCCAGAACAGAGCTGGCCTTTTTAATCAGTCTGTCCAGTTTCTTCCTGTCAACAGCTGAGATGCTGCTGCCTCAGCAGACCACCCCATAAAAGATGGCTGATGCCACCACAGAGTCAAAGAAGCTCTGCAGGAGTGCCCCCGGCACTCCAAAAGACCTGAGTCTGCTCTGGCCTTTCTTGTACAGTGCAGTTGTGTTGTCAGTCCAGTCCAGTTTATTGTTCAGGTGAACATCCAGGTACTTGTAAGATTTAACCATCTCAATGTCAATTCCCTGGATGTTCACTGGTGTGGGAGGGGTTTGTTTGCACAGGCGGAAGTCCACAAAGTCCCGGGTCAGTTCTCTGTATTCCCTGTCGTCCCCATCTGTGATGAGGCCGACAATTGCAGAGTCATCAGAGAACCTTTGCAGGTAGCAGTTGGCAGAGTTGTGTGTGAAGTCTGCAGTGTAGAGGGTGAAGAGGAAAGCAGCCAGGACCGTTCCCTGTGGGGCCCCCCTGCTGCAGACAACCATGTCGGACTCACAGTCCCGTATCCTCACATTCTGTGGTCGGTTGGTGAGGTAGTCAAGAGCCCATGCTGTGAGGTGTAATTGCATGTCACAGCAGGAAAAAGCACGGGTCTAAATAATAAAATGAATGATGGCTGAATTCCATTTAGCTGCTTCAGTTTCAGGGTCCTGTGCTGGTTCACTGTCACCCCACCATGGCTTACTGAGACACATGGATAGAACAGAGCCATCCTTAATATTAGTAACTGCTGTGCTTTTCCTACTATGTCTCAAAATGTCTGCTGCGAATAAAGGGCCTATTTTGACCAAAATGGTTGTAATGTAAACATTTCAAATGCTTACGTAGAAAGAGCACTTTAACTGGTCTTGCTAATGGAAACATTAGCAGACACTGCTTCTCCTCCCACATTTGTTTTCCTGCACTGATATTATTTATATGACAGATTTCATACGGTGCTTGAAAGCTACAGTGCAGGTGTATGTGTGTACTGTATGTATGAGTCAAGCTGTCGGTATGTGACTGATTTATTATCAGCCTCTCGTGCCACTGCCATTTCTAAACAACATGACCTATTGTGCCAATGACAGAACCTGCTTACCCCAGATCCACCTCTGTGTGATTACATTGACTCCTGTGGTGGACCAGGTCAGCAGGGGATCCCAGGCCAATGACCCTGAGGGGACGTGAGCCTCCCAGAGATGAGAGAAATAACTTTGAGGTAGGGGGCCAAAATAAGTAGTGTTGTAAAGTAGTGAGACAATGGAAGTGCAGGTGACCTCCTAGGGGTCTTAAATCATCTCATGGGTTTAAGTTTGCTTTCCCCAAGTCATATAAACTACAAGAAGCTATAACCTCCACTAACGACTTGGTCCACGCCCAGGTCTTAGGTTACAGGGAAGTGTGAAATAAAAGAATGCTTAATCGAATTTGTTTTATGTAAATTAGGCCCCAAACACATTCCATCATTTCCTAAGAAAATTGTAATGAAACTAACACTGCAATCCAGTAGTTTTGAGTTATTAGATCAGTTGTGATTCAAGAAGATGTCTCCATTTACTTTAGGTCTCTGCTGAATCCCAAAAACACAGCGGGTATTTATATCCACTTAGTGTTGTTTTAAGAGGCGACACTGGTCTCAGGAGTTAAAATCCATCTCTTTCAGGTCTCTCAAAGGGACTCCTTCATTTGGTCATCCAGTCGGTGAGTAATGCCACTTAAATGCCACCGTGACAAAAGCTTGAGAAAAAAGGAGGGGTGGCAGGCTTCCACTGGGAACCATAGGAAACCCTGTGTCTGAGGCAGAGAGCTTCATTTCACAGGGACTGCAGGGCTTAAAGTTAAAGATTACTTTGAAATCTGCATCCCCTACCATCAAACTCTCCCGCTACAACCCACCCCCCCCCTCCTCCCTCCAGCCGTCACTCCCTCTCCCGAAAAATAAAAAGCTGTCGCCACAGAGCAGGGGATGAGTTGGGAGCAGATCCTCTTTGATGACAGAGAAGGATCCTTTTGTTCCCTAATCCCCACACAACCCCCCCCGTCCTTTCCCCATAAGTCCAACTGGACGTCAAGGGGCTTCATAATCAGCCAGGGGCTCAAAAGTTATTAGTTTACTTGTTTTACTTAAAAGACTGGAATGTAAAATTGATGTCTCATCGTGACACCTCTCGCAAAAAAGCAAGAGATTTAATTCAAGTTTTCTGATTTTAGTCTGTGTCTGGACGTCTCTTTGTGAGCAGCAAGAACTTAAGAGAAGCATATCATTAAGTAAATACCCTGACAAGTCACATGACACTGGTCAGTGGTTGTCATAGGTGCCATTAGCCACTGTGCACGCTGGTCAAGGAAGACAGGGTCACCCAGAAACAGACAGTTCCAGGATACATTTCCTCTCTTCCTGTCTCTTGCCTTTAAGTGTGTGCAAAGTGTGTCCTTGTGTCATTATCACATTGGACACACGCATTTCACAGAGAAGATGAAAGTGTTTCTTTTGCTGGAAACATCTGCCTTTTGATGGTTTGTGTCCCATCAAGATGACCTCAAAGACATAGCCTGAGGAGAGCGATTATCACCACTCTGTACGCACTCTGGCTCGTCATGTGATCGCATGCTTGTGTGGATGTTTGTGCCAAAGCGTGTGTCTATGAGAAGGAAAAGGCACACATTTGTGTATTTGCGGGCATGTATTTGTCAGAATACGTCTGCACAGGCATATGGCCTAACAAGCATGCAAACACTCACAAGACTAGTGAGAAGGGATCAATGTCCAGGGTCAAAGTGTCAAACACGGCTTACCTCGCCTTTTCACTCTCATCAAGCCGCTCTTCAGATGTCAAAGAACACTTTCCTCCGTCCTGAACACTCACTACAGGCTGGATCTTCTCTCTGTCAAGTAGAAACAAATAGCATTGTGAACGAGTGCAGTGCAAAGCCCAAGTTAAAGAAGACATGCTCACTGACTCCCTCTGGTGTATAAAAGTGAGAATACAGCAAAGGAAATACTGTTTAATTATACAATATTAATTTTACATAAAAATCTATTTGTGTGTTTAGAATTTGTTTTTACATGCACCCATATACATTTTATCAGAGTGGCCAAAACATAACAAAGCGCAGCAACCGAAGAATTATTTTGGGGTTCAGTGTCTTGGTCAAATGTACTAAGTGAGCACTAATTAGTTTTAACACCAGCTACCAATAAGTCAGTCATTTTTCTTCTTTTTTTGTGTTGGTAAATGAACTAGCAAGCCATGCAGTGAGTGGTGTTCTCTGCCCAATTACATACTTTTTTTCAAATGGCCACCAGTTACTGTCATGGGACCAGGCTATATTGATTTTCAACAGCAGCAGAATGACTAATCAACACATTGTTGCAGGTGGCTCTATCAGGGATGGTGCCTGTCAGATGATTGCAGTATAGGGAAATAAACTGTTTTCTATCATTCTGTGCACACATCTGAGTATTACATTGTTTGTTTAGGGGGGATTCAATGAAATCTTTATAGCCTCATGGGTAGTGGTTGAGATGGGTCGAGGATTGTCCTCCCCCCGCTTCCTCACTGGATTGCGCTCTTCTCCCTCATCATCCTATACTGACACGTACAAAATGAGAGGATGGAACTTGACTGGAACAAAGGCCAGAAGGGACAAGCTGAAGTACAAGGAGCTACGAGCTGATGCCAAAAATAGTGTCCTCTGGGAGGAAAGAAAACTTTTACCGAACTTCACCAGAAAAGTATCCAGAAACAACTGACAGCAGTGCAGACAACTCTTACATCCCCTGAGCCAGTCAGTGCTAAAGATGAATGATACTACCTACAACTGTTACATTTAATTGTGATGAAGCCTCTTTATGTCTATACTCTTCAATACAATTGTTACTGTTGTGCAAAAGCTGTTGCCAATGCTCAAAGCTACAACATGAGTCACAGTTAGGTATTACTGAATACTGATTATATTGGATTCTGGGTGACCTCTTGTAGAAGGGGTTGGAAAATAACATAATTGGAGATTGCTGATATGCTGATTTTTACAATAATATGTTCTGTAGTCTGTTGTACTTGGGTTTTAAGTATGTGAATATGATAAACATTTAACTATTTAACAAATTTGGTATTACTGAGTTGTGTTTTGCATTTGCATCCTCTGATGATGAAGTCATTTCTGATAAAGGACTTTGTAACTGTTGTTATAAAAATAACCACATTAATACATTTAAAATAAGTATAAGAAATGAAGTCTATAAATCTGGTAATCTGGTCTATTCAAAACACAACGGGGTAATATTCATAACGTTTACTGTTTAAGTGTACTTTTTTGTCGTTTGCCTATTGATTTGGAAACCGCTCTCCCCTTCAGATTCTTGTGGCCAGTTATATTTATGAATGGCGTGCCATTCAAGAAATGAACTTAGGCTACTTTCAAGGACCATTGCTCGGTTATACTTCTGGTGTGTAACGTTAGTCACTAGTCATGGCTGGGCTAGATAAGAGTTTAGGTGGTTTTCTCCAATAACACTTCCATACCACGTTTCACACAGGAGAGGCACATCAGAGCATCCGCTGATCACAGAGACTCGAGTCTGCAGTCCCACACAGACAGATGAATTACACATGACTATGATGGGCCAACATATTTAGTATGTTACGTACTATTCTAACTCACAACGCGTGTGTCTCTTTGTCTCGTTCACGTCTGTCGCTCTTCCTTTGATAAAATGTAGTGAATTTAAAAGATACACCTGTTCATCAACGTCGGATGGCGTTCAAACCTGGCCACGATGACAGGCCGAACAATGGCTGACCTATTGAAATGAACCACCTCCGACCCCGGTTAACCCCACCTCGCTGTGTCAGGGACTGATGGCCAAGGTAACTACTGACTGCCCCGACAGTTGTGACCGCTAGTAACCTCTCTGACGTCCCCGCTGCCCCAAGCACGCGCCACCTCCAGTGCTCCAATCGCTGACAGAGAAATCTCCTGACGTCATTCCATAGCTTCCGGGCTGCTAGCATTCTCCCGGTGACGCTCAGATTTACAATTTTACTAAATTTTATATTCGTTTTATAGCAGACTTGCAGTTGTGATTTATGACCAAAATACACCGTGTTGGTAGAGTATATCAATATAATGTCAGAGCTTTGGTTACAAGGATAAATAGACTTGATCCCGCAGCGACTCAGACGTAGCGGTTGAGAAAAGAGGTGAGAAAGTATTGCTGTGTGAACGCTTTGCAGATGTTGATGAGAGGGACTGATGGTTAGCGACCGGTTTGCTCACCAGCGCGGCACATCGCCTTTAATAAGCCATACATTTGTGTACATTACGAGGCGCGAGTCGCCTTTAAATTCTTAAGTGCATTTTGATGAATAAACTGATTTTATTACACCAGCAGCGGGCCAGCAACAGCTGCAGTGGTTAGCCGAAGCGCTAAATGCTAGCTTTCAGCTTTGCTAGCTACTAGCTACTAGCGCGTCTTTGAGTCGTCCGCTAGCTGCTAATCTTGATGCTGCTTCGCTAGCCTTTCATAGCTTCAGACACGGACCATGTGTTTTGAAAAATGTCCTCTTATTAGCTGATTAACGTTACAATGAAAACTATCTGCTTACGTAGTTAGGCTTTTATAGCGTCACACATGATATCAAAAATTTCTGTGCAGGTTATCATAACAGCAAGGTGTTGTGATCTTATGCTCACACAAATCAAAACACTATCGATATGACACCGCATCTAGTGCTTCACATAAGGAAAACAGAACCAGGAACAACGTTAATAACAGCCCAATAAATGAGTTAAAACAGAATAAGTTATACAGCCTATGGAAAATTAAAATATGGCGAATTTTTTGATTCATCAATATAAATGATAAGATGGTGAAAATGCTTGAAATGATCACAAGATTCAAATCATAGAGGGAATGTAATTTAGCATCATCCTGTGGTCCGGATGCTCACTCAGATACTGAATGAACCCTATGAAATTATAGCTAGATAGAAGCAATGTGGATAGTTTGGCTGAAAGCTGTAATACTCACTGAACTACTATCTTAATCTCTATGCTGTTTATCTCTAGTGTGAAGTATGTTGGGTTAAATTCCTGCCCTTGAGTTATGCAAATAAGTAAACTTGCTTGTTCGAACATATTGCTCTAGGTATGGTTGATCTGGCTGCGGAAAGCTTCTCTGTTGTTGAGCACTTGGTACTTTACATACCAAAACTTTATGCATCTGTTTATGTTGTGTGTTTGTTTAATGCTGCTGTTCTCACAATAAGCATGTGGGCCTACTGTCAGCTTTGTGGCATGACAAACCTGCATAGGTGAGCTGGCATTACAATTATGGTGATATTTTCATTAAGTGTTGACTGTAAAGCTGAATTTCTGGTTAATCATTATAGTGTGTGTTCCATGCTTATTGCTTTCTTTCAAAATCAGCTTTTTGTTGTTTTGATAGTGCCACATGGTTGAAATAGTAACTAGGAGCAGGTGTGTCTACTTTATTCAAAGTAAAGTACACAATGACTATACCCGCGTTGAACAGTAACAGGGTGATTTCACCCTCCCTGTGACTTCTTTGTCTGTTTGCTCTGCCAAAATACACTAGACTTGTGTCCGTTGGTTGTGGTATGTGAGTTGCTGCAAAACAGGTGAGACATGTTCAACGTTCAACTGTAAGGTTGAATCGGTTTGTGCAACGTCTCTTTAGATAAATACTTGATAGTAAAAGCAGCGGCTATTTGGATCGGAGCTGAGTGAGTTAAATGTAACTCAATTTACAGAGAAATTGTGGCTTATTTAACCTAGCAGTACTATAAAAATATACAGTTTGATATTAGAAATGGGCAGACGTACCAATGATACCAACGTACGAAATTATCTTTTTTTACCACTCTGAGGTTAGAGGTCCCGTGGTGTTCATTTAGTTATCCAAATGAGGAAGTTTGGAGCACTTGCATAAACCTCCACTTGCACACACTAACACGCACGCTGCTTTGAATTTGTGATGAACTCCATACAGTCAGAGGCAATCATCTATTGTTGTGTAGAAACAGAGTGGCCCCTGAGGTGTAATATAGTACTGGCGCACAAGAGTGTGGTGCAGTGCAGGTGGCCAGTATTGGATTGCCTAGTTGGCCCTTGCACTCACTGAAGACTCACACTCTAACTGAAGTTACATTTATGCACATTGTGTCTAAATATGTAAATAAGAGCTTCCTTAAATGTGCTACAAAACAATCACTGAGTAATACTGAGGTTGTTTCTTGTAGCTTGTGTTTGCATAAGGCCAAGAGCAGGCCACCTCATCGGTCAGTGTTAGATTCTTCTCAGTACTGTTACATTAGCTGGCCAGGTTATGCTAACCTCCCACATGACCTCTGGACTTCTCCTTCTAAGCTGCAGAATGAGTCACAGCCGCTAGTTCTAGCATGCTCCGGCTCAGGCTCAGGCTCAGTGGCTACCGGGCTACACTGCAAATTACACTCTTGCCCTAAGGATACACTCGAAATAGCTGAGCTCTCCGGGAGGTGGTCAGGTGGTTTTTGTAGCATAGCTAAACAACTGAGAGCAGTAACTAGCGTAGCACATGTATAATACTGCATTTGCAAACATTATTATCCCTCATGGTATAAGTTGTGTATAATTCCAGAAAATGAGTGAGGCAATGTTTTCTTGCCTTAAATGCAGCCACTACTTGATTCAGCTGCATGTATTAGAAAGTTAACTACATTCTTTAATTCTATCTATAAATTGTATAAAAAATGGATATAAATTTTTCCAGATTACAAAGTGTTGCCTTCAAATTGCTTATTTAGAAGCAGAGAAAGCAGCAAATCTTCGCATATGAGCTAATCAGTTATTTAACTAATCGTTTCAGCACTATTATTACATCTTGATGATGTTAAGTGTCATAGCGTCATGCTCTCTCTGTAAGGCTGGAATCCGTGCAGCAGGGCCAGCAGATCTGGTGAAATAAATAGGGCTGACTGAGAACCGGCCTAAGAATAGGCAGAGATGGTCTTCAGGCAAGCAAGGATTCATTTAGCAGGAGGCAGTGGCTCACATGTGCTGCCGCTCGATATTTCCAAATGTGCTGACGCATCTTTATTCCAGACTATATTTCTAAAATTTCATGTTGTGTCGCTGTCTTGCAGGTCTGGTTGAATTGCTGCACAAAAGAATCACCACCTGCAACCTTCAGCATCAGCAGCAGGTCGAAATACTTGAAGAGCATTGACGAGTGTGGTGTATCATTGCTCTTCTGGTTTGATTCACCTCCAGTACTGACTTCATCCTCAAAGATGAAGTTGAAGGAGGATATGAACCCCCTGCTGCTGCAGGTCTTCCGCTCCGTGGTCTGGGTCTACTCCGTCATCACCTTCATACCCTGGTACTTCTTCTCTGGAGCTGGCAGCAACTTGGAACGGGCTCGCCAGATGAAGGCACGCTCAATTAGTGGACACCCAGCAGGGCCTTACAGGGCCATCAACAGCCAAGAGAAGCTGGTGGCGTGGCTGCACCCCGGGGTGGACACCCTGGACAAAGTGTTTGAATACGCTGCGGGGAGGTTTCCACAGAGAGACTGTCTGGGCACCAGGGAGGTGCTCAGCGAGGAGGATGAGCTCCAGCCTAACGGCAAGGTCTTCAAGAAGGTGAGAGACGTTGACCTGTTGTTGTTACTTTTGCTCACATGCAACAGATTGTGTGTCACCTTGTTTCATTATTCTTTTAAATGTTTGGTTTGTTGTCAGGAGCAAGGATGTAGTCAAATCAGTGGGTGGTACTGCTCATCACATTTAGGTTTGGAACCATATATGTTATATCTGTGGGATTACAGGAAGTTCGCTTGTGTCTTTAGGCTGACAGCACAGTCTGCCGCTGTGCACCGTGTGAGGAATGTGGGTGGAGGAGCAGCACTGTTTCTGGTCCTTTGTCTCACAGCGGAGAGCCTCCTCATTAACACCTGCATGGCTGCAAAAGCCCTGTAGATGGCGCTAACTGACTGCGTATGAATGATGATGTTGTGTGACTGCTAAAATCATCAGACCTCTCTCAGATTCAACAGTGGCAGTATTGCACAGTATATTGTAACACAGAACAGTGCAAATATTAATTCCATCAACATGGATACCATGAGTGTAAGGTTCCTAAAATCATTTAACCCTCCTGTTCATATTTATTATTGTTTGAAAATGCCCCTGAATAGATGCTCTGAAGCTACCCAGACCTGTTGAATGTATGCATATACATCAGTTGTTTCGTGTTGTTTGGTGTAGTATGTGGAAATATTATAACACTGAGTATTGCATATATCTTTTGTATGTTGTGTATAGGTAATTCTTGGAAACTATAACTGGCTGTCGTACAAGGATGCCTACCAGGCAGCGAAGTGTTTCGGCAGTGGCCTGGCAGCTCTTGGCCAGAAGCCCCAGTGTAACATCGCCATCTTCTGCGAGACCAGAGCGGAGTGGATTGTGGCAGCACAAGCCTGCTTCATGTACAATTTCCCACGTGAGTGAGAGACAGACTGACTAAATAAATGTGTGTATTCTGACAATCTTGTACCCACAGTAAAGCAACTTCTGATGAGTGATCCGACTTAACTGAATTTGAATTTGGCAGTTGTGACCCTGTACTCCACGCTTGGACCCACGGCCATCGCCCACGGCCTGAACGAGACCGAGGTCACACACATCATCACAAGCAAAGACCTGCTTCAGAGCCGGCTCAAGGTACCTGCTATCTCTGTCACGTCAGGCATGTTAAACAATGCTCTGCATTTAAAATCACTGATATGTCACTGAATTACACGTTGTTTATTGTGTGCAACATTAGGACGTGATAAGAAGCTCAGTCCCATTTGCATAATTCATTTTTCCTCTCAATCGCCCTTCTCCCTCCCTCCAACATCCGACTCCACGTCCCAGGCGATACTGTGTGATGTGCCGAGGCTGCGCTATGTTATTGTAGTTGACAGTAAACCCACGAGCTGGCCAAACATCCCCAGAGGCATCATGGTCTACAACATGGACACTGTGAAGGAGATGGGAGCCAAGCCTGACAATAGTGAGTATTTGTGCAATGTGATTAAAAAGGTTTCTAATTTTGTTGAGGGAAATGGAATCACACTGATGGAGGCTTAATACAAAGCCAACACCCTCATGTGTAATTGGAGTGATGTGCTATGCATGATGGAGTCAGCAGGAGGTCAGATCACCACTTGCCAAACTCCCAATGCCACGATGACATTGTTCAAACAGAAGTTATGTTTCTGGAGCCATGTGTATACTTCTCCTCTTACACTGTAAAAGTAAACAAACGTGGAATATATATCTTGGATATGTCAAAATAACAGAAGTACTGCCGATAGCCAGAGCCCTCAGACATTATTATTTGATTAATCGTTTTAGTCAATTATCAAGCAATTGATAGTTCGATTTGCTGCTTTTATCTGTTTTATATAATTGGAAATCAAATATCTTTGGCTTTTGGACGATTGGTCGAGCACAACAAGCATCTTGGTCTTCACCTTTTTCTGGGTCTGTTTTGTAGACTAAACAATTGAAAATGATCAATAGATTCATTGATAATAAAAACAGTCGTTAATTGCAGCCCTACAAAAAGCTATTCAGACACTTCTATAGCATACAGTTGTTTGAGAAACATTCACTTACTTTTGATAATAACTGATAATGTTTCTGTTGGTGTGTGTAATCCATTTCCTCTCTAACCATCACCCCTCTGCTCTTCTGTCTCTGCAGTAGCAGTAGACCGCAGACAACCAGAGCCCTCGGACATCGCCGTCATCATGTACACCAGCGGCTCCACAGGCATCCCCAAGGGTGTCATGATCTCCCATGGCAACATCATTGCTGGAATCACTGGCATGGCTGAGCGGATTCCTAACCTCAAGTATGCCAATATCATATTTACTGCTGTTTCTCTGATACTTCCTGATACTTCCTATCAAGCTCATTGTCTCTCTCCTCTCTGTGCTGCTTCTGAAACACTTACACTATCACATCTTGCACTCTCTGTGTGTCACACCTCACTATCTTCTCTTCTGTGTGTGTGTGTGTTGTGGAAATTAACCTGCTGTTATTTCTGCGCTGGCAGTGAAACAGACACCTACATTGGCTACCTGCCACTGGCCCACGTTTTAGAGCTCAGCGCTGAACTGGTGTGCATCTCTCATGGCTGTCGCATTGGCTACTCCTCCCCTCAGACTCTAGCCGACCAGGTCAGTGTATAAAAGGACACACACACACACCTTGTGGCCAGCATGTTTTTGTTGCAGTCAGTGTTGGATGTCTCCCCTGGATGCATTACAGTAACATATTACTAAGACTTGGGTCCTCTGTATCTCCAACTGAGATGGAAATGATCATTCATGCGTTTATTTATTCTTAGACTGTTGTCGCTCCCTCAACAAAACTTTCCTGGATCCTAGCTGAATGCTTGGCTTTCTCTAAAAGTTCTCTCTTGAATCCATTCAAGATAGTCACTTTTAAAGCTCAGCATGGCCAGGCACCTACCTACATTAGCGACCACAGCCATAGGTCAGTAGGAGAGTTGACAATTGTTTTGTTTAATCTTTAACAGTCCACCAAGATAAAGAAGGGCAGTAAAGGGGATACCAGTGTGCTGAAACCTACTCTCATGGCTGCTGTACCAGTAAGTCTTCACTAACAGTATTTATCATACTACAGTCAGCCCTTTTAAATAAAGTCAACAACGTATAGACTACAAGTGTTAACTGAGAGTTTTCTCCCCTGATGTGTGTGAAGGAGATCATGGATCGAATCTACAAGAATGTGATGACCAAAGTGGAGGAGATGAGCAAATTCCAGAAGACGCTCTTTGTGCTGGCTTACAACTACAAGATGGAACAGATCTCCAAAGGCTACAGCACGCCTCTCTGTGACAGGTAATACACACACACAAACACACATTATCTTCTTCATGTATATGACATGAGTCTTCAGCAAAGCCCCTTCAGTTGACATTTGCTTCCTCTGTGAGACATGAGCATACTTCCTCTGTTACTACATGGTTAATCATAACCTAGTGTACATTCTTGTTAACACTCTCTCTACAAAAGAGAATTGTTCTCTAACATAATGTGAATCATTGCATAGTATTGATTCGGATTTTGTGTTTGCACAGAGCATTCTTCAGTATAAGTCAAAATCTGGATGCTATGTAGATTATTTGCTAACTTTGTAATAGTAGGAATGGCTCTTTCAGTCGTTGTTGTTATTTGGAGTCTCCTCCACCCTTCACTCATCGTCTCCATGCTGTGTGTTTTTGTTTTCGTCCTCCACCTCCCCCTCAGTCTGGTGTTCAAACGGGTGCGTGCGCTCTTGGGAGGGAACACACGGGTGCTGCTGTCTGGCGGAGCTCCACTCTCAGCTGCCACACAGCGCTTCATGAACATCTGCCTGTGCTGCCCTGTGGGGCAGGGCTACGGCCTGACGGAGACCTGTGGAGCTGGCACCATCAGTGAGAGTAAGAGAATGGATTTCACAAAGGGAGGAAGACAGGAAATGTGAAACAGCGGTTGTTTGTGCCGCATCCTTTGGGAAATCAAGAGAGGAGCAAATAACAATATGAAGAACTTGATTTGCAGTTATTACCTACATTTAGCATGCTAACGCAGGACTTTTTGCTGGTGTTTTTTCAGTTTGGGACTACAGCACAGGGCGGGTTGGTGCTCCATTGGTTTGTTCTGAGATCACACTGAAGGACTGGGAGGAGGGTGAGTCAAATGGCAACAACCTAACTTTAGAGAAGGCAACAAACACATTGATATTTTCCTTCTAATCAGGTTTGTGCTCCTCCAGGTGGTTACTACAGCACAGACAAGCCCAACCCACGGGGTGAAATTCTGATTGGCGGCCCCAATGTAACGATGGGTTACTACAAAAATGAAACCAAGAACCGTGATGACTTCTTTGTGGATGGGAACGGCCAGCGATGGTTCTGTACGGGAGACATTGGCGAGTTTCACCCCGACGGATGCCTCAAGATCATCGGTAAGAGATCCACCAACTCGTGAATGTGTGTGTGGTTCAAGTGTTGCATCTATTAGGATTATGACGTGTGTTCTCTTTCAATAGACCGTAAGAAGGACCTGGTGAAATTGCAGGCAGGCGAGTATGTCTCTCTGGGAAAGGTGGAAGCTGTCCTGAAGAACTGCTCGCTCATTGACAACATCTGTGCCTATGCCAACAGGTAAAGTCCTGCACACCAACATTTCAGCCACTGTCTCAGATTTCCTCTAGTCATAACTTCAATTTCCTTTTCCATAAAACAAACTTAAACCTGTGCTCTCTTTTGTACTCATTTCTCAGTGACCAGTCGTATGTGATCAGCTTTGTGGTGCCTAACCACAAGCAGCTAATGGCGGTGGCGGAGCAGATGCAGGTGAGCGGCACATGGGAGGATATCTGCAACAACTCGCAGATGGAGAAAGAGGTCCTCCGCATCATTACTGAGGCTGCTATCTCAGGTAACTCTCTTTCTTCTTCACTTATATTCATCCGGCTTGTGCACTCAGAGAAAAATGTCTCATTAAAGTGGTGCAGCTGGTGGTATGCTCTGTCAAGTTATCAGTTCAGAATTGGTGTGATAGTTAGTGTCTGCCTCGTGTCAGGCTTGCACCAGCATTACACTTTATCCGTCAGTCTAACTTGTGATTTTGCTCTCGCCCCAATCAGCAAAACTAGAGCGATTTGAGATCCCCAAGAAGATCCGTCTGAGTGCAGAGCCCTGGACACCAGAGACTGGCTTGGTCACTGACGCTTTCAAACTGAAGCGCAAGGAGCTCAAAACACACTACCAGGAAGACATTGAGAGGATGTACGGTGGCAAATAACACATAGACACACTCTTAACAACACAGAAACGCATACACATATGTACTTGCACACATACACAAGGAGCTCAGAAGCCACTACCAGGACTACTTGGAGAGGAGTTTAGATACAGGTAACACACACACACATTAATACAGACATATAAAGCATCTCATGCACCTCCTCCTCGGCTTCCCTGCGACCAGCTTCGATCAAAGGAGGGGGGACAAACTCTTGAATCCAGCTTAAAGCTCTCTGTCAAGACCAAAAGGCAGAAGGTCCCTCACAGACAGCTCAACCAGACGGCTGTGCCGCGGTGCAACGCATTTACCGTTCCTCTTGGATGGATCTGGCCCTTTGAGTTGCTATGACAACCGAGGCGGCACAAGAAGTCGGACGTCTGCATGACTCGAAGTGAAACAAATGTCAGGCTAGATGTATCTGGATCAATGTCCACGCGCCCTCTCTCTGTTGCTTCTCTTCCTCCTCCCCCTGCTCTCTGGAGCCTTCCACCAGTTCAGCATGGTCGTGGACTGGCAGTGCAGATACCTGGTACCTGGCAGGGAATTGGGGTAGCATGAGCCTGATAGAGGGATCCCTCCTGGGCTTTAAGTAATATTCAGGTTGGAATCTATGCAGGGATCTCTATTAGCTATTTTTTTTTTTTTTTTAACTGTGTCGCTGTGTTTCCTTCTTGTTTGGTTTGTCAGCTTTGAAACCCACTTGAGTGTTTTTGTGTGTGAGGAATTGGTGTTGCAAAGCCATGAGAGATTGAGATGTTTTGAAATACCGTTTCTTACTGTTATTTTATGGTTGCATTCTTCTGAGGGTTTTTCTTTTCTTTATCCTCCTATTTTTGTATCGCCAATTTGTTTACGCTAATTTTACTTTTATTGAGCTTTGTTTACAAGCTTTTTTTTTTGGTCTTTTTCTTCCCTTATTTGCATGTGTCCCAAAGTTTGTACCTTTTTTTTTTGTGAGTGTGTGTTTACTGACTTGACTAGTAGAAGCGATCCAGGCTTCAGTCCCTTCTGCTCTCTGCCTTTGCAGCAGGGTCAAGCGTCAATTGTAAAAGGCATCCATTGGGACTTTTTCCATCCCCGCTCTTTGCCCCCAGCTTAATTTTTTTCCATGTATTAGAAGCCCCTGGATGCCTCCCAACCTGTGTCTTATTGGTTATTTTGTTGGTTCATTGACATACCGTAGCCCTGCCACATCTGCCACGTATTCCTCCAGTCATGACCAATGCACCGTATGGATGTCTCCAAGGGAACTTAACCTACCTAGAAGAAATAGTTACATTAGTTAGCCTTTCATTGGTTGCTCTCCCAGTTACTTTTTGGTGCAACTGTACATGTTATCCTTTTTTGCCATAGGTCTAGTTACGGTTACTTTTTATGTTGTTGTTTTTTTACTTATGAATATGAAATACAAAATGAATGTGCAATATTTATACTCAAATTTTAAACTAAAGTATGTAGGAAGGACAAAAAAACGCACAGACAGCAGCCCCTCCAATAGTGTGTGAATGTTAAGGCCTGTTGCTCTCCACTCTGGAAGACCTGTAGGACCATAAGCATAGGAATAAAAAAAAGAGGATGGTAGAGAGACACTGATAGGGAAGTCTAGATGTAGCCCATTCAAACGTACTGTGCTAAACAATGTAATGTTCTCAAATAAGACTGTAAAGTGACATTTTGATATTTGGCATTGTAGAAATCGCATGATGGAAAGCGTTCAACTGTACCAAAGCACTTGAATATATATATTTCAGAGAGAATCGCTGTCCAGTCGAACAACTGAAGAAATTCCTTTATAAATACACTCCTTATTTAATAGTGAGTATATAGCATAAGCTCACTTGACCTCATAGAGTGCAAATAACATTTCTGTGTCTTCAAATTGGTTTATGTGAATGATGCTGTATGTGCAATGTATATAAAAAAGGGGTCTACAGTTCTGTCAACTGCCATTTATTTGAACTCATATCATTATACATTAATTACTGTCGGTTTTTTCAGATTGGTGGTGATGTTCTGTGAATTGCATCAGTACGAGGGACATCCTTGCTCCAGTCTTTCTTCTCATTATGGGCAGAAGATTAAATGTTGTTTGGTCAGTGACATCTGTCCCGCTTCTGCCTCCTCTTGGAATGCAAATCCTGCTTTGCATTTGCTGAAGACATTTAGCATTTAGTAAAGGTACAGTCAGCTACTCGAACTACTTCTCTTGACATACATCTACAAGCTCAACGCAGAGGGGTTATTTTAGCATGTAAAAAATTTGACAATACTATCATGATGAGGTGGAAACCCATTCCTCCCTTCCTGTTTTTTTTTTTTTTTTTAATAACATGTCTCTCTCCTGACATTTCAGTGGAAAGTCAGTAGCTTACTGTGCTGTTTGCTGCTTCTCTGCCTGGCTAGAGGCGGCTAGTTGCCTTCTGACACACATGAGCTGTCTTCAGGGGTCTTAAGAATGTGAAGCACTCCCCACGTTCTGTTGATAGCACACACGCCGTGTCCTACTAAATCCATTTGTACATCCCAATGGCAAGGCAAAGACGCGTGAGTGGTGCAAAGATGAATTTCACCATTCCTGTTGTTTTCACTTGCATTGTAAATAGTTTGAGAGAGGAGGGGATCAATGATCAAAGTTCATTCAAACTACCAATAATTGTACAGGTGTAAACTCTCCTGTTAACATATTTAATACTCTTTGTTACTGACCAGTTTTTGGGGTCTCCTCCTTGTTTTGTGTGTGGCCCTGCAAGCCGGGCTATTGCAAGTGTCTCATTCCTTATTTATTTGTGATTTGGCCTTGAAAATTATGTAATGAAATAAAAAAGTTTGTGTTGTAATTACTGCTGTGTGTGTGTGTGTTGAACACCTGAACGCAATCTGCGAGGTACATGCGACTGATACGATCAGCAGCTTGATTAGAATCATCCTGAAACCAGAGTTTCTATGGCAACGAAGGCCGATGTGTCTGTGCATGTGTGTTTGAGTGAATGTGGTTTGTGAAAGGCTGTGTGGCGTGTCGACGCAAACAGAACATGTAGTTCTGGGAGTCAACCTTCAATCAAAGCTAGTAAACAAAGGATGTTTTCTTTTTTCTTTTGAATCACAGACCTGCGAATTCACTTGATTTATTAAAGGAAGAAGCTTGGCTCGCTGCTACTTCCATGTACACCTGCAATCCTGCTGCCATATGCATCTGAATAAACCCGGGTCCAGCATTTTTGCACAGAATCTGCATTTCTTAGGACAGAGATGATCAATTAATCTTGGACATTAAGCCCTGATCTTACATCGGGGCCTAATGTAATACCCAAAGATATTCTGTTTAGAACACTGAGAAAACCAGCAAATATTCACATTTGAAAATGTCTTTAAAAAATGACAAATGTCAGATAATTAATCGTTTATCAATGTTGAACAGAACTTAATTTTCTGTCACTTGACAGAAGTGGACTAATTGTTTCAGCTGTAATCAGCAAAACTCAGTTGAACAGGTCATTGTTTTATATTGACTGTATAAGAGACACTAAAGCTGCTGCTAACTTTGTTCCCACTGTGATTCATTTGATTTGTTGCGTCACAATCTGCGTCACTTTAAGGTTTGAGGCTATAAAAGGTTTGATTAAAATGGATACAAATGAATTTGAATACAATATATACAGGTTGTACAAGTTACATTCTGTATATATAAAACTTACAATGTCCAATAAACTCTGCATTTTGGGCTTGTACACATTGCAAGCTGAAATCAAAGCTTAGTGCTGAACCTTTAAAAACTTATTCTCAGATATTGCTTTATTGACAAACAACAAACCTCTAAAAGCGATCTGGAAGAGCATGGGTGGTTAAAATCCTGCGTGATGGTTCTGTCTGCACTGCTTTTGCATTTCATTTAAAATAACAGTAGCTACAAGACCACAGAGAGATGGGCGATTCTTCTAGCCCCTCCTCTCCTCTCTATTCCCTCCATCCAACCCTATGGGACCAGAGAGTGCGTCAGAGGCATAATGCTCCCTTCATTAGCCCACTGATTCTGACGCAGACACACACACACACATAGAGTGTCTCTACCACAACGACAATAACAACAACAGCACCAAGCAGCAGGAAACTGTGAAGGACATCTTCCCTATTGTATGCATGGGGTTTGTGTGTGTTAATGTGTGTGTGTGTGTGTGTGTGTGTGTCTCTCTGCACTTGTCTTATTTTTGCTCTCTGACACTTGATTCCAACTTTTTCTTGCTCTCTCTCTCTCGCTCTCTCTCTCTATCGTCTCCCCTCCTCGCCTCGCTTGCTCCCTCTTCCTGTCTACTTATGACTCAGAAGTGCGCAAAAAACTTTTATCTGTGTTTGTGCCTTATGCGCACACTCCAGTGTGAGCCAATAAGCCATACTGGAGTTTACCCAAGGATGAGCGGAGCTGAACCGGAGCTGCCTCATAACTCTGGAGAGGTGGGTGGTGGCTGGAGAAAACTGAGAATAATTACATCTGAGGCTGAAAGATGGTGGTACAGCGAGGACTGGGACTGAGATATGATCCTGGACAGTTGAAATTACATGTGAGATACTCTAAGATACAGCAGGGATGGATTAGAGGTATGAAGTGTGGATGTGAAGGGCAGCATAGGAAAAAGATGAGCTGCCCTCATTCTCTTTCTGCCACCTTTTCTCTTAAAATACCACTTTTGTGTTTAAAGTAGCTCCTAAAATGTCTTCGTTATGTGTTTTTTACATTAACCCCTTTAACCTATTGAACCTCGTTGGCAGGTATCATTACAAACTCATATTGTGTGATAAAACACTGTCCAAACACACAGGACCTCAATTTAAATTGAAATCCACATTCAAAGTCTTCAAAGGATACCAAACATGTTTTTATTATTGAAATTAAGTAAAAAGTAAAACATCTTTTTTATGTACTAATGCAATCTAGCAATATTACACTCCCTTTTATTGTCATATAACAGCAATTAAGCACTGGAACAAGCAGATACGTTGATACATTTCTTTTTATTTTATGTTGTTAAAGAGGAAAAATGTTTCATCTGACATTGAAGCTTCTTAGGGGACATTTAAGGAGAGCACTGGCCGCATTTCCTATCAGCTAATTGGAAAGTTAGTTTGGTTGACTGTGTTTCCCATGTCGTGCACACTCCTGCTGATTTTGTTTTTGCTCATCAAGTGTCAAGCTGACCTTCGGCCGCGCTCTGTAACAGTGGCTGCACCATGACACTATGCACGGGGGCCCCGGCTTAGCTCAGCTGGGCCACCATGATGCCAGGGCCAAAGTGGAGGTGGGAAAACGTGTGAGGTCTGGTAATGAGCTGGAGCAGAGAGAGAGAGAGAGAGGAGGAGAGTGTGTCGGGGGGTGAGGATGGAGAGACAGAGAGGGAGAGGCAACCGATACGTCTCAGCGATGACTCACCGATGCTGGGTATTTATAGCATCAGGAGGGAGGGAGGGAAGTGTGGGGGTGGAGGAGCGAGGGGGCAAACGGTTTGGGAGGCGGCCAGGACAGCATCATCTCACCGCCGACAGGGAGTGGTGGAGGGAGAGACAGAGACCGCAGAGATAAAGCACCAGAGAAGAAAAGGGGGAGAGGAGGGAAAGGGAAAGAGAGGGATGGTGGGAGGGACAGAGCAGAGGAGGAGGTTGGTAAACAGGCAAAGTGGGGGAAGGAGGGAGGCAGGGAGGGAGGGATGGAGGGAGGGAGGGGTGGATGAATGAGACTGAACATAATGGAGAGATGAGAGGATGAACTGTGAAGAAGAGGAGGGGAGACGAAAATAGAAGCAGCATTGGCATGAGAAAGAGCATATTTAAACAATCTCACATGAAAAACAATCTTGCTGGGCGTGCCACGCTGCAGAGACAACTGCTTGTTAACACACAGAGCATTTGGGCATATTGGAGTTTTTGGATATGATAACAGATGTACAGCATCTCTATCTGTGTTTCAGCTGTTATGTGACCAAACATCCTTAAACATTAACTCACTCACATTTGCAAAAAAACACATGCAGACGCAGACGCCGGCCAGATGGAGTCATGCAGAGGAGGACAGGGAAAGGTGGCTGACTTTAATGAACATAAAAATCACTGTGGTTGCCTAGACACGGTACATCTCAAGTAAACCACATGAGGCTTTTACATGCACAACCAATTAGAGAGGCAAAAAGACTGTTTGGAGCTTTACAACACATTAATGTAGTTATAATCATTTGTGTCATGTTTTCTGTAAATATGTGCATTGCTGCTGGCATATCCAGAAGCTGTTTGTATGGTTACATTAATGAATGTGACTAACCGTAATGTGTTACCTACAGATCCCTCAGTTTTGACAAAATGTCATTTTCCCATATGGTGGCTTTCTGTTTCTCATTTCGCTCTCTTCATTGACAGGATTTCGTCTTCAAAAAACACATCCTGCCTCTGCCTCTGATGACGTCAGCCAGTGCGTCACGCTGCATCTCTTACCATAGACACTGACAGAGTCTGTGCACGTGTGCTCATATACGCGCGTGCAGTGGGGGGGGGGGGGGACCCACAATGTCGTTCTGTTGAAAAGGGATGAGTCAGAACACCAAGGTGAACACTTGCAGCCATTAATATGTACAGGGTAAGAAAAAAAAAAAAGATGAGGGGGTGGAGGGTAATAATAATGAGTGAAAAGAGCAAGACGGGTTAGTGGGAGGCAGAGCCGAAAAGGAGCTGAAACTGAATATAAGTTTGGTGAAAGACAGAAAATGGTGCTACAAATTGGGGAATGGTTGCTGATACGATGAGAGAGAATAAGAATCATGTTTGTGACAGTGGAAGATGTGACTGGAATAGTGACTTTAATGTGGAGACCTGGGCTGGGATGTAAAAATGAGCTCAGGAGATGAACTTCAAGACAAATTGCAAAGCATGGGGAACTCTGGTGCCCTCGGGGTTAGGGCTCCAAACATAAACTGCAACGTCCCTGGTTCACGTCTGGCCGGGCAACTTTGTTGCATGTCATTCCCAATTTATCTCTCCCCTCATTTCCTGTCATCTCTCCACTGTCTAATCTAATAAATGCACAAAATGTACAAATAAATATAAAAAATTGAGAAGCATGTATTTATACTGTACAGAACAGATAAATGAGTAGTTCAACGTGAGTAATATGCTTATTTGCTTTCTCACCGAAGGTTAGATGAAAAGATCGATACCACTGTCATGTCCGTATGCTAAATATGTAGCTAGCTGGGGGCCAGCAGCTGGTTAGCTTAGCTTAGCATAAAGACTAGAAACGGGGACAAAGCTAGCCTGGCTCTGTACAAAAGGTAATAAAATCACACTGAAACCACTAAAACTGTAAAAACAATTCACCTTTTTACTGGGGGGTTGTGTGCTGGACCACTCTTGGACAAGAGCAAGTTGCCAGGACACCAGCGGAGACTCCAAGAAATAGTACACATAAAACCTTTTGTATTAAACTTATACATTTCTGCTTTTGTAGGGCCCAAACAAACAAGATACAATGTGTTCATTGGTGGGCGTCAGAGGTGCTGCTGCTGCTACAGTAGGTGGAATTTGGACAGAGCCCGGCTAGCTGTTTCCCCCTGTTCCCAGTCTTTATGCTAAGCTATGCTATCCAGCTACGTGTTTACCTTGCAATAATATGAGTGGTATCAATCTTCTCATCTAACTCTCAGCAAGAAAGTAATTACATGTGTGTCCCAAATGTTAAACTTTTCTTTGAGAAGAAATCAAAAGATGACCATTAGTGGAAGCTCAGCTGGTGAACTCGGCCTCATTATTGCAGAGATATTAAGTCCACTCCTGCAGGACTTCTGCTGCATTCCTGCTGCATTACGTGGACATGTGCCCTTTTCAAAAAGGCTAAGCTTGTGTAGAATCTCCACCTTCATTCCTTACGTACTCTCCTTCAGTTTCCCCTCTCTCCTCCCTGTATTACTCAAGACAGCACATTTCTATCCTTATTTCTGCTCCTCTGTCCTAATGGCTCAGATAACATATCGCAGCTCTAATCACCTCCATCTCTGCTACGGGCTGAAAGCACCTGCCTCCTAAAGACAAGAGCCATGTTTTAACCACAGTAATTGGCACAGGGGGAGAGATGAGCCTGGATGGGTACAACAGAGGAGAAAAGTAATGAATTCAAGCCACTAAGAAGAAAATGACCATCTTAAGAAACGAGGCGACTAATGGAGGAGAGGAGGATACCAACCTGTGGGAAGAGATGAAGGTGGATGCAGATGAAAGGCTGTGAGGCAGCAGTCACCATGGAGACGTTGGTTGAAAAGAAGGTGAGCCATGACAACAGGCGTGCCATTCTCTCCCTCATGATGGGGAGGGGGTGAAGAGGTGAGGAGGAGTGTTGGAAGAACGACCACATGTGGCCCTGTCGCCTCTCTCTCTTTCATAATGATCATCTTTTTTTACACTCGTCAAAGCCACGGCATCATGTGTGGATGTTATGCCATTCAAGAAGAAACCCAAGATTGAAGCGATGAAGTGTTTGCAGCTCTGTAACCTTGGTTCCGAGCCTTGAGCTGATTAAGCATAAAAGCAAGAGTCAAACGATCAGAAAAGCCTTGAGATGCAGCTTTGTGGGTCTGTGTGTGTGTGTGTGTGTGTGTGTGTGTGTGTGTGTGTGTGTGTTTGTATCTTTGAAGTTTCACTCTCAGTGAGTGCATGCATGTGAACATATGGGCGTGTGCTTTTGTGCCATTGTGACGCACGCAAGCCGCTGTTGAGCTGATATCATTCTCTCCCCGCAGCTTTGATTGACATGTGGATAAACAGCAGCAGTGTCCCAACTGACTGCTGTGGGTTTAGAGACTGAAGGCGGAGGAGGGTGGTGCTGTAGACAGTGGCAGACATTATACAATGATCAAAGAGACAAAATCATATGAATGGTTTTTGGGGAGAGGGAGAAAAATTATGTATGTAATATGCAACAAAACTATCTTAATTTGATCAAATTGAGACTGTGCAGCTAGAATTCTGTAAATCACTTCCTTTAAGAAAATGCATGCAAGTCAGAATTAGGTCAATACATGCTAATTTCCAATATTCAAGAAAGAGCAATCAAATTCTACAACCACACTAAAATCATTAAACCCGACATGAATCATTATAAGGCCTTAAAATGCTAAGAAAAGAGCAGTCAGGAGCAAGCTCATGCTGGGGCTCAGTGAACAGTACTCTGAATGTTGTGCTTATAGTTATTGATAAGCATTGATTCTAATTAAATAATCAATTGCTGTCACTCAGCTTCTACTTCATTCAGAAATTTGTATCTATTCCTTAACAATATCATTCAAATTTTATTGAATGCATTACACTAATTCCTGGTCATATTATTTCATGATCACATGTCCCTCTGCACAAAATGTCATGTAATTCTACTTTGTAGAAAATAAGAAAACTCATACATCATGCTGTGGTTGGTTCAAGAGTTGCTTTCAACAGTGAATAACAAACCGGTGAATGGGAAAAATATCTTAATATGTACATTTTTACTTTTGCCTTTTTGGGTTTAAGTCTATTACAGAACAGTACCTAAACCAGGAGACACTGCAACACTCACGAGGGAGGTGCAAAATAAGACAGAAGAAGCAGATCTTGGCAGAGTGCACTGAGAGTGTTGGCCTGCTCAAGCATACAAACATATGTGTATTAAACCAGCCGTTTAGCCCCATTCAGTGAAGGCCTCGTCCTCCAGACTGCCCGAAAATGGTGCACCTTAGGTTCCGAGTGGTGTCGGGTGCCTGGACCCTGGTATACCTGCCTGCAGGTCTACTTCTACTTATTTTCTACCCAAAATGTATCAAGACACATTTAAGACTCTCCTGCAGTCTTGAACATGTGAGCTACAAAATGGACCAATTAGCAACAGATTTGGTATCGAGAGAGTACACAATGGAGATCATTGTGACTGACCTAAACATAAGAAAGACATTTCATATAGACAAACTCCACTCCCAAGCAGGACAGCTGCATTTCTTCTTCACTGCCCGTGTTACAAAACTATTACAAACACCTGCAAGATTTCACAATAAAAGCATCCAACATGCAACTAAGATTATTTCTTGGAGAGGAAGAGGAGCTGCTCAATATACAGTATACCTCTGTGTAATCAACAGAAACAGAGAGGACAATTCATGTCATCAATACTTTGCTTAATATTGTATTTTATAGCAATATGCTCATTACTATAGATAGAACAAGAGAGAGAGAGAGTCATGCAAACCAGGAAACCAGTGAGAGAGTGAAAGTGGCACTAAGGACTCTTAATCTAATGACTATGATTGTCCCTCTTCCCTGCTGTAATTGAAATCAATAAACAGAGAGAAAGAGAGCAGAGAGGGACGTAGCAGTACCAATCGCTGGAAATGTTTCTCTTGTTTTTAACATCTGAAGTAAATGTGTGGGTCTGTATGGAACGATGCACACAGACAGCACATCACAAGCCCCGGAGAGGAATCGCAGACTCAGCCAGTGAATCTTCCACCACCAGGAACCTGCTGGGAGTTGAGTTTAAAAACCTCTGATCCATCACTCAGAATCCCCACAGTGCCCAGAGGGAAGATATAACTTACACAACAACAGATTAAAAAAAACAGATTGCTTATCTAAATTTCTGTCTGCCTAAGATTCCACACAAAGATATTCACATGAAAGGCCTTTTAATGGCATCTGTCTAGTTCTGTTTTATTCATCGAAATGCAAACATTAAGTCAAATAACGAATTCACACCAGTTCAAGAGTCTCATGGTGGCACACCAGACGTTTAACAGCTGACACTTTCCAGTACAAAAGTACAGTTTTGAGGTACTTGTGTATTTCCATTTCATGCTACTTTATACTTCTACTCCACTGCATTTCAGAGGGAAATGAACGCTTCTTCCACCAATGGATGTAGACATAACCTGTGGACTTTCATGGCCATTTCCTAACTGACCCAGAGCTTAGACATTGGCAGAGGTATGAGTTTGAAGAAATACCATAATATCCCACTAAAATGCTTTCCTGTTTGTTTGTTGTGGTGCATAGTCACTCACAGCAGCCATGTGACAAGCTATTTTTAGCAGTGAATAAAGCACAACATTTGAGCAATTCTGACACACATAAAAATACCGTAAGTACGTGTGAGCCTGTGTTTCTACACTTGACTGCACTCCTGGCTGCAAATGGACACAACCCAAAGATTAGAGGGCTCCTCTGATGAGCAAATATTCCCTTAATCTAGCCAAGAATGCTTTAAAAATATATCATCTCAGCTCTCATTTAACATCCAACACTTTAACTCTCGTGTCCACACGAGTACGACATTTTCATCAGTCAGTGGCCCGGCCATAAAATGACCCGAACAATTAAATTCATCTTCATATAGCCCTCGTGTACTTGTTCATTTTCAGTCAAATTGATGGCAGACTATGAGCATATTATCCATCTCTTAATGGGCGCGCAGGAGAATGTAACCTTTTGGTGATTGATACTAGATGTGCTGGCTGCCGCGACCTCTGGAGTTGAAGCTGTCCCTCAGGGTGGAGGCTGTTTCTGAATGGAGAGTTGTGATGTCAGAGGAGTGATGCTGTGGGATTATACAACACATCTTACAAACAACTCTCTCTCTTCTCTCTCTATCAGTGCCTTGATCTGTGATTCAGTTTTTTTTCCCTTCCCTCCCCCTCTGCTGCACACACACACACACACACACACAGGAACTTAAACAAGGCAGCGCACACACACACACACACAGACACACAGCAGCAGCCAGGCAGACGGATGTGTCTCTTAACGTCAGGAGGCTCTCTGCAGCTCTTCAGTCCTGGACAGCAGGCGGCTGACGGCACATTCAAGTAAAAAGCACCTCCAACGTTGTTGTCTCCTCTATTTGATGACGCAGCGTGAGCTCGCCAGCGAAATGATTTAGTGGTCAATTTTTTTCCCCTTTTACTAGTTTAATGGACGTGAAAGGATCGCAACATGGAATAAGTAAGGAGCACATTGGATGCAATTAGATGTGCAATTACGGTGGGGCAGTCAGAGCATGGGCTGAAATGGAAGAGCACTTATGTGTTGGGGTATCAGAGGGCATTAAGCAAAATAGTTAGAATCGCTTTAGAGGGTATAAAGGACACTTGAGATGTAGCTGGAACATAATCTGAATGTATCTGACTGGCCATTTTGTTGGCTTGTGGTGAGATACCAACAAAGAGTACTGGAATGTGAATATTCAATTCAATTAAAATATACATGTATTACTTTTAAAGCATTAAATGGCTTGGCTCTGGCTAAGCATATAGATCTACTGAAGCTTTACTCTATATCTAAACTAGCTTTCTCCAAGAGAAATAAGTCATAAGGTGAGTCTGTGTCTTCCTACAGAGAAATTACATATTTTAAGGGAATTAATACGATGTCCAAATGTGACAGAGTCCAGGCCTTTACTTCGAGAGGATGCATGTTGTTCTTTATTTACATCTTTCAAGTGTAAAAGTGCTACTCAAAATATGTGCCGATATGCACAGATGCTTGCTGGATGATAGCTGGTGAAAGGAGTACTTGTGTTTAGTAAAGCTTTGATCTCACCATAAACTTTGTCACCACCCATCCCTGACCTTTTATCAGCAGGTGCCGTGCTGTGGCCCCTTTATCTTGTCGACCTGCGGAATGCCGGAGCTTTGCCCCCCCAGCCGACAGGAGGGTGTTTATCACCGTCTCTGTCAGAGGAGAAGGGGGGGGGGGGGGCTGCTGAACTGCAACAGCAACTCCGCGGTGGTTTAAGCCTGTGAGTCATCGCTAGAGGGTTTAACTCTTTATGTGCCGTGAAGAGGGGGGGCGGCGGGGGGTGGCAGTGATGCATTATTGTTTCACACCGAGATGACCCGAAGTGTTTTATTTGTGAAAGTGTGAAAGAAAACGTGTCATTTGTGGTACATGTGGAATATGTTCATAAGACGACACAGTCTCATAAATATGGTGCCTTAATATTGATGTTTGCATAAGTTGGAAAGGAAGATTTGGATGTTGTTCCTCCTTCCTCCTTCTAATGACTAATAATAATTCTAATAATTTGTTCATGGAAGGTGAACAGCTTATATGTCCCGATGGATGAATACTCACATCAACATATCGCTCTCTGTGATACCAGCAGTTCCTGAAGTCAATACATCTGCTTCCAGACTTTTAAAGATCTCTGCAGTCAATAGCTTTCACAGAGCGGCGCAGTGCAACAGACAGCAGAGAGAACTATTTTTAAAACGGCGACGTTCTTTAGTATGCCATATGATAAACCTGAATCATTTATATGGATTTTTTTTGGACCGGCTATTGCGTGTGTTGTGTGATGACGCGGTGGTCAGGTGTTGCCTCATATAACGAGGGGAGCTGTCCAAGTGCTGAAAACAGAAGAGAACCGCACCGGTCCAGAGGAGATGCCATACACCTTCACTGCTGTCTGAGCTTTATTGCCAAAGGTAAGACCCGCATTCTTTACCTTTTACTTATTTTTAGTTCAAATGAATATCCAAATGTCTTAGATTGGAGGACAGCCTCTTGTTTTTACATCCGCTTTTCGCAGATGTGTATTGTCATGGGGGTTATCAATGTGATGAAACGCATCCTCAACAATCGGTGATAACAATGAGTTATTGTGAAACGAGGAGGAAGGAAAGGCTTTTTAATTAAGGTTTTTGTTGTTGAGAGAGAATCGGATGTTGAGGTTGCCCATAACAACGCGGGGAGTGACTCATCCAGTGATGTGAATGCATCTCCTCACGCACAGCATCGTATCATTCAATCTGCGGAGCGTAACTCGCCGAGAGGCATACAGATCAAAACAGACTCGCTCGCGCGTATCTCTCCTTGCTTTCCAGTAAGTTTGTGTCCAAAATAATCGGCAGAAACGTAGACATTCTCGTGGATTTGGGGTTATTTTGTCTTTCAGTTGCTTCACTAACATTGTGTGCTCTCTTGGTTTGCAGGTAATATATAGCCTATAATGCTGCATTTCCACCACAAGTTGCCCGCGGGGGGAGCTGTGGTCCTGCTCGCCTTCCTCCTCCATGGATGCGCCGTGCAGGCTGCGTCTCTCCCCCGCCACTACCGGCTCCGAGGCGGGGAGAGTGAGGGGCAGCCGGCTGCCTACCCACCCAGCTCCGATATGATCAAAGCCCTGGAGTACATTGAGAACCTGAAGCAGCGGAACGGGGGCCGAGCTGAACCCGTGGATTACGACGAAGTGGACAAGTTCAGGGTCCTGCTTCAGCTCGCCTCGCAGCAGGACGAGGGTCCCGGGGACCGTCAGCCCTCCCCCGGCGTGCAGAGGCAGGACATTACCGCTGAGCAGCTGATGAAAGCCCTGCTCAAGTCTCTCCAGGATCAGGCAGGGAAAGAGGCAAAGCTCAGCCCCGCATCGGCGTCCAGGAACGACCGCCGCACGCACAGGCACCGCACCAAAGACACTGAAGTCCCCGAGAGCGCACCAGTAGACTACGGTAATTTCCCCAGACCCCACAAGAAATACCCGCTAATGTTTGAGGATGAGGAGAATACAGACGCTTCCAAGCGGGCCACGGAGGACCTGGACGAGCAGTACACACCCCAGAGTCTGGCCAACTTGCGGTCCATCTTTGAAGAGCTTGGGAGGATGCCCACAGTCGCCGGCCAGAAGAGAGACGTATTCGGGGACGACGATGACGAGGAAGAGGACGGGTTCGGCCTGAGAAACCAGGCCTACGAGGATGTCGCCGGAGGAGAGGAGTGGGTCCCCGTGGAGGAGAGGGAGGAGACGGAGGAGATGGTCAACGGGAGCCATGAAGAAATGGACAGGGCGCTCGGGGACCAGGAGGAAGCAGAGAGGGAGGAGATGCAGCGCCGGGCGAACCAGAACCAGGAGGACGCGGATGATGACACCAAGCTGGTAGATTACTACCTGTTGAAGGTCCTGGAGATGAGCGACCAGACGCAGAAGAGGGACAAGACCGGAGAGCAGAGAAAGAGACTGATCCGCCCCTCCATCGTGGATCCTCGGACAGTGAAGGAGTTGCTGGAGCTCTCCCTGAAGCTCCACGTCCCCCCACAGGACCTTATCGATATGCTGCTCACAGAAGAGCTCAGGAAGCTGCACCGCGCTCCCCACGCCTCATCTCGCTACACGACCGGCCAGACCCCCAAGATCAGGTACTTCAGCCGCAGACTGCCGGTGAAGAGCAAGCCCGCCCCTGAGGACATGGACAGAGAAGACTTTTTAGACATCATCGGAGTGGAGACGATCAGTAACGAGTACCCTGTGGTGCAGAGACCCCTGAAGACCTCCTCCTCCTCGGACAGAATCCCAGTGGCGTCCAACCCTGTTGCAAATTCAGGTCCAGTTAAAATCGCTCCTCCCTCCGGGCGCAGGGAGAACCTCTTTTTATCCGAGCTCAACAAAATGCCCCTGAAACGCCAAGCCGATGGCGCTGATGATGAAGACGACGACGATGGCGGCGATGTGGAAGACGAGGTGACGACCTACCTGGCGGCTAAAATCCTCACAGAGTACCCCAACACCATCACCAAGCGGGACACCCAGGCGCAGCTGAAGGGACAGTTCCCCTACGAGCTGTACGAGAGGGCCCTGAAGGACTACTTGGGGCAAGCGGACACTGAAAAGAGGCCAGTGGCCAAGAGGGAAACCGAGGTGGCCACAGAGCAGAAAGCTATGCCCACAGAGATGCAGGGGAAAGAGGAGATAACGGCCAAGACCTCGGCTCCACAGACCGTAAATGAAGAAGAGGAGAAGGAGCACCGTGAAAAAACAGTGGCCGGGATGTAGCCTGACGCCCTGCAAGACGCACGAAATATAATGAATATAGTATTTATACTGTCTCAAAAATAAAGTTTGGTGGACGTGATCTAGTTTACAAATTTCTATTATATGAACTATAGCTGGTATTACTAATATCACCCTAACGAAAATGAACTATAGAAGTCTTACAGGTCCAATGTATTTAAAAAAAACAAAAACAAAAAAAAACACTAGTCCCTACTTGCTGCAAGAACATTATAGAAATATTATAGTGATATCACAGGAGATTAAAGGTGCGACCTGTGCACAAAAGAGAAAAAGATGTATCCTCTCTATAACACTCTCAAATTGCCAAAAATACACTGACTAATATCAAATCACAATGAAATCCAAGTTATTCAAGTTTTGTGATATTGTTCCAGGGTTGTTTACATTACTGGTGTTTGTAAACTGCAGAACACAGGCCTATATTTTCAATTATAATCACCTAATGTAAAATGGTAAAAACACTTATTTTTCATCTATGTCAAACTATTCAATTACAACAGTGAATATGTCTGTAAATTACAAAGTATAATGCTGACTGGGCCTTTGAAACACAAGCATAGACCCTGCAGTATAATGACAGGAGCACTATAGGAATATTATAGGGATTTTTCGTTAGGGCAGCGTGCTGAGCTGAGAACGAGTGTTGTTGTGACTCTTGATATATTCAGGGTTAGTGGATTTAATGTTATTATTATGGATAATTATGTCCAAGTCTAAATATCAGACCGTCGCCTGCCTTCCAACCCTTTCATACTGCGAAGCTCTGTATTGTTGGCCTACCAGTGGTTGTGCTATGTATGCTCATTTTTAAACCATTTTGTACATGTTCAATAATGTGTGATGAATCACAGATGAATAAAGCATCAGCTGTATTATTTTTCTTCTTGCGGAGTTGTGCTGCCTTATTAAAAAATCACACCATGCACTGTCAGACAGCCAGGGTTGACAATCAGAGGGAGCAGTGGAATCATGTTGATCTTAGTAAACATTAAATTCCATGAGGTTTGGTGAATCAATCAATCATCAATATGCAACTACTGCAGGAATGATTACTCTAAAGAGACTGTTTATCAAAATACATATTTTAATCATAAGCTCCAACATCATAAATTGCATGTTATAAAAAGCAGTAATATTCACACCCATGCTAGTAACTGCTCCTTTTAAAGACGGTCCCACACATAATAATAATAATAATAATAATAATAATAATAGGTTATAAGATCAAAACAAGAACACAATAAGAAATCTGTCATAATCAGTCTCATTCAAAATGAGTTGTTTAATGGTATGAAAGCAAAGCCCATTATTGGTTCATATCGGAATCACAAAGCATCTCAAGACCATCAATTATAAATATGCTTTATGTTTTTCAGACTGACATTTGTTTTGTATTTTTAAGATATTGACAAGAGTTGCAGAGAAGCACAATTTTTCCAAAAATCAATCTGTAGTGTTTTCAGAACGGAACCATTCAACACATGGTTCAAATTGCAACAAATGTATAACTCTAAAATCACTTCATGAGTATGAATTTCACACCCCGATCCTCTATTATTACTTCATTTGAATTTAATAACCCTCCCCCCTCCTTCAAGTGAGTGCATGACTAAGTAAAAATATTAGACTTACTCTCAAATGAAGTTACATTGCAGCAACACTTCAGGCAGAGGGCAAGCAGACATTCAATATGTCTTCTCTTGAAAATGTTCAATAGAATCAAAGTAAATCCCATTTTCATATTCAGAGACTTCTTTGACTCATGTACAGTACATTTGGTTCCTGTATTCCTCCCTGCTGTTAACTTTAAGTCCTTCTCCCCACACGGGTTAAAATGCAGGTTTGCTCATATACTCCTCCATGGTCTAGAAAAAAGGCAGAAAAGAGCAAAACATCAGGTTGAGAGCCTCGAACAAAAAAAAAGCATTATAATACAATGAATATTCACAGGCACACATCACCTCTAATTGAATGCTGAGCACACCAACACAAGGTAACTAACACAAGCAGAACATCTAACCTTTCTGTCCATATTCAAGGTCATCCAAACAGCTCCACCTCATACCAATCACTGTTGTCATCCTGAAGCGATAATGGTCAAAATGAATGGGAGGCTACGCTGCACACAAGCTAACTCTAGATTAAAAGTGTTAGTCCGCCTCACAGGCACAGAGCAACACACCCGGTTAACTACGGTACCACACAGAGCCACGGAGCTACAGGGAGAGCAGGAAGCATCAGCCAAACACTAAACCTACGCCACGCTCCAGGAAAATCTGTCTCTCACTCGCAATAACACTGGCAGAGAGAGAGAGAGATAGAGACACACACACACACACACAGAGGGGTAATACAAACAGCAGCATGCCACAAACACAAAACTATAGAAAAGGGAGCAACAGCTAATATCCACAAGCCTATTAGCTAAAAGAAAGACAAAAGGCACACCCGGGACGCAGCAGCACCACTGTTAAATGAACTCATTATGATGCTGACTACTTGCAGTAGTAAGTTCACACTGACACCAATAAACTGAAGTTCCCACTCTTCCCACGTTTGATACAGCATTCATAATCGTATTGTTGTTTAGCAAAATATAAAGAACCAAATTCAGGCATCTGAACCTTTCTAAGTACCCCACAGCCGAGATTTAACAAAAAGATGTAAATCAACTCTAAACTACATTCAAAACATGTCACCGTTTCTTTAATCATGTTGAGCCATGCAACAGATGTTACATGCTCACAAGACACGCCTTTGCGTCGTGTTGTGTTGTGTATGAGAGTTCCAGCGCGTCTCACCTCCTGCAGCATGTCCGAAGCTTCAATGGAGCGATTCACCATCTGTTTGGAGGTTTCTTGTATTTCCCCTCCAATTAGAAACTCATCCAGGATAAAATACGCCTTCTCAAAGTTAAAGATTATGTCCAGCTCACACACCTGAAAGGAGGTATGACGGTCATTATTGCTATTATTATAAAACAGTTCACAGTGCAGAATGTACAAAGATTACTTAACATTTTTACATTAAACTTCTGTTTGACGTAATCTTTTCAACCTAGTTCAACAGTTAATATGCTCTTGATTTAAGGTACCGTCACATATCAGCAGTTAGAGTTGCATATCGAATAAAAGAGGGTGAAACACAATGAAATACATTGCCAAAGTATTTGTCCAGCAGCTCCACATAGCGATGAATAACCTCCAGGGCTAACAGCTCATTCTCCTGGTTCTCTATGGCCAAGCAGAAATACAAGCTTGCATACCTGAGAAAAAAGGTGACACACAGTAAATTATATACACAGAAGGTGTAAATGAGTAGAAAGGAGCCTGGGGTCCTGCTGCTGAAGAAGCAGATAAAGTCATTTGAACTAGTTAAACACCCACCTCTTGTAAATAATCTTCAGGTCTTTCCAGTGCAGGAAGTTACAGGAGCGTGGTTGCCGTGCCAACACCGTGGTGGTCATGTCCCTGATGATCTTCTTCTTCTCACGTTCTGACATAGGCGTGAACCACTTCTGCAGACGCAGCTTCCCCTGGCGACTGAAGAGCAGCAGGAAGCGCATCTAACAACACAGACACACCGCAGGGTCAGAGGTAATGCATACACACACACACACACACACACACACACACACACAAAGTCTATGCAGAACATTATTAACTACCCTCTAACACACACACACACACACACACACACACACACACACACACACACACACACACACACACACCATGGGTCAAACAAGCGGTTTGCTGTTGTCATGGCTCATTGAAGAGTAACTCCACTGACCAAAAGGGGGTAAAAAAAGAAATGTGAAGGTTAACACACGACTGAGGAAGAGGTAGTTTGGAGTTTCCTTTCCCATTTTCAAGAGAGCTACGGAGTTGGGTTTCAGGTGTTTAGAGAATGTACTTCCTAGCATTGGAAATAGATTTGGCTACATATCAAAATGGACATTAATTTTTCCTCACCTCTATCAGAAACCACACTGACACACTACTTCCTTCCATTCTTCCCCTCATTGTTGATGTGAGAGAGTTTGCCCTTATCTGGATTAATGGCCTAAAGATAGAGGATGTTGATTGTGTCCCACCTCTAAGTAAAATGTATGATTTTGGGCCATATAAATAAAACTTGAAAAGACTTGACTTGAATATCTGAGCAAAAACCGTCTTCAACAGATCATTTCTAGAGTAATAACAAAGCATTGTTCAAACCCACTAAAACTTTCCAAAAAGAGCTGGAGTTAATTACAAGGAAGTGTGAACATTATAATGCACAAACACAAGATATTTCCCACTTGTTGTTATGCTGCAGCCAGGGAAACGGCTTCTTAGGATTTCATATTTCACCTTACAGAACATAAAGGCCCTAGCAGCAATGAACTGTTGGACAAACCAAATTACATACAAATTAGATTTAATTTAAGGAAAATGTAAGAGTTCACTTGGTTACAACAAAATGAGAACATAGCCAACCTGGTTTTCTGTAAAGTGGACAGAAAAAGAGTAATACAGCTACAGGAACGTTATCAGGATTATAAAACCACATCATACTAGAAACGCAGAAGGCCTGCAACCAGTCCTTAGACTGGTATTTCCAGGTGTGTATCCCCTGAGTCAGTCCACAAGCAAACTATTATGGAAAGCGTCAAACTGCCACCAGGGCAGGACTCGACGCAAAGTGACGAAACCTGTTCTGCCGTGCGGAAACGCACACCGTACTTCCGACTGTCGCTTAAAGTGGGAAACCCACAATAAAAACTCGCACTAGAAACCAAATACAGCTGCTGTTTGGCGGCCAGACAAGAGCGAGCAGGCCTCAGCGTTAAAAGGAAGTGGTGTAGAGGCGCGGTGTCGAGCTTTAGCTACCTGTCAGCGACAACAGGTGCAACAGGTGAACAGCCTGACGCTATCTTACCGCTACAGCAGCAAACAACACTTACCATTTTGACGCAGCGCCAAGAGCTATAATTTACGCATGAAAATATAAAATATAAAAAAAACAGCACTTTAATCCTCACAGCGGGTCGACTGGTCCGGCTGAACACATATCTATCCGTCGTCCACTCCACTCAGTGTGAAAGTTGGTTAAGCTCCGCCCCCCTGGCCGCCGGGGGAGCGGTGCCTGCCGGACGCGTCACCACACCTCACAACCATCTGGATTGGTTATTGTAGATTTGTGCTGCAAGGGATGCGCCACGTGATCTGAACGAAGCATCTCAGTGAATGAGCTGATAAAACTTTAACGAACATCACTCGACTGTCAGGGTGAAGTGTTGAAGTGTTATTCCCACGCAGCGTCGGCAGAGAGCAGCACGTGCCCCCCCCCCCCCGTCCCTGCCTGCTTCATGTGATACTGGTCTGTCACAGCGGTTGAGAGGGATTGGCAAACTTTTTGGGATTTTTGGGGGATTGTTGACATGTCTCTGTACCGAAATGCCATCTGGTTTTTGAACGGAATCCACCAGTATACAAGGTCAGTCAACACTATTGGGTCCTTACTTTGGAGCCAGAAACAGCTGTCAGGGGGTTCTCAGTGAATTTCAGTCAGTGTGTACGTTGTCTAAATTGCTAGTCCTGCTTGTTGACTGTGCATGTATAGGATTTATTGTCTGTAAAATGTATCTCATGTCATTTATTTTAGCCTAAAGAGGAATATCAAAGGTCTGATCACTGTATGGCACACATCACCACACAAACCGGCCTTTATACACAATTACAATAGTTCCATTGACAGCTGATGTGTCTTGATGATGACATTCACATCACCTGACTCCACTGAAACTAAAATATGGAGACAGAAAAACAGGTTGTCAATCTTGTGATAGAAAATCTGTAGTCCTCCGTTAACTTTGCGGCACACATTGATTGGTGTGTTTTCTTTAGGAAGGGATATGAGGCGGCATCTAAAGACTTTGAGCCCCAAGACCTGAGTGTGTCCGTTGTGGGAAGGTCTTTTATGATCACCGGAGCCAACAGTGGAATTGGCAGAGCGACGGCCATGGCTATTGCCAAGAAAGGTGACTGCTGGAGAGGTATGTTCTCTGTCACGCACTTTATATTGAGAGAAAATAAAACATTTGTGTGTTATGTGTCCTAGGTGGGACAGTCCACATGGTGTGCAGGAACAAAGATAAAGCAGAAGAGGCCAGGGGGGACATCGTCAGTGAGTCCGGGAATACGGTAAGTGGTGTTCGCCTTGAACATGCCTAACACTTGAAGAAGTGACAAATCCCATACTTATCTGGTTATTCTAGGAGGTTTACATCCATATTGTGGACATGTCAGAGACCCGCAAAGTCTGGCAGTTTGCAGAGGCCTTCAAGAAGGAGTATCCATCCTTGAATGTGTTGGTAAGTACTGCCCATCCTTTTATTCGTCATCACAAATCTTTCTTTATGAACTAATAATGTTGTCGGTGTGGACTCAGCTGTTTGTCATTCTCTCGTGACAGATTAACAATGCAGGGTGTATGGTGCACAAGAGAGAGGTGAATGCTGAGGGACTGGAGAAGAACTTTGCCACCAACACTATGGGTGAGACCTCATTCTGATGGTCCAACGATGGCACGCCGCTGTTCAGATGACAGTTTTAAATGTGTGACTTTTCTCCATCTCTTTAGGAGTGTACACCCTCACCCAGAGTCTCATACCACTTCTACAGAAGAGCCGGGATCCCAGGGTGGTATGAACGCACACACACAAACACACACACAAATACACACAAACAAAGTGTGCTCATCTGCATCATGCGGACAGCATAATGCCACTTCTGTCCACGCTGTTAGTGGCTGTTGTCTAAGCACACTGTGCCTCTCTTCTCCCCGTCTGTTAGATCACTGTGTCCTCGGGAGGCATGCTGGTCCAGGAACTCAGAGTGGATGACTTGCAGACAGAGAGGGGCCACTTTGATGGGGTCATGGTCTACGCCCAGAACAAGGTAGGAGAGGAGGATGTAATCCAGGTTATAAACCAACAGTGGTGCAATGTACAAAGTACATTTACTCAAGTACAATTTTGAGGTATTTTACTGGAGTATTTCCATTTTATGCTGCTTCATCCTCAACTACATTTATTCGATAACTTTAGTTACTAGTTACTCTGCATATTTAGATTATTCATTCAAAATATAAATCAACTAATACATTATGATATATTATTATAGGTTGAGCTACCCAGCAGTATTATATAAATACTAAAGTAATTAAAATTAGCTCCACCTTTACCAGCTGCAACATAAAAGTGATGTACGCATTAATGCATCATTAATTATAATCCAGTAATATAATATATATAATTCTGAAATAGGCCATTCTGCATAATGAGTACTTTTACTTTTGGTACTTAAAGTATATTTTGATGCTAATAATGTTTTACTTTTACTTAAGTAGCATAATGAATGCAGAACTTTTACTTGTGAGTATTTTAACACTGTAGTACTGTTACTTAAGTAAAACATCTGAATACTTCTCAACTTTATCTGTCTGACTTGGTTTGGATTTGTCTGTGTAATGTGGTTGAACAGCAGAAAAAAGACATAAAACAGTAATTCAAAATATATTTACAGTAGTAGTGAATACTGTGGGTTGAGGTAACAATGTGTTGTTTCTCCTCAGAGACAGCAGGTGGTGCTGACCCAACAGTGGGCCAAAGCCAACCCAGTCATTCACTTTTCTGTGATGCATCCAGGCTGGGTGGATACACCAGGTACCAACTCAAAGGGCCTGAAAACTATTGTTGCTGCTGGGTTTTTTTTCTTTGTTTCTTTCTGTTCTCAAAAAATGTATTTCAGTGAACAGAAAATCACAGATATATGCACTCGCACAGCAGACCTGTCCTTCAAATATAGTGACAGTTCTCCTGATGGTGGTGCTATAGCAAATGTTTTAAGATCAAATTCACCAGACGCTACAGTAGGGGGAGAATCTGAGGAGTTTACAAGAGCTCTACAGGTTACAGTTTCATATAACTGTAACCAAAAAATGTAGCCATTATACATATATATATATATATACTTTATACTGATTTCTTTTTCTTTTCCAGAAACTGTAAAATTTTTCCCCAAAATTGTTGTCCATGATCTTTAGACCTGGACAAGTAAATATTCTATTTGGTTGTTTTGAAAATGTGAGCCCATAACACTCAACATGTGTGACCATAAACTCTAATGTAAACATCTGCCTTCATAGCTAAATTATTATGTATCTAATAATAATAATGTGTTTTAAAGCTATGAGACAGTGGACATGAGGTAATTTTGACAAATGTCCACATTGTATAATCATTTAGTTGTAGAAATGAATAAGTACTTGAGTATGCATTAGAATTATTTACAAAGCAAAAAAATTAATTAATTAATTAAATTAATTATTCTTAATCGGTCTGTCATGGAAACCTTGCTTGTTTAATTTGAGTAGGAAAGATATCTGTAGGTCATTCTATGTTAGTAATATTAACCCAATAAATACACACACACACTGATTTTTTTTCCTGTCCCCAGCTGTTTCTACATCAATGCCTCAGTTCCACCACATGATGGGGGAGAGGCTGCGTGGTGTAGAGCAAGGAGCCGACACGGTTGTGTGGTTGGCGTTGTCCAAAGCTGCTGCCAGAACACGCAGTGGGCAGTTCTTTCAAGGTGAGCAGCACCAAGTCTGACAGGTTCATCCGCTACAAATACATGTTTCTTTCATTTTTTCCCCCAAATCTTCCCAGGTGAATTCAGACATCACCATCACCTGGCATATCACTTGTTCTGACAGACTGTTTGTGTTGCAGATCGGAGGCCTGTTCCAGCCCACCTGCCTCTGGCCTGGACTCGCAGTTCTGCCAAAGAGACTCAGAGTTTCATGACTCAGCTGGAGACTCTGGCCAGAGCCGTTCAGTCACAACCTGATGCAGAGCTCAACGGTCCCATGGGCCCTTCCAGACCTCAATTTGTCTGAATAGTGATACAAATGTTACACCGTATGTCATTGACCCATTAAGGCATTTGTAACAATAAGATCAATTCCCAGAACAATAGGAATATTTGTCATGTTTACTCTTGTTTGTCTAATGCACCTCCTAATGCTACCCATTCAGACAGCCATATCTTCAGGACAGTGCATAGCTCAGTGTCACCTGATTTATCTGTGATGTTACCTGGACTGTCTGCATTGAAAATGTAATGAACTATTGATTGAAAGACAAAGTAATTGATTTGGATTGAACATCTCGTTAGCGGTTACTGAATGCATGTAAAAACGAGTGTGTCTGTTATCTAGATGATAAAGCAGGGTTCTGCTGGGTGTGATTTTGATCTTTTACTTGAGGCTCACACATGGAAAAGTGTATCAGTGTTTGCTCAATGTGTCTGCAGAGTTACATCTTAGATGTGCAGTAGATGCTACTCCCCTTCGTGCCAACACCTCTGAAGTTGTTAGATATTTGAATTAAGTGGTAATTACAATGGAACATTAAAAGCTCAGTCTAATGGATGTAATGTGAGAAATCACTGTCATCTGCTCCCGTTCAAATTGCTCAGTCTTCACAAAGAGCCAGTATGGGCTCAATATATTGTCCTTCTCTTTGTGAAATAAAGAAGTTTTAGCCAGAGCAGATAACATTTTTGGACTCGGCACCAGAACAGATGTTTTCATACTGACTGCATTGTGAAAATCACAACGAAGGAAAGTATACAAGAGTCAAATGTAGAAGCTGAGCAAAGCATTTGCGTGAAAAACAACAGAGCATCAATACTCATTATTTTTTTATTTTTGTTTTGTAACAATCCACATTTGCTGTTTTTAATAATTTTATTATTTTTATACAGTATTGAAACAAAAAAATAATGTGGTGCATTCACATTTTTCCCAAGGGATTCTTTGCAAGTTTGATCTCTACAAGGGTAAAACAGTGAAAAGCTTGAAGCTGGATCCATCCATGTTAAAACTCACAGGGAATAGGAAGACTGGGCCTGATTTAAAAATCATCTACGAGTTTTGTTGGATTTTTTTTTCTGCGCCAACATTTTATTCCCCATTATCGTGTGTGTTTACCGTGTTTTTGTAAGGGACGATGAATCAGGTTCCCAGCGTTTGTCTTTAAAAGAAACTTCCAGTCCATGCGTAACAACAGTCCAAAGAAAACAAATCCCATCCTCCTCGTCCAGTCTCTTCCTCCTCTCATCCACAGTTCATCTTCTACGCAACGTAGGTGTACACTTTACGATCCTCAGGCGTCCTCGCCAAGTATTCTCTTTCTATTAGTCCTTCTATACGCTTTTTGATTACCACAGGACTGGGAAGAAAACGTGCCCGGAGCTGCTGAGTCACCTGAGGACACAAAGTCACAAAATGTAAGAAAACGGCACCTTTTCAACATTAAAAGATGTTGAACATGGAGTCACAATCAAATATTTTTAAGATTTGGGATCAAAAAGTGGAGTAGATGGTAAATATGGTAAATTTGTATTCTCATGAGGGTTCCTTACTTCCGCCACAAGGACGTTGTGCTGCATCTTCTTCCTTGACTTCATGATTCGGACAATGGCTGCCTCAATCTCATGCTTCCTGTCATCGTCCACTTTCTGCCGCGTCTCTTTCCTTTCGGGGTCCGATTCTCCTTGTTTAGCAGCAACTGTGAAAAGCAGGATACAGGGAGAAGATGGAGTTCAAGGAGAAAATGCAGAAAACCTCTCAAGGAACTGTTTTATATTAGCAGAAAGGAGGAGTCCCACCCCACTTGTCACAATGTATTTTCATTTATCCACGTTTCTGAAGCATGACACTGAGGTATTCTGTTTTTGTTCTGAGCTAAAAGTGTATCTGCTTCTGTACACAAGGTATTGAAACTGCAGTTATTGAAGGCTTATAGAATAACTGTACTCATATTTTTGTTAAAAAATGACAGGATGATCAACATTTACAAGTACAGTAATAATGCCCCATTTAGCTGATGAGTATGGAAGGAAGTCCACAGTACCATGTTTCACTTCTAGAAATGAAACCCTCTAATCAAAACGTACAGTACATTGTGTTACAGACAATAGTGCACAGAAGCTAGCTAGCCCAGAAGTGAGCTCTCTGTAGTGACAGTATGCGTCGTCCACAAACTTTGCCCACCTGTCTGTATTTTGACTCTGTGCAGTTTGGAAGTAAACTGATCATTGACTGTAAACACGTGGCCGCTCTCAATCTCCTTGGACTTTGGCTCCTTGGTGAGAACTCTCTGTGTCGGCTTCCCACAGGCCAAAGACTGCAACGCTCGCACCAACTCCCTCTCAGGAATATCTGTCTCCTGCTGGATCTCCTATAGATGGGGACAAAAAGGGTCGTTAAGGTTATACAAAAGGGGGACATGGATTATTGTAAAAGCCTACAAAGACAACAAGATCTAATGGGAGAGTGAGATTTACCTCAAAAGTGCACTTTTCTCTGTTATTGAATAGCATGAGGATGGTCATCTGGAAGGTGGAGACCTGCAGTATGTGCTTCCGGGTGTTTGAGCCTGTCACCTGAGCACCTCCCACACCCACTTCTGAACCATCCTCCTGCAGTTGAAGTAGAAAGACAGGTAGATTTATAAATCACGAAACTGCCTTGAAGAAAACAAGTTGCTTTACAATTTCAACACTTAACAATACCATTGTATCTTTAATTATGTGCCTTACAATTCAGAAAGACATTAATAAATGGCATTTTGCGTCTACCTTTTTAATAGCTCCATAGAAAGTTGCATTGAGGTCAGCCCCGCCCATGTGGTGTTGCAGTGTGAGCTGTCTACCACTGTGCTTAGCGAGGTAAAACCTGTGAAATAAGAGCCAGGAGAAAGTTCTTTAGAAACCACGCAGAACGACATTGAGCCTCCAAATGTATGGAAAAACATTTGAGTGAATTTAAGCATTACCTTCTAAAGACTTCAAAGGCGTGTCTGGGAGCGGGAGGGATGGTGCATTTAGGTGTTGCTGACTGTGTAGGCCAGTAGCCAGTGGTGAGGACTCTTACTGTGAGGTCCACACCACTTAAAGATGCCTTTAAGAGATGCAAAAATTTCATTTAATATACATTTTGTCAGATAACATGACTGAAAAGTTATTACATCTCCATTATAGAAAACCTGGTAAACAACAGTTATGGCTGACTTTTTGTGACATTCTGATGCACTAACTATTAAAGACTCACTTCCAATCCAGTGTTTTAAATGTTCCTCCATAAATATATGGGTCATGAATTGTACTTGTCAAACTTGGGTTTTACGTGAACCTTGTTCAGAGTAATTGGAGTTTTGTCTTTCTGAAAGGTCGTCTGTCTGCCTTACCGACGTGGTCTGTATGTGTTGCCTGAACTCATCCATGGTAGTGTTGGAGATGCTCATGTCTCTGAACATCCCTTCCAGTTTCGAGGTAAACTGACAGCCACATTCTGTCTGCGAGGGAGAAAGACAGAACAGTGAGTTGAAACAGCAGACAGGGATTAAGACTGAATGACAGGCAGGGCAGCATGAGCAGAGAAGGTGAAATAATGAGCAACAGATATGCATATACATCTGTATCCAAAACTTTCTCACTCTTTTACCTTGAGTTTAGAGATCATGTTCTTCTCAGAGTCGTCTGAGACACTCTTGTTGCTGAGCAGCCTGCGGCCCAGATGCTGCTTGTAGTACCTTTCAAACACATCTTTCTCCTGCATAAACCTGAACAACACCATGGCCTTGTCAAGGATCGACTCCACCTCCTGTTCTGTCAACTGGTCAAACAAGACGGACAGAAAAAGAATGAGGCAATGTGCAGGAAATGAAAAAAAGTATTCTTGCAGAGCATAAAAATGTAGAAATATTTGCTAAAGCTCGAAGAAGCTACATACCCCTTTGACACCCTTCTTGAGCTTGTCATCAATAAAGAGTGAAAGGTACTCTGGTGAGCGGGAGTTGAGGTTGAGGAAATATTCAAAGTCTCCTGCTATGGTTTGTTTGAAGAGTCTGTCGTTGTTGAAAGACTCGAGGAGGAAACGATCAAATCGTGTCTTCAGGTCTAGCAGGCCCTGTTGAGAAGGCAATTACAAAGAGGTGACATAATCTATAACGGTTAATTTCTCTCTCACTTACAGTTTCAAGCAGGGCTCTCCAAGTGTCTAAGTCTTGAGACATAAAGTTGTGTTTTTGAACACACTGTTCAACCAGCATACCTGGATATAGTCAACAGGGTTCTTGCCCTCTCCCTCTTCTGACACCAGAGCTTTGCCTTGCTCCCTCAAGTAAGAACTCATACACTCGCACATCGTTTTCAGGCCATTTGGCACACGACTGAACAGCTTATACATGCATGCCAGGTCTGAGAGGGAGACATGATGGAGAAAAAGAATGAGAGACAACACAAACTGAAAAAAGATAACAAATCTTTCATTTTATCTAAAAGTCTTAATTAGCATTAATTGAAATGGGAAAGCTTTTACCTTCTGTCTTGCCGTTCTTGAGCATGTGAACGAGGCCAGAGTTCTCCATCTCCACAATGGTCTTCATGTGTTTAGAAATGAGCTCCCTTTCCACCACCTTGACAATGGGCTCCTCCGTAGACTTGTCCAGGCAGTGCATAACTCGCTCAATCTCTTCATTGATTCTGGCCTCTACCTTCTTAATGTAGACACTGGCACTGTTTTCTGCTAGGAACTTTTGGCTCTCCATCTGAAAGAGCAGATATTGTGTGTTGTTTTATTACAAAGATTTTATGTGGATACAAAAAACATAGAGACACCAAGAACTTTCTGCAGACTTACCTGGAAGAATTCTGCTGACATATCTAAGAAAGGGCCCTCAAAGTCCTCCTCATATACAGACCTGCCATCCAGGCCAAGAATCATCAACATCTGACAGGCGTTTCTGATGGCTCCCCTGCAATGAAAGTATTAGCAATAATTAAAATGCCCATGTTTTCATTTCCAGAAAATACTATAATGGATCCTGGAGCAGCCCCACAGTTACAGTAATCCTTTAGATCAAGCAGTGAAGTGGTACTCCTGCATACCTGTCTACAACCTCTCCCTTCCTCTCACGGGCAATCATGTCCAGTAACGTCTGTCGTAGGTGGTCTCGAATGCAGCCGTAGCGCACCACCTGGTCCCTGAATATGATGAGGCCAAGGTTGTACACATTCTCCACGTTGTTTTGTTGAACATAGACCCGGTCCTGGGAGACGAGAAAGAGGGGAGGGGGGGGACATCAGGTACTGTATGTATGGAAAGAAGTACTATGGCCCAGAACAATTCAACATTCATATAAATGTATGAGTGTTGAGAAATCTAACAAACTTTTAAAGTGTAGGTAATACTACTGTGCATATTTAAGTATACAGTTTGTATGAAAGGTATTTATCCCACTTCCCTTGGACATGTCATGTATTCCAGTGTGTAGTATATATATACATATATATATATATATATACATATATATATATATAAACACATATATATACATACATACACACACACACACACATCCACTGTGATTCAATGTAGTGGAAAGTAATTTTTATGGGGGCAAAGCTTTTATGAGGTCATTAGAGTGTCAGAATAAATGACTGATAGGTGTCTGAATTATTCCCAGAAATCACAAAGTTACAACATAAGCCCCTTCCAGAAAGCATAAATATTCAAGGGGGATGTAGGTGATAAAATATTTACCATGCCACTCAGTCAACTCACTCAACAAGATTTAACATTACAAACGTCCTGAAAAAGTACAGAGTGACAAATATTAGCAAGTGCCAAATTACAGGAGGTGGTTTCTACGAGACAATAAACATCCAGGATATTACGTGGGACCATAATGTGACTTCCATTGCTGTTCCTTTTGTGCATGAAAGAGTGCTTACTTTTAGTCCTGCCAATTTCCAACACCCTGTTTTATGAGCTTGGGATTATTAACACAGCAGATAACACAGGCTAAATCAAATATACACAAAGTCCTGACAGTATTAAAAGGAATGCGTGAAAATGTACAAAGAGAGGCAGTGGCTTCCAACAAGATAAATACACCTGGTGAGAAAAGCAAAGTCACACTTGCTGCATCTGTCTGGCTCTCCTCTGGAGGTCAGCAGGCAGGTGACAACAACAGCAGCAGGCTGCTCTCTCATTGCTCAGATGTGGTGAGTTAAATAACAGAAGGCCAACTGTCCGGGGTAAGACCAGGACAGGAAATAGGAGAGTGTAGAACAAAAGAACCCCAGGAGGGCTGTGTGTTCTCTGTACTGACTGTGCCATTGTTTAGCCTACATTTGTGTCTATCTCAAGGGCTCACTCACTAACACACAACCACACAAACACTTTGGACTTGCTGCATGCTAAAGTAAATCAACTACGCCAGCCAGTTTCCCAACAAAACAAATAAATACAGCAACAGAGGCTCATTGTTAGGCACGCAAATAAAACAGCACCTTACAATCAAAGTCCAGAATAGGATGTAGGTGAAGGTTGGCCAGAGTTGGAAACAAAAGGCCATTTCTTCAAAAGCACAAAATTATTCATGACAGGGAACGAGCACCATAATCCACTTGCTGGGGAGCAGAACCCATGGGAGAAACATCGAACTTCTGGTCTTTTCCCCATCGACAAAAAAAACAGTAACAGCCACCACTGCATTGTGAAACGGTAAAGATCTTTGTACAGTAAATTCATCTACAGACTGATTTAATTATACAAAATTGATATGACCAAAGAGAGCACAACAGCCCACCTACCATGTACATGAGGATGTCTCTGATCATAACCATGGCAGTCTGATGGTCATTCCAGGCCTGATTCAGTGTTTGCAGAAAGTTATTATTTAGAGAGTTTAGGACGTCTTCCCGTACCTAAAAATACAAACAGATTGACAAGGTAGAGGTCATAAGGACAAATGATTTAAAGAGGAGAGGGTAGTTTACAGCAGTTTGGACCTTGTTGCTGTCTGGAAACGTAGTATCCAAAGTCCATTCACAGATCATTTGTGAATTATGCTTGGTAAAGGAGGGGTGTGTAAGCATGTTTTTTTATTACCAATATAATCAAACACACTTTAAGCACAAACTTTGCTGTTAAAAGTTTTACATCTTTTTGTTTACCCACAAGAGACAATTTAAATGTTTTTCATTTGGAAATGACAGTACCTGGAGGAAAGGAAAATTCATTCAATTTTTCTTATTTCTTTTCTCAGCAGTGACAGAACAACAACAGTAAATGTTTCTTTACTTTGTTGATGAGATGCTCGGTGACGACCTCCCTCAGGCCCGTGTAGAGCTTCTCCCCATGCTTGTGGAGGACCATGGTGTAGGCGTTCCTGTACAGCTCCTCAAAGCTCAACCCACTGTTGTTCTTCCTCTGAATCTCTTGGATGGCATTCTTAAGAAGGTCCCAGATGTTGTTCACATACTTCTCATCCATTGTCATCTAGAAGGGACAGAAAGATGTGTTTAAAAATGTCTATTCTTCATCATTTCCACATGGTATAAGTAGATGACGAAAGTAATGCCAATGATAATTCTTTGCAATACAATTTAGTAGAAATTCTCTCCGTGATACAGTTCAGGTGATGCCAGAGTCTGTCTGCTGTTAGATAACTATAATAGCAATTTGATCAAGCATCTCAATGCTGCAGCACAGGAGCTGTTAGCTTTGGTCTACAGAAAGTCATGATCAACTGATTTAAGACTTGTGTAGTCATATCAACAGCAACAAAGAGATCTATCATTGATAATAATTTCCCCATGCCACACATGGTAACGTTAAGGTTATGATATAAATCCAACACTATATGCTTTTGGTTTGGTTGCTTCAGACGAAAAAGCAAAGTAAAAAACAAGCGGACTGTCAGCATGAGCCAAGAAACAAACAAGCAATTTTGGCAGTGTGTGATGGTATCTTGGCAATCGATATTCAACAGAAAGCAAAACAATGTGCATAACAAATTGTATTGAAGACCTGAGCCCATGAAGACTGTGAAGCTGTACAATCCCAAAGACCAGTAAGTGCTGCTTGACTCCAGCAAACCACCCTGGCAACAAATGGCTGTCAACAAACAAAAGACAATAATGTCCTTGGATGTTAACATTTCTCCCAAACTGTACCTCCAAAGCTCTACAGAGAAGGTAGAAAAGCAGCCATGAAGTGTGTCAAACTTCTCTACCACCTTTGATGTGTTCAACTTTCTGACTAAAAATAAAATACTTCTAACCACAGTTAACCTTCTAGTATCTTTAAATCATTATTTTTATCATTATATATTGTTATTTCTACCCAACAATAACAATGAAGCTGTGGATGTCAAAATCGAGTTCTCTCTAATCAATCTCTCTAAAGAAAAGACCAGTGTATTCAACTTCTTTGATTCGATCAAGAGCCTGATGTGAACCTGACCTGGTGGGAAGACATCTATTTTGTCTGCCACACATATAAATCAAATGAAAGTAAGGATGCATGGAGCAGCGCCAATACCAAATTTATTAAGCCGATCGGGTGTCAGCCAGATGAGACTGCTCCCCATAAAATACAGTTTATTTCAATGTCATTATAAAATTCAGTGTCCCAGCTATCACTTACATTCATTCACTCACTCACTCACTCACATGGACTGCCAGTTTTTGTCCTCATGTTACTTTACATAAAAATGATCCTGATTAGTTACATGCATGCATACAGATTTTAAATTTGAGAAATTGAAAGCACTGGTATAAGATTAGTAATCAATATAACCTGTATCGGGAGAGAAAAACTTGGATAGCTCATCTAGTGATAAGTAACTCTAGCTTCACAGCTAATCTGCCCAAATTCCAGTTTAAGTCAAATCATTAGTCAGAGTTTTCAGATCACAGGATGAGCATGTCTCAATAGCTACTAGAAATACAAGAGCTGTAATAGGATCAATTAATATTAATCCCTGAGGTCAAGTTTCTAATTATATAAGACAACCTGGCAGTGTGGACTAATGGGCTGGACTTGCACTTGCATGTAAGCTCAACATTTGAGAAAGGATTAACTGTGTTCACTCACTCATCTGCTCACTGACTCATTCTGCCAGACACCCACTCATAAACCTGAATATCCAACAGAAGAAAAAGCATTTGTCTGTGTTCACACTAACAACCTCAAATTGAAGGATGTTGCAAGCAACTTGTAACGTAGACAAGACGGCAAATTTGTGCTCATTATAGCGATTAATAGAGTGGGTGAAAATAGAAGTGATCCAGTGATCAGTGGAAATCATTGTGTGACAGTAGTGCCAGTAGCAGGTAGCTGGGTTGACATCGTCAACAACATTAACTGCTCAAGTTACCTACGGTGTGTTTACTGTAGTCTCACGTTAGGCTGAAGTTGCGTTAGCTCCCAAGCTAACACTACATGATAATGTGTTAATTGCTATATATAACAGCCTACGCCAAATGTGTGGTGTAATGTAATACCAACAGCCAAATGGCAAATAAGCTTGCCGTTACCATAGCGTAATGATACTTGCTGACTGACTGCAACTTAACTGGCGTGAAGTCAGCTAACATTATCAGGCCTGCTACTTAGCTAGCTACTATTTGCTAGTAGTATATCACTGAGGAAGTTTCCTTACATATGCTATTAGCCCATGTCAAACGACGATAGCATTTTCAAACGAAGAAGCCAGCTAACGTTAAATGAACTGAACTGATAACATAGTTAGAGAATGTGCTACAGGTAATTTGTCCAGCTAATAGCAGTTTTCACATGACAATGACATGTTTTTCTCGTTTGACCAGCTAGCTAGCAGGCAGTTGCTAGCATCAAGACCTGTCATCCCCGGTACTCGAGTCTCATACTTAGCGTCTCGGCGCTTTCAGAGCCGGTAAAGACTTACAGGAAAGGCTCGTATCCTCATCTTGGTGTCCTTCTTGGTGCTGCCTTTGAGGTTGGACATGATTAGTTAGAACGACTTTCGTTTCTAAGTTAACTTAAAGACTACATGAAAGGCATCTGCTAGTTTGCTTTCTACGCCAAGAAAGCGGCAGGGAAACTCAGTGACCTCCCCTTTGGGAATTTCGTCGGTCTGTATGTCTGTTATGTTGTTGTCACTCGCTCTCTTCTCAGTGGTTTTTGGCTAATGTTAGCTTGTATGCAGTGATGGCGGACGGCTGTACTCCACTGCGCAACGCCGAGATCTCGCGAGAGTAAAGTCGCTACACTGACAGGTGCATTCCACAGGTTGATGATTCTGCTCACTCATGTCATAGCGGTTAAATTGGTTTTACATTCGATATTAATATTTCGACGAACAGATGTAAGTAGTTACATAGCAATAAAATAACTGGTTCAACTTAAAAAAGATTGAAAAGAACGGACCGAGGGCAGAAAAAATACTTTATTTGCTGACAGTGATACACTATTTTGCTCCAGATGCCAAAATAGAATTAACGTTAAAATAGGCTATTCGTGCCTTCAGTTCAGGCTATAATAACGTTTTAACACAACAGCATAACGTAACACGACCTCTCTGTCAGTGTCAGATAAGCTACAGCATGACACAACGCTAATTTTCATCTTTTCTCTTTTCCAGTCCACCGCTTTTAGCATTGTCCAACTGCCAATTCCGATGATTGACCAACGGCTGGAAGATTGAATATCTTCTCACTGTCATGACGACGCTCTCTGAATGAGAGAAAGAAAACAACAACAACAAATAGGTGAGTCCACGGAAATAGTAAACACACTGACTTTTAAAGACATCAACGCAAATTAAGTCTATGGGGATAATAACCATTAGGCTATCAGAATATTAAACCAAGAACCTACCTTAGAGTATAGTAAAGCCACAAAAAACGAATAATAATAATATAATCACATAATAATAATCACACACGCACATTTTACAGTGTAATGACGATATTTCTGGGCTAATTAAGCCATTTTCTTCTGCTTTTACTGGATCATCCACTTAGTGCTAATAGTAGCATAGCCTATAAGTCTACCTCTGCATTCTGCTGTCATGATGGGAACTGTTGCAGTCTTTCGGAGATGAGCTCCAGCTCTCCTCCTCAGGCCCATGTTCTCCAGCTCCAGCTTTCTGATTTCTGACCGCATCGCGCTGATCACCTGGATGAGCCTCTGTTCGCTGTCCATGGTGCTGACCACACACACATTTCCACCCTGCCTGCATCCCGCACAAAGGCGTCCAACACCCACCACACGATCCCATCTGACCTGTAAACACGCAGTCTATATGTATACGTGTAGACAACAAGTAGAGCCATTGAAAGCCTGGTCACATGATGGGGAGAGTGTTATTTTCTTCTTAGTGATCTGATGCCTACCACTTTCCCTCCTCCTGTTAAATATTCATCTACTCTGTCAACGTAAAGCTCCAATAGGTCCTTGGTCTAAAAGTCTGTCTCAAGGTGGTAGGGTGAACAGCTTCTCCTTTAAACTACTTCTCAATATGGCTAAAATGCATAAAGATGGACATAGATGATATTTAAATTGGTCTAACATATTTTTGTTTTGTATCTAAACCTTCAGTTTCTTCTTTCAAAACAGACCTCTCAATTTCCACACCGACATCCTCATAGCAGACAGCCTGACTGTATTCACACAAATCTAAAAACTGCATACACACAGTTAAACTCATAACACAGAGAAAATAGTTGCATTGGATAACTAGATAACTGCTGTGTCTTCATGTGTGTTTGTGTTTATGTGTGTATACTTAAATAATAATTATACATTAATTAGTATTTAATGTTTGAGGCTTTAGAGTAATAAAACCTATGCATCATATGTGCAGTATGATGAGGAGAGAGGAGAGAATATGAGTCAGAGACGGTCTGTTTGGTGCTTCTCTGCTGCTCTCTAGTGTCTAGTAGTCCCAGCATCATGTTTAAAGAGTAACCTAACACCAAGTAGAAAAGCATTGTTTCACTGACCTCTTCTGGTTGAAATTGTCAAGTCTGTAGGACCTCTGACTACAACTAACAGTGATGTCAATGTGCACTGAACACACTCTGATAACGCTTTACACTTTAGATTGCCTTATCGATATATGTGAGGGACACTGGTAGAGACCAGTGGGCATCAAAAACATAAACATTGTAAGAACAAGAATAGTTGATTCACTGAGGGGATGTTCAGATTAAGGTAGTACTGTTCGGAAGCATAATGTCATATTTATAGACAAATTCAAAAGATCACAATATTGTAAAGATGTCGGATGGGCAGATGGATAGTATCACATGCTATTTGTAGATTCATTGTTCTGAAATCAACAAGGAGGCTTTGTGGTATTATATAGTTTTTAATGCACCTTCTGATGCAGTTAAACACATCAGCAGTGGATGTGTCTGATTGTCAGTGTTTTCAGCTTTGCTGCAGTGTATTTGTGTCTGTCTTATGAACAAAGCTTAGTGTACAGCTTACACTTATCATCTAGAGGCCTTCTACAACTACTGAGTGGTTGTGGATATCTTAGATGACTATCGGACTGTACTTCCGGTAGACATGTCAATAAACCCTCTCCTGCATACAGTACCTTAATGGCCACACATTATGCATGCCCAAGCCTGCAGTACTTGTCCACTCAGTCGTCGTGTTTGGCCCACTTGCTGAAAGCAAGGTGAATCTTGACCACCCATCATGAGGTTTGTCCAAGCCATGGTTTGTGTAACAATGATACATCATATAAAATGAGTTACAGACTAACGTACATATCAGATGAGAAAATGCTGTGCATTGTGTTTTTTTCGGGTAACATCCTCCCTGATACTGACATTAAGGATGGTGTCATATGAACTGTGGTTTTGGCACAGGAAGTGCTACAGATACAACCCTAATGTGTGTGTGTGTGTGTGTTCAGAAGTCAAGTTCGTGTTATTGTGGAAGGGTTGAGCTCTGTGTTGCCCTGCCATTTTGTAATTTCAGTCAGCTGTAGTGCATCTAACTGAACAAATTTCATATCAAGGCCAAATTACACATTACTTCCTCCTACAGAGGTAAGACGAAAACACCTATGTCTAATATTAGGTGACATGTGAAGTCCTCATTGATTGGTCCTATAACTTTGCTTGGTGACATTGCCAACAGCAACACTTCTGTGACACACATTTGAGCAGCTGGGTGTAGCATAATACCAAGTTGCCTATTTGCTTGTGTCGTGTTTTGACACATTACATACTCTAAGTTCCTCCCATTCCACAGTGTGGTGTGTAAGCTGTTTGTCCACTGATAACAACCCCTCAGCAACTGAGAGATAAACTCCACATGCTGCTGTAGAGACGGCGAACACGAGATGCTGACAGCCTACATGACAGAAATGCATTGTGGTTGTGTAAATGAAGAGGTCTGTGTAAAGTGATGTTACTGGGTGGGCACACACAAAGTCATCCTTTTCAACCACAATAACGACGGCATTGATAAGAAAATAAATTTAACGTTTACTTTTGTGTGCCACATATCATACCCAAGATCCCCAGCAGGTGGCGTGTGCTGTGGTGTGAGTTTAACAATATTAGGCTTAATGTACTCCAGCGTCACTCCATGTGCAAGCACATGACATCCTCCAGCAGCAGGGTAAACCCAAAGGACAACTGTACAAAGTGGTGCATTTGAAAGCAGAGGTAATTGATTTTTTTTGCAAGTGATTACAGAGGCAGAATTTAATACACTGCTTTTGATTTCAGCTCTTTTCGTTGCTGCTCCTTGCTTTGCAAACATGACACCAGAGGCTCAGGACAAATGCGGCTCCCTTCAGAATCCCGCACTCATCATTTTAGCCAAGTTGCTGTTGACCCGGCGCCAACACCTCAAAACAGGGACAAGTAATTTAATTTGCCACTGCTGCCGACCTTGAAGCAGGGAATGTAGGCTACCAGAATCCCAATAGGGAGGCTTGAAGAACACATCCTGGAAGCTGAGAGAGGGGTCAGGCTGTTGTGCCCGTAGTATCACACACAGTCTCCTCACCTCTCAGCAGTACTTTTGTCCTTCAGGTTTGCATAAAGACTTTGAAGAGATTTGTCTATTTTTATTTTTAAGGCATTAGTGTACTACCTATGACAGATAATGTAATAATGTTACCAATCAGTTCTTTCATTTTAGGTTTACCAACTGTAATTATAGTCAGGAGACCCTGCATATAACACCAGAACTATGATAATAACTAACCTAATGATCATCATATCAATCATAAAATCTTAAAGACAAAGGTTTTAAAGGTCAATATTCTGCTCTAAATCTGGCCCTTTTCATGGCATAACATCTGAAAAATGACAAGTATGCAGTGCTTTTGCTTCCCCAGAAATATTACCCTCCTCAAAAAGGGAAAGAGAGCAGCTGTTTTCAGGGAGTTAACTCCATCATGGCAACACATAATATGACTGGCCGAAACACTTAGTAAAAGGTCAATGTTGACCTAATTCTAGTCAAGATGTGCTCCTGCGTAAGCTTTATCTGTCACAAACAGAGATAAGATTATGACTCAGTGGATATGTCACATTGAAGTCTAGAAAGTGTCACCTCCCCTTAAGAGAGGCGCTAAATAAAACAAATAGCATAGGAGGGCAACAGAAATGTAGGACACATCTGCTTTTATTATGTGATACATGCCAAGGATGTATTATGGTACTTCTATCAGTCGTGTTTACATATCTCAGGAGATATGTGACAAGACCTGAAATTTTGATGCGTTGGCATCTCTTCTGATAAGATCACATACCTCAAAAACTGAGTGTGTTTCGAAAAGCCTTGCAGCAACTTGAAAATGATGCATTAACTGATATTTCAGACACCACTTGTGTCCATGCAGCCATTTTGTCACCGTGACTTGTCACCACAATGACAAAGATGATATGACAGGTTAGATAAATTCTCAAATCCCTTAAGTAAAACAAGTGTTAGTAGTCTTATGTGCAGACACATTCCCAATCCCATCTCTCATCACCCAGGGGGAACAAATGTACCAATGTCCTCTTCCAGCCATGTGACGTGACATGATCTGATCGTAATTGCGGCCATAACTCGTTGCCCCTTGGAGGTGACATCTTAAATCACCCCGGTGAAAATATCTTGGGTCAGAATTCAATATTGGTCGTAAAATCTAAATATAAGGCCCCGGAGACTAAGCTGTTTCACAGAGCGCCGCGGTAGCTGTCTGGCAAAAACACACACAGAGTAATAAGGCTTGAAAGTGGAGCTGCTTTCCGCTTAAAAGAGAGCTTCTGCTATTGAGATTATTAGTGTAATATTTGTGAAATGTTGTAATGACTTTGAAGAAGCTGTTTGAAAGGACTTTTTGAATTCAGTGCTATGTGTCCTTGTCTTCCAGCATGCCAGTGTTTCAAATAGAGACCTGTATGTTATCCAGCCACTCGGCACTGTCTTTAATGACATAGCTCATAGCCACAGTCCCATCCAACAGCCTTCATTATGACTCAGTAATCATAGGCTATATTTGTTTTCCTTTTCCTCTCTACTCCCTCTATCTCTCTTGCTCTTTCTTTTTGTAAACCTATAGGCCTCTGTCTCTCCTTCCCCCCTCTGTTAGGGATCCTCTGAGCAAGACGAATCCAGTAGTGAGCGAGAGCCGCTACTGGAGAAAGTGTTTGTTGACTTTTCGGCACAGACTGGTGCTCTGTAGGGGAGCAGCCTGTTATTTATGGCTCAGGCGTATGTGATTGGTTGAGGAGAGATATAATTATGTCTGGCGCTCAGCTTAGCTAGTTTTAGAATTCTAGTAGGTGCCATGTTGAGTTCACTGGTTGCTATGTTACTAAGTGGAGGGTCTTGTACTGTATAGGAAATATTTTTTGATATAGACCTATGTCTGCTGGTTGAACCCTTTTCCTGTACCTACTCTCAGCCCATTGAGGCACAGGTACTTAACACGGAGCAATGTAATAATGAATCACTGATGTTGTTAAATGAGACGAGATACTGTCTGGGGTTTTGTGTTTGTTCAAGGGTGGGTTCACAATTTTGCACAGAACAAGGACTGTGGATTTTGTCCTGCCGTCACTTACATTGGAAGGTATCTCTTAAAGTATGAACAGGAGGAATGATTACAGCAAGCAAGAACTGTTGCAATGTTCATGTTGGAACCAGCCTATTGTTTTAAGACAGACATTTTTTAGCATATCCTTTAATCTCTCGATATAGCATCAATGCGTTACACAGTAGAGTTACAGATGAATTAAATGACCTGCAGTGTGTAGTAGCTGTAATTTCATATCTAAAAATGTGTCTATAAATATAAAGCAACATTCATCCTCAAAATATTGTCACATTGTCTGCATACATAGCAGTATAACTTGACTTTTACATGATCAACACTGTGTATTTGATGTTTGACTACATCAGTGTCACCAGCCCTATTGTTTGTCATATAAAGAAAAGATTAGATAAAATTCATCGATGAAAATGGCTATTTTTCATATATAAAAACAAACAAATGGAGCAGCATAAGACACAATGGAGCTCAGGTTTGCATTTTAATATTTAGCAGAGCAGTTGGATGACTGATACAGAGCTAAACATGGTTTAGAACATGTTGTCTGGCTGCCATCTGAATGTACTGGCAAGACATGTACAACTTAAATACCATGAGAAGACTGTAATTTAATGTTTTATTGATGTCACTTGTCGCTTTATAGCCTCTAGTTATGAAGTTCCTTATCTGATTGCATGCTGGGGTGATGACAGCTGCTGAGCTCATCGTTCACATAAATGATGTTAGATGGAAGGATTTCCAAGGAGCTGCAAAGATTTCCAGGGAGCTGCACTATATATGGAGGTAAGAAGCCTGGAGTCAGATACGGAAGAGGCAGGATAAACAATTCTCAACAACCATCTTAATAGTTGGAAAAGTGGGGTTGACTCACAGCCAAAAACTTTTAAATTTCTTTTAAAATTATAATGTGCAATTCCTGCGAGGGGAGATTAATTGAATTAATAGTTGTCCCTGACACAAGAGGCATGATTAAAAACAGATACTAATGGATATTGCCCTAGTAGCCTTTATCTCCTCATTATGCAGGGTGGTCAGACAGGGACCTTGAATAGACTAATGGGATTATGTCAGTTTGAATCTGTCTTTGCCGGGGTTATTCCACACACTTGCAGTAAAACGGAAGCCGTGCATTTGTGTGCTCCCCATAGGAGGTGGGACGTGAAGATGAGACTTCATCTCTCTGCCGCAGATAATCCTATTGTGTATTCCATACCATGGCTTATGTGATCACTGTCTTCAATAATACATGTGCAGTCATATCACAAGTGGAAAACACAAGGATGGGAAGTGAGTGGAGGCTCAATGAGTAATCCTCATCTAATCCATTTATTTTAAATGCACAGGCTGCCACAGTTAATAAATAGTGATGTGTCTATCATTTTCATGAGTACCGCTCACTGCCATGCAATGTCTCTTTTAAGTCTTTAAAGAAAACCACATTTAATTTCATTTTGCTGTCTTTTTAGCAAATGATTGCATGTCAGGGTAATTTAATCAGTTTATGTGATAAATCCTGTTTCTTTTAGTTACAGGTTTATTTATACCTAACAAGTTGTGAGAAACTTAAGCACTAAAGTAAAATAGTATGTAACTTGTGTAAGTGGAAGTTGAGTGCCTACTCTCTCTGTCTCTGTCACATGAAAATCAGCCAGATCACGATGGAGAGAAAAAATGCACTTCTATGCTGGCAGCATCTAGTTGCAGTGCAGACCGAGGTTATTAACGATTACATGACACAGTGTCAGGGCCTGGCTGAGTGGATAGTGTAAGTATAGACTCTCTGATTAGTCCTCTTTTCACACCTAATTACTGGTGTTTATGGCAAGCTGTTGTGACAGTGGGCAATGTGTCACAGTATTTTCCAGGACCAAGCTGCCCATGTATCTACTGAAAGTGGTGTAAAGATAAGATAGTTGTAAAAGTGTCCAAACTGGCAGTTTAATAAGCTTACGGTGTGAGTAATTTCAAAATATAAGAACTTTGTTATAATTTCAACATAGTTCTCACCACGCAAGATTCTGACTTTTAGATAATAATTAAAATGGCTCTTCCATGTGACAAAATTTGACTGTCACCTCTCTCTCTCTCTCTCTCTCTCTCTCTCTCTAGCTCCTTAGTGCAAATGGGAATGCAGTAGTGCCACTTGCAGACTGCAGTGTCCAGAGAGCCCTAAAAAGGGAAGGAGTCTCACTCTGATTCCTGGCAGCTCGTGGATCAGTGGAGGCTAAATTAGGCCTGGTTTCATTGACTTTCAATCCCCCGAGTCCCAAGCAGCCCTGTAGCCCAGAGGAGGGGAGGCCGGCTGGTGCTCAGGGCCTCTGATGCTTCTCCAGACGCTGCCTGGGTAAGTTAAGTGTCAGATGGAGAGATGATATGTTTAGAAAGCTTGAGATGAGAGGTTGCATCTCTTGATAATATTCTCAGTAAATGGATATAGAAACATGAATAACATTAAATGTTCAGTGATGTTTAACATTTCACATCAATGAATTATTACCAGATCGACTTTAGTGATAGTATATTACTGTAAACAAATTGTGTTGGTTTTAGAAAATGTAAATATGCTATATTGCTATACAGCAGTGGGTACCAACCTTTTTGACCCCTTAAAATGAGGCATTCACTTGTGATCCCACATTACAGGCTATGGCCTTAGTGTGGACACACGTTATTCAACTAAAGATACATTTTTTCCTCCTCAGTTTGTTTCCTCTGAGGGATTTTGAGAAGCCTGAAGGGGTACAAGTATCCATTATTTCACAAGAAAAAAAAGCACAAATTTGAGAAAAGTCAAAAAAAATAAACATAATGTTGTGTAACAGAAATGTTTGGGGTTTTTTCTTTCTTTTTAATCATCTTGTGATGTCTCAGATTTATATTGGGACTCCATAAGGGGTCCAGACCACTAGGTTGGGAACCACTGCTTCATGGCAGAATTCTGCTCAACTTTCAGCAAATTAAACATCAACGGATAATTCCCCTCAACTCCAACTTCTGCTAGGTGTCAGTCCACTATAACTATATAGGCTTATGTACATAGATCTTCAACTTCAAATTTAGATGTGAAATATCGCTAAATAGTGCAGGTGCACTTTTTAAACTACATTTTATTATTTTTTTGTGCATAAAAAATGCCAGAAATAAGGTCTCTCAAATTATGCCTTCAAAGATCACTACATCTTAGTTTGCCATGAAAACTTCTTTATATCCAGTGTATTGGTATTAGTAGCTTCAAGTATGTTGTGTGATAACAACATTATGTTTGCAACATGAAGCAACATGCAGAATTTTTTAAATATGTGGTCTCATATTTAAAAAAAACACTAACACTGGCATGAGACCAAGGCTGCAACTTGACCGTTTTTGTTTATGGTAAATTCATGATTCATTTAGCTTTTTTACCTTCGACCAATGAAGTGCTTTAAGCATCATGTAATGTGTTGCACGTAACATGCAACCTGCTCAGTACGTTGTTTTCTGCTGATAAAATGCTTGTCTGCCTCCCACTCTCCTCTGCTCTTTCCCCTTTGCTATGCTGTCCAGTGTGAGTGACCGTTTCTCTTCCCTTACGCTGGCAGTCGGAGACAGGTGCTGAGTGCTGCTGAGTGTTGCTGTGTGTGGGCTCCAGGGGCCTGGTTCAACATTCCAGTGATAGTTTGATAGACTAATCTTTGGGGGAGGAAGAGGAGGAGGCCAAATTCCTGCACCAACTTCACAGAAGAAGAACTCATAGAACGATGTACCTGCCATGGGATGATTGTGATAACATACTGCAAGTCCCCTTTCTTTTTTAAGCCCCTCAACAGCAGCTTTTACAACACCCAACTTCCTGATTTAAAAAGCAGTTTCGCTGCTTATCTCTCAGGTTGCAAACTGGTCTAATGTCACAGGCGCTTCCTCTTTTCACACACTCGCAGGCTTTCAGGCATTGATACGTGCGTGCACATATACATTAGACACAAAGCACATACACACAGTTGTGAAAAAGGAGGGAAAGAGGAAGTTATGAAAAGGGGATGCAGAGAGAGGCGGGGAAATAACAAGGTGACCATATTTGGCATCAGTAGATAATGCAAGCAGAGGATGCAAATGAGATAAGGAGTGGTTGTCATGGAGACTTGTTGTTGCGCAGTGATGGTTCGCTGTAAACCTGACCACATTTGTGGTATGGCCGTTGCCAAGCAGAAGGTGCTATTATGAGAGTAAGAGAGATGAGAGTGAGAGAATTAGAGGAAGAGAGAAATGAAGATGTTAGTTCATCCCACAATGCACTGCGTCAGTGTGACCCGTGTTGAAGTGGCTTCGCGTGTCCCAGTGGCACGTCAGCGATCGACAGACACACAGGTAAGCTCACTGGCTATAAAATCACTATGTATAGGATTAATGTCTGTTGATAACTTTAAAAGACTTTTGGTATTGTTCAGTGTTTTCTGGTGATTTGTTTCATAAGATGTCATAATTGTTTAATTGAGGCTTATTCCCTCCTTTCAAGAAATGAAGGTTTCTCTGATACTTTGCAAGGACGGAAAGTTTTAGTAGCAGTATTTTTCACTTTATACAACTTTGTCTAATGTGTCTTTGTGCTGTGAAGGGTTTATAAGAAGTGTGGGATGTAAGGAGAGTTTGCAGCAGTATATGTGTTCGCTACATTGAGATAGAAAAATTGCTGAAAGCTCGAGGGAAAGGCCTCTTTGTAAAGGGTGTTTCCATTCGTTTTCATTTTATCTCCAAGATAAGCTTCAAGCTTGAATGGTGCATACTCACACACACACATACACACAATGGTGTCAGATGGGGACAAGACAGTGTGCTATTTCCTCTCTCTGTATTTCAAACCTGACAGCTTGAATTGCACCTGCTTCCCCTCACTGCATCAAAGTTGAAAGAAGTTAAGCGAAAACCACAAAGTATGCAGCAGGGAACCATGACTGCAAAATCCGCACCAGAAAAAGGAGTATTTGTCAGCATACACACATTTACAACTTGTCCCACTTTCATGTACATTTTTAGTAATGTGTAGCGTATTTAAAACATCTTTGTTTATGGGCTACTCCTCGTGTATTTTAAAGGAACACATAACATAAGCAGAAGTTGTTTTAAGTGTAAAAATTACCTCAAAGCAATATTTTGCTTTCTCATTCTGCAGCTGCTAAAATAAGCTATATTGGCTGATGATGAATGCAGCTCCCTGCTGTGGGCCTTTCTGCAAGACCGTGTACTGTTGCAGTTGTTGCTGTGATGGTCTGTAATGGGAGTGTAATGTGTATTTGCGGCCTTAGTGATAGATGAGCCGTCAGGGTTTGGCACACAAAAGCTCTGAGACATTTCCTCAGTGGAGTGAGAGTTCACATCAGCCAGCCAGTGTCATTTACAGAGGGCTGGGAAATAGCAGAGCGCTGAGATGATAGGCAAGCTTAAGGTGGAAAGTTGCGTTCATCAGGGGGGAGGGAGAGAAAGTAAGGGTGGACAAAGGTGAAGGGTTAGGATTTGATGGTTTGACAGAGGCAGGGGTGTCCCCCCTACTAGACTGTGTTATTAAGAGTTAGGGGTTGATGAGTAGCAGAGTGTGATAATATTCCAAGATTATTGTTTAGTACAAGTACAAGTAAAGTGTAGTACCTCACTTTTATAAATTTGTTCAACTTTCAGAAGACAGATGATAAAAAAGAATGAATCAATGCAGCAGAGTATCCTACAATTCCCATAATGCAACTGATAACATTATTAGAGTTATTTCTCAGACTTGACAAAGCTCCCTCCAGAGCCTCAGAGGACATTATACAACTGTTTTCACAGGCTGCGCAGTGCTCCCCATGGCTAGTTTGCCGATCTCGATGTGTAAAATCTGTGGTATTCCCCTACACCGCACACACACATACACACACACACCTCTTCCTGTTTTCAGTTAGGTTAATATTTGTATGTGTGAGCAGTTTGCTCAACCCCAGTATGTTGATTCCTGTTGCTCTTTGCTCATACTTAAACAGCTCTACAGCCTCATTGATCTCCTAGAGAGAACAACGGTCACACCTCCCGCTTATCTGTGAGATACAAGACGTTAACATTCATGGCTGATTTTACTTCAGTCCAAGAAATACGAAATAGAAAAGGCTGTTGTACATTTGATCAGATTATATGCAGAACTTTTTTAAAGTCTTACTTGTAGAAGTGAATGAGCAAACCATCTGGTAACGGCAAAGCTTGGCTCTACATTCATACCGCTAATTGGACTAGGGGAATATGGATCTGTGGGTTGTGACAAAACACACAAGTGGTTGTGGTTGTTTGGGGGGATATTTAGGGGAATTAGGATGTAGTCATGAGTGGGGGAAAGAGATGAAAAGACTCATCGATAACACATGAAGAATGAGGAAGAATAGGAAATGTGGACTAGCAGGGCAGAGGAGTAAAAGAAAGACACAGAGACAGAAAGGAGCAGAAGCTCTGGCATGCACTCAGCTGCAGTAGAAGAGGGGAAATTCCACGTCAGTGTCTGAGTTTTGCAGAGAGCCCAGATCTTTGGAGGCGTTGTTAATGTGTCTCCTATTAAGCCAGAGCAGCATCAATCACCATGTTTCTTCATTATAGGTCAAGGAAAACTTTGGAGGTTAGGGTGACCTGCTGCTTCTATTGATCAGCAGTCAAACAGACTGCTAAAAGGCACGGTATGTGTGTGTTCTAGCATGGCTGTTTCCATGGTTGGAAATAGATCTCCTTCCATCGCTAATGAATGATGGTTGGAAATAGATCAAGGCATGCATTTTACTGTCATAGCTAATAATGGCACTGTCTATCGAAACATGAACATCTCAGAAAAACAGTACTATGACATATTCCTTATGTCTGAAGTATGCAACATGTTTGTTTGTTCTCTCTGAGTACACCAGCACACTGCACCAAATATTGGTTTGGTAAAGGGTTAGCACTGCAGCTGGTGCTCTACTGCAGATTGTCACCCAGGGTTTAAGGGCCTGCTGTGTAAATTAGAGATGACTTATCACCAGCTTTGTATAAAACAGAGCTGTCCAGCATTAGAAACTGGTCCAGAGAGAGAAGGAAGGGGTGGAACAGAAAGACAGGCATGACAGTTTTACATAGGAGAGGCATTGGGGTATTTTTTCCGCAGTATTATACATGTTAACGCAAATACTTCAAATAAAAAACGCGTTCTTACATCTCATATGGATGCATGTCTGCAGTGTGTGGAATTTGCTTTCTTTGTAAATGACAAATACATTTAAGGCTATTTAAACAGACTGACTGAACAGGCAGCATTATGAATGCACTTTCTCCTTGATCACAATCAAATGAATTGAGTCACAGACAATATGCAGGATCAGTCAGAAAACTTGGCGTCAGCACACACCTCCAAAATCTGTAAAGATTCCTGCAGATGCCAAGGCCACTATCTCCATGGCTACTGGATATTGCAGCATCAGGTCCAAATCAAATTCTTGGAGGCTCCTTTATCCTCTCTGGCTTTTACCTGGATGCACGGGTTGTGGAAGGCAGAAGCCTTGAGTCAACAAGAATACAGGAGAGTTGGCAGCAGCCGGTGCTTCAGTGTTGTCTCGGTTAGCCTTTTTTATAATATGCTGCTGACCTGCAACCAAACTGCACTGGTCGGCATCTTTTTGAATAGTTATTTCCAGAGTATTTACACGCTCTGTGTTACTCTGAATGTATAGCCACTTACTAGCAGTTACTTACCAGTTTGATTTAGTGCAGTTCAGTGTGTCCTGCTTTTATAGTGTGGGCAAGAGCTGTGAGTGTGAGGCTGAGCTGAGGTGTCTGGGGGTTGCATGCCACAGCAGAAAGGCAGTATGAAAGAGAGAGAGAGGGGGGATCCAGACAGAAGCCAGACCGAATCTGTTGCAAACTCCCTGTAAATTTCTTTCCATAATTCTTTCTTCCACACCCCTAAATCTATTAATTCTTTCCAGCTGCTGTTTTTCTCCTTATTCATCCTTACCTCGTTAAATCCCTTGTTTCACTTGTTTTACTCTTTCCTCTCTGGTCGTAATATTTAGTATCACCATCACAGCTTTTATTTCTAATGCCCTTCGTCCCTCTGCATGGCTTTTCCTTGCTTCTATGTCTATTCTGGTACTAATTTCCCTTCTTTTCTCACTCTTTATCTTCTTGCTGTGTTTTCCCAATGTTTCCTTCCCCCCTCCCTCTTCCCTCTCTCCTTCCTCAGCTTCACTGGATAGGCAAGGGCAGTGTTGCTGTAACTGAACCAGCACTTCCTGGTGTTGTTTTAGAGGGGCGTGGCCAGCCTTCAGCGAGGAGGAGAGAGAGAGGGAGGGAGGGAGGGAGAGGGGACTGCAGGATCTGTATGCCCAGTGCAGTCAGGGCTCCCCCCTCCTCTTCCTCCTCCTCCTCCTCCACAGCTGTTGCTACTGCCACCCAGCGAGCACCACTTTCCTCGGGCAGCAGACAGACGATCCAGAGGCTGGGGAGTCAGTAGAGACACAGCCCAGCCCGTCTCAGCGCAGCCCAGCTCAGCCACTTCAAGAGGCAGGGGAGGGGAGACACTAGCGCACACAGCCAACGCTGCAACGCACACACTCACACACACACAATCGCACAGACAAACACTCCTCCTCTCTCTCTCTCTCTCTCTCTCTCTCTCTCTCTCTCTCTCTCACTCTGGTGCTCGGCTCCGCACAGCTCCTCCACTCATTCGCTGCTGATTCACTCGCTCACTCGCTTGCCTCTATTCTGCCAGTCGCTCTGCCTTGCTGCGCTCTGCCTGCCTGCCTGAGAATGGTCCAGCCGGTGCCTGGGGGTCTGCTGTCGCGGCCTGTCTGAACACACGCATAAACATAGAGTCAATCGACAGGCGGAAGCACACACACACACACACAAACTGGAGAGCAATGTGAGAGGTAAGAGCTTGGTTCATAGCCCTCCTCCTTGTCTCATTGGTTTATCTAGATCTTTCCTCCTGTGTGTGCTGCAGTCTTTACTTTCCAAAGTAAGTGCCTGTGCATTGGAGCATAGGTAGAGATATGGGGATTGTTTGCCTTAGTCTCTGCTGTGTGTGTGTTCAGTATGTGGGCCACAGGGTTAATGTCTATTTGTTACGGCTTGTTTTATAGATATAAGCACACACACACACACACACACACACACACACACACACATGCACGTACACACACACACAAACACACACACACACAGTAAGACACATTCTTGGCTCAAAGCAGACAGTCACACAATAGCTACTTCCTGAGGGTAGCGCTAGTTAGCAAGAAAATTTGCTGGTGTGCGTGTGTGTGTGTGTTTGGAGGGCCGTGGTTGTTCCAGGAAGCAGTGGAGAGGATCAATAGATCGCCCACTCAGCTTTCATTCCCTCCGTCTGACTCAACATTGGACATGTTGGGAGTTATCCTGCAGGGCTTGGTTAACAGGGAGAAAAATTTGATTCTCTTTACCTCTTCCCTTCCTTGCTGCGTCAGCCGAAAGGGGGAAGCATGGTTTTGCATGTGTGTTCCTACGTGTGTGTGTGCTGTATAAGGCAAACTCCCGCCCCTCTGCATGTAAATTATGTGTGACATGTGAAGCTGCTGCTACCTTATATGGTGAGCACAGTATTTCAGTACAGTTGGATCTTGCCAAGCATTCCGGGTCGCGGGAGGAGAGAGTGTGTGAGAGGGTGACTCTGTCTGTGGGAGTGTGTGTGTGTGTATATGTGTGTGTGTGTGTGTGTGTGTGTGACTAAGTGAGTGTTTTCATGCGTCTGACAGAGGGGGAGTAACAGAGAGAGAGGAAGAAAGTTGAAGAGAGAAGGAAAGAGGGGCAAGAGCGAGAGGGAGAAGGAGACCCAGTAAATGGAGGGATTTTACTTGTCAATGTTTAAACTGGAGTGAAAGTAAGTCGTTTCGTACTTTATTAAAGCTTTGGGAGATAATGTGAGATTGCCCGGCAATGTTTTTCTTTCTTTCAGGAGTTAAGTTTGTCTGTGTGGATCATGCTAACATAAACAGATTGAAAGCGTTGTCTTACGTGTGATAATATCTGGCTACTTGTCAGCCAAATCATTTTGAATATGTTTATTTGCAGACGTTCATTGTTTCTGAGAGTCCAAAAACTGTTGGAATAACAGCAGTACGTGATTCTGGTAAAATACATATGGTCTGTGAAAGCCAGAGGATTTCAGAGCTTTAAACTCTAGCCTTCCTTCTCTCCTCTCCCCTCTTTGTCCCTCTCCTCACCACCTCTGCCCCCACCCCCCACCCCCTCTTGCCTCTCTGGGTTTCCTCTTGGTGTGTCCGTGGTTGGGGCGATGATGAGGAATGTTGTTGTTGTGACTTAGAGGGATTCAGGGTGGCTCAGACAGTAGCACACCCGCACAAGTAGGTACACACATGCAAGCATGCGCAACACAGACAGATGTGTGGCAGATTGCATAGTTGAGAGTTTGTAAAATCTCCATGGTAGCTCTGCTGCAGGTAGCCAATCTCTGTCTAGCAGAAGCCTGAGGAACGTGCTGCTGTTGTTATTGTGAATATCGTGGCTAATAATGTCAAAGATAATATTGCTCTCTTTCTGTATTGTCGTATATGTGTGTGTGTGTGTGTGTGTGTGTGTGTGTGTGAACTCAGGTGCTAATTGCTCTGCATTTATGATGATCCTAGGATCTAGGGTCTGCCCTACAGACAGGATTATGTGCATGGCTGAATTTGCGCTGACAGGTTAAGCCTTTATTACACGAGGGCTTCTCTGTATGTTCCTACTGTGTTATGACCACATTTCAACCCCTCTGAGCAACAGTTTGACACAGCTTTGGCAGAGTAAGACATCTTCCACTTCCAAGCTAAGCTAAAATGAACTGACTTCAAACAATGTAGGAGTCTTTAACATGCCCCGATATTTACTTTCTGTTTCTATTCTTTTCAGGTAGCCAGTAATAATTGTTTATCAGCCATTGCAGTATACAGGAAACAAAGTCAGAATCTACCTGTATCTGAACTACACAACAGGGCTAATAAGCAGGGCGCGCAGCATGTCAAAGCCGCTGTTCGTGGAGTCAGTAATAACTGTCTGGTTATTTCTTTGCTTTTCTGTCCAGAGGTACACGTGTCAACACAAGCCTGTCCTTGTTTTTCTTCACCCCAGTTGCATCAGCTCCTGCTTACAGTCCTGACATCTTAAACCTCTCCATCTCTTAAGCAGAGACAGACGGCTGTAACATTTAATAACACACTCCTGCCCCGATAGTCTCAGTCTCTCAGTCACAGTCTCATTCTAGCTACCTCGCTACCTAATCTTTGTTGTTCCTGTGACTGTATATTAGTGGCAGGCCCCAACGCAAGCCAGTGGACGTGGGTACATTAGCATGGCCTGTCCTCCATGAAAATGATTGACTAAATGAAAATTACACATACGAGTGCAGGAGATAAAATTGGTCACTGGCAAAGTATGTTTGCATGTAATATACTGATAAAGATAAATGTGTACTGTGTGCGTTTCGTGGTAATGGAATACATGATTAGACACTGTTGTGTGTGCTCAGTAATGAAAAAGATTCTGTTCTGTATGTATACAAATGTATACTTTCACAGATAGATTCAAAAAGAAAACATTTGAACACATCAGTGGTTTGAGACTTACAGTTTATTTTACTAACAGCAATTTCAGGAAGTTTTAGTTACATAAAACTGCTAAAGAAGACAGAAAGTCACATCAATAAATATGTTAAAAATATAATTTTTTCATTGGCCTACTGTATATTTGTGTGTCTGTATATGTCTTCTTTTTTGTCCTATAACAACCAGGTGAAGCAGTACTTGTATATATACAGATGGGTGCAAATAAAAGGGGAAAAAGAAACATAAACAGCATCTTAGTGAGGTGTTAATCCACCATGATCTGCCAGAATAGCATCAATGCAACATGGCATCGATTTTACACGTCTCTACTGGAGGGATAAACACAACCAAATATATTCTGGTGACTATTGAGGTCATAGCATATGATTCATATCATTTTAATACTCATCAAACCATTCAGTCTTTGCATGTGCTGTGTTTCTCCTCTCATTTATTATTATTTATTATCTGTTCTTGAATGTGTCACCTGTCTGTCTATGTGGAAACCAGCCTGACTATGTCTCCCCACATTGACACAGACAACCTAAATGTGAGCCAATGAGCCACTCATTAAACCATAAGGCCGGCCATTATCCTCACTGTCCGTTGACTTCACCACATCCTTACACACACACACACACACACACATACACACACAGAGATGCAGTGTTGCACACAGTCACATATTCACCACAGCTTAAGAATACTCTGTGTCAGGACACATAGAGGTTTGTGTGTTTGTATAGGTTTGCATTTGTGTGGCTTGTCAGTGTGTGTGCATAGCTCTGTCCATGTATGCTAAACAAGAGATCTAATTGTCTCCAGAGGTTTTTCTCTTGGAGGAATCAATAGACATTGTTTGTTGCACGTTCCTAGCCTAAGACTCACTTTCAGAACCATGTTATTTAATCCGATGACAAATAAGCCAGTTAAACTAATAGTTGAGCGGAGATGATGACTTCATGCTGATGACGATAAGGAGGTCGACAACAATACCAACTATGGTGATCCTGAAATTAGCAAGAAATTTTATTTTTGCCACACCCTGCGTAGCACGGCTGTCCATGTGAGCTCTTTTCATCAATAACCTCTTTTCATAACAAAACAAACTTACAATGACAGTTTACAATAAAGTATGAATAAATAGTGTGTTCATCACTCCTTTTTTAATGTTGCCCTAACCCTTAAACTAATTTTATGCAGACCTTACTGGGTGCCATCTCACAACCAACATGAAAGGTCCCATTATCAAAATAAATGCAGTTTATTCAGGGATGTATGTGATATAGAGGAGATATCGTGGATAGAGTAGCAGCCCTCAGCCTCTCAGTACGTGTGTGTGTGTGTGAGTACGAAAAAGAGACCGAGGAGAAACATGTCCACGTGTCCATATATTCACTAGTGTGTATATGTGTGTACGTGAAGGTCAGTGAGGGCAGTATTGACATGCTATATTCTGAGCACATGGAGCAGCAGCAGCAGCAGCGAGGCCTGGGGTGTTGCATTTCCTCCAGTGTCCTCCACTGTGATGACCTGTCTCAGCACACTGTCACCCTGACTCCACCTCTGTCAATATGCTGAGACCACTCCTTTTTACTGAACAGCAGCAAACCAAAGGATAGTCTCCTTGATAGTCTCCTCCGCCTCTTTGTCTGCAGTCAAAGCTGAAAATAGGAAGCTCGGCCTAGAAGCTATTGTGTGTTAGTTAGGTTGCCGTAGCAGATGTTGCAATATAACAAGTAGCATATCAGTATTTTGCTTCAGATTAATCTCCACTCATACTGCACCAGTTATCCCCAGTGTGTTATTTCTTATGCGGGATTAGAGCCTTCAGTAAATCATGACTTGTGGTGTTAAGCTACGCTAAACTAGATTAATAATGTGTCACTCGGTCATTTTTCAGGAAGTCTTATCATAACTGTGAACCACACCCTCTTTCTTGTTGTCTCTAGCACTTAGTCACAATGACAACTTCAAGACCAGCCCAGATTAGCAGCAAGCATGTTGCTTTGATTGCTCTAACTTTTCAATCAGTTAAGACATGCCTTAATGACAAAACAGCTCTCTGTGTTCAAGACAACCTGATAATGTCTGAGCGCCATCCATCACAGTCCACCGTGCAAATCGCTGGCAGGTTTTATGCATAGTTTGCGCTTTCAGTGGAGGTGAAGAGAAGGATTTCGACAGCCTCTTCAACTTGTTGAGAACAGATTTGTTTTGTGACTCATAACCAAGAGAAAGTAAAAGACGGGCAGGCTTGCTTTTCATGTCAGAAACTGTTTGTGCTGCTGAGGCATATGCTGGTGTCACATGACCAAGAGCTGATGGTGATATGCTGATATTTGAAGACACACTTCCTCTTCTTGCAGCCACGTAATGCTTCTACCACGTGTCCTAAAAGGTGATAGGAAGCACATGGTCTCGCTCGCTCGCTCTCTCGCCATCTTCCCTTCCTCCAGTGTGGTTGACCTTGCACCAGCTTGCAAGACCTTGGAGTCTGAGGGAGTGCTGCTGAGGATGCTGGAAGAGAACGCAGGCCAGACAGTCACATTGAGGGCACAAAGGCAGAGGCATGGGTGGAGTTGGGGAGGGTGGAAAGAGCAGGAAGACCAAAGAAGAGTAGGATCCACTGGTTAAAACAGCATGAATTCAGTGGTTACAGCAGAGAAGTAGATCATATTAAACAGTCATCTATTTGAAATGGATGCATTGGAGAGAAAGAGCACCGGCAGTTAAAGTGGAATTAGATAGAGGGAGTGGCATACTGACAAGAAAGACCATAGAGATGAAGAAATCAATAGGGGAAGGATGGCCATGTCCAGACATGATGGATCATAATGAGCGCTCATTATCACTCTGGCACTGTCTTAAACCATACTACATCATCTCTCTCTCACAGATATGTGCTTGTCTGACTCTAATAGAAACCATAGTAACAGATCAGGCAGCCAGACAGAACGCAGGGGGCGTCAGCTTTTCATGCATCAAGTTATCACATTTTCTCATTTGATTGAAGACAGACCCTCATGCCTTTGGTTTCAGTGATAGGTGTCTCTATTCTACCTAATTAGTTCATGTCCAGCTGTGACTTGAGTTCAGTCTGATGAGTTCAGAGATGATCCTTGCTCACCTGAACTCAACTTATTGCAAAGTATATTTGGGTAGTAAAAGGGTGTTGCCAACTGCTGCTATCAGACTGAGCTGTAGCAATAAATACATGCAACGTCAATGTTATGTGATATTAAGAACACAGGCCTAGGGCATACAGGGTTACACAGAAAGATTAGACTTGGCTGATTTGACATTTTCACATGCATGGGAATAGAAACATGCCCTTAGTAATGTAAACAAAAAAACAGCATGGCGGAGTATGTTGGACCAGTTTCATTCCAAAACAAGACATTTAATCCAGTCGCACTTAGTCAAAATGTTTTTTTGGCATGAAAACACCATCAAACTGAAAAAGAACTGCTTCTCATTATAAAAATAGCAGCATTTAATAAAATGCCATTATCTGTCATTTGAAAATGTTGAGCAGTGAGGTGATATGTCTTTTCTGTTTGTATCTTATTGAAAAGTTAATTTATTTTAGTTTCCCCTTTTAAGTGCATGATATGGGAGAGAATTCACTGTGTTAGTGTGTTTGTGTATTGTGGGGGTAGGGCAGTAGGGTAGTAGCGTTTCTGTTATGATTATGTTTGCGCTCCAAAGGTCATTTCTAGCAGTAATGCTACTTTTGCTATCGTAGGGGTCATCCAAGGTGAAACTAAGCAGTTCCCTCCTTCACTCTCTCTTTCTCTGTAACATATATCCATATCGCTGGGTCATCACGACCTGGGCTGTGCTGCTGCAGGGCTCTGATATAGTGTGTTGCAGTGCTGTAATGCTAGCAGCAGTCCGTAGCATTGCTGAAGGTGCACATGCTGTTCTGGGAAAAGCGATTTCTCTACACAGGGTGTGGTGAGTTACCCTGCATGTGCGATAAGAGGAGAAATGGGCCCCCGGGAGCCCAGTCGTTCAAATTCCCTGTGCAAACCCCCGTACAATGGATTCACCAAAAATAGAAACCACTGGCAACATTACAAAACTCTGAGCGAAAAACACTCAGCAACCCATGATCTCTTCTGCATGTGATAAATGGGGAATTTGGTTTATGAGTGAAATAATAAACATGATAACATCACAAGTTTACATCTGTGTGAAATCATCACTGGTACTTTTAATCTAGAAACGCTGGAGTTTATGGAGAATAATATTATCTAGGATCTTTCATGAAAGGTTGTTTGTTTGAAAGAAATTCAACATCCGTTCGCGAGAGATCAGGTAGTCATAGAAATAGTGAGCAGAGCTATTAGTTCAGCCTGTCTCTCTCTCTCTCTCTCTCTCTCTCTCTCTTCCTCGAGCAGCAAGCAGGTCAGCCTCCTCTTTGCTCCTCCCCCTGCTCTCACCTGGCGCTCAGCCCAGAATGTTGCTGCAATTCTGCTGGCTCTCATTGGTCCCCACTCTCACACCGCTTTGCAAGAAGGGAAATGACTAACCTCTTCTCCCTCATGCCCTGCCTCGACTTCCCCTCTGCTTTCACTCTCTTCCTTTCTTTCACCTCTAAACGCATTTGCAATGGCCGGCTTTGCTGTACTCCACTGTAAGTGATACAGGATTTGATCTGATTTCCCTGCGTCGACCAGAAGAGGTGGAAAGTTGTGAATGGCTGCTTTGTGCAATTTTGTGTGTGTGTGTGTGTGTTTGTGTGGCGTGGCGTGATGAGCGTGTGTGCGCACCATGTGTGTTTAGAGCACAGGGCGGGTGAAAGTTTTATTTGTTTTAGCCGACAGCCCTGCATTTCTGACATTTTTACATATTCTTCATTCCCACAGCTGCATAGCTTAGGAGTGGCATGACTTTAAAAAATACCGCAGGTCAGAACCTCCTATGAAAGATAGATGGAAGAGAAAATAAACCTGAAAGTTTTCTTTGGATGTGTGTCATCAGACTAATCTCTCTTTCTGTCTTTCCCTCCTTTTTATCTCTCTCTATCTCTCCCCAGAGGAAGTGCCTTCCCTGATGTCTGCTGCAGCTTTGACCTGCTTCTACAGCTAAAGCTCCACCCTCCCCCCCGCCTCGCTCGCTTGCTGCCACAGTAACACGAGTACAAGGACAGCGGCCACACCCTCCTCGCCACCTACGCTCCGACCTGCTCGTCCATCCACCACCATCACCATCCACTCCTTGCAGCCGGGCTCCAGCCTCAGCTCTCCTCACCAGACGGCCCCGCTGCCTTATCAGCCTTACCACAGCAGCACCAACACACCACCAGGCCCACGCAGCATCTCACCCACCTTGCCTTTAACCTTCGCCTTCGACCCTCTAAGCCTCCACTCGGTCCTCAGTGTCCTTAACCTCCCTGTAGCAGGCGACACCCAGACTATCACCTTTGTTGCCTGCTTCACCGCACCTAACCAGAGGGCTCTGGGTTTGGCCTGCTCGTCTGTTTGCCTCCTTGGCTTGTGAATGTTGAGACCGTTCAGCAAGCAGCACTGAGAGTGAAGCCAAGAGTGGCAACTTAATTGTTAGGCTAAGTCGTCTCCTGGATATAAACTCTGTGGTTGATTGATTATCCAATAACATTCACAACGTAACGTCGTCCTGCAGCATTTCACCTTGGAGCCCTCTCAATCAATAGGAACTTTATTTTGAATGTTTCATTTCGACATCACACACACGTATCACAGACCTTAACAACAAACAAACAAAAGACCTTAAAATTCTGGATTAAAACACTAGAGGTACTTTATTCGCACTTGAACAGATTTCAGCTCGGAATACTCTTTTTGCCAGCGCGTCGCCATGGCGATGAACATGGCACACATCCGTGACACAAAGTGGCTGACACTTGAGGTATGCAGGGAGTTCCAGAGGGGCACGTGCTCACGCTCCGACCAGGAGTGCAAGTTCGCTCATCCGGCCAAGAGCTGTCAGGTGGACAACGGACGGGTCATCGCTTGCTTCGACTCACTCAAGGTAAGAAAGGAGAGGCGAAGTGAACAGGAAGTCTGGAGGTCAGACCTCAGACAGACGGATTGGCCACAGATCAGAGACTGAACACATTCAGTCTGACAGTTCAGGCAGTTTGAGGGAATACATGGAGTTACAGTCTACATCATGCTAGAGCGCACCATCTGGCCACGACATGTGCTCTCCTTGGTCCCACCTATTTCTGGTCAGGTGACTGCAACATGTGATCAAGAGGCACGGGGGGGGGCTTTTTAGATTCAGGAAGCAGAAGTCAGGCGTTTGTAACACTGCACTGTGGAATTTTCTAGGACAAGCAGTGTTTTGACCGCTGTTTACTGCCCTTATTTCAAACAGGAGTCGATTAGGAGTCAGTCGCATTCCCGACTGATTACACTGTACATAAACACTGTTGCATGGATTTACTACATCAGCACAGTACCTCTGGAGCTGATAAACACTGCTGTGTGCCAGCCTTTGAATGGGAAAACACAGATGAATAGGCTGTCACATGTACAGACTCATATGGACGCCCTGAGCACAACACGTTTCAACAGCTAGAGAGGAACGAGGCAATAGCGTCATCATGTAGATCTCACTCAGTCAAACCACTTCCTGTGCAGAGGCCTAAGGGCAGTTAGAGGGTGTGTGTGTGTGTGTGTGTGTGTGTGTGTTTTAGAGCGAAGTTGGGGGCAGATTTAGGGCAACGTATGCAGTAATTTTCCATTTTTAGGCAGCAGCAGAAAAAACACCTATTTTTCTTTTTCTCTCTCATTCTCTTTCTCTTTCACAATCTGTCTTTTTATCAGAGCACCAGATCTCTAGAGATGGGCGGACCTCAACCCAAAGTTTCCAGCATTGACACAAACCCACACAGGTTTGGCTGTGTGGGTGTGTGTCTTTCACTTCTGTTTGTATTCTGCCCCTGCAGACATCGGTGACTCGTGGTCATTGGCAATGTGTGAGCAGGGCAGGGTTAGGATGAGGACAGCGTGTGTGAGTCGACTCATAGAACAGTGTTTATAGCCAGATGTGGACAGAGGAACATTGTCAAGCCCAAGCTGAACTCTTCCCAAGTTTCCTCACAATGTGCTAACGCCTGTGCGTGTGTGTGTTTATTACATCTTGAATCATATTTTCATAGTTTTCATAGTTTAATTTCTATCGGTGGAGATTGCCACCATCATTCTCCCCAACCTCCGGGGAGTTTAATTGAAAAGTTAAATTGAAAGATCTGGGAACATTGCAACTTTGCTAAAAAGAAATCAGAAGGGGCCAGTCACACAATCATACATGTTTTAAACAAACCCCCAGGTTTGCCAAACTTATTAGGAAGAGAAAACACAAATGGTAAAATATTACCCAAACTGTCAGTTCAGCATCCATCATAGTTTACAGACCCAGTTCCTGCTTCAAGTTTGATGTATCATACCCACCATAGTGTGAAATGAGAGATTATGTGCTCATTTTTGGTTTTACCTCCTCATAGAGAAGTAGATAATCTGGTTAAACTGTTGGCTTGTTTACAACCTATGTTCTGACCCGATCCCCTGAATGCTCATTTATTTCCCTGTCGGACTTTCTAACCATTAGAATTGGTGGCCACTACTATAAAAAATAACACCTAAACTGTAAGAAGCTGGACTCCCAGCAGCAATCTAAGCATGAAATCCAAATGTTCTCCTGACTATCTTTATGTCAGAACCCCTCAGTTCAATACAATGACCACATGTAGACATTCATTGACAACACAGTGGAGCTTTTATCCGCAGGCGGAAGGATCTCGATAGGTGAACATATGTTTAAATTATCATTCAAGCTATTGTAAAGGTCAGCCACTGGAAAGGAGTAGCTGGCAGATATATGGAGGCTTTTTGAAGGAACCAAGGGGCCTATTTTAGTAGTTTGGACTCATTTTCCACTAGGACTTGTGTATTAATGGAGATGGGTGATACTTTTTTTAACTCTTTGCCCCATTTTTTCCGCTGGTAATGAAAAACAGAGCAGGTCTCTAAAAACCCACAGTGGAAACAGCAGGAGAAAGCAAGAGAGAGAGAGAGAGAGAGAGAGAGAGAGAGAGAGATGGAGGAAGTCAGAAGTGAAGGCTGTTGATTCGTTAGTTGCATGTATATGCCAGAAGTTAAGACCTAAAATACAAACATATAGACACATTCACCACATTGACCCACAAACGCACACACTGAGGAATCACACGTCCTACTTCATTTTCACACATGTTGAGTGGTTGAAATGGGATAAGTTCTGTATTTACTTGTGTTACATGAAGCCCACGTCGCTCCCCATTACTAGTCTTGCACCCCCTTCTTGGACACATGTGCACACACTTTCTGCCCATGAGAGAGGATCGGCCTTCTTCTAGAGAGGTGTATAATTAGAACAGGTCACACATGATCACCAGTGCATAGCTGAGCAGGTCACACCCAAACCCAGTCATTTCCCCAACAGCCACTCTCTCTCTCTCTCTCTCTCTCTCTCTCTCTCTCTCTCTCTCTCTCTCTCTCTCGCTCTGTCTCTGGCCTCCTTTTTGCATGGTGAACACACACACATAGAAAAACATAGACACACACATGCACGTACATGTGTCCTGCACTAAACTTGCACGCTTGTAGAGTCCACACTGAGGGAATATATTTGTGCCAGAAATAGCAAAATGAGTTAAATTCATGGGAAGTTCATGGCAGCAAGACAATCAATCAGAACCAAGTTTTAATCTAGGCCACAAAATTAAAACTAAGTTGCGCTGTGTGTGTGTGCATAGCGTCCATGCACTGTTCACTGTGGCTGTTCACTGGCCTTACACTTGGCCTTAACCTCAGAGCGCAGCTCTTTCTGTTGCCTGTGTATCTGGTTGGTGCAGCACAGACAGCGCAGCTATGTTGAAGCGGGGTAAATATTTGGAGAAGGATAACGACTGCCAGAACTCCCAGATTTAAAGTCAGCTTTGTAACTTTGTCTATTAATGATTAACCACTGAGCAGACAGGTCAGGGAAAGATACGCTGATTCTAAATCTGTATGGACGATTCATATTTACAGCTAGGTTGAATATTGAGATCTGCTCTAATATGAATGCAAACAGAAAAACTCATGAGACAGGTGGAAAAGTGTGATGCAGCATGTGGTCCTTTGAACTGTATCTGACAAAAAGTAACCGACTTTGAACCTTCAGTAGTTGTAATCGCTTGTGTTACTTGCTTCACTAAAGCATTCCTAATCAGATTGGAGTATAATAGTCAGAAGCTCATGCCTGCCTCATTAGTTTATACTAGAATGAGTCTGAAAAATATAGGTAACACTCTACTGTAACACTGCAGCTCCACCCCACCCACACAGACTGTCAGCTAATTTCAAGTACTGTACCATCCCACTCTCTTTTGATGCAGGCCTATTCTAATCCACTTCTCCTTTACCCGTTTTCATTTCCTCATTTGCTAGTTTTCATTCTCCTCCCATCTTGGTAGCTCCTTCTACTTGTTTTCCCGCTTAGTCTGGTTTTTTTTTGCCTCATTTACTTCAGGCCACACCCATCCCTGGACAGGATGGTTCACATTACATCCTGGTAGACCCACACACACACACACACACACACAGACACACATATATATGGATATATATATACTCACAAATATAAACCTGTGTGGTGTGAGTTTAGGGGCTAGAGTGACATCAACTGCGACCTTGTGTGAACCCAGCAGCAGGTCCTTGTTTACCCCCAACACTGCTGTCCATGTCATAAAAAAGGGAGTGCTAACCGTCTACCATGGCGAACAGTTTTAATATACGCACACACACACACACACACACACACACACACACACAGCATAGACCTTGCACTTTGTCTACCTGCCAGCCTGACACACCCACTGTCATCATGTCTGAGTTCTGAGAAAAAGAAAGTGTGTGCGCGTGCGTGTGTGTGTGTGTGTGTTATATCTGTATTCGTAGTGCAGTTGCAGCGGGTTTCTTTGTGTTACCACACTGTTCTGAGCCAAGATTACATTCCTGCAGAGCAGAGGGCGGGTAAATACCTCTTATTTATCTCTCTCTGTGTCTCTCCCTCTCTCTAGCTGTCTGTGTCTCTATCTGTCTTTTCTCTCATTTTGCTGACCATATTTTGAGAGCATGTTTAGATTCAGTGGTTAGATGGAACAGCCAGGTTAAACACACACACACACACACACACACACACACACACACATACGTATACACTGAGAGGTGGTTGGCCAGACAGACATGTGGGGTAAATATTAGCTGCGTTGCTAGTCGACAGTGGGATTTTTTATGATTTCAAACCAATTATCCAGCCAATCTCTGGGCAGTAAAATCAACACAGCATGCTCTCGCTGTGTGTGTATGCATATGGTTCAGGAGGCTAATGTGTATTTGACACTGCTGTCACACACTGCACAGTACATTAAAAGACACGCTGCACATGGCCAACAGTTGTAATTTCTGTGGCCAGTGATGAACTAATAAAAACCAGAGCACAATTTAGTTGAAGTGTTTAATTTAGCTTGGCATAGCTTTATTTTAATCCTAGTTTAAAGCTTGTTTTTTGTTTCACTTTTTCTGGATGCTGCAATACATATTGAACATGAGTGTGAATAAACCTGAGAGGGAACGATCTGATGTATTAAACTGTCCACAGCATTTGACATAAACAGATCAAACTTCCTCCTTGAATGTTGTCTAAATAGATCTGTGTCCCATTCAACACACAATACAAGTGCACTGTTTATCTGCACAACAGCCGCAAATGGGCGTGTGGAGTCCAAAGCCACTCATAGACGTGTGATCGTCACATTGCTGGCTTCACTGGCCCAAAAAAAACAGTGAGAAGGAAAGGAAATGGGACACCTGTGCGCAGTGTTACAATGTCAGAATCTGACCAAGACAAAGTCGTTTTCAGGATGAAGGTTTCATCACACCTGTGATCAGAATGGTTTGTTTTCCATAGCTCTGTGCTGATCTCCAGTCAGTGTTCTGCAGTGATGCTATAATTCAGACAGAGACTGTTTCCTGGATCCATATAGGTTTCCGTCCTCTGCAGTCGACGCATGGGATCTCCATCCTAATTGGATTTTTAATGGAATATCTGTGGGTGCATCCACAATGAAAATGTCTCTCCTAAATGAACAAGGCTAGGATTCAGTCATCCATAAGATTCTGCTTTTACTAGAGGAGAGCTGTTAATATCACAGCGTCGTCTGTTTGGCTGTGCTCAGTCTTCTCTGCTGATTAAAATGAGTGGGTTTCACTTGATAAGAGCTGAGTCACATTACAGGGGCTTTTATTTTGGCAAGTGGGATCTTTTTACGTCTCTGTCTCCTGGTGTTGATGGTGTTTATTCTTGCGTCTTTCTCACTTTCATGCTGGAGAGATTTGTGGCTGGACCAGTCTAATCCAGGCCTTACGGACTCACACACACAGACATTCTTTGGTGCTGTTCTTTCCATGGTGTGTGCATCCTTGTCAGATCAGTGCGGCTGTGCGTCTTCTCTGTGAGCTTATGTGACGGAAGATCAACGACAACAGCCTGTCTTTTCTTCTCAGTGTCAGCCGTCCCTGTCCCTCCATCACACTGGGCCCCTTTATAACACCACTGATACAATGATTACTTCTCTAGCCTCTCTCTCTCTCTCTCTCTCTCTCTCTCTCTCTCTCCCTCTCAGTCTGTCTCTCTTTAACATACAGACATACCATAAAACTTTACATAGCCTGAGGGTTTGTTTGCTTCACCAATTAGCAAGTATTGACAGATCAAAACCAAGACTGCAGTGTTACATAATACATAATAAAACTCATACAATCACATACATTTCTATGCATTGACAAAGTCACTTGGTTTACATTAGTGGATTTATGTCCAGGAGTTTATTGGGTGCGGGTGTTTATTGGTTGAAATGTGTAGAGTTCCAAGCAACTATTAAATACAGGAAACTATATCAGAGCAAACATTTACATTTATTTGACATTTTACACTATAAAAGTAAAGCTATTTATATCCGCAAATACGGAAGAAAGAAATCAGCCCTCATTAGGCTTTATTTTTATAAAAGCTTCATAAGAAGCAACTTTTCAATGCTTGTGATATAAGCAGACATAAGCTTGTTTCAACCCCTATACAGCCAAACATTGTTCAAACCCACATAACTTAATTTTCAATAATACCAATTACATCAAATGTGTATAAAATGATGGACTGCAATACATGGATGACATCTAATAATATATAAATGCAGCAGTTTACATCTAGCCTACATGTATTTCCATTTGGTGACATGGCACTGTCATAAAAAACAGTCTTGGGAATATTTCAATCAGTGTAAACATCATATACCTTCAATAAAGCTGGAACAAGCCACCGCAGAATATATTTGATGCTACATCATGTTTCCTGGATTACATGCATGCATCATTTTCCTGTGAATCCCTCGTGCTTAGGTAGGCAATGTCAATCCAGTACAAGAATGGCAGACTCCACCACTACTAAAAAATCTACTGTATAGAGAGATCATTTCTTAATTGCTATTCCAGAAAAGTATACAAAATGGGGTTTGATTTCATGGAAATCTAAGGGAGTATAACTTTAAAGCTACTTGAGTGGAAATAAAAGGAGAAAAGTGAATGATAATCTCAACGTACCTTCTGATCTGGCTTTTTCTAATTACTATACATGTGTTTTTCTCAGTCTCTAACTTTCTCTTCTCTGTCTTTCTTGTCAGTTTGTTACTTCTCACATGCAAACATTCACATATCCAGTCAGTCAGCTCAACCATTATCCTCCCATTAGACAGGTGAGAGAGTAGCTTGAGGGCACAGCTACTCACTTAGACTCAATTCTCTCAACACCTTTTCCCGCTGCCCCTCCCTCTTGCCAGTTGTTAGGCCCATCAGTCAAGTTTACCCTGCCCCTTATCTCTATGTTGATGCCAAAACATGAAAGGGAAGCTACACGGTGAAATGCTCGCTGGTGGCAGCTGTGAAAGACACGAGAATATGAGGCGACAAGGAAAAACATAGTTGATGGCTGTCCATCTGTTTTTGCTCTCGTTCAACTGCGTTTTCTGTGTCTATCTTGTTTTCATAAGAAGTGCATTCCTTCCCAGAATCACAGAGACTGGGCCTGTCAAACGCATGGCATGGTCTTAATTACTTTCTCCTTTTCAATGTTCCTCAATGCTCTTTGTTGGAGCAAAAAAAAAACTGCATCAGGAAACTCCATGAACCCTAACCTTAAAATTGCAAAAGCATTTTATAAAGCTTTGTTATGTGACACTGAGGTAAAACAAGTCAGCAGTAAACACATCATTCTCACAAATGGTGTCTACATTTTGGCTAGTCAGGATCCATCATGTGTCCTTGTTTTTTGACCTGAAACAGCGGCACCACCTGAGGTCCAATTAGTGTTAGCCCTGATTAGTTTTGTGTGACACGCACAGACTGCTGAAGTCTGCCTCATACTACACTGCACCCTCTGCATTGTCTATTACTCATACTTGCACCAGCTACATACCATATTGCTTTTATATATCATGAGTACTAGTAGAATTTGCATTAGCATTACTTGCACCGTTTTCTTCAATAGTAATAATACAATTTATCTCAAAAGCGATAAGTATTTTCTTTGTCATGCCGGCATACTGTTTTTTTGGATTATTTACACTATTGCCAGTGAAAAGGTCTGGACTTCTGGACTGGGCTGGCTGATTTGTTAGTTGAATATCTGGTTAGATGTCATTGGTTACTGTAGCTACTCTCAGTTCAGTTATATGGGACTATTTATCTACTGAAAACTAAAAATAGAGTAAATTTATGTTGTTGAGAAACTTACAATAGCTCTGATAGAGCAGAAAATAATAAGATAGAAAGATAGAATCATTCCTCTTGATGCTTTTTCTGCCTTATTATAGGACATCAACACCTGTATAGAATTTGTGAAACAAGTAAAATTGAAACAAATTGAATCATCCAACTCCAGTCAGAGAGAAGTGGTTTGAAGAATGAATGTGAGGCAAAATCACTTCTGATACTGCAATAAGAGAGAGAGAAAGAGGGTGAAAGCATCCTGCTTGTGCTGGTGCCAAGTCTGAAGGAGATAATCGCACGCAGAAACAGGATTAGGCCAGTTGACAGTGGGATTAGAGCTGTGGATAGGATTACAGTCTATGAGATCAGATTAGCATAATACATGTCAGATTAAATCTGTTAGTGCTGCAAACCAAATGAATCGTCTGCCTGGTGGTTATTACCTGGCCATGGATGGAAGCCATTTTTTTTTTGCAGTGTGTTTCTACAATGCAGGTGTCAGAAAACTGAGAAGGAAATGAACCCCGTGCAGATAATGGTGGTAGCGGTGAGGGTTGGAAAGGGAGAACAGACAGATGGGATCAAAGACAGGTTCATAAAAGAGAAAAAAGGAGTAGTGACATACCTCTAAACTTTCTTTCTGCTTTTGAAGTTTCAAGATGCATCACAAAGCTGCCACTCTGAAGAGGTAGAAACAAGGATGTAGTCTGCATAAAAGAGATGGAAAGACAAAAATGGGGAAGACATACAGTACTTTTTTTATCTTAGTCTAAGGATTTTTCTTTCTGGCTGCCTTTGTTGCTTCTGCCTTATATGATCACTATACCCTAGTTTCTCCTTTTTTCTTATCTGTCTGTGACAAAGTTCATGTGATTCAGCTGTTTGGGACTATTACGTTATGTTATGTTATGTTATATTATGCTATGTTATATAGCATGTATCTGTAATGATTACCCACATCTATGTAGTTGGGAAATCATAAAAGTACATTTGCTATTGATGTAGATGTTCTTTAGTGAGAAAGGAATGAGCTATGGCTCTAGACACAAAGTCTAACCATTAGTATCACATGTCACTAGATTACTCATCTTTCAAGTTTTGAAATGGCTGATTAAGATAAACTGCACGCTTTGATCCTTGGCCTGTGAGGCCTACAGACACTGAGAAACGAGTACACCTCAGTCATTTCAGAAACAACAGCGTCGTTATTGACGCCTCGCTGCTGCCTGGACCTTGTGATTTCTGCGCAATGACTCTTCTTTCTCTCTCCCACTGGAAAGCGTAGCTCGGAGATGATTAAATGAATGCTCCCCGGCCGCCTCACCTACTCACACTGCAAGCTCTGGATGGCTTTCATAAAGTGCCTGCGGCTCAGATCGATACCTGCGTGATTGCTCTGTTATTACTGATAATGAAAAGCACGGAACAAACCTTGTTAGCCCTTACAGGAGAAGAAGCAGCGCCGCACCGAGCAGAGGCTGTTGAGAGAAACTGCCGTAAATAAAGTCACATGAAAGCGTGTTTGTGTGAAAAGAGATAGAGAGAGAGAGGACGGGGGCATGTCAGGAAAAAAACAGAGAGGTCTAAGTTTGAATCCAGGGTTCCTGTGTATGTGACATCTGACCTGAGGCATTTCTGAGAACCAACACCCTCTCAAGTGTGAATAACTCATTGCTGCGTGTGTATGTGTGTGTGTCTGTTTGTGTCTATATAAATAGGTTTGTGTGGCTGCTTCTGTGTCTAATGCATGTGTGTTTATGTTTGAACATAGGACTGAGACTACTGTCTATAATTTGCACAGTATCTCTTTAAATTATTTCCTTGAACTTTTGAAAATCCACTCAAATTTTCCGTCCACACAAACATGTTGTATTTATCTGTCTGACCTTATCGCTCTCTGTGTGGTCTGTGTTGTAGCTCTACCCCAGCCTGTAATCCTTTCCTCTGTGTCATTGTTTGGTGAGGGTGGTAATGCATCACTGGGGGCATATTGTAACTATTATCATAGATTAACACTCCCTCCCTCCTCCATATCTCCATAAGCTCCACTGGTCACATCAGCTCCCTGAACCACTAAGCTGTGTAGCACGGATCACTGTATACATTTAGTCCCGGCAGGGAGATAGAGACATAATCACGAGGGTACGAGTGTGTGTTTGTGGTCTGATATAGAAATGCAAGTGACAGCGACAAACAACCATCACATAAGACTGCGTAGATCTCTTCTTCACCCTCTTCAGAAAACTTTACTGATAATTCAATGCCTAATTAAGTGGCTAAAAAAAAGAAAATCAATTGTGCTTTACAGTAAAAGGGTACTATTGATTGTGAATTGCTGATTGCTTTTTTGGTAGCTTAATGCTTGCAAATGTACCAAAGACAAGACCACACCACCATGTCTAAATATTTCTTAGTTTTTGGTTTGCTATGCTTCCAAATTCCACTTTGCACGCCTTGTAAGACGATCTGCACATAGTCAGTATATTGACTGAGTCGATATGTTTTATACTTCACGCCATATTTGAGTGCACAGTAGACAAAGAGACCAACCACTGGGCCTGGCCCTTTGAGTCTCCGCTGCTCTCCAGCAAAACAAAGCTTCATTCACAGTGTGTGTGAGGAGAAAGGGCTTTCATCTCTGCGTATGTTTGGACAGAAGTCACTGGAACGCAGGGCAGAGAACAGTGTAGCGTCACACCAGAGCCCAACACAACTGAGGCTCACACCATAACATCACACCACAGCACCAGAGCATTCAAGCCCAAAGGAAATTTACATTGATGATTTTTTTTTCCATGATTCCCAAAAGGGTCATAAGATTTGAGGGGTCATGAGATGCTTAAGAGGATAGGAAAGCAAAATAACACATTTCTGCTGTTTGTTGGTTTCATTTTTTGTGTTTTTACTTAATTACTAGACTGTTTTACCTCTTTAGGCCTCACATAGAACAATCTGAGATGGGAGGAATCAGTTACAACTTGTGAGGAGGGGTTCAAAGTAGACATACTGCAGCTTTGTTTTCAGACGAGGCAAGTTTATTTGTATAGCACTTTTCAACAACAGGAGGTATAAAAAGACACAACAAGAGTAGAATAAAATAGAACATAGTCCCAATTTTAATTGGTTCATAAAAACTGGATGCTGCTTCTGCATGTTTTGCTTTTGCCCTGTGGACAGTCGACAGACCCGAGAGGTCAAGAAAGTGCACAACATAGCAGAAGATCAGAGGTGAACCATTCAGCGCTTTATAAACCAAGAGTACTGAGTCAAAGTCAAAAAGCTTTTCTTCACCTTTCCACTGTTTCACTCTTCCTCTCTTGCACACACATGCGCATTAATACATCTTGCTGCATGCCTCATCTCTTCTCCTCAAAAGGATGGGATGCAGCCCCACCCAGCATTCTTTATACATTGGTTCATTGTTTGTTTAAATCCCACACAGTCACAAAAGCAGTGTGTGTGTGTGTGTGTGTGTGTGTGTGTGTGTGTGTGTGTGTGTGTGTGTGTGTGTGTGTGTGTGTGTGTGGTTAGAAAGAGAGAGTTAGAGGAGAGAGCGATCAGGGTGGGACGTGTTATTACAACTTATCATCAATCAGACTGCACGGTAGCCAGTGGGATTATTGTTCCCTGTTTGGCGAGTCTGATCTCACCAGGAGAAACAGACCCCCACTATTAATACAAAACACAGTCTGGGCTGAACTCACAAGAAGGCAGGAGCATGAGGAGAAAAACAAGGCTTTTGACTTTGCTGTGGAGTTGGCAATAAAACAACATGATATCTTATTGTACTTTAAAAGAAACTGGGCTTGGTAATAATTTAGCTTCATCGTTAATGGTTTAATTATCAAGTCGTTGAACAAGCGTAAGAATAGCATTATAACTGCACTGAATTGTAATGTTAATAGCAGATACCATTGTGCAAAGCAAAAGCTAATTAAAAGAAAAGAAAATAAAACTGCCAGAAGTTCATAAAATAGTTGTTATATATATATGTCAAGTTATTATATTAAGTAAATGTGATCCATCATATACAATCCTGTTATCTAAAGTCATAATAAAAAGCAAATACTAGATGAAATATTTTACCAAATTAAACAATTGGATATTTACTTATTTATTCAGTAATCTGTATTGTACTGTCATTTTGCAATTTGTACATATTATGTTTTATTTTTATGTATGAACAAACGATTTCTTAGAAATTATATAATTTAAGAGTTTAATATATTTCAATATATTTTTCATTTTGGAGCTTGATAAAACAATATGTTCAGGATTGCTGTAATAACTTAAGGCAGCAGCTTGTGACTACTCTCTGACACAGAGGAATCAACTAATGATGTGGATGAATCATTCTGAAGCTGTTTGCTTCGTCGTTTTTCTGGCATAAACACGGAGCAGTGACAAATCAGTTTATTCAGGTATTTTCTCTCTGTGCCATGAAAAATGGGATTTGAAGCCTTCTGGTCTCCATAGCACATCCAGTTGTGTATTTCCATAATTACCTTTAAATTGTGTTTGTATAATGAGATTCTCGGCTCCAGTTTTGAACCCCTCAATGGACACAGAAGAGCCGGTCAGCGATAATAAATGTTAAAGATGATATCTTTAACATCTTTTCATGATGGTCGTATTAGCAGCACAGACACTTGGAATAGTTGTGGCTTCAGGGTCGGTTGCGTCTGTGCGATGGGGAAGATTCCAGGAATCACAGTGTTGTTAGAGCAGGAGTGTCGGGCTGCTCTGTTGCCGTGGACACCGTCTCTAGCTGCTCCTCAAGGCCGTTGATGTCACAATAACGGCCACAAACACGATGTGAGAGAGGCGACGTCTCCCTCCTCCTCCTCCTCTCTGTCTGCATCTCCATTTCTCGCTCTCCTCCCTGCATGTGATGACCCACACTAATCACTTCTTCTGCAAGTTCTACAATTTCCCTGACGCAGCCCGAGTTACTGTGACTCTCTCTCTCTCTCTCTCTCTCTCTCTTCCTCTCATGCAGCTTGACGTTTCCTCTTCTGGGACCTGATCTTTTATTCAAAATGGCCGCCGGTGTTGGTTGATGTTTTTTTGCTTTGCATGATTCGGCAGACAGGCAAATGTAGTTAGCTAAAGTCAAAGCCACATTCTCAAACATTACCCTCCCACCTCAACACACACCTCCATGCACACTGCTGCAGTTGTGACTCTAGTGGTCGGCAGATGGGGTCATATGGGGTGAACGCAACATGATCCTTCATGTCTTTGCAACCCCCTCTGCGCACACACACTCAAACTCATGTAACACACACACACACACTATCACCCCACACACTCTCACCCTCCCCTTGCTGCATGCCATTGTCACTCTCTGGATGAGTGCTGTTTGAACCTGCTTTCAGCTCCTCTCATCTCACACACATGCACTATGACACACTCGCCCACTTTCCCCATACACACACACACACACACACACACACACACACACCTCAGTGTAGTCAGTGTCAGAATTCTTCTGAATGCAGCTCAGCTGATGGACATATGGTTGGTGTACAACCTGGTCATTCTTGTATATTAACAGGAGACCTTCACCTCGACATGGAAAGTTATACTTAACATTGGCTCTTGTTATAGAAGCACACTATATACTATACTACTATACTTCCTTGTCTGCTTTTATCTTGGCTTCACTGAAGGTGTATCACACACACAGTGAGTGGTTTTTAAATCCACGTAAGCCATTTTTGTGACTGGCTTATGTGTTTATGTGTGCTTTTGTTTTTCCATCAAAAGTCAGATATCTTGTGCTTCACTTTATGCACATTTTCATCTACAGTGTTTCAGCCCGACATCTTTGAAAACTTCAAAATCTCAACTAGAATATAGAACTCCACTAGGATTTAAAAGTAAGATATCTTGATACCTAATATTGTCAGTTAGCTATCTTAAAGAGCCCCTCCTGCCATTTTAGTGCCCACCTCTCTGCTCTTTATCTCCCCCCTTTCCCTCACACCTGTCCGGTCCTCCAGTGTCAGTGAAATGGAAGGAGATGGGAAAGGGGGATGAAGTCATGATGGGGTATAAGGATGAATCCCAGTGGGGACAACTCTGTCAGCGAGGGAAAGCTGCCACAGTCAGCTCAGCTGTGCCACAGAGCTGAAAGTAAATACACGTCTTTCCTAAACTGCGGACGTGTTTGTGTGTGCGCTGGTCCGATGTTTGCGTGACGTGTATCTGCCACCTGTTACACGAACATGACCCCGGCGTGCATGCATTAATGTGGATGCATTCTTGCTTGCATGGGAATGTGCGTGTGTGTGTCAGACTTCTTCCTAGACTCCTCCTCTCCAGACTGAATGTATAATTGGATACTCAGAGCAGGCAGCAAAAAGGGATCCCTGTCTTTGATAATTATTTGAAGACTTTGAAGTGTGCCCTCCGGTTGACTGCTGATATAATATATACGGATCATATGAGTGGACAGTATTTATAGTGTAGGTTGGACGTCTGGAGAGCAGCACCACAGTGTCAGTCATGACCTCCTGGGGCTAGCACACACACACACACACACACACCCACACACACACACACACACACACCATCATACACATGTCCCTGCTGTGACTGACAGAAATAGCAAGTTGTTAACAATTAGTGCTAGACTCAGCCCAGACCTAATGTGAATTAGAGTGTCTGACATTGAGCTAGCTACAAGGTAGCATGCTTTCATTGGGCGTATAATCCCTCTCTTCTAGGACCATAATATAATGTTGCATGTAACAAAAACAAATCTGCTTGTTCTCTGCCACACAGGATACTACATTTGTTAATGCTCAAAATACTGTTGTAGTTTGCATTGAGGGATGACATAGGCTGATGGAGTAACATCAGATCACAACCTAGCTCATGAAAAGCCTAAGAGTCTACAGCCATGCCAGCACAACGTTGCTTTGAGCTAAATGCTAACGTCAGCATGGGAACATGCTCACAAAGACAAAGGAAACATGTTGATGTTTAGCAAGAATGTTCACCATCTTAGCTTAGCATGTTGCTAACATCTCAGGTTTTTCAGGTATTTGGTCACAAACCAAAGTGTTGGACAAATTGAAAGTTTGGCCAGAAGATGATATGAGATGAAAAGTCAGAGGATCACCAAAGTTATTACAACTCATACTGAGGGAAACATGAAAATCTGTACAAAATGTTGTAGCACTCTTTTCAATAGACATTTCACTCAAAACCACAAATGTCAACCCCACAGTGGCACCAGAGGAAAAGTCAGGGTCATAAAACTCATTAGGATTCATCGTCTGAGAACCAAGAATGTTTGCACAAACTTTTGTGCCAATCCATATAACTGAGACATCTCAGTCTGGACCAAAGTACTTGGATTGACTTGCATCCCAACATTACCATCCACAAAGGCATGCTACTAGCAGGCTTAAAACCGTAAAAACCTGTTAAAGTTTTGACAGTGCAAGTAAACTTCACCAACTCACAAATATCGTCAGCCAATGAAGTTCTGTGTTCAAGATACTCCCAAAAGAACCTTTACCTGGTTGTCTCAACATATAATTGTCCATAAATTGTAGGGATGCATATATTTCCAATGTGAATGCATATGTCTAACTCTGTTGTTCCATTTTGTCACTTCTCCATACGTCCTTCAGGGCCGTTGTTCCCGGGAGAACTGCAAGTACCTGCACCCTCCTCCCCACCTAAAGACCCAGCTTGAGATCAATGGCAGGAACAACCTGATCCAGCAGAAGAACATGGCCATGCTGGCCCAGCAGATGCAGCTCGCCAACGCCATGATGCCTGGCACGCAACTACCACCTATGGTGAGGGGACACACACGTATGAACACACCACAGCTACTGCACATGGTGAGAGCACATGTAAAAGCGCACACATATAGAACTCCTTCACTGTCTGCTTGGCTCTTTCAGTCTTTTGATTTGTCTTTCTGTCAGTCCCTCTCTTTTTCCCACTCGTGCATTTTATCCACATTTCATTTAATTCCTCTTCTTTTATTTCGCTCTCTTCCAGCCCATGTTCTCAGTGACGCCAGGCCTGGCCACCAACGCCAGTGCAGCAGCTGCAGCCGCAGCTTTTAATCCCTACCTGAGCCCTGTGTCCCCAGGCCTGATGCCCCCAGAGATCATGCCCAGCACCCCTGTCCTCATGGCCTCCAGCCACACCGTCAGCCAAGTCCCCAACGCTGCCACTGCTGCAGCCCAGAAACTGCTGAGAACAGACAGACTTGAGGTAACAGACAGACTGATGAATACAACCTGGTTTTCACAACATTTTGTTTTGGGGGCAAGGATGCATTATGTAGCATAGAATCAACCTCCCAAAGAGTTCCAGGAAAACTCTGCTTCATGAAGTGTTTCTTTCTTACTGGGAGTCGCCCAGGATGATAATGAGTCTGTAAACAAGTATTGTTAACAAGTGGTTTAACAAGCATAAGAATAACGACACCCTTTATTGGACTTGCCTGAAGTATATTAATAGCACCAACAATAACTGTAATATTGCATCAGCTTATGAGGTCGAGTGCATTCCAAGAGTTGTCATTAAGAGTTGTTTACTGTTTTGATGAACTCACTCACACTTAATCTGCCTCGTCTAGTTCAAAGCTTTCATACAGTGCGCTTCACAAAATGCCATTAGATAAGCACCAGAGATGAGCCTGAACTTGTTGAATACTTATTTGATTTGAAAGAGCAGCAATGATTTCCATGCACCTGTGACAGTGTGGAAACAACAAAGGAACACATTCTGTAACCCCATGCTCAAAGCATAATGCTTGTTGTGGCAGCATTGCATTCTGGTCTATCGAGGCTACTGTCTTCCTCCTCTGCCGTGGCTGGTGGTTTGATTGTTACAGTGTTGAGTCTAGAAAGAAGCCTTTTCTCTCTGATTCTGAGAGACCACCACCAAGTTCAACTGCTGACACATAAAAGCAGAGTGGGTAGCAGAGAAGTAATACCCATGTGTTCGTGATACCTCTAATTTAAAAGAAGGTGCTGCCCTCTGGTGTCTCACATGTAGACTTTTCAAAAGAAACTCACACTCCAACGAGCACATTACAGTTCTTTATAAAGAAAAACTTTGTGTCATAAGATTATAGATTTATTGTGTTAAGGAGCAAAAGCATAGCCTTTCTCAGTGAAAGTATTTACTCAGGAACTCCAGTTACAGTTAAACAGGAAGTGCACCGCATTGGAAGGAGGGCCTTTGTTCACTATTTCTCTCCAATCATCTTGTTTCAAGGTGTGTCGGGAATATCAGAGGGGCAACTGCTCTCGGGGGGAGAATGACTGTCGCTTCGCCCACCCCGCAGACAGCACCATGATCGACACCAACGACAACACCGTCACCGTGTGCATGGACTACATCAAGGGTCGATGCTCCCGGGAAAAGTGCAAGTACTTCCACCCGCCGGCCCATCTGCAGGCCAAAATTAAGGCTGCCCAGCACCAGGTGAACCAGGCCACAGCCGCCGCGGCCATGGTGAGCAGTCTGTACAAGCGTGGTCACACTCATTCACACCCACACCACAAGCTAAGGAGCAATTTTGAGGAAGTTCTTACACTACAGGGCTATAAATTCAATTAGGACATATATTCTGTGGCTCATGCTCACGTTCATGTTTGAAAGTGTGTCACCCTCTCTGGTTGGTATTATGTAGCTTTTTCAGTTCTGCTTTCTGCCAGGTCAAAATTTAAAGGTCTGCAAGTTGGTTTGGGTTAAAAACTGCTGGGAACAGGATGATATGAAGAAGGATCGGACAAAAACCATGTAAAATGATTGTCTTGTTCCTTGTTCATCTCATCCCAGACGACAAGCAGAGAGTCAGTTCCTCTTCTCTCTCTCTCTCTCTCTCTCTCTGATGGCCTGGTCTTATTTGTGACACCATTGTTTCTGTGCTTCCTATCTCTTACTTCTCTTCCTCTTGACATTATTTAAAAAGGGTTCATTGTGCTTCCAGTCCTGTCTCACAGTAACAGCACCTGTCAATAATAGTACAGCCACACACATGTCTGTTGATCTCAGTGTTTTCTACATGCTCTTACTGACATAGCGAGGCAGAGAGCTTGGGGTGAATCATTGTAATGTGGCACTGACTACAATGTGCACAGTGAATTGTGCCTCCATATACTTTTCTGTCAAGACCCACTCAAAGTAATGATTGAATAATATTCTCATCGCTATATTCATCCATCTTTGTGTGACAATAACTAATGTAGACTGGTAGTTATCACTGATTATTGATGATCATTTAACTGTTGAGCAGTAGAGCTAGTGTCTACACTGTGCATGCCTTAGTCCTGTTATCCCCTTGTATATTGCATTCCAATGATTTGTTTTTTTATTTGTTTTTGTTTTTTCTCACCTATACCCAAACTGCACTGCTGCCCCCATGATGCACCTCTGCTTGCTGGTTTATGTTAATGCGCTTGAACCCCATTGGCCCATTGCCATCATGTGCTCGCTGCCTGCTAATTAAGACTCAGTCGGCTGTCAAATCACTGAAGCGACCCCTCGACGCAACCTTTGACCTGGTACTATGACCTTTCACCTTTTAGCTTGGCATGTGGCTTTGTTGTAGAGCAGTGTTTTAACCAAAGATACCTAGCTATTTTTGTTGTCGTTGTCTAAGTGCAATGTCTGTCTTTTCCTCCTGTTGATCTGTCATTATTGCCTGTGATGAAATGATTGTGGCTTTCTGGGTTTAGGTTGCACCCAACACCAAAACAAATGTGAATTCAAATGAGGAATTTGTGACGAGGAGCCACAATCAATTCATCACCTATAGCCTATTTAACAAAAGTCAGTGAGGGCTAGGGAAGTAGAGCTTCTATAAGGGTGGCATGGCTTCAGTCTTACGTCCAAGTCAGTCAGTGGTCAATGTTGTGGAGCAGCTCAATCAAATGTGTGCATGTCTGTGTTACTAGTGCATGTCAGATGGATAAGGGTGGGGCTAAGAGGAACAGTCTTTTAAACCATACAGGTGTGACCCCACCACAACAGATGATTACAGTTCAAATGATAGTTCACTCCATCATCAAATCTTGTCACAGACATTCAGACCTCAAAGATGGCCTCACGCCAAACTAAAACCCACACTACAGAACGTCCTATGGTGTAAATATTGAAATACCTTTCAACATCTGGCTTGTGTCCCTTGGCCTGAGACCATTTTTGACTTTTGTCTGAGAGTGAACCATCACTTAAACATGGCTTACACAGTTTATCATGGAGCTAGCAGTGCAGCCTCCCTCTCTCTGTGCTTCCTACCTGTTCCACCTCGTGTTAGCAGCCTTATTGTTTTGATAGTTAATGCTTGCTTATGTTGCATTTAGTCAGCCCTAGGAGTACAAATTAAATAATCCAAGTGAGCTTCCTGATGAAATAATGAATATATGAATGCTTGTTAGCCAGTAGCTCCAGTAGGCACCATGCTCCTGCTTGTGTAGTACTTGTGTCAGACTGCTGCTTGCTTGCTACTGATGATATGATGATATTGTTGTTGTTGTTGTTGTACACACAAGGATGTTGTGATGCTGTTTATATGATGTCCTCTAACATGTGTATTTTTTTTGTTTTCTTTTTGCCTCTTTCCAACACACCCTCTCTCTCTTTTCCACGCACCTCTCTCTCTCTCTTTCTACCTCTGTTTTTTTGTTTTCTTTCTCACTGACCTCCCTCCATCTGGCTGGGCAGGGCATCGCCCCTAATGTCATGGCTCCCCTGCCCAAGCGGGCAGCCCTGGAGAAGGCCAACGGGGCCTCTGCCATGTTTAACACCGGCATGCTCCAGTACCAACAGGCCCTGGCCAGCATGCAGTTTCAGCAGCAGGCTGCTTTCCTCCCATCAGGTATGGCTCCCAAAGCAACCACCACTAGTGCTCTGACCACCCAGAGGATGCCTGGATCAGTCTAACCTGGCTCCTGCTTGGCTGGGGTTTGGGCAAAGTGGTACATTGCAGTACAGAACAGTTTGGTTGTGGACTATTTATCAACTATAGTTATTGTTTGTGTTCAGATAGAGGGAACTTACAACGATAGCACTAGATTTCATTGTAGGCCAGTGAGGGTTGAACATTTGTATCTCAAAGTGCCGTTAAAGAGCTAAGAATGCTTCAACAAATATGTGCATTATGCTTTGTATGGCATTGCATGGCCACTGGGTGTTATGAATGGGTTAGTCTACTAATTGCCTTAATATAACTCCACGTAGCTACCTGCTCCTGCTAGTACACACAGGGTGAATGAGAAAGGCCTGGATGATTGTAAGAGAAAGGGCAGAACTTGTTTACTAGTTAGTTAGACTAAAGTGTCCATGGTGTGATCACCATCACACTTTGATGAGATACCATTGCTGGGGCTTTGGCTTTGGGCTGGGATGAACGGGGCTGGATGGGTTGCCTCAGTCTGACAACAAACAGCAGGCTGCAGAGTCTGGCTTCTGTACACTATCTGCTGTCCTCCTCACTTCTGTCTAGAGTGTGTATATGATGTTTAATATTTGATAGTTACCATCATAACCGCACTATCACTCATTGCACTTCAGACAAAAGTTTAGATTCACACTCAAAAATTTGATTGCCTTACGATGAGTTCATCACCTCGCCTTTTCCAATCACTGATGACTGTTTCCAAGAGATATTAACCTTTTTTTCCCACCTTATCTCTCCCCTCACTCTAACGAACCTTGTGATGGGCTGTTTTGATTTCTCTTCCCTATCCAATCCACTTCCTGTTGCACTGCATGATGGGCAGGCTCAATATTGTGCATGACACCTGCAGCCAGCGTTGGTAGGTTCCAGCTTTCCTTCTTCAGTTATCTGTAACCTCATGTCTGTGACTCGCACGTCATCAAAATCCAGTGAAATGTACTGTATTGTATTTACAGCGACTTTGTGGTCTTTATATCAGATTTTGGTGACCTGAGAGTCACTGTTATGGTTGCGTGAAGATACTTTTTGTGATTTGAAGCATAAGCAAGAGTCCACATAAGGAAAGACAAATGTTGTGACATTTAAATGTTGTTTATTACCTGTATGACAGCTGTTATTGTTCATAATATCAATTTAACTGACCTTTATTTTGTTAATTTCTCTGTGCCCCCCTACTGTGTATTGCTTGACTGCTCTTGTTCTCATGCTCGTTCTAAACTTGGCTTTTGGCTGGTCTAACCTGACACCTAATGAAACCCTTTTAAAAACATAAAAAAATGGAGGGAGTTCAATTATAACCTCCCCCCTTATCTCCTCTGCCTTAATGACTCTATTCGTATTATTTTTTTGTTTTTGTAGAAGTGTCTGGTGTTTACCAAGAAAGTACAATGTTGATAATTTTATGACTAATAATACACACAAATGTGGAAGTCGCTGCTGCTGCAGCATCAAGTTCTCAAATCGCAAGATCTCTTATTAGAGTCGGCAGAGGGAAGAAAGGGAACCAGTTAAATCGAATCCCTCTCTGACCCCCTCTCTCTCCTTCTCCTTCCCTCATTTGCCTGGTGTGTATGTGGCTACACTGCTCCTCTGTGTATTTTTGCTTACATGATTTTCCCTCCAACAAAGTTCCCATGATGCACGGTGGTAGTCCAGCCACTGTGTCTGCAGCCACCACATCTGCCACAAGCGTTCCCTTCGCAACTGCCTCCACCAATCAGGTTTGCACCTCTACCGCCTCTCTCTCTCTCTCTCTCTCTCTCTCTCTCTCTCTCTCTCTCTCTCTCTCTCTCTCTCTCTCTCTCTCACCTCTGTCTTTCAATGCACCTGGACGATCTGGGGATGCTTGTGTCTTACAGCGAGGGGTGGGTCGGGTGAAAGGCGGTACTCCCTCTTGTTGGCCTACACTAGAGTCCAACATGTGTACACATATCATACTGTGACAAGTTTTAAGACATTTCAACTATAACCACAATATTCTCTTCTTAGAATATCTGTCTTTCTGGAAAAACGTACTGTGTTGCATATAATGTTTGTCCTCATTGTAACCTCGATTTTTGTCCTTTCCCATTTTGAGGACTCTTCCTTATCAAAGTTGACTACCAACGAATACATGCAATTGGTATGTATGAGGTAGTTTTTTTTCCACATTTTTTAGAGCAATTCGCACAGTTTGTGCAAGAGTCGCTATCTGTGACCTTTGGTGCTTTGCTTTTTTTCCCTTTTGTTTTTCGCTGCTGCTTCAAGCACGTAAAGCAAAGTTTATTGTGTTTAAAAGCTGGATATATTCGTTATTAAATTAAAACATTTTGATTTTAGTTGTGTTGAAGGCATTTTGTAAACAGTTAGCGACATTGCACAATTTCATAACACCAGTGAAAAGACTTCTGAAAGTGTAGGTTGAATCCTCATGTTACTAGTCTTGATCCAGGACCGGTTTTCTGCATTTCATCGATGTGTGCAGGTCAACAACATGGAGGACTTAGATTTGCATGGGGGAGCCACCTCACTGACAGTTTCCCTCCGCCCCCTCATCTCTCCCTTCCCTTCAATCCTCCTCTTCCCCTCCCTGCTGTGCAGAAGTGTCTGTTGATTCTTATTGACACGTCACATCTGAATGAACTGTGCCACAACTGTAGCCAAATAGCTTTTTCTGTATTGTTATCTTCGTCCTTTTCCAGTAATGAACTCATCTCAATGTTAGAGGATGTGGTTTTCATCTGTGTTCGTGTTGTCGGCCAACATCCGCTTTGAGTGTTTTCTGTTTTGGGTGCTTCATTTGATCTCTGTCTGTTTTTTACCCCCAGATTCCAATAATATCTGCAGATCATCTGAGTAGTCACAAGTACTTGACTCAAATGTAGTTCCTCTCAAGAACAGTGAGTTCCTGTTTCAATCCTCACATTCTCTTGAATCATTTTAGCTCTGGTTTAAGATTTACTTGATTTTGTGTGCACGTAGAGAACAACATCTGTCTCTGTCAGTAGCTGTTTTTTTCAAGTGAAATCTGGTCATGTCTTACAGATCAAATGAATGTGTGCTGGCACCGTCCAAGCCAAAAGAGTTCAGCCTTTATGTACATAACCTTCAGAATGTCAAGCAATGGGACAAGGAGGGTCTGCCATCTCTTAGCCGGTCCACAACGATGGCCTCATCACACGTGTAAACATCAAGGGTGCAAACATGATCTGTGCCATCTTCCCACATATCAATGTCAAGAAGAATTTGTTGTCAAATTCAACGTCCAGCCGAGAGAAGAGGATATCTTGGTGCCGGGGTCAGTGCGTATCTCCCTCTGTGGGATTCGTTCACATTACACCTCTGTGTCTGACTAAATCATAGCACTCAATTTGTTCTAATTATCATCATTACTGCACGCACAGAAGGTCAAGAGCGTGGTTGCATGAAGCAACATCCAGTGCTGATACGTTAGTAGACCAAGATTTTTCTTTCCTTTTTTATTTGTTCTGCTTTATTATTTCTTTTTAATTGATAGCCATATTTCATAGTTTACAAGTGAAATGCAAACATGCACCTTGAATTTGAATTGAGATCTGAAAGGCACAATGATTTTAACAGTAATTGTATTTGCCAAAAGAATTAGGCATGTACAGTATTGTGTTTTTACGGCTACTAGTGAAACTAGATGTTGAAATGAGGGTCTTGGACATATGAATGTTCTGGGTAAACCAACATACCTGTGTACCTTGAAAGCACAGCCAGGCTAGCTTTTCTCACCTTGTCATGTGCCATCAAGGCCATACAGCTAAAACCAGAGTGTTATCTCAGCAGTGTTATTTGTTTACCGAAGGTAAAAGTTTTGTATGGCTCTTTTTGTATTGTTTTGTTTTCGGAATCTCCATTGTGGGTGTTTTTTTTTTTTACTTTTGTTTTCATTTCACTAATTAATCAGTTTTAGAAGTGGGGTTCTTGCAAAAAAAAAAATGTTTTTAATTTTTGATGTTTTTTTCTTTTAAAATCAGAAATGGAGGGTTTTTCTAAAGTTTGTCATACCTCTTTTCATAGACTAGGGTTGTTTTTGTTTGTTGGGATTAAGTTGTTGCTCAAGTCCATTGACTCTAAAGCCTGGTGAAGTAGAGGGTGTAGCTTCAATTGACATTGTGTTACACTGTTCTCCCTCTTGTAAAGAGGAGCGACTCTAAAACTGTGTCCGCAAGAAGCGCTGTTGAGCCATGTGTCGATGGAAATTCAAAACAACAGACCCGAAAGTCTATTAGGTCATTTAAACCACATGTGCACTTGAATGATTGTTTGTCTGGTCACCCTGTTTTAATTTCACCAACCCATGCCAAGTGAACTTTCACTTTTGAGGAAATACAACACATTATGTGTTTGTGTTTCCAAAAAAAACATGAAAGTTCTCATCCATTTGAACATCTGACTACAGAAACCAAAGCACAGTTTTTCTCTCATCGTGGTCACAAAGGGTTACAGAAGCATCTCTCAAGAGGCTTAAACAATTAAGGAAACATGTTTATCATCTTTCATTCATCTCTCAGTTTTATGATCAGTTCCCTTTTCTGTTTTCACAGAGGTGTGTAGTTTGTCTTTACCGATTGTAATGTACCTAACAAAGCCTTAGATTACAATTAATGGGTCTCAGCCCAATCAAATGTACTTTCAATCACCATGCAGGTAAAGAACACCAATGATGTTTTATAGTTCTGTCACGTGCCGCTTATGATCTTTTTTTTGTTCTTTCTCTCTATGTAAAAGTAACAATTACTCTCTTAAATTTCATTGAACTTATGTGTTATGTACTACTTAAGGATTTGAATCTATTTGAGATATGTAGATGTAGATTTTTCTTTTTTTTGCCTTACTATATATTACTTGACAACATTGATATAGCCGTTGTAGATTTTGAGGTAGTATGACATTCATAACTTTTTCAAAACCATATAAATGATAATGTGTTGAGTCAGTTTTAAATATTCACTTCATTCATATAGCTGGATGTCTTTTTCAGTTGATGTTACATTATCAGTTAATTTTGTCGATGAGAGACTTTTGATACAAGGAATGAGATCAATTAATCTGCTGCCACCGCAGCATCTCTGAGTAGACAAAAAACTAATGTTTTAAACAACTTAAATTTTCCTTGTAACATGTCAAGATCATGTTTGAAAATATATTGTATTGAAAAATATAGATTGTCCATGTTTTAGAGTAAAAATTATTTTCTACTGTATCCATTTAAAAAAGATATGTACTTTTGTTTTGAATATTTCTTAAGTTTGCCCTGAATGTCAGGCCAAAACGAGCAGTGAGATTGACGGGTGTTTGGATGTGAGATTAGGAGCGAGAAAGCAAAGACTTTTCCGAACTGGAGAAGTCAGAAATGCTGCAGATGATGACTTCTAAACCTAAGGGACGAAGGTTGACTTTTTGCACTTCTGTATATAGTCAAATGAACAGAGAAAAAAATGTGTATCATATTGAGATATTATTTTGAATAAAAAAAGATCTATAATTATAAGGAATTTTGCTAGATTAATTTAAATTCTTAAATTAGAAGACCAGCTAAAACAAATTGCTTGCAAAGAAGGGCACTAGTTTCTTGGCCAATGCATTCAGAGAAAGCTATGCGCTTTTTGTCTTATTTTATCAGTGGCTCGTATTGCCAGGGAATGTTTTAGGGGACTAGAAATCCCCATGTCATGCTAACTCCACCCCTCCTGTAGGATGACATATCCAATGATGTCCATATATCATTTGTTGGACTTGGTCATGCAGTATTGCTGCTCCCATGGTACAGTTGATACATAAAACTATCAAAATGTTTATTCTATAATAGTTTGATTTGACTGCATGTAAAAGTACAAACATGTAAACAAAAGAAACTGCGTAGATATATAATGAAAGTTAACACATTCAGATTACAGAATACACAATAATATGTTTGTTTTTTCTTTTCAAAGAATACATACAGTAGATAACATCCACAGTGGGGAGAAATAATACTTCAAAAACAAGTCATCTTACTCTTGTGTGATAAAATATTTTCCAAGCAAACATGTTATTTAAAGAATGATAAAATATTAGCACTCATCCACCCCAGATACTTTCTCATAGCCATATAATTACAGTGGACACTGACTCACGGGAAGTTGTTCCTGCTATCATAGCTGTGCACTCAGCAGGTGAAGGCTCACCACACCAAATGCATATTTGGCAAATTAGTCTTTGAAATGAATGTAACAGTCACCGGTCAACAATGTTTCTGACTTGAGGCTGCTGTATAGTCGCTACAGAACCAAAGCACCATTTTTCTCGAAGCCAGATGTTCAGTCTCCTGGCTGGAACCAAGGTTTCTCTTCCCTGCTGAGGGCACATGTACGCTTTTGACTGCTTTTTACTTGTAAGTGCAACCACCAATTACGTATTTGCTAACAGTTGCCACACAATAATGTACTATTCTGTCTTCAGATTTGTTTATGCACATTTTATTGTTGCCATAATTGACTCTTGCTGTATGGATGAAAAAAATCTGAATAAAACAAATATTTGATTTGCTCATGCAACAGTTCTGTGGTCACCGCCTCTGTGTGTACTGGATGTGTGAGTCAAGTTAACGTGCTTTAAAGTCCAGATATTCACAGGAGTGGATCTGAAATTCAACTTAATATTTATTAACACGTAAACATTGATGCTTTGCTGCTGAAATTATATCTTGCAGGTAAACATGCAAGTATTTATTTAGTTTCATCCCAATTCATATGTGAAGGGGACAATCTAGGACAGTGTAGTCGATATTGTTTCTGAACTTCAACCTCGAGCAGTCATCGTCACCAGGGTACAGAGTCAGCAAGACTGGAGCAGCTCCACAGAGACTGATGTGCGACAGATGTGCGAGGTTAAACTGGTTGTGCTCAGGGCAATTTTCATGAGATTGTGTGCGTTATCTGGGTCAGAACTGATTATAAAAAAAAGTTAGATGAAGCCCATATGAGCTCACAACATGCCAGCCATTGTACTGTATATGAACATGGAAGATTTTGACAGCGGTGGAAGAAGTATTCAGATCTATTACTTAAGTAAAAGTAGCAATATTACAGTGTAAAAATACTCCACAGTATTGTCAGCAAAAGTAAAAGTACTCATTCTACAGAAAAATGGTCCCTGTCATTATACTATGATACAGGATGTTTTTGGAATAATATTGCTGCTGAATTTATGTGTATGTAGCATTTTACTGCTGGAGTTGTTTATGGTTGAGCTCATTTTAACTACTTTATATACAGTCGGGTAGTTTAATCTACTGCAGTGCATCATGTTCTATCTTCATATGTTTGTAGCGTCGCTGTCTTGTGAGAACCACATATCTCTAAAAAGTCAACTTTTCATGAGCTCAGAAAAACCACCCTGTTTTCAGCTTTGTGGCATTTTCCAGCCAAGCTCCAAGGGGGTTTTAAATAGTTTAACTTATATCTTGAGAGCCATAAAAGAACACTTAATCCTTCAGTTTATCATAACAATTCAAATTAAAAATCAACAAATAAGTGGAGACACATAGTTTTCACTGGACGGGAAGGGTATGAAAAATTGTAAACTGAAAAGTAACTAGTGACTTCAGACAAATGTAGTGGAGTAGAAGTATTGAGTTGCATAAAATGGAAATACTAGTTAATACTAGTAAAGTACAAGTACCTTGAATTTATACGTAAGTACAGTACTTGAGTAAATGTACTTAGTTACATTCCACCACTGCATTTGGATGACATCAGGGGTCGCACCATGGTGCATGTGGACATGATGTTGCCATGTGTCATCTATCAGATGATCTGATCAGATTATCACAACAGTTCAAGAACAATAAACCTACAGATTCTGGGCTACATTTAGATTAAAGAACCCAATATTCTTTATTCTGTGACCATTTCTTTTTAACTCATTTGGTGGGAACACAACATGGATCATTTCACACATCATTTGGAAACACTCAAACCGAGAACTACATACAGTCTCATCAAAACAAAGACAAACTGTAACACATCTGTATTAGATCTTTATAACTGTAATTCAAACACCTTCAATTGTAGAAAATGATCAACACAAATACAGACCCAGTACTCACCTCTGCCCTGTACCTACAGTGCCATGGTTTATGAGAAGAAAACCAGCAATCAATCTGCTAAGCTTGCAGATATTATCAAACTATCAAAATATTGTCCCTGTTGCATTTCAAACATGAGGAAGAGGAAGAAAGAAAACTGCCCATGTCAGTAGAAGAATGCAAATAAGTACATTTACTCAAGTACTATGTCATGCTACATTATAATTACACTCCACTACAATTCAGAGTTAAATATAATACTTAGACATATATACTTAGTGTATAATACTAGATTAAACTAGCCAACAGTATATAAAATAAATTAGCTCAACCTGAACCAACTGCAGCAGCAAAATGCTACAAACTGTACATGTTAATGCATCAGTAATAATAATCCAATAATATAATGTATGATAGGATAATACTCACATTATGAGTACTACTGTTAATACTTTGACTTACAGACACTTTCAATGGAGTACTTTTACTTGTAATGGTAAGTGGTGGAAGAAGTACTAATAAATACAACACAGCACAGAAATACTCAGTCACTAGAAAAAGTCATGCATTCAAAATGTCACTTAAGTGAAAGTACAAAAACATTTGCATCATTTTAATGTTGCAGCTGGTAAAGATGGGGCTTACTACTACATAATACTACTACCACTGCTGTGTAGTCTTATCATAACCTACAATACATCATAATTTATTAGTTGATTATATTTTATATCATTAATCTGAATCTGAAAAGTAACTAGTAGTTAAAGGTATCAAATAAATGGAATGGAGAAGAAGTATAAAGAGGCATAAAACTTCAATACTGAAGTACAGTACAAGTGCCTCAAAGTTGTTAAATGTAAATGTAAATGTACTTTGCTACTTTACCTTTATGTTGCAGTGTTAGTATTTTTACTCAAGCACAGGGTCTGAGACTCCTCGTGGCCCATGTGATGAAGATAAGTGAGCTGACATATGTCAATTGAATAACGAGGTAATGAATGGCCTCATTAGTATACATGTTTATGTTTCATCATGATTACAGGGACAGTGTGCAGCTTTACAGCCTCTCGTTGAGAGCAATGACCGCGGCCGAGTAAAGAGGTAAAGAGGGCAGAGGTCACAGACTGACAGACACGCACGCGGCCGCGGTCTGTGTCCGGTCATCTGATCGCTCCGGCTGAGGGTTTCGGGTGACGGCTCCTTTAAGAAAACGGAGCTGAGCCTCGGCGTTTGACGCGCTGAGGATGTGGGCAGGAAACGCCATGCAAGAGGGGAGAAACGATCACGCTTCCCAGCAGCGTTGCACAATACAGTGCGATCAAAATGTGCTTTAATTCACCACGCTGATGTCCAGGAGCGGTCGATCTCCTCGGATCTCCACCCCGCGGCCGTCGCACAGCAGGCTAGGAGTGTTTGCCGGCGTGGGATTCGACTCCTATCCGAGCGACAGGGTACCCTTCCCAGCCTGCTCGGTTTGAAAACATCGGGGCTGGTCAGCGGGTGGGAGAGAGAGAGCAGGCTTCGCCGCGGAAAAAAGGAGGTGTCTGCCTGGCTTTTTTTTTCTTTCCTCTTCCCCCCCCACCTCCCACCCCCCAGCCATGAGGGAGTACAAAGTGGTTGTTTTGGGGTCGGGCGGAGTCGGCAAATCGGCGCTGACTGTTCAGTTCGTGACTGGCTCCTTCATCGAGAAGTACGACCCCACGATAGAGGATTTCTACAGGAAGGAGATCGAGGTGGACTCGTCCCCGTCGGTGCTGGAGATCCTGGACACGGCCGGGACCGAGCAGTTCGCCTCCATGCGAGACCTGTACATCAAGAACGGGCAGGGCTTTATTTTGGTTTACAGCCTGGTGAACCAGCAGAGCTTCCAGGACATCAAGCCGATGAGAGACCAGATCATCCGGGTGAAGAGATATGAGAGGGTGCCCATGATCCTGGTGGGAAACAAGGTGGACCTGGAGGGGGAGAGAGAGGTGTCTTCCGGGGAAGGCAAGGCGCTGGCCCAGGACTGGAACTGCCCGTTTATGGAAACTTCAGCCAAAAATAAAGGATCAGTCGACGAACTGTTTGCAGAGATAGTCAGACAGATGAACTATTCAACTGTCCCCAGTGGTGGCGACCAGTGTTGTTCATGTGTCCTGCTCTAAACAACAACAACAACAACAACAGCATACAGAAACAGTGCATCCGGGCTGAATTTGAGCTTATAACATGTCTTGCAGGCTTTTTGCAAAACTATTCTCTCTCCTCACACTGTTGTCTTATTGTTGCACACAAACAAAAATCGATGACGACAACAATCGATTATGTATAATAGTCTGAAAAAGTGTTTACATGACAAAGTACTTGAATGTTTTTGGGATTTTTTTATAGCTTTGTATATGACACTTCTCTGGAAATGTGCCTCAATGGGAATGTCTTATTGTGAAACCTAAGAGACACCTGTTTTCTGGTTATTATTTTTCTTTTTTTTTGTGGTTTTATTTGTTGAGTTGTACTGTTGCATCTTCTGGGTCCATCTGTCTTGGAGAGTGGAGGTGATGGTGGTGGTGGGAGGGGATTATGCCAAATCCCAGGCAGAGCTGGGTCACTTTTTAAGGTATTTTTTGGCTGAAATAAAAAAGCAAGAGACCTGAAATGTTTAGAATCGCTCTTAAACGTATCAATCACCACTCAAGCCTTGCACAGGTTACTCAAATCCGATCTCCACGATTTATTTTTAAGTGTGATGAAGAGGCGCAGACCCACCCTCTGAGATACTGTGTTTGAAGCTGTGGGCTGTGGTGGAGTTGTGTTACGCCTACATATTTTTCTTGTTTTCCCCTCTCCAGTCTGGTGAAAGTGGATTTTATCATGGAACTTGCACTTAGCTGACGGTGTTCCTCCTCAGTGTGCACCAACAAGGACCTTAGTGCATTGCTGTCGCTGCATGGGGAACGCCACGACCCCATGTCAAGTGCCTTCCTAAGAAAACTCCTGTGACTGTGCCAACTGATGAGCCCTTCTTCCTCTGCAGTGCGTCTTGATGGCAATCAGAACTTTTTGGTAATTTTCAGTTTACATTCTAGCTTCATTTGGTGTCAAAGTGAGAAGAGCCTCCTCCTATTTTACTGTCAGGAAGCTCAGCTTGTAACAGACCTGCTGTTTCAGGGTCAGATTCAGGCCGTTTCTCGAGGTACTAGTCCCAACAAGAACTACAGAGTAACTTTAACCTACTAGGATTTTGGTTCAGTGAATGGCAAGCCATGTCTGTATTATCTAGAATTTTTCTTTTCTTTTCTAAAAATGTGACTTTTTTTTGACTTAACGTAATTGTAATTCTCCCTTTGGACAAATATTCTGCCATCCACCTGTCAGTTTAAAGGACTTGTAATACAAAACGCATTTTACGTAACACTGTGTGCTGTGCTTGTCTCTGCTGATAACATAAAGTCTCTGCATTTTACTTAACTTTGAATTTGATTGTCCCTGTAAACAATTTTACCGCAGAAACAATCAATTAGTCAAACAATTTTTGATTTTGATAATCAACTAATAGTTTAAATAATATATGAAGGAAAATCTCTCAACATTTTCTAGTTCCAGCTTCACAAATGTGAGGATTTGCTGCTTTTCTCGGTTTTAGATCATTACTAATTGAATATTTTCGGGTTTTGGACCGTTGGTTGCACAAAACAAGTAATTTAAAGACATCACTTTGGGTATTTTTCAACACTTTTGGACATCTTATATACTAAAAAAATGGATAGATTAATCAACAATGAAAATAATTAGTTGCAGCCCTCCCACTGTTTCAGATGAGCTGTTTTTTGCTTTTCTTGGTATTTAGTTATCATGTGGCACTAGATTGACACTTGTTTACAAAAATTATGCTTCCTGTTCATATGGGGACGAAAAGCCTTCAGCACCAAGTGAGTATAATTAAGTATGTGATCATGGACATCGTGGCCCACGTGAATAAAGAAACTCCTCAGTCCAGTTGTTTGGGTAGTGGGTAGGGTTTCCAGTCAGTGTGTTTAGCTGGGGAGAGCTGTTTCCCCTCTTCCCGCCGCATGTTTTCGAGGCAGTGGAGCGGAGGACAGAGAGGGCTTTTTGTGTCTGCAGCCAAGTTCAATCAGCCATACGTACTGTAGACTGGCATTTGGTCGGCCATTCCTCAGACTGACCAATGTGCTGCTGCCTCCAGAGTCCCTCTAACCACAGTGACTCATGGTCAGATTACCAGATTCAAACTGAGGACAGGCTCACACTATGTACTAAGAAAAGGTTGCTTCACTGAGTGCAGCAACTTTGTTTTCATAGCGACCATCTGCAGTAGCTGCAACTGCCATCGTTATCTAAGCTAGAACTCTAAAGCACTTTGCAATAATTCGTAACTCCAAAGTCCTTTCATTAGAGGTTACTGGTATTTACTAACAACCATCTCCAACTTTCTATTACTGCAAATTACTCCAGTTTTATTTTGGCCATATTAAACTCCCACATACCTGCATTTTGTGAAACCCCGCATCTTTGTTTTCATTGTTTGGCTCATACACATGAAAAAAGGTGCTCAACTCAACTCAACTCAACTCAACTCAAAAGCTACATTTCTTCAGCTCCAGAAGAGTTTGACATGTGAAAAGATTTCCATCTGCCTTTGCCCAGTCAGTTTAAATGTAAACAGAGGTCCCGCAGTTTAAAAACCAATACATGCCATCTGAATGATTATTGATGAATGAATAGGTGGCCTTCTTTATATTTGATTGTGAAAATATATTACTTTTTAAATGAATGAAACTGAAGTTTCTCATGCACACAAAGATTACAGCAAACCTCCAAAGATGAACATCTTCAACCACAGCTCACTGATGCGTCGGGCTTTTTTAGTGTGTAGAGGAAAGGAAGGGCGGGTGAAAGGGCTCTTCCTGTGTTGCGGTAACTTCACCTCAGATCTATGAAATGTCGAAACAGACACACAGTTCCTCTTAACCATGTAGAAATAAATGGTTTGCGTTGGCTCAGCCTGTCCTCCCTCGGGTACCCGTGACCGAGGACATGACCCCAGTCATGTAATGCTCCGAGATGTATGTTCTTTAGTCTTTTCAACCTGAGCCAAGCCTCACGCACAGAAATATCAAAGTAAGAATGAAGCATTTGATATAAAACGAAGGAGAGGGACAGGGTGGGAAAAGGATGAATGGATTTCACTTGTGTGGCTTGTGTTGCATGCAATGGCTCCGTGTGATTTGATTTGAGCAAAGAAGCCAGCAAGATCATATGACACCAATTTACAGTAGTTGACATGGCTGGTTATCTATGAGCCTGAGAAAGAAACGGTAACATCCGAAGAGATCACGTCCCTTAAAACACTGCCACCTTCCAATCACTGCAGACACCTCTTCCTAAAACATCTTCTCACTGTAGACATTTATTATTACTGTTAAACCGCTGAACCACATGAACTCAAAGCAACGTGACAGCTGACCACACACACACACACACACACACACACACACACACACACACACAGTCTGACCTCAGCAGCTAGAATGTGTTTACCATGTCAGAAAATGTGGAAGTGAGAAAATCATCTGTCATCTTATGTCCAGTATGTAAAGCTTGACTGGAGGTTTTGCAATAATAATAATCTGTGACTGCATAGAGAGGAAGAAGCAGTACAGGGACAAGAAGTTTGCTACTTCCCAGAGTCAAAGTTAAGATAGTGTACTTATCTTTCAATGACACCTGCACATAGTTTACGCATAGTGACGCATATAGAACAAGAGGTCGTGTGTTCACCCATTACTACCTGTCTATCTGTCAATTTTAAAGGAATAGAATAGAAGTTAGATTTGAAGACATTCTCATGTCTGTACTTCAAAGCGATAGTTGGACATTTTGGGAAATACACATTTGCTTACATGCTGAGAGTTAGATGTGGAGGTCGAAATCACTCTCGTATCAGTCCAGTAAATATAAGGCTTTAGCCAACAGCCGGTTAGCTTAGCTTAGCATAAAAACCTGAAACAGGGGGAAACAGCTAGCCTGGCTCCGTGAAAGTAAAAATGACAAGTTGTGGTTTTACAAGGAGTTAAGTTCAGTAACTTTTTGTTGGTTTTACGTGCACTATTTCACATTTCAGACTGGAGTCATTCTAGCTTTATTAATATAAAACACTTCATAAAGGCAAACATAATGTCAATGAATATACATGTTTCTATTTATAATCATGATAGGAATCATTATATTTTTATATTTACATTGATTTATCAAGCTATCATCAACAGCAATCGTTTTTCAACAATAAAGCTCTGATAAACCGTCTCTTCACTATTTGCCTGCGGGTGAAGATTGTCATCCTTACTCACTGCCCCTGTTTCTGCCTCTTTTAAAGCCTTCTCTTTTTTGCTTATTCGAACTTTATTTCACTTACAGGCTAAATAACAAATGGCCAACGAAGGTGCTGTGGTTATTCCCATTATCATAAATCCAGGTGTTTGACCGGAGTCTCATGTACACCTGTTCTCCCACTTCAAGCTGCAGAGTCATGCCATTGGTTGCTGTCTCGTAGCGGTTTCCAGCTGGATGGTTGTACACAGTAACAATCTGCGCTCCATTCTTCATCAGTCACAGCCCCATTGGTCTAGATGACAAGTTATGGCCAGAAAAGCTGAAATAATAGACTCCTTTGACTGGAGCGGTGAAAATACCTGTGGATGATCAACAGAGAGAGTTACATCATATACCACTTTAAGTACAGAAGCTGCTGTGCTTTCTATTTTATCCAGATGAACTCATATATCCATGAATACACATCATTATGGTAAGTTTACCTGTTGTAGGGTTGTATGCGCCTGTGTTTGAGTAGACATTCTTGTAGGTCAGTGTGATCTCAGCGTTAAAAGGCCCAACATTTCCAACATTGCCGATAGCTGCTCCAAATGCCACCCGGTTACCTTGAGAGGCTGCATGATGACGGGAGGTTATTATAATGTTTATTTTGTTTAGCTGAACCTGAAGCAACCTGATAACAATAGAAACGGTGCACACATAAAGACAGAGTAAAAACCTGTAACAGTATGTTCTTACCTTGAACCTGTCCCCTCAGGTCCTCTAATTGTTTCTCAGTGTTTTTCACTTTGGCCTCCAGTTCTTTTAATATGACAAGTTTTCCTGGCTCCATTATGTCACCAGCACAGGGACAAGGTGGCTCAATGTTGGGAATCTCTGCTGCTCGGAGATCCAGCTGATGGACCTCAGCTGCACTAAGGTAGAAGAGGGATAAAGTCAGCACAGCCACTGAGGTCTTCATCTTTCAGTTTCTTCTGTTTGTCTCGATCAGCTCTCCCCACTCTGCTTTATATATCACACAAAGAAGGAAATGCCCTAGATTAATTAAATACGAGGAAATGCACCTGCACTTACCTCAAAGTGAAAACCTGTTTCTCCAGCAAGGCAGGGCCGCAAGATGAATATTTTTCTTCAGTCATGATCCCTTACAAAAACCATATAAAGATATAAAGAGGATATTATTTTCCTTTCACCTTTACGTCTACTAAGCCTTTTAAAATGCAACCAGTTGAATAGTGGTGTTTTCTGATAGGTTTAAGATGCCTTTGAATATAAAACAACATAAAGCAAAACAATAAGCACCATCAGAGAGTACAAGGAAGATAAGACTGCACATGAATACAGATAAATGTTTACTGCAAACCAACAGTAACAATGCCAGTCTTTGAGAGTAAGTCGAGGCATTTGCACGTGATTGACTGCAGCGGCCTTCCACTTTGACAGTCTGATTTTTCTAGCAGCGTTGCCTTGCTGCCTGCAGGAGTCAGATTGTGTACAAGTGTGGATGAGTCACTCTGGTCTTGGAGGGAACAGTGAAGAAAAGACCTCACATATATCCAGGGACTGAAATAGACTACATGCTCTGCGTCTGCCTCTCACACTGCACACTGAGTGGGAGGACACAGCAGACACACAGAGGTGCTCTCCACTCCTCCACATTCACCCAACATCTTATCTCCACTTTCAGCCCATATACTCACACGCTTAGGTCCGTGAATGAGTGATGTGTGTTCCTGTTGGTTGGTTTGTGAGTGTGTGTGTGTGTGTGTGTGTGTGTGTAGATACATCCACTTCTGTCTTCATGATTGTTTCTGCAAAGTACAAAATGTACAAAGACTCTTCAGGCTTGATGCTGTGTGAGAATGGAGAAACTGAATTTTTCCTTGGATCTGGCTGCTGTTTCCTCTCCGTTCACAAGAGGGCAGGCAGGTACAACTGACCAAGAGAGAAGAGGGTACCCATATGTAACTTCATATGTAAGGTATACTGTATGTACATGCTCTTTATACTAATACATAATGTACATTTTGGCATCAGTGGATTTTTTACCACTATACATGACCTCTCCCTCACCTTCAAATAATGCAGACAGCCAAACAATAAGTAATGTGGAGTTTAGTGTATGTTTTTGATATTTTTACTGTTTAAAATGACAGCTATAAAACCGGGTCTTAGGAAGCTATTTGTGAAGCTATTTAAAATATGATAGTTATTATTAATAATAAAAACATACTTTCAGCAAGGAGCACAAATAGCTCAGAGAAAGGCAAATCAATTTCAATAACGAGACATATAGATATATGAAAACACCAGCATAAAGTATGTGACAGCAATGTGTGACATAATCTATCAATAAGAGATCTGTCTAGCACAGTGGTGCTCTGTGCTGTTATTGGTTTTTATGCAATGAATACAATGAAGATATTTCAAAAGAAGTAGGCTACTTTTTCCCCTTTTTATGTGGGTGGGGGCGGTGAGGGTCGTCAGTGTATATACAATGGTAAAATAGGGGTCCCTTAAGAAAAAGGTTGGGAACCACTGGTCTAGCAGACCAAATAGAAAATGTATTTATATATATACAGTATATATAATAGAAAGCTTTGATTTTACCCTGCTAAAAAGCCTAAACTTGAAGATTTATGAGACATTTTTGGATAGTGGAAAGTTTAGTAATAATCTATAATCTGGAACTATGACTTTTGCTAAACTGCAGCCACTAAAGCCCCAAGTGGCAGTTACATAACACAACCTGGTACAATATGTTTACGTCTTGTCTGACTTCAGAAATGTTATCTGTTATCTGTGCTGTACAGTAGCATAAATAAAGAAGAGTCATGAAATCAGCTGACTGGTTAAGTAATGTCTGTTCCAATCAAAAATTATCTGAAGTTTGCAAACATTAGCTACCTAACTAACCACCATATACTACCTGGTCACACCCGACCATATAAGCCTGTAGCAGCAAAGCCTTTGAGTGTATTGAAGTGAGCAAGGTGGCATTTTATTGCTTTTGAATTCAACAGAAGTAGTATCACTGTCATGTATGTTTCTGTCACCATTTAATCATTTGCTTTAAGGAAACCAGAGCAGAGGTGGATCAGATTTCGTTATCAGCCGCAGCTTGAATTGGCTGTAACATGCAACAGATGTAAGGAGATATTTCTGACAAGTAGACAGAAATATCCCTCTGGCTTTGTTCGGCTTGCCTCGCAGACGAGCAGGCTTCTCTCGCTGGAGCCACTGGGAGCTCAAACAAAAGCTGCCTTTGTCTTTTAATTTGTCAATCATCTAAGAATAAAGTTGACATCACAGGTATGGCCCACAGAGATGTTTCTGCCCCCCCCCCCCCCCCCCCCCTTATCTCCTTTGATATATGTTAATTTTATTTGTGTGCATCTGTGCCTGTTTGTCTGGCTGTCTTGGCTGTGTCCATGCACATGTGAACTTTGTTTGATATATCTACAGAAATCATGTCAGGGTATTACTATAAATCACTCTGCTGGCCTTAGGCATGACAAAAACTCTTCAGCAAACAAATACGGCTATCCTCTGTGGTCCCACATGACCAACATTGCTTTGTACTTACATGGAGATGTTTTTAGGCCAGATTCCCTCCACAGGATGACATTTATATTGAAAAGGATTTGCTAACAAAAGAAAGTGTCCCGTCAGCCTGTGGGAGACGAGGTTGATCCAAACATGTATCTCAAGGCAGCCTGCAGTGAGATCTCCATGCCCAGGCAGAGAGGGGGGCCGAGGCTGGATCGCTGCCCCAGTTCCAGCCAGCAGAGGCAGGGGGCAGGAACCAGGGTGTACCCCTCGAGCCCCACCAGCTGCCTTCCAGAGAGCTTCGAAGCCATCAGACCTCGAGAGCAGCAGAGTTTGGAGGAGCTTCTTCATGTACACGGCCATTTTTTTCAGGCTGCCACCAAACCTAGTGTCAGCATGGTCTACAGGTAGGATATTATGTTCTGAGGCTGCGTGCACTTAAAAATTCAACTAAATTTAGTACATTCAGATAAAAGCCTTAAAGTCAAGCTGCATTATCTTACACAGTGATAGAGAGCCTGTCGAAGGAGATATACAGCACACAAGTGTTGCATTACTTACATTTTGCATCATGTTGGCTTATCATGTGTATTCTGCTGAATGAACTGCAACTTTTGTGGTCCGCTCAAGGGTTACAGGGTTAGTCTAAGCCCAATCAGGGTAAACAAGCAGCCTGTTTGTCAATTCACTCCAATTTATATAATTTATAAACCACTGGAAGTAAGGATTAAAGTTTAACTCTGCTCAGCAGGGTTCCCGTCCTGTTAAATACCTAATGCTTTCATCATCTCCTGATAAGGAAGAGTCCTCCTTAGCACAGCGAGACCTGGCACTAATTCCCCTCCGCAATTAGACTTGGCGTTTAAGGCACATGAGGCCACGATCAGACACACTGCTGTCTTCAGTGGCTTTGGCAGGTTTCAGTCCTGTGCAAAGACTGAGGATTTGAATAAGTAATGAAGTATAGGGCTAACATTTGAGAGAGTGAGCTGTGAGCAGTAATGATCAGCTATATCATTAAAAGGAGTGACATTTTCCAGAATTGCTATGTGTTCCTGAAATGTGACAATTTTTCAGTGAAGACCAGATTGGATATGTGGCCTGGTGAAAATTATTTGCCAAAGTCCAGTATTTTTTTCCTCTTTCTGGGTTCACAGTACATTATATCATACCAAATCCTAAATCTACCACATTATAGATTAAGAGTGCTTTATACTTGGATTGTATCTTGACTGTACATGAAGAGAATGAAATTCATTTTTAACGATGACGTCTCATTATGATCACTTGTTTAAAGAATATATTGACATTTAAGAAAATACACTTATTTGCTTTCTTGCCAAGAGTTAGATGAGAGGAATGATACCATTTCTATTCTTGAAGTGACGGCGAGGAGACCGTTAGCTCAAATTAGCATAAAGACTGGAAGCAGGGGCTCTAACGTGGCTCTGTCCAAAGTTACTAAACTCCAACTGGACCATGTCTTGGCTGGGCAGTGTGACTTTCTTGCTGTTTTTACATTTTTGTTTGTTTACGGTTTAAACAAATGAGATATAACACGTAAATTAACAAGCTTGAGGTGCTGTTCAGGTGGATCTTTTTTTTACATTTGGACACAGCCATACTATCTGTTCCGCCTCTTATTGTAGTCTTTAAACTAAGCTAAATTAGCCAGCGGCTGGAGGTAGCTTTCTTGTTTTTAATAAACACAAGAGTGGCATCAATCTTATGTTCTAAACCTTGGCAAGAAAGCAGGTAAGTGTGTTTCCCAACATGTCTAGCATACATGTTGTTTGTTTTACAAAAACCAAAGTGTAAAAAGTGACAATTTTGTGGTTTTACAGGGTTTGTTGGACTATTTCTTGGCCAGGCGCTGTGCCTCCTTGTTGTCTTCACATTTTTGTTTTTGTAAATTAAACAAATGAGATATAACATGTTAATTAGTGAGCTTTAGAGGTGTTAGTCGACAGAGCCAGGCTAGCTGTTTCTCCCTGGTTCCAGTCTTGAAGCTTTACTAAGATAATCGCCTGCTAGCTCTCACTTCAAATATAGAAAGTGGTATAAATCTTCTCATCTGAGTCTAGGCAGGAAAGTGAATAAGCATATTTTCCAAAATGTCGAACTGTGTCTTTAATGGTAACCCTTTTTTGCACTGTACCAATAACCTTACTAATGATAACATATTAATGAAGCTGATTTGTATATAGCTTTGCATCTGCATGACACGTAACACTGTTAATCTGTTAACCTGCCAGATGTATTTTATTTTAGTGTTATCGTGAACTGAATCTTTTCCCCAGGGCATTCAGGATGAGCTGTTACCCTATATAGGTTTGTTTCAAAAACACCCAACACATGGTTAGGCTAAAACTCTAGTGAGCCCGTAAGCCAGTTATCCTAAGGTTGAAATTCTGCAAGTACATAAACATTTCATCAATACTGAGTCTATGAACCACTGAGTGCCTCGCCATTAGAAATAAATAGCTCTGCATTCACTTCCGTCTTTCATTCAATAACCCCCACTATGAGGCCATATGCCTGCGGGGCAGACACATAAGGTCACTAGGCATCTGTAGGGGTTGTCACAATAAAGATGTCAGCTTTCATCAGTGTCACCATATGCATTGGTTTCAAAATGGGATGAGGTCGTGGCAGAAGCTGGCCTGATAATGATGCAGATCGTGATAATGGGAAATGTTATAATGGTAGTGGTGGAAATGATGATGATACTGGGAACAGTAGTTATGGGGCGATGATGAGGATGACGTGCTAATATAAGCAGATGAAAAAAAATTGATGTTTTTGGTGCTGTTGATGAAGGACAGTTTTGGTGATGATGATGATGACCTTGCATTTTCAGTCTAATCCTTCTCATGTTGTCCCCTCCTGTCAGATTCATAGTCAAGCTTCCTCATCAGTATTTCATGCATGTTTGCCGCCCCCGAGTGAAATTTGTAGGGCTTGATAACTGTGACCGTTGTCTACACTGAGTCAGTAGCACCCTATTAAGGCAGATTAAACCACCAATTCTTCCTCTGTGGTGTTGTACGCGCAGTGCATCACAATGACTTGCGCCCCCGGTCTAATCTGCAGCATAGGGGAAAGACTATGGACTTGGAGTGAGAGAGAGAGTGCCGTGTTAAATGGTGGTTTTGAGGGGGGGGGGGAGAGAAATGAGAGAATAGACGGACAGAAGATGCGAGCAAAAAGGGGAATGCGGAGGAAAATACATAGAGAAAGAAGGGATCAAGCAGCGAGAGAATGGGACTGCTGCAGCAGTGACGTCACAGACAGCTTGTAAAGGTTTTCCCCCATATTATATCTCATTTTCTCAACAGGAGGTTAGTGCTGATAACGAGAGCTATCTATTAGACGTTGAATAGCCTTTTGAACATGAGAGTAAAATGTGCAACATGGAAAATCTTTTTTGTAGCTGAGAGCTTTATTTAGATGGCAGTGGTTATTATGGGTAAAGAAAAACACTTCTCTGTATAAATAGATGCAGTATTTTGGAGGACCACAGGCAGTGCTATCAAGCTATGAGGACAGATGTTCCACACTGTGGGAAATCCAGGGCGAGGTTAGAGGTATTTATGAGCCTCCTCAGTGCTGTGTCATGGTCACTCATCTATTTCAACATGTGCGTACTCACCGTATGGAGGTTTGAGTCTGAGCAGCAAAGTTTCACAACTCTATTATAGGTTCTTACTGGAGCAATTAAAGCAGAGTGGTTTGCCTCAGGGTAACAGCGTTATCACCCGTTGGGGATTCCAGCCGAGAATGTAACAGTTCTAGTTGACGCTTTTGACTGACACACTTTTAAATGGGATAGACAGGGAGGAAGTTGTAGCCTTGGAGGTGCTGGTGACATTAGAGGGATGTTTGCAACTCTGTCCAACTGCGCAGTTACCTCTCCAAAGCGTCACAGAACAACATGATCAAGCCAAAACAAGATTTGCCGGCAGGCAAAGAGGCTGTAGCAGATTTAGAAATGGCAGCACAGCAGCGCTTAAGTTGTTTTTTTTTTGGTTTCTCTAAAAGGTTGTGTGATTGTGAAGTGCACTCCACTGATTTTATGCATCAGTTTACTTCTCAGAGGCAGTGCTTCTGGGCCTGTGAAAACAGTTGTATAGTTGTATAATGTCTTCTGTGGCTCTGAAGGGAGCTTTCCAAAGTCTGCAACTTCTGTTTCTTCAGCCTGGGCTTTGAGACTTCAAGTCCTTAACACAAAGCCTTTGTTACTCCGGGCACGCGTTAAAATATGTAGGCATTTAGGAGGGTCTAACAAATGACTCTATCAAGTTGCATTATGAGAAATGTAGGATCCGGCATGTTTGGATCTTGAGCCACACTGGTCACAAGTCGTGGCATGGCACTTACAAGTGCAAATCATTGGAATACCCCTTTAAGGAGTACTTGTCTTCTTCCAATAAATATTTATAGCTTGAAAAGACACAATATAAGTCATGATTGACGACACCTGAATCAAACGGTCGTAAATAAGTTTGTTTCATCTCTGAGGGTCATGTGCCAAAAAGTTTCAGTGGCATGACACTGCATTGAAGTCTGTAGCGCTCTTGTGCATTACAAGCACTTGACAGTAAAAAAGTATGACCTCATCACAGATACATTACATTTCATCACACAACATATAGTTTCTCAACATGGACAAGAATCTGACCGACCATCCTGTCTAACCTCAGTCCCCCCCACCCCCCCACCCCAACTGCTCCTACTGACCCAAAAGCCAACCTCGACGGCACCCTGCAGAACTGATTTTCACGAGTGTCGACTGTTATCAAATACAATCACAGGGATATAAATAAAACTGCGTTGGCCTCGAGGTTCGTGGATGTTCAATGAACCATGAAATCCTGCATTGTCACATTACTGCTCAGTGGGGGAGGAAAGATAAGACACTGCGCAGCCTGGTTTATGCTTTATTTCACTGTGCCACTTACAGTAGCATCTGCTCTGAGATGTCAGCATCAGTGTAGGCCTCCCTCGGTTCTTCTTGGAGACTGTAACAAAGCATGCCATTTCTCAAAGTACAAAACATGAATTGCTGTTATGCCATCTCTACGGGGGTCATAGGTTGGGGGTTAGTACTTGGTTGTAAAGGTTACTGCAGTGTAAAGAGGGCATGCACTGTCATGGCAGACAACAGAGGCAACTGAAATGCTTCATAAGTCGTCAGGAGCGAAGAGAAGCATGTAGGTTACTAATCAACCATATCATATGCCTTAACATCCTATCTGAGGTGGATTTCTTTAAGTAAATGAACACACACACACACACACACACACACACACACACAACTCAGCTCCCTTGATTTCCATTCAGAATATACCTCTGTCTCTCTTCCCCTCTCTCTCTCTCTCTTCCCCTCTCTCTCTCTCTCTCTCTCTCTCTCTCTCTCTGAGTGTGTGTCGCCATAGTGAAAAACACTGCAGTTCTTTCAGCCACTCAGTCAGAGCCAGTAGGCTGTACACACTGTCTCTCTCCCTCATTCAGCGCCTGGCTCGCTCCCTCTACGCTCAACACGCGTTGCTCTTCTTCGCCTCCTCACTGCATCTGTCCTCTTCTCCCTGAAGTGAGGTACCATGCATCCTCCTTTCTCCTCCTCCTCCTCCTCCTCCTCCTCCTCTCCGCTTGTCCATTACCATTCCAGGGTCCCTTTATCAAACAGAGCATTCTTGCTGCAAAGCCGGGGACCATAAAAGCTGTGTTACTTTGCTCGAGGACTTTGGAGACGGGACAAGGCTGTTTTGCCGGGTCTGACAGCTTGCTGGAAAACGGTGCTGCTGCTTCTTTTGGGATGCGGATCTTTGCGGGACCTCTGCTTGCTGTGTAACACCGCTTGAGCCCTCTCAAAGTTGGAGGGCACACGTCAATCAAGAATCTCATCCTTGTTTCTCAGAGAACGCTGACAACTCGCTGTGTGTAAGAACACTTGTATCAGTAAAGATTTGATTGTGTATAAGTGAAAGCAAATGCAACTAGAGAAGATCTATTGGTGTTCTATATTTATTTGCAAGCATTTGCTTTTCTGTGAAAGCATGACCTTATTTTTAAAACGTGTGACAGGAGTGAGAGGATGTCTGTGATTATGTGTGTGCATGTGTGTGCGGCGTCGAAAGCTCAGTGTGGTGGTGCAGTGTTACTCTCCTCACTCCAGGTGTTGACTAAAAGCCTTAGCCGCGGTTGGAGGGTGAGAAAGACTCCCCAGACACACACCACTCCTGGCCTTCTAGACACCCTAAAGAGAAACATATTAAAAAAGAGGTATTAGGGATGGACTTTGTAAACAGAACATGACTAATGGGAAATAAGCAAGAGACCACATTTTAGTTGGAAACAGAAAAGTGCTTACTTTATATAGAGGATGAGGCGAGGAAGATAAAACAGGACAAACACAGAAAGAGAAAAATGAGATTGAAAGTCAAGAAAAACTAGGGCAGAATTGCTCCCATTCTTCATGTTGCCACGTCGAAGCAGCTTAGAGATGTTCGCAGAAGACGTTAAACTGGAAAAAAGAAAATACAAAGAGGTTTGACTTTCTGGTTTAGCAGGACACTTTCCTCTCCTCCTCACACCTTTAACCCTCACCCCTCTAACCCCTCTGCAGCAACACACGCTCTCAAGTGCTCTTCTCAATTGGGCGACTCTTTCAGTACCTCTTCTCCTTCATCCCTCTCCATCTCCATCCTCTCTCATATTTTCAGGTGGAGTCAGACCGGCACAGGATCCCCGTCTCAACCCCTCACACGCTGACCAGGACTGCACCGCCGCTATGTCTGATCTCGACGTAACATCAGCTTGAGATTCTTCTCCCTAAAGAAACTGAACAATCTCACGCTCCCATCTCTCCTGCCTGTGATTTCCATATGAGATTCAGCAGCACCAGGCAGAACTGGCCTGGACCACTGACTTTCAACTTCACATAAGAACAACAAGGACAAAATCTAAAAGGTTTCCACGGGCAGACAAAAAGACTGTTAAGTAATTTAAGGACACAACCAAAGCCTTGTTTGTCTTGGAGCAGCTCTAGTGGCCTTTGCCAACAGCCATGCAGGTGTCCTTTGCATGTACGGACCACGGGCTGAAGGCCCCGCGTAACGGCGAGCACAGCAAGCAGAACGCCACCAGCCCCAACACAGCCAGCCAGGCTCGCGCCCGCTTCCGCACCGTGGCCCTGATAGCTCGCAGCCTGGGCTCCTTCACCCATCGCTACCACCACAACCTCAAGGAGTCCACCGCCAAGCTCACTGGCATGAAGTACCGGTACGTAGACTGATGGTGGAGACTGTGTGAGAAACTAGAGTGTGGAAGGAGGAGGAGGTGTTGTTTAGTTTAGTTAGTTAAGCGTTCTCTCCTCTGCCCAGTGTTTGTTGTGGAAACCTGCCACAACTCTGAATGTGAGGGGAAGAAAATGAATAAACGAACATGAATGACGACAAAATATAACGTGGGAGAGAAGGGGAGAAAAACAAGATACCTAAATAAATTAAAAGAGCCCTGATGGAGACAATGAAGATATATGAGCAGTGACAGGTGATGAGTGGGATGGTGTGTGTGTGTGTGTGTGTGTGTGTGTGTGTGTGTGTGTGTGTGTGTGTGTGTGTCAAGATACAATACAGACATTTTTCCAAGATGCAGATTTATTGGCAACTCTGTATGATTTTTACACAATTATTAGTGTGTGTAGCGAACTAGGATCTTGGACAGTTTAGGTTGTTATGAGTGCTTAGAGTTTCATGCACATGTGAATTCAAACGCTCGAAAGTACAATTTGAAGAGAGGGACAAGATATTTTGGTGTAATGAAAATAAAAATACAGTCAAGATAATGTTCTTCAGGCATAGAGAACATTTGTATTAAATCCCTTTTTTAGTTTTTAGTTTAGTTTAAATTGGTTTAAAATGTAAACCGGTTTTGACCTCACAGCATCTTCATCATGGCTGAAAGGGTAAAAGCAGATTTATTTATTGACACTAGAAATAAACATTATTCCATCACATAATGAAATGACCAATAAACAAAGATATTAGCATATTGATAATAAAGCTAACTATAATAAGCATATAAATCATATCACACAGTTTGATGCAGTCCCTTCAATACGTACAACTAAGATAAGAATACAAATTTGAAGTTCTGACAATGAAGCTGACCAAAAAAAGTGGTGCTGAACATCTGTGCCAGATGTTTGTACTGACAAAGAGCTGGTTTGAGGAGCACATGCGATGCTGCAGTACAGTATGTATACCATGAGGTACACTACGGAAAAATTCAACTAAAAGCTTTTTTAACGCTTTTTAAATGATTTTTGTTATAGACAAGATCAACCAGGATGACCTGGAAAAGAAACAGGTTTGAAATATTGATATCATTAATATCTGTAGGAGTTGTAGTAGTCAACATTTTGAATGAAATAAAATACATAAAACATAAAAGAAATATATAACTGACATTATGGTGAATTGCACTCCATATAGCTAAATAAATCCCCTGCATCTACAGCACAACACCCCCATTGTATCACAGCTGAGTTTGATCTTTAAGGTCCCTCATGATCTTATTCAATGCCACCAGGCTCAGTTTAAGACTCCCACCGGGCATACAGTTCTCAATAACTGGCGGCGACCGTACAGTACATTCTGGAAAGTGTGACAGTAAAGCCAAGCAGAGCTGTTGCGGTGGAGCTCTCCATGTGTGTCTGTGTGGGAGTTGTAACAAGGCTGGGCCAAGTAAACAATGCTCTCTTATCTCGGTGAGTGGGCTCTTAACCCAGAAAAATAGTCGCTTTCACCTCACACTGTTAACTCACCAGCGAGGGTGACATCATCGCTCATGGCGCCAGGATCAAGGGAGACACACATAGAGAGAAAGAGGGGATGATGGGCATGGATGGCGGTAGGAAGAAGAAGTGAGAAAAAGAAAGAACAAAAGAAGCCTAGAATTAGAGATTGAATGAAAGCAAAAATCGGGCCACGCGGGTCAGTTCACAGAAAAGAGGCAATTAGCAGAATCTTGGCAGATTGGATGCTGAGCAGCTAAATGTGATAAGTGTCTGCTTGTCACACAATCTCATCTCGTTTCCATAACAACATTGAAATGGCCAACTTCAATCTGTTCACAGCACCAAACAAGCTTGGCGACTCCATTGTGCTAACTGGTTCAGCATCTACAAAAGTTAAGATCTTTGAGACCCCCCCCCCCTCATGTTGCAGGAGCAATGCAAAGTGCATGGCTTCTTAAGTGTGTCTGTTGTTTGTTTTGGTTCGTAAGAGGAAGATTTGCTCATCCTTGTAGCGCCTTCTAAAACAGGTGGAGGATATTAGGAGCAAAGCTGCCTCCAAGCCTTCAGCAAATCCCCTATTTTCACCACAGAGAAGCAAATATTGGATGAAAAATCTCATCTGTCACATCCGCTCTCTGCTCCCTGTTTGTCTGACACTTTCTCCTCTCTCTTTCATCGTACTGTATCTCTCTCTCTCTCCCTTCGTTTTACAAACCTCTGACTCAAAGCTGTTTGGTTAAAGTCGACATTCGTTTTGCTTTGGACACCATCTCACAGGAAATCTCTATTTCTTGAGGTGAAGCTAAGTCTGCAACTAAATCTGCGTTTAACTCATTGAGGTTTTCTCTGTGCGACAAATGAAAGCACTTTTTCAGAGACGAGAGTGTGTGTGTGTGTGTGTGGTTGTGGGTGTATGCATCGGCACATTGCATTACATACATGAGTGCATGTGTGTGCATTAGATATGTGTGGCGTTGAGGCTCCACTCTGGGAACATCTGAAGGCGTAGCAAGTTGAAGCAGAAGATGTAGTGTGCAAAGCCAGCGAGTGAGTGAGTGAGCATAAACTAATAACACCACCATCCACTTTCCATCCATCCATTTTGGTTGTCATGGCGATCCAAATATACTGTAGTTCTAATTCTGTTGTCCCCTAGTTGCAACCTTTTCAAGGCTGCTTGACCTCTTAAAATAACACACAAGCCCACAAACAGCACACGTACAGACCAAATTATGTGATGTAACAAAACATGCTGTTGTTGTCAGCTTCACAAATTGAGCAGATTATTTCTGGTTCCTGGTAGGGAGCCTCTGGTCGCCTGGATTAAAGTTCATAACGGTCATTAGGCAGCAGAAGGCCTTATGACAGTTCAGGAGGTTCGGGGAAGATTGCGCTTGGTTGGTTCAGAGCTGCGCTGCAGATGGGCATGCAAAAAATCCCTTCTGTTGCTTCCTTCGGATGCAGGCTTATCAGTGGCCAGCAGAGAGAGAGAGGCACCCTCTGCTGTGTGTACATCTGTGTGTCGACAGTGTGAGGAATCTATAATGCTGCCATATAAAGTGATTTTTTTTGTGCACATGGGATAGCCGGAAAATGAGGTTCATTGCAAGTTATTCCACACTTACACACAGTTGAGCTGAATGAAAGGAGGAGACTGTAGGAGTTTGTTTGTGTGAAGCAGCCCCAGAGCGAATGTCATACTTGCATTCACGGATGCCTCTAGCTTGATCCTTTTAATTAAAAATCTTGGGCTATCAATGGGCTATCAGACCTTGAAGCAAATATACTGGTGTAAGTGAGGTTGGCATTTTTGGCAGTTTTGCATAATTTCTCCACGTAAAATAACCGATAGCAGGGGAAGGATTTCTTCTGTTCAGATCCCAGGAGCTTGAAAATGAAAAATGACTGATGACATGCAGTATATTATTATCGATTGGAGAGTATTTTGTTGTTACTGAGGTGTTCAGTCAGCTCTGTCAAGGACACTTTCATGACAATAGTTTGGCAGAGAATACACAACAGGTTCTTTTTACATATTTAGCATGAAGTCAGCAAGAAATCTGCATTTTTCTTAGAAACATTCAGTGGGTTTAGACAAGTGATATGGCCGCTCGGCTGATTGAAGATTACACATCAGGCTGCAGTTTCTGACAGCTACAGCGAGGACTGATGCAACCTCTGTCTGCTTGTCCACAGAAAGATATTCTGCTGCTGTGGCACTTGTCAGGATGCACAATAAATCATAATTTGCTTCGTTGTTGCTCACTGTGTGTTTATGTTTGTGTTTTGCAGTGAACTTTGAGTGTGTGTATGTGTGTGCATGTACAGGTGCCTGTGTATGTGTGTGTAGATGCGTGTGTGTTTGCATGACTTCACGCATGTCCGCACTCACAGAGCCCATCATGTTGCTTTCGCTCAGAGACACGATGTTTGGCAGCGTGTATGCGACTCTCTGAGTTGCTGTTTTTTTCCCAATTTTTTATCATACATCAAAAGTCTTCATCACCCTTCAATAGGATAGATGCATTTCAGGGCTGCAAACAGGTCCAGCAACATTCACTTCAGTTGTTGTCTCGGGTGTGATGTGTAGTTCTAATAATATGAGCCAGGGTGTTGCACAACAGGAGCTCTGTAGCGTGGAGCTCCACTCTGCCTAAAGACCAAACAAGCCCCCAAGGATAAGAACCGCCCAATCTCTCAGTTAAACAGCCAGGACATTTGCATGGACTTTGCATTTTCATTAAAGGTCACAAAATGTTTTTTCCGTAAGCATAATGGTTTTATAATAGTGTTGCCTTGCAAATGCAATTTTGGCTTTTTTTTCTCTTTAAGTGGTTTATGTAAACAGACTGTAATCGCGAAGATAATTGGAAGTGATAAAACCGACAGAGAGCACTGCTGAGTGTGTGGAACAGTAATACTAGTAGAATAAAATGACTGTACATTGCCAAACCATACTTGTTGCAGGGCAAAACATCGAATAATCAGACAAACCTTACCCATGAAATCTATCTGAGCCGTCCTCACCTCTTTTCATTATTATTATTATTATCATTATTATTATAAGTTTGTCAAATGTCACTGAAAGCACAAATCTACTTTACAGAGATGCTGTGAGGTCCACAGAAAGCCTGTCTGCATCAGAAATTAGGGCTCGGCAAGAAACTGTATCGACATTTCTTTTCTATTATTGTAATCAAACCATAGGATCATAATTGCTATGTTGTGCAGAATCATTTCTAAAATCGTTGACAAGGCAGATGAAAATGTTTCAGTTTGACTTCTTCATTTCCAGTGAACAGAATCTACACCTAAAAAGATACCGTGACATACTTTCCGTCAGTACTGTATGAAGGTGTTCCAGTTATCATGATATGACCCTCCCCACACACACACACACACACACACACACACACACACACACACACATTGCTAAGCTCTCTCTCTGAAATCGTTCTGAATCAACCACTCCAGATCCGCCCACATGTTTTTCAATACAGGATCAACCCACAGGCCACTAGCTTCCATCATGCGTCCCTGCCTAAAATACAGTTATTCTGTGTGAGATTTTCTACCCATCAGCCACTTGGGTTTTTCTCATGCGATGCTTAGATTACAGTTTGGAAAAAGAAATGTCCAAGTGTTTTGAAAAGCACAGTGTAAAAAAAGAGTGTTTGTGTGGGTCTGTCTACACTGCATAACAATGAAAAAGGTTTAAACAATGTGGACTTCGGCCCTGTGGAAAAACAAAGCAGAAAGTCGTGTCCAGACTCTGGCTCATTACTGCACACACACACTCACACACCATACAAACATGCGCATTGTGCAGCGCCCTGTAGGGAGCCAGCTGTCATTTCCTATTTCCCATTCTGTGTCATATAGAATGCTTTATCTGTAGAGGGCGTTTGATCTGCTTAGACTTGGGGCTTGGACTTGCAACTCTGCAAGCCTCAGTCTGTTGCTCTTGGTTTCTGTCTCCATCTCTCTTTAAAGCACTCTTTCTCTCTTCTGCTCTCCATCCTTTTCCCTTCTTCTGTCATTGGTGAAGATTCAACCATACGGGCTGTGGACTTCATCAGTGATTGTTTTTTTTCCCCAGCAACTGTGCTGCAGTCTGTCTCTCATAATTAATCTATTCTCTTTTTTTTCCCCTCAAAGTACTTGATTTAACTTCCCTACTTTCTTCCCACCCACACAGGCCCTGGCTTTGATATATTTAGAATATGACCCGTCTTTCTCCCCTGCACTGAATTATTTCGATAACAACGTTATGTTTGCCATCAGGAGAGCGGTGGGAACTGAGGAGGTGGGTGTTGTCTAATCCCTCCGCCCATGAAGGTTGGCTTGTGTGGGTTTGCTTAGTCTACATTAATCCCCAGCGAGTGAGGAGTTTTGTCTGTTTACTCACAACCTTGACAAAAGTGTTAGCTGACAAATATTGATTTGAACAATCCAATATCAGGAAAGAAATCTTAAGAAAGTCCCTGGTGTGACTTGAGACTCATATAAGTGCTTTCCAGGAAGGAAAAAAAAAAACCCTCCCACAATACTGTTTCTGTTCCTCCTTAGATTTACGTACAATATCTCAGCCAGATGTTCATTTGATATTTTCATTTAAACTGGGGATCCACTAAGAATAGAACGGGCTACATGCAGTAGCAGCTCGCAGGATGTTCATAAGTGGTGACAGGTTTGTGTGAGGGGGCGTCTTCAAATGACTCATTTGTCATTTTACTTCAAGGCTTCTTTTGGGCACCATCCAAGCATGAGGGACCGAGCCACACTCACTGGCTTGTAAAGTTGTTTATGTGCGAGTTTGTACAGACAAGTTGTCCTTTCCTTAGTGTGTTTATTTTACCATTTACAATATGATATGTAGAGAACTTGTGCCTCTGAATCTTTGCAGCCCTGTCTTTTTCTCTCTGTCTCCCACATACACACATAAGTACCCATTTTCTCAAGTTATTCATTTTCTTTCCTTTGTTGCAAATGACATGCGGTAAAGCCCTAAATCATTAGCGGCTTTTGCAATGTGCATCTGCTGGCACCTACTTCCCAGACCTGGACAGATCTATTAATGTGCTTTAGCAGATCTGTGTGGGTAATAATCAGGTATGGCCGATGCTGCTGCTTCCTGATTCCCCAGAAAACACTGGGGACAACAATACAGCAGCGAGGCGGCTTCTTTCCGCCTGCTAAACGTCAGCTTTGTGTTTCTCCCATCATCAAGACAAGTATGCATGCATTTAGAGCACCAACACTGCAAATTTAGCTTATGGAGTATCTCCAAAAACAGAGAAGCAATTTCCCAAGGACGGCCAGCTTTATTTGGAAATGGAACGTGCCTGCGAGCTTGTTTATTGTGGACCTGGCGTGCATGAATGAGCCACTGTAAACATGAAAACAGTATCAATGAAGACCCAAGCCAAACGTATGTACAATTTACAACGATTCCCGTCATTAAGCAGATGCTTCACCCAGAGTGACTTGCAATAAATGCAGCAGTGAGCATTCCTCATCATCAACGCGGTTTGTCCTCAATAACCCCCCGACCGAAAAACACACACAAATTCAGTGAGTATCACACTTCTAACCTACAGCACAGCCCTTCCCCCACACGTACATGGATCAGAGCTCCCACTCTATAATACATCAGAGAGACGGAGGATACAATACGCAAACTCCTCCACCATATCAGAGGCAAGAATGCATCCCACGATTTTTGACTGCAGAGAGATCTGTCTCCAAGTGTTCACCTATTATGTTATTATCAGTGTTTTAATTGCACAGTATATCAAAGAATCCATACATTTATCACCCAAAGTGTTTAAATGTAAACACTTTCATTTCTATGTTTTCCTCCCTCATCTTGGCAGCTTGGCTGAACTACTGACTCGATGTCTGATGCTTCCCCATGTTGAACAGCTAATTGAATTGGCTGAGGGCATAGTTAGATAGCACGGGCTCAGATTAGTCCGCCTTCATCTTGACGGGCACAGGCCATTAGTTGTCAGGCACGAGAAAACGGCTGCAGGCATTCTTTTTTTTTTCGGCCTCATTTGTTGTAATGAGTAAATGCCTGCAACACTGAGCAGAAGGCACAATCCCCAGACCATAATTGGAGGTTGTTTCTGTGTCAAGAAATGTGTGTTTTTGGACATATTCTCCACACAAGATGAAGTGTGCTGCTTGTGACAGTGGCTTTTTGTGTGCATGTGGCCTTGATGCTTCTGTCAAACGAATATGTCTCAATTTCACAGTGCTTGCTCTGAATTCTTTCCTCTATCAGATGACCGTGGCTGCCCTTGCAGGGCTGTCGATCCCCTTGTCACACTTTTCTTTCACCTACAGTCCGCATACATCACACTGTGGGAAAGACACCTGTGGCGGGTGGAGTGAGACCAATCTGCTCCTGCTGTTATCGCCAGTGTTAGGTCTTAAAAGGCTTGTGCCACATGAGTCCCCCTCTCAGTAGGACTTAAAGTGGCACATATTGTAAAACTACATGTGAAAAGGAGGGCTGAGACTCTGAGTCAAGGGTGGCAAGAACTCTGATGTCTTAGTTTATCTTCCATGGTGTTAATGAGAGTTGAAAGTGCTGTCTTACATTGCCGCAGACCAGCTGGATGTAAATTAACTGTTATCGTGAAGACATACATCAGGAGATGTACTGTTGCTCCGTTAATAGGTAGAGGGGATACATTAAGGAAGCAGAGGAAGAAAGAGTGCATGTGTGAGGAGCTATCTTGAGAAATTGCTGATATGATACAACCCCAGTGCTTGAGAGTGAGCATGGTTGTCTGCATTTTGTGGGGAAGACAATAACAGTAAAAAGCCTGAGGACTGAAGTGCTCCCTGCTGTAAGAGGATGTCGAAGGCTCTGAGTATAAGAAGAGGTAATTGAGGGAGGAATGAGAGGATGAAGGGCAACACTTGTCAAAAAGTAGTGTACCAAAATTCCCGCTGCTGCAGTACAAACAGTAATTGGATTTTTTCCGGTTATGAGTAGAATATTTTTCTTCTTCTTCTTCCAGAGAAGGTGAGGTCCTTAGCGGTGGAATAAATCAACAGTCCTCCCCCCTGTAATCTCTCAATTCTGATTCATGATTGCAGGTGTGATAAAGGTGACCCTCATATTCAGTGATTCTCCTCTCGATCACACATGAAAAGCTACCAGACATTGTTATTATTAAACCCTGCATACTGCAGTTACAATTAATTTGTTTTACTATATTGTAAGCTCCACAATTGCAAAATTGCTGCAGTCTCTCTTGAGTTATGATGTGAAAACAACATAGATTTTGGCTTTGTAAAGGCTGAAAGTGCACCCAGAGCAAAATACAGGAGCATAGTAATTACAATCACATTTGACTGATGGTATCTTGAGCCTGAACAACACTGGTTTTGTTAATCATGCTCTGTTTTTCTTCTTAGGAACCTGGGGAAATCTGGGTTGCGTGTCTCCTGTCTGGGGCTCGGTGAGTACATTTAATTAGCATTAGAGGCAAATGTCTGATGGTTTCATAAGCATCCAAGTGCAAAACCAGCTCATCTGTGTGTATATGTGTAGAGGGAATGTTGAGCCAGCAAAAGACCCAACCAGAAGGGGATAGTCTTTTAAATTTCATTATATCATTTCACCCTATTCTAGACCTCATGCATCTTTCATGCATATGGAGAGTCACAAGAGACAAAACAAAGCTGTTTGCAGAGTGTTAATATTTTCGCTGGTAATATTTAATCAATAGCACTGGTTTCAGTCAACAAGTTGCTCAATTATCCCACATATCCAACGCACACCAGAGGGTAAACATTCTCATTCATCTTGATAGGACTGATTCATTGAGTAAATCTCTTGCTGCCCATGCCCAACAGATGCTGAAGCACATCTAATGACAGAAAATCTGTGAATGAGTTAGCTGTAGTGATTCGTTTAGATAGATTTAGCCACATTGCAATCAGCAGCAGGGAGGAATACTGGAGAGGGAACTATCATTAAACTTAAAGGAATTAGTTTCAAGTCTTGATATTGGCAAGTCTCAGTGCCCTTGAGCAAAACATTGATTCCTTCTTGTACTGGCCGTCGGTGGAGGAGAGCAAAGAAAAAGAGAATTTCACTGTGGGGATCAAAACAGGTCGCTTTAGCATTGAAATCTATGTGGGTTTCTGTGATTTTATCTCACTCTGTCTTAAGTGCATAATCAAATTTTAGTTTGACAATTTGCGGAATACACTTATTTGCTTTCTTGAGACTTAAATGCAAAGATTGATACCACTCTCATATTTGTTTGCTAAGTGAGGAGCTACAGCCAGCAGTCAGGTAGCTTATCTTAGCACAAAGACTGGAAACAGCTAGCCATTCCAAATAGGTAACAAAATCCACCTACCAGCACCTCTAAAGCTCACTAATTAACGAGTTATATCTCATTTGTTTAATCCATACAAAAACCAAAGTGTGAAAACAAAAAGTGCTGGTTTTATGGTGGTGATATTTTGTGGCTGGGTGCAGTAACTTCCAAGAGTCATTTTTACACCTCTGTATTTGTACAGATTACACAAACGCAGCATAGCGTGTTGATTAGTGAGTTTGAGAGGTGCTGGTAGGCAGATTTTGTTACCTACAGACAGAGCTAGCTGTTTCCTTCTTTATGCTAAGCTAAGCTAAATGCCTGCTGGTTCTAGCTACATATTAACTGTAAAGACATGAAAGAAAGAAGAAAGAAAGCTAATGAGCATATTTCCCAAAATGTCAAACTATTCCACTATTCCGTTCAAATTGAGTAGCAGATAATAATGCAGATAATCCAAAGATTATATATTTTAATTGGCCATCGCCAGTTTAGAAAAATCAGGCAGAGCCTAATATGAAAGTTTTAACAAGAACTGTGTGCAGCTGATGCTGTTTGGAGGAAGAAAAGAGGCTGCAACTGCTTCTTTCTATTTAAAGTATAATGATACAGTACATCATTGCAGTCTGTGCATGTGCATGTGTGTGCGCAGTCTTGTGTGTATTCACTTGTGTGTGGCAACTGTAAGAGGATTTCACATGACTTAAATCTGACCCCTGATAAAGGGGTTTTTCATTGATAGTTTAAATACTGCTATTACTTGTCAAGCCTCTTTTGGCTTTTGACAGATTACAGGTGCTGCCTGTCTGTCTGCACCAACCCGTTTGAGGCTTAAAGAAAAAAATCTACACACAGAAGGTTTAAACACAAGGAACTCATAAGACAGTAACACAGTGAACTTTTTCCCTTTCAACCTATCAACACTCAACCCTGACATTTGTCTGTGATGGCTTTAGGACGGGGGTGTTTTGTAATGTAACCACGCCAAAATGTCAAAGTAATAATTAATGCACGACTAAAATGACTTGGGAGTGTGGTTTTACATGCAAAAGGTCTGTATGTTTTTTGTTTGTTCCAAAAGTTTGACTTTGACGTTTCCTTCAACAGGCACATGGGTAACATTTGGAGGTCAGATCTCTGATGAGGTAAGACGTTAAATCAAATCCATCTTTCAGCCGTCATAGCTCATGAGTAGATGTTGGCTTTCATTATTTTAGACCCCACAAATACAGCTAGTTAGCAGCTGTGACTGTTTACAACACCCAATTTGAAGTCTCCGTGGGAGGAATTTAGTGTAACTGGATATAAAATGGTGCGAGTGTGAGCAGACCACAGTAATCATTCAGGTATCAATTTCCCAATATCACAGCAGGCTGTTAACTCCCTGTTGGCTCTACCAAGGCCAAGTGGTCAGGTCTTATTCCTCCCTGTCAGGAGTTATTAAGCGGAAATCCTCCTCCACTGACATGATCCGGCCTCGAAGGGGGGAAAACACTGAATTGGGGACAGCTCGTCACTGCCTGATGACCGTTGGGACTAACTGACACACAAAGATACAAACAAACTCACCAAAACATAATATAAGGAGACGAGTACAAAAAGAGAAAGTCAAAATGACAAAATTTGCCTTCCCATGTACGGCTCTGAATAAACGGCAGGCACAGGAACTAGGTCGAAATAGTCTGGGAAATATATTGAGCGGTAAACAACTTAGATCAACAAGCAGCCTGTACAGTTGTCCTGGTGATGTGTATCTTAGTGGAAAACAGATTTAGTTTCCTTGAGCCTCTTGAGAGAATTTCCCAGCCATCCTTTTTGAAGTGTAATTTGAGTAGTATTTACAGTCGTATATTATACCACACTGAAGTCCATGATGGGACATTTTTCTTGTCTGTGTCAGGTGGCGGAGCAGCTGATGACTATCGCCTACGAGAGCGGGGTCAACCTGTTTGACACGGCTGAGGTCTACTCCGGGGGAAAGTGAGTGACGTCTCCGATTTGTTATGTAGTCCACTTTTCTGGTCTCGTCAGCTCTTTTCTCCATAAGACACGCGATGTTAACAAGGTTTAGCCCCAGACCAGGAATTATTCACCTGAGGAGGCCAAAAATGAAAGGTAGCCGTGACTCTAAAGTGATTTACATAATCTTATTCATCACTGGAGGCTCCCCATTATGTTCACAGCTCAGTCTAACTTTATAGGCCTGGACATTGTCTGGGTGAATAATGTGGGACATGCTGTAGCTGTATGGGGATGAATATTAATTTCAAGGTTGCTGGTGAAATTCAGGCATACAACAGAAGAGGCATTTATCCTTTATCTTGTACTCCTTCTGATTTTTAATCAGATATTCATGCTGTAAATGTGCAGCACATAACAGTCACGCTTACATGCTCTGAGAGAAATGGCTGCCTGAGATATAATCTCATCATCTCCTTTTGTATTTTTTCTTTACAGAGCAGAGATAATCCTGGGAAACATCATCAAGAAAAAGTGCTGGAGGTAAAGTACAGTCTCTTAAGATTCTAAATGTTCCACGAATAGGTTTTACATTTTGTATGTGCGTTTACATGACATGGCCAAATGTGTACAGGCAAACAAGATATGTACCCATATGTTAGCAGCTTATGCCCAAATGCGTCACTATTCTGTGAAGACTGCAGGGATTTTCTCCCATTCAGCTGCAAGAGCATAAGTGAGGTCAGGCAGGTTGGGATAAGGCCTGGCTCACAGTTGATGTTTACCCCATCCCAAAGGTGCTGGATGGGGTTGAGGTTAGGGCTCTCTGCCAGCCTGTCAAGTTCTTCCACCTGGAAAACTGTTTCTTTATGGACTTTGCTTTGTGCATGGGGGCACTGTCATTTTGGAACAGGAAAGAGCCTTCAGAAACTGAAAAGCGGAAGCACACTTTTGTCGAACACAGTTGTCCTCATCCCTTTTAGCTTGGAACTAAAAATGAAGCAATGTCTACTTGTGACCCCTCATCACAATGTTGTAGTCTAGTGTGGACAAGAGTTGTGAAGGTTACGTTTTGTTTCATTGGAAGGGTTTTTACAGCCTAAAGAGTTGTTCTCCATCTTAGTTTGGCATGTTAGCACGCTAACATTTGCTAATTAGCACTAAAAACAGCTATACAGTACAGCTGGGGCTGAATGTTATTAGTTCTGCAGGTATTTAGTCATAAAGTAATCGACTAACAGAGATGATAGCACAAGGTCAGGGAATCAAATTTATTACAATTCATCCTCTGGTAACCATGCCTGTCTCTACCAAATGTCATGTATCTAATATTTGTCAAGATATTTAAATAAAAAACAAAAATGTCAACCTGCTGGTGGCTCTAGAGAAAAAGTTAGGGGCCCGCCAATGTATACAAGTACACAAATACTTGAGATATTTTAGTCTGGACCAAAGTGGTGGACCAACTGACAGAGTTAATGTTGTTCAACAGAAATATGTTTTCTTTCTCATTCCTTCCCAACCTGGGGGTCAGGACCTCCCAAGGTCCCATTTTGATTCTGATTCTCATCTTGTCTTCCGTCAGATTTGTGTTTGGAGGTCCTGACCCCCGGGTTGGGAACCACTGGTGTTAAATATTTTTGCTACAGTCCCTTTATTGGAATTAAATCTCACCTATGTTAGCTAGATGTTTGTAAATAAGTTTTAATTGACTGACATCTCCCTATCTATCCATGAAAGAAGACTCAGTTATGTGTATCTCTTTTCTCAACAACTCATGCCAGTCTCTGCCTGCCTTCACCTCCAACTCTGGATCCATATAAATTATTTATCATTCAGGCATAGGGGATTTTATAGTGAGGAAGCTATCTTGAGTTCAGAGAAAAAAGTCCCTCTGTCTTACCAGATAAGTTACATTTCTATCATTCTAAACAAAAGTAGATATGATAGCTACACACACATGCAGGCCTGGACATGCTGACATACATACACACAAACGTTAAAACCCCTTTTTATGGCCTGTTGTTGTGTCTGTCTGTCTGTTATCCCTCAGGAGATCCAGCCTGGTGATCACCACAAAGCTCTACTGGGGAGGAAAGTAAGTGTGCATGCATGCAAGTGTGTGTGTGTCCAGCATGTTGAGTTTTCCTTCAGATGTTCGGGCTAGCTCATCAACAAGAGGCTACACATCAAAATTGGCCTCAAGCTTCAGATCATGACATGGGATCAAACATTTTGGGAAACCTACAGGCGCACAGACATGGAGGACTCATTCACAAAATGACACCATGGCCATGTTCTCTCCCCCCTGTTGTTTCCCATCACACCCTTCCTCAGCCTTCTTGCCAAACTGCCAAGAGTCACATCTGCTTCTTCTGTCATGCTGAAGTATTCTGCTCTCAATCTGCATTAGTCACATTCCCTCTGTTTCTAAAAGCCTTCAGGCTCGCACTGAGGGATGTAGAGGCTCCAAAGATGTATATCCATCTTCATCTTCTGGTTCTCGTTTTAAGCATCTGATGTAGATCAATAGAGAAGGGCCCGGGTGCAATTGTGTAAATGTAATTTGAGCTCATCCTCTCAGACTATCGTCAAGGTACCAAATCAGCCTCCATGCCGGATGGATTTAGAACAACTACTTAACCCCCCATTGAGCAAGCTGTGAGAGTGCCTGAGCGGCCTGTCAAGCATCTCATCACCCAAACATACAGTAGATATTTGGACACTTTAGACTTTACTATCCATTGCACTTCCTTAACATTTTGCACAAAAGGTAAGAAGACATGATAATATGGAGGAGGGATAGCATGTTTTTGTGTTGTAATACATTAGTATTACCCTAATGGAGGATGGAGGGAGGCAGAAACAGAAAGTGTGAAATGAAGCAATGACAAGACAAACAGCAACTGAGCAAACAGAGAAACACAGGAGCATCAAGAAAAGAGAGGAGTAAGGTGGACAAGGAAAATGCAGGCATGGGGGAAATCTGAAAGTGGATGAGTAAACACAGGTGAGGCTCCTAACAAATCACTGGAGCACTGTAAGCACAGTTTGCGGGTGTTTCGGTTGACTCTCACCGCTCTTATCAGCGTCATTTACAAACCAGCAACAGCTCTGATAAACCCACTACACTACACTACATGCCCAGCACTACATGCAAGACAGACAAGTTAGCAACTAGCTCTGGACATAGTGGAACATTTAACAGCTACTGAGCCAGATATTTCCCTCAGGAGTTGGTGGAGAACAAAACAGATCTAAAAAGAGACTTAACTTTGTCAGGCAGCCAGAAACACGACTCCAGATTAATGCTAATGTTGCTCTTTATCGACTGGACGTGTAAATAGGCAATTGTGATTACCATAACAACTTTATAGGGTGATGTTAATTTTATGTTTATAGCTTGTTGCACTGCCCCTAAGGGGCCAGAAAACAAATTAATGCAGGTTAAAGTAAATACCAATATAGTCTACTGCATTACAAGTAAAAGTCCTGCATTCAAAACTAAATGGCTTCCTTTGGAGTGCTTTAAATTACTGATACATTGACCTGAAAGAGGCGTTTCCATATTGTAGATGGTGTAGGTGGTGCTAAGTTAAACTACTATGCTATGAAGTCCAAGTATACAAGAAATAGTATGTATTTTTTTGTATGTTTTAGGTAATCAAATGTTTAGCAATGAATTTAGCATACTAGCATATAAAAACAACAAGTAACTATAGATAGATGTAGTGAAGCTAAAAGTATAATACTTCTGTGAATGTTTATGGAATAGTAGTATAAAGTTGAAAATGGAATGAGTCAAGTAAAGTACATGTACCTGTACATAAATACAGTACTTGAGTAAATGTGCTTTGTTATGTTCCAGCCCTGCAACTCAAGTTTATATATTCAACCAAGTGATTGTGTTGTCTTCATGAGAGTTGTGCGTGGGTGCATGAAAGTGTGTTGACACCCTTGACATGCACCTTTTCCCCCTCCTGTTGCAGAGCGGAGACAGAGAGAGGCCTCAACAGAAAACACATCATTGAAGGTAACAAGTCAATTTCCTCTCCGCTGCTTTGTCCTTCACATCACCCCATCACTCAGAGCCCTGCTGCACTCCTGTAATCTCCCTCTTTTATCTCTTTTCCTCACCCCCCTCTTTCTTCCTGTCTGCGTCTTCTCTCTACTCTTTGATTTTTCTCAGCATGCGCACCCAGCTGAATTTGAAAGTTGTCTTAGCCAATGGTACATCAAACCTCGACAGATGTTTTGTCTTTCCGGTTGTAATACCTTCACAGGTGTCTTTTTAAGAAACTATTGCATCATAGTGTACAACCGACAAGTGTGCGCTCCTCTCCCCTACTCTCCTTTAGCCCTCCTTTAGAAGAGTTATAGCCTTGCTCAAGCTTATAATGACACACGTTTCCTATACCATCGGTCCATAGCGCAATGCACCTCCTGCAGTGACTCAGCTCTCTCCCACGTTATTAACATTCACCGCACCCTCTGCAACTTTCCCCCCAAACAATAGGAGGGGAATACACTTGGAAAAGGCTGGAGAAGAAGGGCAGAGACTGAGTGGAAAGAAAGGTGGCACTGCCAATTAGCTACAGCCAGTGTGTCTGTCCAGATGATAGGTAGCATCCGTGAGAGGAAGGTGCCACTGGTGTTGCACCTGCCACCACAGGCTAATGAATTGGCTGAGTCAAACATCTGCTGACACCATCATCCTTAGCACTGGTTGTGCAGCCCACCACAGGCCAGTCAATGATTCATTTGATTGGTTAAGTGACATTTACTGGGTATGATGGGGTGTCAGAACTTAATGATCAACAGCAGAGAACATCGCTGATGAACTCTGAGGTGACAGTGCAAGAAAATGTCAAAGTCTCTCGATCAACCAGCACGTGTGTGCACCATTTTCCCCACAGGACAAAGAAATTCCTTGACGATTTCATCATTTCAAAGAGACTTTCGTGGAACACATAATTGAATGCATTATTCATCACAGAACACATTAGAATAGCTTTGTTGTTTAACATCTTTTCTCAGTTCCAAAAATAGACTCCCTTCCCAGCCAGTAAACTCCAGCTAATCCACGAGACAGCGGAAACGGCTCGCGATGACGGTGCAGGCTCCGATTAGGATCCATGTAATGGGTGTTTCTGGAGATCCTGACAGAAGAAGGAATAAGTGGTTGGAACGGTGGCGGGGGGAGCATAACTCTCAACTGGGATTAGCAGGCGATGATGAAGCCTCTGGCACTAATCTGCCACGCACGCTCACACGTACTCAAGAGTGCAAGAGTGTCTTTTGCCTTGTCTCTCTATTACTCTGCTGTCCTCCTTTGTGACAGTCTCCTGTGTTCGCTTTTCATCTTTCATCTGGTCCTCTCTCTGTGTGTGAATGGGGACTGATCTGCTCACAATACTTTGTTGCCATCTTTTGTCCTCTCCTCAATATACAGTGTCTCACTTGCAACAAATACTGAAAGCTGAGCGAGAGAGAAAGAAGAGAGCGCAACCTTTTTCCTGATCTCTCGTCTTTCTTATCGTCCTCTCGGATTTGACTTGTTTGGTTCCTCCAGCACCTGTAAAAACAGCATTCATTTATGTAACAAGGACAAAAGTTTGCACAGTTGCAGAGCGTTTTCCACATAGATCTTCTTATCAAGAGACAGTGGTGTGAACTCACTTGAAACTGATTTATCCTGAAATTGTCTCTAAATTCTGTGTTCAACCTCTTAAAATCCTCGTTGTGAATCGAATATAATGACTATTTCTGTGTTGAAAAGGGTGGCATTGTAGCTGTGCAAAAGGGAACTAATTATTTTTGTCAGTAAGCTAAAATTTAAAAAAAATTGATAAGCAATTTATTTTAATAATTTTATAAGCAATAGGCCCTCATATTTGAACAACAAAAAGACCAGAGAATTGTTTAAAGTGAGACGAAGTAACTTTTGCTGAACAGTGGCCACTGTGGTTATAAGTGACAGTTATGGCTAATGCTAGCTGCATAGTAACAGTGGCGCAAGTGACTAAGAGTTGTATAATCAGCATACTGACTCAATAATGTCCATAACCTGAGCCAACTTTAGCCACCATAAGCTACTGGTCATACCAGACCAAGTAAGGCAATGGCAGTAAAACACCTGAGTGTATTGAATTGAGAAACGGTGTGTTTTACTGCTAATACATTTAATTGTTCATTTGCAGGAGGAAGAATGGGTTATTTTATGTCTTCTCTCAAAAGTTACCAGGTCTTGCTTTAGAAAGAGACAAATCTTTGTACAGATGTGTCCGTAAGTTCAACTGTTTGAATCTCAGCAGTTTTTAATTCATGGTACTGAAACGTGCTGCTGTGTCAAACACAAAAGACATTTTAACATGTTACAGCAGGAAGCACACAGGTATAATTAATAATGCTCACTGTCATGACTTAAATGGAGTGGAGTCATAATTAATTGATTTTTTAAATTATTACTTACACCTGTGCCTTTCCTGCTACAAGTCAAAATGTCTACCGTGAAAATGGTCCGTTAACCAAACCTGAGTCATCTTATTGAACTGTCTTCCAGTAATTAAACTTAAAAAAGGAAAAATGTGATTCTGATTAACCTGCCTAACTCTGAGTGGAACAGCAACTCTTCAAAACCATCACGTAGTATACGAAACACAAAAGCCTTTCTTCTTCATAAAAGAGCACTCAGGCAATCATCTCTTATTAACTGAAATTGTCAGAAAGAGCAAATTACAGTTGATTATGAGACGTTAGATTAGTATATGCGGGAACAAAGATTGCGTTTCTTTTGCGAACAGTGTAGCATTTTGTTGTTTTGCAAATGGGGCTTGTAGTCGCATAACCATGACCCCTAACTAGGTAAACCCTAACCCTAATATGACAACCCAGATTCTTGTGCGAGCTGGATCAAAAGACGTGGCAGGCCAGATGCAGCTGGCAGGGCTTTAGTCACATGTGGTCAACTGTCACTTGGCCATGTTTGTGAACTTTAAATCCCCCTGGAACCAGTTCACCCTATTTTTCCTTTTATCTTCTTCCATGGTTTAAGTGAAAAGAGAAAACTGGAATTCTTGAATACCCTGTTTTTGTACATTATTGTTCTGGGTTAAAATGGCTGTAATCAGTATTCTCATATCAACAGTGGATCTCATGACTACTTATATAAAAGGGGTCGCTCATAGTGATAAACACTCACAGAATTATCACCAGATAATTTTGGGCAGTTTTCAGTAAAAAAGTAGGTAGAGACCAAAACAGAGCTAAAAGGAATATTGGTGAACAGAAACACAACTCCAAATGAATACTAATGTTGCTCTGTATCTGCTAGATTTGTAAATGGGCAACTGTTAAAAAGCAGCTGGTTTCTGCTGCCCCGAAGTGCCCCCCAAAAATGCAGGTTTTAGCATGTGCAAGCAATCCGAGTTTAGTGTAAAGTCATTCCTATAGCTTATGTACATGACAGCGAATTGGAGAGAGTTACATGCACACAGTGATTATCACACTCTTCCTCTGCAGATCCAGGCCAACGTGTCCATGTCCAAAGGTGTCAAGAGAGTTGCTAGCATGTCTGAGTGACACTGTAATAAGTCTCATTGGTCCACCAGTATTAACAGAAGTATTTATGAGTAGGAGGATGATACTCAGGGCTTATGTGGGCTACGTTGAGTTCTTATTGGAAGTGCGTCAAGTCATCCTATTGGAAATTAGAAATATTTATCGCTATGGTTAATAACACATGTACTTCTATTCCAGCACTACAACTAATATGTTCAATGCTCATGATTCCTATTGACTGTTTACTTGTTTCTTTGGTTTACTGATCTACATCTTTCTCAACTTCTTCTCTCCTCTCACTTCAGGTTTGAAGGGCTCCCTCCAGAGGATGCAACTTGAGTATGTGGATGTGGTGTTTGCCAACCGGCCAGACACCAACACTCCCATGGAGGGTGAGTGATCGCTGACCGGACCCCGGGGGGCTGGTGGAGGCATGGGGCAGGGACAATGCATGTTGTTCTGTAACATGAGAAGGTGAGAAATACTGACAAGACCGCTGCCCTCACCGGACTGGCGACCTTTGCCTTTAACCAGAGGTCGAGTGTGTGTGTGTGTGTGTGTGTGTGTGTGCGTGTATGTGTGTGTGTGTGTGTGTGTGTGTGTGTGTGTTTGTCTCCCTCTGACACACACATTTCAAGTAATCTGACAATCTTGCCTCATCTCTCGTCCTCTATTTTAGTCTACCACTCTCCCTCTCTTCCTCCTTCTGTCTCTGTGGGATTGCTGGTTTCCATAGGGTCTCTGAGCTGCACCCGCTCCCAGCCCTCCCTGTTCTTCAGAAGCAGGATTATCTGGCCCCCCCGGGGGAAGCTGGTGTATTTTTGGGCTGGTCTCACTAGATACAAGCCCTACTGTGCAGTCTATTCCTTCAACACTCTAGTGCTGCCTTTCCCACACATCTACCATATGTCACCGTTTATTTCTTTTACATAGTTCCAGTTTCTTCCTCCGTTACTTCTCCCTTGTGATGTGGCCATTACAAATACACTTGGGCCCCTCTCCTGTTCTATCAACCTTCATCCACAGGTAGCATTTGGCTGAAAGGATGGAGTCTCACTGGGCTCACTAAAATATTTTCCAGTCTCTCCCCTTTGCCCCCCATGCTTCCTCCCCTGTGAGCCAGCAGACTGTGGGAGGCCGATCTGTCATACTTATCGTTCCAGGGGCATCGCTGTCACTGGTAGTACTGGTGACTGGCAGACAGACCCTGCGGTCTGCTCCGTCAAACCTTCTTGTGTCCCGTCTCTGCAGATAAAGCCACTATTGACAACTGATGTAGAGAAGTCTAATCTGATTGATAGATTGATTGATCTAGAGTCTGACAGGATGATAAAAACTGAACAGAGAGAGATGCCAGATTAAAAAAACTGACGATTATAAAGATAGATAGGCTGGGTGTGTTTTGCTTTCAGCAGCTCTGCAACACAGTCGGTTCATTAATCAGTGTAAAAGATCGTGCACGTTTTCTTCATCCTTCATTACAGTGGAGCAAGGCCACTCTCATAAATCACTGTGTAGAGGGTCAGGCACTTTTAACAACTTGAGAGAGAATGGGACTACATGTACAGACTCACAAAAAACTGTATCCTCATGCATTTGCACTTAGATTTTCTAAATAACTTCTCTTGGGGATGAAGTAGCAGTGAGACTGCAGTTCAAAGGACTTGTCATGTACATGTTTAAGATATTGATTCACACATCCACATGTTTCTGAAACTTAAAACAGGATAAACCGCATCAAAACAGTGCACACAAAAAAAAGCTCTGAATGTGTTATTAAGATGAGGATGTTAAGCTAACTAACAGGTCTGAGTGCACGCAGTGTGGAATTTGTGTTTGTATTTTGTTCTTGTGACTTTAACTGCTTCTGACTTTGTGTGAGACAATGTGTGTCCCCTTGGGGACAAAAAAAGTGATGTCATGGCTGCAGAGTCTCCCTTTGTTACCATCACCACTTTCCTTCTCCTGTCCACTCATCCATCTCTTTGTGTTTCTCTTTTTCTCCTACCCATACTTGTTCTTGACTTGCTTTGTCTTTTGGCTTATATCCAGTCCAACAGCAGGGACAGCCCCAACTTGTATCACAAATATCAAACTTCTTCCTTCCTTGCCTGGCTCTGACTCTCCTTTCATTCTGCTCTACTGCTCTTTACTGTTGCATCTGTCACTTAGAGTGATGGGACTGTATGGAAGTTTTCCTCCGAGGGTTTAAAAGCCTTGCTGGAATTTCATCTCACATGTTGCCAAGTAGTGTAGTTCATAAAGTGCCTTTGTCTACTCATTGTTTTAATAGCCAGACCATAGCCTGCAGAGCAAACTGTCTCAGCACAATGTTGCTGTCCAGTCACTCAGCATCATTTTTTTATTTGACAAAGCAATATGCAGCAAATTTAATCCATTCAATCAACTGAATGTGAAAATCCCCCAGACAGAGGATGGATACACAGCAGAGGAAAAGAGCAGACACGGCATCAATAAATAGACTTTATAACAATCCCTCGGCCAGGGGTTTTTCACTGGAGAGCTGATAAAATGGTACTGCCACAGCATACTGAACACAAACCCAGGGCCATCCAGTCAGGACTTTCATTCAAGTGCCAGGATATCACCTCTCTCCTCAAGTGTTCAGCAACAAAGAGCAGCATGGAGGATGATCTCACCCACTCAGTACCCCAATGCTTACCTTCCTTTTGGCTGCATATTCTTTCCCACGATCATAGAACTAGGAAAGGGCTTCATCAGTCATTGAAAATCTCCTGTGGTGTCACATATTGATCATCACCCTGTGTGTATGCATGGGGAGGATAAACATTAGCTTCAAAATGAGTGCCACCTCCCTGTAAACCTAAACATCCACCCGCCCAGACAAATATGCTTAGTGTGTGTTATATGCTTTCTTCCACACCCCTTGCTGCACTCTGCAGAAGGGCACTGCGATAGCCGCTGGCGGAAGTTGACCAAATGTTCCCGACTCAGTGGCGTGTTGCTGCTGCAAGAGGTCTCAAAGACAGGCCGATATTGGCTAGCGGCCAAGCAGTTTGCAAATTTGCAATAGCGAGATTCAGGATTTTACCCAAATTTCATGTGTAAACAGCAATATCAACATTAAGTGATTCATTCCAAACAATATTCTACAGTATACACAGTACACTACAGTATATGACAATTCAATCATAATATAAGTCACTGAACAACATGGTTATGTTTCAACATCTTCAGGCAGGTAGGCAACATAACAAAGACTTTCATGTGCATGACAATAAATAGTGAATTAAAGGAATAGTTTGACAGTTTGGGGAACATGCTTATTCGTGTTCTTGAGAATATTGATACAATTCTCATGTCTGTAGGTAAAATATGAAGCTATGGTTAGCTTAGCTTAGCATAAAGACTGGAAACAGGAGAAACAGCCAGCCAAGCTCGGTCTCAAGGTGGTAAAAATCCGCCTACCAGCACATCTAAAGCTCACTAATTAACACATTATATCTGGTTTGTTGAATGTGTACACAAAAAGATTTGGTTTTATTTTATTGGTTTATGTGATTATTTCTTGGTCAGGTGCAGTAACGTCCTGGTGTCTTGCCTGACTTCAAAAGATATAACATGTTCATTAGTGAGCTTCAGACATAGCTGTTTCCCCCTGTTCCCAGCTTTTGTACGTATCTCAGCTAACTGGCTGCTAGCTGTAGCTACATGCTTACTGTACAGACATGAGAGTGGTAGCAATTTTCTCACCTAAATTGTACGCCAATCTCATACCTTCGAGGGCATAATAATACAGTGCATGTTGTTCATACATGCACACATCACCACGTGCATGTGCCTACAACTTCACCCACATCATCCTCCTTGAAAAACTGCAGTGGGCTCATATGAGCGGGGTGTTGATGGTGTATGATGGATATCTCACCTGAGTGCTACGCTCTGTTGTTGGAGTTGATGACTCACTGCGGCCTCATGGAAAAAAAAGAAAATTATGGTAAGACTGGCCAGTAGGTATGGATGTTGTTGTGAATCAAGATGTCATCCTCCCTTCCTGGCATTGAGGTGGATTATTCATATACTCACAAACTCTTCTTCTCCTCCAAGGTTCCTACTTGGTTCACAGTTTTTCCTTCTGTCCCCACATCCCTCCCTTCCTCTGTTTTGGAGCAGATGTACTGTTATTCCTCTACCCTCGCACCTGCTTCACCCACACGCACGCACACTTGCTCTATGTCTCTCACTGAGCCACATTCCAGAGAGAGAGCTGCTGATGAACAGGAAATCTCTTCATCCTCATTTTCATTCTCCCCTCTTCATAATTTGCATCCAGAGTTTGCATTGTGGTAATGTAGCAGATGTTTCATTAATGCATTTTAACTGCAATTACAGACTCAAGCAAGCAATTAAAGACTAAAGAAATCACATCAATTACTTTATCACCTTGTAGTCTGCAGTAATTAGAGAGTTTGTGCACAGCAAACACCACAAACATTCAAAGTAATGGCTATATTTCCTCCTCCTATTGAAGATGCCCTTGGTTAAAAACTCCTTTGAGAAAGAACTTCACAGTAGTTTCTATTAAATACTATAAATAAAAGACATAAAATTTAGCTTATCCACTGTTCCACCCACCACTATTACTTCCTTGCTGCATCCTCAGGCACAAATATACAAACCACCAAAGGCCACAGGGGCTAACTTCAACCCCTACAGTTGTAACTTGTTATGACTTGTTCAACAGCACAAATAACATTCTGCAAAGGTTTTTCATTTAGACCCCTGAAGCGTTTTGCCACTTGAAGTTGTATGATCCCAGCAAAGAATATCTGCTGACACATGAGTTTAAAAGAAGACAAGCCTTTCTCGCAAAGAGGCTGAATACATTTCAGGCACCATCTTTGTTTTTACTGTCCTGAAGGTGCCAGCAAAGGCAAACAAATGTTTGTTTGTAGTCTTCTTTAAACCTTGTTCAACTTTTATGAGAAAGCCACCTGAATCTATTTCTCCTGTCATGTATTTTTTGTGTATACAATGTGAAAAGTTAAGATGTTGCTAACCCTAACCCTTAATATAAGTCCTGCAGGTTAAAAGTTGCAATTGTGGCGCCATTCACTGTTTAATTATTGACAATGTACATATGTGCTCTTTAATATTTTGTTTTTACAGAGATAGTGAGAGCAATGACACATGTGATCAACCAGGGGATGTCCATGTACTGGGGGACATCCCGGTGGTCCGCCATGGAGATCATGGTGAGTGATGGAAAACGTCTTTGTGTATCTTGTGACAAGCAACATGAGAAAGAGACCAACTTTGCTCATAAAAAGTTTCCTATCACAAATAGTTCTTAAGAATGTATTCTTATTTAGAGCTGGGAAATATAATGAGGGTGGCTAAACAAATATTAAGATACGTGTATAATGATGATGAGTACACTGGGAGGTCTTCTGTTTATCTAGATATCCATTTTTGTCCTCGCTACTGAAACTATCAGCACTGTAAATGACTTGTAGTCCTCTTTGTATTGTTGAAGGGGACAATGAAATTTAAAATGTGCAAATATGCTGAAACACTATATGGCCTGTACAACAGTGTCAAAAGTTTCCTCACTCATGAAACATTTCACCTCTTTCTTTTTATTCTCTCTTCACATTAATTTAGGAAGCGTACTCTGTGGCCAGGCAGTTTAATCTAATTCCACCAGTGTGTGAGCAGGCAGAGTATCACTTCTTCCAGAGGGACAAAGTGGAAACTCAGCTGCCAGAGCTCTACCATAAGATAGGTAAGTCTGTAGTAAGTTTCTCCTGAAGTCAAGCTTGTTTGAATGGATTTATGGCTGTGATAGATTTGGTATCCTGTCGCTCAGTGGCCATTGTTCTATCTCAGGTGTGGGTGTGGTCTCTTGGTCCCCTTTGGCCTGTGGAATCATCACTGGGAAGTACGAGAACGGCGTCCCAGAAACCTCCAGGGCCTCAATGAAGGTACAGGTTCAGTTATTTTTGACCATCTGCCTAGTGTCTATATGTTCCAATCCTTTCACTCTTATCTAACAAGAGAAAAAACAAAACATAATCTGGTTCAAGTTGTTTCCGTCTGATTTTGAGTAATAATTCCAATGCTTATTGTTTTACTGTTTCTCCAGCCATACCAGTGGTTGAGGGAGAAAATAATGAGCGAGGATGGGAGGAAACAGCAAGCCAAGCTAAAGGAACTGGCTCATATTGCGGAAAAGCTCGGATGTACTTTGCCGCAGCTAGCCATAGGTAAGAGACAACATGAACACCCCATCACCACCTTCAACTTTCTGCAAACAGAAAATGTTGCCCACAACCAAATTCAGTGTTTCTCTACATACTGTCTGATACCTTGATATCACAATAGCAACTGTAAAAACTCCTCCTATCCCCGATCTTTAGCCTGGTGCCTGAGGAACGAGGGAGTAAGCTCAGTGCTGCTGGGATCTTCCAATCCAAGCCAGTTAACAGAGAACCTGGGAGCCATTCAGGTATACAGACCATTTCCTAAGCCTGAGATATACTAAATAATTATTTCAGTATTTGGTCAAACAGCATTGATCATGTGCTCTGTCTTTCTAGGTAATTCCAAAGATGACAGCAGGCATCGCCTCAGAACTGGATCATATACTAGGAAACCGTCCTCACAGTAAAAAGGACTACCACCATTAGGATGGACCCTGTTTTAGTGAACTATGCTCAAACAGCTTATCAAAGCTCACTTCTCACAGCCATGGCACCATAAGTGCGTGCCCAACTTTGCTTGTGTGCGCGTATGACTGTATGTGTGACTGTGTAAAGTGCTCTGCTTGGCTCCTTGTCTGTACGAAGATCAACCAGTACTCATTATTGTAAAGTGAGCTACTTGACAAAACATGCATGCTACAGCTATAGCAGCCGGCCACTGGACTGGACAACAGTTAGAAGATCCAGCGAGATGATTCCTGGAGTGAAATTCTCTTCCGCTCCAACAAACCGTGCTGAAGCTGCTGAACCACACATTTAAAGAAGCAAAAGATTGATTGACATTAGCATGGCCCAGTTACCGAACTATCATGATTTTCTGAATAAGGGTGTCACTGTATCAAGAAAAGAAAACTTAAGAGGCACTTATTGTCCACAAAGTATCACAAAAGCTCATGGCAGTGCAGTAAATACATGAATATGAAATACATGTGGTGTATCAAAATGTACCCAATGTTCCAGAAATCTACCTTACTAGATGTTTGTGATGTGAAAAAAAAAGATTTCAGTGATGACTGATGTGTAATTGTGCCTGGTTTCAGCAGACTGGATGATATGCTAACACTTCCCATTGCAGCTGGAGCTGAACTGCCATCATGATGAATAGTTTCAGTACTGGACAAACTGAAATTCTGCTCACAATCGCTAATACCAAGAGAGCTAAGTTAAACTAAAATATTTTTCAAAACATCTGTACTGACTGTTATATATTATCCTTATTAAGCAGCAATGTCAGAATGAGCTTTTCATCTCCTTGTGTTGTATTTTTTTTCTTTTTCTCTTATGCAAAAGTACAGCATAGTGTACTTTCCTATTATGCCCCTTCAACCCCTTTTCATTTTGGACTATGCCACTACTGTCAGTGATGATAATGTCTGATTCATTTAATTTCAGTTTGTGTTGTGGCTAAAACATTTGTCTAGTCGAAGTTGGGGAGATGATCCTCCCAAGGGGGAGCTTGTGGACTTGAAAACAAAGCCATGTAGCTAATGAAGAGACTAAAAAATAAAACCATATGGACCCCTGCGGTCATTGCACCTGAAACCCACTGAACTCTTACCCAACTTCTCCCAGATGCCAGTTTTACATAATGGGATGATCTTGTTATGTTCTGTCTGTTCAAATATGTATTTCGGTGTTCTTCATCAGATTTGTAAATACAAATAAAGAGCTTATAATTCTCATGTGATATGTATTAAAAATCTATAGTAATTTTCTATTAATGTTATGGATGCCTTCTAATTTTTTGCCCCTTACGAATTTAAATAGGCCTAACAAAGCTAGAGTAGACTTATTGTTTGTTACACTGTAAACCGCAGTAAAAACCTGTGACTTGAAACACTCTGACGTACTTACTGCTGTTTGCTGTTGGGGTTCGTCTGTGTCTTCCTGTTTTATAATAAAAGAATGTGTGAATTATTTACTTGACTTGTGGAAAGTATATACGCCTTTGAGACTCAAAACAAATGTAACACTCGTTTTAGTTCTCTTTAATTTATTTGTATTGTATTGTATTTGGTTACTTTTGTGACATTATTACCATGGAAACAAGGGCGGGCGTTTCCAGTGTATTATCCAATGAGCAGTTCTTGTTTAGAGGCCTGGTATTTGATTGGCTTCAGGGGACTTCCTATTCAAGGAGGTCTTCTCTGCTCGAATCTACTCGGCTGGCGGTCGATGCCCGCGGTTTATGAAAACGGCTGCTAGACGAAGTGAAAAAGTAGAATAAAAAATTTGTTTTCCCCTCAACTAACCTGCTCGAATCGTGTCAAAGTTATGCTAACGTTACGGTAACGTCAACTCGGAATAAAGTCGTTCAAAATTGCAGCGGCAACCCTGCTATTTCAGAACCAAACAGAGCACGGTAGCGCTTTGTTTGTAGTGGCAGTAGCGTTAGCAGATGGCTAGTTAGCCAGATAGCAAAGGGGAGGTAACGTTACCTTGTCAACTAGCGTCAACTGCAACTGCTGTGCCCATTAACAGCTAGGAAACACGGGTTTCACAGTTCCTAAGACCTGGGGTGAGTGTTGTAATCATAAACATATATGTCTATGGTTGTGATCTTAAAGACGCTAGTACATGAGCAACTTGAATGTTATCAATAATACATTTTCTCCGTTAGCTGAAACTGCTGTAATTTACGTTAGCTAACCTGTCAGCGTACACCATTGTTACGATGCTGCAAATCCATTAATTCTCCCTATACGTGTCAATCCCAGCTGGATAACGTAACCAACAGCAATGTTGTCGATGTCCAGTGAGGCTCATTTTGGGGTGAGCCAACGCAGCAGAGGTAAAGGAGACACTATTTGTGTGGTGCCCGAGCTCTCCTCCGATCTCCTGGCAGATGACTTTGACCTGAATAAGTCCTACCCGTGTACTCGGAGACCGTTGTACAAGAAGAGCCTCTTGGCATTGCAACGACGTTATTATCCTGGTTCCTTGACAGGTGAGTGTAACTGATTTGGTTGTAACTGTGAGTAGAGATTAGCTTTTTCTTTCTCTTTGTGCTACAAGCTATTTAAATACACCACCTTGCGTTAATATGAAAGTAATTGTTAGTTGCAGCCCTAATTGTGAGGATGAAGGGGTGAGAAAGTGTTTTAAAAAATGTATGTCTGTCCCCAATTTTTGCTTACAGGTGAACATTTAGATGTTTGCACTTCTGTGGCAGCAAGAAATTACCAAATCTCTAGCTTACATCCTGGCTCCCAAGTTTCTGCTGTCTCCCTGCCTCACCCGTCCACTATGTCAGAGACAGAGGAAAGCTTGTTCTATCAGCTCATCTCTGGAGATTTTGGCCTGTCGGGATCTCCATCTGCCCTCAACCCGAACAAAGTCATTCTTACTGTCGACCATAAAACCAGAGAGGTACTATGTGTGCACTTATTGCGAGCAGTGGCGGCTGAGCAGAGTTGGTTAAACAGTACCGCAACCAGAGCACACCCTGTAAATGTGTTTTTTATCTTGATTTTTCAGATTTTGTCAGCAAATGAACAGGCCTGCAAACTGTTTGAGTGCACCACCAATGAGCTGCTTGGACAAAAGCTGTCTTGTATGTTGAAGAAAACCAGTCAGGTCCTAGAAGAAGCATTGGAAGAAGATTTTCTGCTAGTGGATGGAACTGTTGCGGCTGTGTCTGGAAAAGTGGTATGAAATATACCCTTGAAAATGAAAATAACCATGCATTGAATTCTTGAATTTTCCTCAAAACATGATTATATCGAACTGCTGTTCAGTAAAATGTGTCTGTGTGTATGTTTAAGAGTGTGTTTTGTATGTTTAATATGCTGCTTTTTCTGTAGGTGGATGTTGTGACATTATCTGGAGAGGTGCCAGTGTCAGTGTGTACCCACAGACAGTCACAAAATGAAGAGCACTGGCTTGTCATGATGGAAAATGTGGAAAGGGTATCAGCCTATCTGTCCTTTTCACAAGACGTAAGTACATCATTATTTAGCATCCTTAGTAGTGTGATCTTTTCTTTTTTTTGCAACATTTTGAATGTGAATTCTCTCATCTTCAGTTAAATAAAAATATTACAAATTTCTAACCCATTAAAACAATTATTTGTTATACCTTTTGATGTCCTTTCTAGGGCAGAGTCCTAACCTGTGACTTGGCGTATGCCCAGCTCCATGGATACCACCATCCCGACGAGTTAAAAGGAGTGTCTGTTGAGGAGCTAATCCCCTCTTTACAAATCCCCCTCCACAGTAATGCATTGCCCAAAGTAAGCACACTTTACAACCGAAACTGTCCCACTCAGCTAAGGAAAGAATCCCTTTCTTAAGCTTTGCTTTCAAGTTTCTGTTTACCAATGTGCTTCTTAGACATTTCAGGTACACACAGAAAAGAAATGATATCCCGCAACGTTATAAATTCAGGTATTTCTGTAAATCTTTGACTTTGCTTTTACTTCCTTCTTTCAGATGCTGAGGGTTCAGAGAGTGTGTGGTAAAACCAGAGGGGGTGCATCAGTCCCGCTGTGTGTCAAACTTCAGGGGGCAGTGGTATGTGGGAGGCCCCAACACCAAAACAGTGGGACTGGTTTCACCTGCCCAACAGAGAGTCTTGAAAGATCAGATGCACAGGACAAGCAGCCATGCTCTCCTCTCACCTGCAAGTCAGTTGGCTCAAACCCAGACCACTGTGAGCAACCTCACGGAAAAGAGCTCTCTGGTGAGGTGTTAAGTTATATTTTAAAAACAAGGCTGAGACACAGTGCTAGGTAGATAGGGATTAAAGAAAACACCCAATATTATTCTGGAGAAACTGGTGCTTAATCCACGTCTATGTTATGCAGCCCAAGCACTTTAAAACATCCAGCGGTATATACTCTTGAGCCTTTTTATAATAAGAAAAATATACAGAAGCTAGACATGGAAATGTTAACTCCTGACGGAAAAGTAATGAAAATTTGACGAATTGGCAAGCACTGATTAAAAAGTTGTTTTTAAGCTGAATGGCAGTTATCAAAGTTAATGAAGTTATTGAATGTCAAGAGAAATGACCCCAAATCATGCCAACAAATGGCAGAAACATAAATACAAAGGAGTAGGAGTTGAGATGAAACCAAACAACAGGAATATAAAAGACATATACAGTATTGTCAGTATTGTCGCTGTCCAATGAAAACCACATATCTTAGAATTTTGGTGATTTTTAATTTTTTCAGATAATTTGAAAAATTACATGTTCTTTAATGGGTTGAGAAAATTCTCCTACTTCTTCAGTCAAGTAAACCATTTAAAAACAAATTGGATCTGAAAACCGTGTTGTCACAAAGCTAAAATCAGGGCTGTTTTTCTTAGCTCATGGAACGTTGACAGTTTGGAGATACATGGTTTTTACAGGATAGGGATAGAGGAGTTGGAAAATAGTAGGACTGCGTACTTGCAACTTTTAGAGTTTATGTCCTTTTTCTTCATGTCTACCCTCTGTAATTTATATTAGTTGAATAGAATCCTATCCTATCACTATAGGGTAAAACTATATATTATATGTACCCTAAAAATGTCATTCATCATGTACTGTAATCTAGTTGACTTGCTCTAACTAAATGTGCATCTTCAACATGTGTCTCGACCCTGACAGACGTCAAAGAGGGCAGCATTGTCCTCTCTCCCAGCCCTCCACTGGAGTACTCTGGAACAGTTTGGGTGTTTGCTCCTATGAGCGGTCTCCTCCTGCTCCATTCTGATGGCTCAATCTACAGCATCCACAACCACCTGGCTCTCAGTCTGTTTGGCTACGACAAGGACGAGCTGCTGAGAAAGGTTAGCCAACGTGACCAGCTGAACAAGGCTGTTGGATTATACAACCGAGCCAACTCTCACCTCTGTCACTGCTGCTTTGTCACCAACAGAGTGTCACTTTTCTGATGCCCGGTTTCTATGGATGGATGTCTGACTCAGACAGAAAGGCCAGCCCCTTCTCTGATTCCCCAACAGAGGCTAGTAAAGGTGCAGCCTTATCCAAAATATCAGGGAAATCTGGTGAGCATTTGTATGTGTTTGTGATGTGTACACAATGGCAGCCTTTTCTCTACCCACTTGCTGTCATTAGTCTAAACTAGAGGTTTTCAAACTGTGAGGCATGCCTCCACAAGGGGACACGAGAGAGTTGAAGGCAAGGTGCGGAGGGCGATGCTAAGATATTGCATGAGGTGAAAGGGACAGAAGCATGCCGATTTTCATAAACCAAATAGAAGTCTCAGAGTCATAACTTGGTCAAATTTAAACATACAGTAATGATCCACATTATTATCTCCGCTGTCCATCTCGAAAAAATGTCCATGAATTTGCTTAGAAATAACAGAATGACCCTCCTTACTCCAGTACTTTTCTGAGAATCATAACGTTGTTAAGATTTCTTCAGAATCAAAGTAATCCAGTGACAGTTATCTGGACATCCATTAATACGTTACAAATAGGAACTCCTAATAGTAATTCATAGTAATCCTTAATTTGGCATGCTTTCAATGGTGCCAATTTGTCAAAAGACAAAGACAAATACAGGCAAAAAAACAGAGCTCAAGTTGTAGCCCTGCTGTGAGCTAACTCAGGCAACCCCATGGCAACATTATACTTCCTGTTTACAGCCCTCACATTTTTTGAATTGTACTTCCTCAAATTGGAGCATGATTATTCCCCAAATAAAAGCAAAACAAAGACTAACAACAGGAGTGACAAAATCCATTAATATTAACTTCAAATTGCATGGACCGGGGGGCACAGTTGTTTCAATTCTGTCTGGAGATGGCCACAGTGTCAGACTTTGTCAAACCCTGGTCTAAGCTGTTGTCTCTTGTGGTTAAAAAAAAAAGAACATACTCAGGTTTATGTGTTAGAAAAAAATGCAATGTCATGTGTTTTTTCCCATAATGTACCTCACAATGGTGTCCTGTCATTCCAATCCTGCTACTCTGTTATTTTACTCTGAATTTATTACTCTTGTGCGTTTTTATTTTGTCTTGCATTACAGTGTTATTTCTTTACAGTGTGTGTGATTTTCATTATTTCTTTCTTTCAATCCTAGACCCTTCCTCGCTGGTGGCCGGTGATATGGCCATGGTGCAACACGCTGTCCTGGGAAGAACCTCCACAGGGAGAGGCAGGATCTTCACTGGAACCTGCACCAGGCTGGAGAAACAGGGCAGCGCTTTGTCTACTCTTTCTCCACCTGCTGTCACCTCCACCCGTGTGGTTAAGTAAGTAGCAATCCCTCGTCCTCGCTGTCATAAGCCACCTTACCAAAAGCATAATTTACGTCTTAGTCTACAACTGTGTTAAACCTGCACAGAAAATGATGCCAGCAGACATTAGAATTCATGGTAGACAAATCTCTGCTTTGTATTTTCACAAATAATGGACAGACAAAAGCTGCTGTAGCAACATTCGGGCGCCTAAAAGCAGCAGACTGCATGTATATTTAATGTGCCTGGCAGTAAATCTGGAAACACAACAACTCAGTGGTCAAGCCTGATACCCTCTCTGTGTATCTAACCAGCAGTGGCTGCCACTGTTTATCTTTTCTTTAAGTTTAACTAAACTTTGTCTGGATCAGAATTGTTTAGATGTTGTAACCTGGGATCATAATGGTTTCTCTAATTTTGGTTCAGTCTTTCATAACATAAGCAAATCAAATGATCCAGATTATGAAGATTTATAATATATTAATGCCCCTCTCTTTTGCCATCTGTTGGACAAATAATGTCACAACATGTCTGGTCAAAAAAGATATATTGACTTACAGTATCCAGTGACTTGTCCAATTTTCAGGTTTGGTGAAGGACTTGCATGAGAGGCACCAAGGACTTAAAAGAAAGTGTGTGTGTCTGTGTTCTCACCCAGAAGTATTTTAAATAGTCATGGACCAGACCTGTAGAGAAACATTTATATGGTACTGCTGTAATGTCATTTAGTACAGTACCAATAGAATTTAATATTCCTTTAATATGAAATAATGACACCTATAATCTGTTTGTAATTTGGTGATTTATACAGTGTGCTAACACGACACTTAATCAGTAGAGCTTTAAAAAAAAGTAATACCTCCAACCCACACCATCCCAATAATGAAGCACCTATAAAATGTTAAAGTAATTGCTTAATATGCATATACATTTTTATAATTTTTCACAAAATATCTAGTACCCACATTTTGCCATGATCATTACATTCCTATTTGCTGCTGGTTGTAATTACAATACGTGGATTAAATTCCAGCCATTCTCTCCCTCAGGGCTGATGACACTACAGAGCTGATGGAGGAGGCAGCCCAGGTTGCTCTCTGCAGTAGCCAGCTAGACAGTGCAGATACCACTGAGGCACTCCTCAAGACATTTACCTGGGTGGAACCTCCAGAAGAAGAAACATATTGCATGGTTCCCACTGAACCACCACACTATAACCAAGAACAGCAGCTCGGCAGTAAGGTTCATAAAAATGATCAACTTGCCATCAAGATTATCCCAGGTATGATGTGGCTAAACTGTTGTAGTTTTTGTGTTTTATTTTAAGTTCTTTCTTGCAGCCAATAAACTAAACTGCAGAACTGCTGTACATATTCTAGTGGGTACTGAAAGTCTTGCCTCAGACATGCTATGATTTCATAATTACAGTAAGCAATAGCATTAAAAGAGCAGTGTTTTTTTTGTTTTGTTTTTTCCCTATTTAGACACTCCCACTCTGAATGGACATGCTGTTGGCAAGTTGAGTGGCACCTCTCGTGATGTAGGCAAAGACCACCGCTCATGTGCCTCTGCCCTCCAAGACTCCAGCTTTGAGGTCATTTCACTAGAGAGCAGGTGAGATTCTTTATCTTATGAAACATTTCATTCAACACATTTTTAGGCTGAACGACTTTTCACTTTTACAGGGAAGTAACCGCTGAAGTAGGCCAGAATTTTCAGTAATGTGGATGTGATGCAGCTCCAAGTGTCAATGACATGTCAGGTTAAGATTGGACAGAAAACTGCAAACATTCTTCAGAAATGTATTTCCCCTCCTCCTTCTGATAGAATAATCTGGATGTGTTTTATTCTGAAAAGATTTGCCAATATAGATCCATCGTTTGTGGTTCTTTGCCATCAGTTTATTGAAACTCAATCTTCCAGGTCTTCCTCTGGCTTCTGTGAAAATTTCGCGGGCAATGGTGGTTCTGATCCAGGCCAGACAGAGGACTCTCGCTCAGCACACATAGTGGACTCAGCGAGCTGTTTCCTGGACCTTAACAGCAATGGTGATCTGGTGACCCGGGCCCTGGCTGACCTTGATCTGAGTGGTAGTGTGGAGCTGCTCAGCGGCGGAGGGTACAATGATGATGACCAACACTCCATGACATCCTGCGATACAGCTGAGCTCCTGCGTACACCCTCCCCATGTGTTGTAGAGCCTGACCAAGAAGTAGAGCCTGTGAACATTGGTGTAGAGGCCAGAAACAGCTCAAATGAAGAGCAAGAAGAAAAAGACCAGGACGAGCAGGATCAGTGGGCAGCGCTGTCTTCAATTCATAAAGACAAGAGCCAAGGGTTCTGCATGCAAATGAACGGCGGGATTCAGTCAGTGACAGACATTCCTGCCACATCTACTCCTAAGAAACCGAAGGTGAATGGAAGCACCATCTCCTCAGACAGTACACAGATAGTGGAGGGGCGATACAGAGGAAGCGCGTACCACAGAAATGGCACAAGAATAGGTGGGTATTACTTCATCTGTTTCCCTCAAGCAAATCTGTGTTACTGTGTGCTTACAAGGACTTTAACCAGTACCTTCTTTTCTGTCCAGATGTGCAGTGTGACGTGCGCAGGACTAACCTCCCTGATGGGAGCTCCATGTTCTGTGTGTGGATGAGTAGGCCTGGCCAGCAGGGGACACTGTTTCAAACAGATCAATCCCTGCACGACCAATCAGGAGCCAGTTTAGGAGAGGTCAGTGGCAGTAAAGATCTAAACTGATGATATGTTAGTATGGCACATAATTTTTCTTTATCAAAATATAGAAATGATTCTGCTTTCAACTTACCATTTTTCTCTCCTTTAGAGGATAGGTGAGGCCAGTCATGGGGAGGCATTACGCTCCACCATGGACCTAGAGCAGTCTCGAGCCTGTGACGGGCAGTTTGAGGAAGAGTACCAGCCTCTTAAAGCTGTGGGTAAAGGAGCCTTTGGTTTTGTCTGGAAAGCAATAAGGCGAAGTGATGAACAAGAAGTAAGAAAACATGTTAATTAATGCAGTAACTTATTTCATTCATGTGTATAAAATATGCAGACATTTCTATGTCGAAGTATTTTACATGAGTTGTTATCATATGAAAACCAATATAAACCATGAGATTTGCAAGGGTAATATGATTGTTGTAATGACACGGTCTCTTTTACTGTGTTTTTGAAATTTGCAGGTGGTAGTGAAGTTCATAAGCAAGGCCAGGATAGTGACTGACTGCTGGGTAGATGACCCCATGCTTGGGCGAGTCAGCCAGGAGATTGCCATCCTGACACGAGTTCAGCACCACAACATTGTCAAGGTAACAGGGTTGTCACATCCGAACCTTTAAAGACACAAGGTTGTAGAAAACCTTCATTTATTATACTCATCCTACGTGTGTGTGTGTGTGTGTGTGTGTGTGTGTGTGTGTGTGTGTGTGTGTGTGTGTGTGTGTGTGTGTGTGTGTGTGTGTGTGTGTGTGTGTGTGTGTGTGTGTGTGTGTGTGTGTGTGTGTGTGTGTGCCATTAGGTGCTGGAGGTATTTGAGAATGGGAGTTACTTCCAGATGGTGATGGAGAAACACGGAGATGGCTTGGACCTTTTTGAATTCATAGACATGCAGCCAAGGCTGGACGAGCCCCTGGCCAGTTACATCTTTAGACAGGTAAGAAAGTCCACATGACAGGAGAATGGGCTCTGAAATGTCAAGTGTTCATTTGTTCCTTGTTAACCTGGTGGTTCTGTCTATTCCCAGCTGGTGGCCGCTGTCTTCTATCTGAGGACTAAGAACATCCTTCACAGGGACATAAAAGATGAGAACATCATCATCGATAAATGCTTCCACATTCGACTGATAGACTTTGGCTCTGCTGCCATGATGGCTCCCAGGAAACTCTTTTACAATTTCTGTGGCACTCTGGAGTACTGCTCCCCAGAGGTGCTGCAGGGAAATCCGTACGTACATAATACCCAAAAATGAAAAGTGGCATTTGTTCCTTTTCATTTAGCAACAAATAGGACATTTTATAATGATCCCCTTTTATATATTGTGTAGCTTAGATGAGGAATAACTGTCCTTATGTTTACACAGCTCAATCAAAGCATTAAACCTGACAGCAGAATCTAGGTCAGAACACTGTTTTCCAGTCCTGTATGACTTTTATGTCTCATTGACCTTTACGATGTACAATTAAACTATATGTAGCTTCAAGGATACACTGATCGTAAAGTAAAGCCATACACAGACACTAAATTAGCTGATGAATAAAATGCTGCCATGATTTCCTTATTACCAAGTATAAGCTTATTTTAATTACTGTTTGTCTCCTTGTTGGGGTTCTGCTGTAGCTATGAGGGTCCAGAGCTGGAGATGTGGTCTTGTGGTGTGTTGCTCTACACTCTGCTATTCAGTGAGAACCCTTTCTGTGGTGTGGAGGAGATCCTGAAAGCCAAACTAAAGCTGCCGTTCCCCCTCTCCCCAGGTATGCTGCTGCTGTTTGCTGCAAATAGTTTTCTTGTCACAAAAAAATTACCCTTTCAATTTCCAAAAATATTTTTACAACTCAGTACTGAAATTGTCTCTATGTACATTCTCAGACTTGCATGGTGTGTTATGTGGGCTGCTACACAACGACCCGGCTCAGAGAATGACTCTGGACCAGCTGCTGTTGCAGTCCTGGGTCAGCCAGCCCATTTCGCTGGCAGAGTACAGCTGGGCAGAGGTGGTCCCTGCAACTCAGAGCTACTGTGAGTACTCTTTAACACAGGGGTTAGACTGACAATGGCCAGCCATGTTTTCCACTTCAGATGTTCCACCTGTAATTAAATATCACTTTCTTTGTGCATTTTCTTTGATATATATTTTTTGCAATATCTGTAAATTAATCTATTTTTAATCTTATCATACTACAAGATATTTTGTGATGTCAGAAGTTAGCATAGAGAATCTGCTGTGCAAATTTAAGATGATAAAGTGACCGAGTAGAGCTCATGTACTCAGGACTCTTCTTTTAACAGGCTCACCACAGCACCAGGAGCCCAGTCCTAAAGTGTACGTCGGGCAAGGCTTGTTCCCGGATCAATGTGATGAGACCCTTCCTGATGATGATGAGGAGGAGGAGGAGGAAGATGAGGATGACAGGTTGTCAATGGTGGCCCTGGAAACAGAGCTTCAGAAGTACCTCCATGAGGATTAAAGACTGAATTTCAAAGGGGGTGGAGCCCAACCATCCGTCAAGCATTTAGCCTGCAGCAGTGTAGCAAGAGGACATGAAGTGCAAAATAAGAAAAGGGAAATCTTGTCTTAGTCCCAGGCTGTAATCAAACACTACTCTGTTTAGACAAAGTCTTTTAGAGACAAGTGCACCTTTGCCTTCATGAAGTATACACAGCTTGTTGCCAAGTGTAATGAATATCATTGTCAAAATGTGCTTGTTGACATATTTGTGATTGCTGAGTGCAACATAGGGCAGCAAATCCTTTTAATCTATTTTATTTATTCTTTGGGTTTAGGGAGAATTTGAAGCATTAAAATCACAGCAACAGTTCACAGGGATCCAGCTTTGCCACCAAAACCCACAAGTGATACCTCAGAGAAACCACATAATTAGGTTGATTTGAAGTTGAAGGGAATAGTTTTATTGATCCAGCTTTTGTTCAATAAATATATGTTTTATGTTCATGGTTTTAACCTTCAATGTTTTAATTAGAAATTGTAAGTATATTTACAATATTTTATCTATTTATTTTGTACACAATAAATATTTTACCACAAACTTGTTCCTTTTTTATATTTTTTAGAGTAATGATTGAGGAATTGCCTGTTTCAGAAATCATTAAGTAGCAGTACAATACATGCAAACAAAACGGCTCTAAAATAAATTTCAATTGTCAGAAATGTGGAGAAAAACGTAGTATTGCCAATGCTGTACGTCATCTTGAGTTAAAATACTTATTGATCATTTCAGGCACATAAATGAGGAGATTTTTAGCTGTAGAATAAGCATTTTTGTGATTCTCATAACGATACAGGTTTAGGTTTCATATACAGCCCCAAGAAGCAGAATTATCTTCTGTTGATTAAAATACTACACCTCAGACCAATATAATATCTAAATCTGTTCCGTCATTCAATACCAGAACTTCACTTTTGCCGTGTGCCCTCCTGGTTCAAGCTCTTCATCATGCAAGCAGAACATAGCGGAACCCTTAGTCCTCTACACCCTGTGTTGAAGTCGGAAGTATATATATGACGGACAAGCATGGGTATCCGAGTCGCTGCTCGCCAGGTGAATCACAATGCTTCAAAACATGACAATTTTGGTATTTCTTCAACTTAATATAAAATGACTATGTTGTAAAAGATGTTGTTTAATGAGCCACTTGCTTCAGAAATGTAGAAACAGCCCACAAACATCCGCTATAACCTTCATGTTCGCTAACTCAGGCTAATGATGTCACAGCAGGTTGTTTAGCATATCCTCTGCTAACTTTAAATTTAATAATTGTTCTATAGCTAAAACAGTGACCTTTGTCCTGTATCTGAGCGTATTTCAACAACAGGAATTAAAGCAGGAACATATCTGCTGTCAGTCTTTTATAGCCATGATTTGTTTTCCTCGGGTTCTTCGGTGGACTGTGAGAAATGCCACTTCCTCTCTACTTCCACTCAAGTTTGGGAGATGCCACCTCCAGCCTCTATGTATCGGGTGCAGATTGTTGTGTTCCTCCACCAGCCAGCAGAGTACTCTGCAGTCAACACAACACCACCATGACCTCAGTCCTCTATGCAGGAAGCCAGTCACAGAGCTGTCCTTACACTCTTTGGTTGACATGGGATTCACAGACACCCAGGCAGAGCAGATCTATGATGCTGTGTCCAAAGTCAAAGGAGGAAGTGCTGCCAAACACGCTCTGTCAACTCTCACGGCTCTGTTCGTCTTGGGCCTCAATCCTTCCAGTGTGCTGAAACTGCTGGAGAAATGTCCTGAGCTTTACACTGTCAAGGAGTTGCAGCTTCAACAGCGCATAGGCAACCTGCGGAAACTAGGTTTGGTTGAAGGTGAGATCATGACCTTTGTATAGCACAGTTTATCATAACATTGTTGAAATATTGCTTTAGTTGGAAGTGCTTCATGCTCAGAGTATTAGTACTACTAGTAATATTAATGGGGTGCTCTGTATGATTATCAAGCCAGTGTTTTTCCTTATATCTCCCTGTAGGCAGTCTTCAGAGAGTGGTGGCCCATTACCCTCAGATCCTGACTGTGCCTGTGAAGACAATAAAAAATGCAGTGGTGTTCCTCAGAGAGAAGTGCCTGTTCACCGTCCAGCAGGTCACTGACATCCTCAGAGATAGTCCGGCCATCGTACTGGAAAACATGGGTCAGCTAGAATACAAGTTTCAGGTCAGCATGTAAGCCAAAGAAAAGGATGAGACAGTCGGCGCTAAAGAGTGTTTTACAGACTTACTATTGAGACATAAATTGAAAATTGAAATTGGTCAATTAATTGATTTGTAGATCGACAGAATATTACTAGCCAATTATTTTGAGAAATGATTAATCATGTAAATAATTTATCGTGTTGTTTGATAAATTATTTACATGATTTACTATTCACCGGCTCCAGCTCCTCAAATGTCAATCTTTGGACTGTTAGTCGGACAAAACAAGCAACTTGAAGACGTAACCGTGGGCTCTGGAAAATTGTGACTTTTTTTTACGATTTTATAGAATGAATGAGTAATAAATAAATCAAAATTGAATCAGAAATAATCAGTAGTTACAGGCCTAATTGAAATATATGGAAGTTCAATACAATTACTTGCCATCTAGAGACAGTTCCCATGGTAAAGTGCTGTTCTCATGGTAGATTTATTGACTTCCTCGGAACTTGACCTGACAAAGTAGTGGTAAAAGACAACAACTCAGAGGGATTCCTGTTCACATAGGCTTTTTACCAATTCAAACACTAACTGCATACAGTATGCTCTATTTACTCATTTTCATAGTATGCACATTTCTTTCCATGTGTTGTACAAGAAATCAACATACTTTATTGTTGTTTTGCACTAACAGCAAATTATACAAGACCTGAGCTGACATGAGCTGACTCATTTAAAGTTCACAAACAGACAGCAAATTGTTTTTTGATGTGTTGTAGTAATCAATAGTGTCCATCAACAGCACCCTCATTTTTAGTTTGCATACTGACTTTTTTGAGCAGATTTTGTTGCTTTTCCAGTGTGAACACACTACATACTGTACTCCAAACCTGCTTGGTAGAATGACATTGGGACACTGCTGTAGTACTCCCTCTGGTGGCCATAGTTGACCTCAACAGTGGCTGTGAATGAATCACAGTGTAGTTACCAAGTGGTGGCCAGGTTTTGTGCTGCTTTTAACCGCGGATCATTTAGCCACTAATAATCTGATATGACCATATAGCTAAATATATTATCTGGTGAGTTACTTGTTACTCTTTTGCTCTAAGTACATTGTATTTGTATAACAGCCTTTATTTGAGGTTTATCTCTAAGTGTTTTTTGTTATTCCACACTGCTAATTATTGCAGCATGTATTAACCCATCTCTCCACAGTACGCCTACTTCCGAATGGGTGTCAAACAGGCAGAGATGGTGAAGTCCAGGTTGTTCCGTTTCACTCTGGACGAGGTGCGCCATCGACACTCTTTTCTGGAGCGCAGGGGCCTGTACCAAACCCCAGACAAGAAAGGACAGACGATCATCATCAACCCCAAACTGGACAGCATCCTTAACATTGACCGAGACGCCTTCCTCACACATGTTGCCATGGCGTCAGCAGAGGAGTATGATGTATTTCAGAGACTGATGGCAAGAGAATGGCAGGAACAGGAGCAACAGCAGGACCACATTGAAGCTGATAGTGATGATGAGGAGGATGAAGAAGACGAGGAGACTGGAGGAAAAAGTGGATACAGGAAGAGGAGAAAGAAATGACTGACTGAGAGACCTTAAAATCATTTAAAGAGGAAATTACGTGATTAGAGAAAATTAAATATCTGATGGTGAAAAATGAACCAATAAAATGTTTCCTTTTAACTGTTGAACTCGTCATTAAGTGCCATAGAAAATTCTTATCTAATACACACATGGAAACATAATGTGGCTCGTGTTACCTAGCTTGTTCTCTTTTGAATGTACCCATGATTAGCAACAGATTGGACTGAGTGAACCCTCTGGTTTCAAGTTGATCTCTGTGTTTATGTAAGTGGCCGCATCAGGACGTAAGTTGTGACGATGTCGGTGGGAGGTCAGGCTGATGCTTGAAACAGTGAAATTAAAAGAGAAATGTGAATCTAATCAATATAATCTATATGGTTTTCAAATGAGTCCTTACAACCAAATCAGATTTAAAACATCTTGAGTAGAAAACACTGAAGAAGCAACAGCATGTTGAGCAGCTATGAGGAAGAAAGCTCCACCCCGTCACTATGTGATGGCCAAGTGGCTCTAGCTTTCTCCTTCCTATATTATCTGTGTGAGTCAACAAAGAGTACATCAGATAAGGCCAGCAGATGAGAGGAGTCATACACCCATTGATTTATAGAAGCGTTGAGCCTAAATGGACGTGCAACACAGAGGTTTTGCTCTTCTGGACATCAGGTAAGAAAACGTACCTTTGGTCAATCAATAATTTGTCAATAAGTGTGTCAGCACAAAGTTTGAACAGAAGTGAGTGATTTTCTGTTTTTTGTCTCAAGAGATTGAGTATGTTTAAGCATTAAGCCCGGTGGCGGCATAATTATGTTTGTATTATTCCCCTAAAAACTTTTATATATTAAATACTGATGCAGTCAAATGTGTGTATATTAACATTCACAGAAGATTGTTTCATCCAAACTGCAACTAAAGTCAGTGGTGTTTCTTTTATGTAACAGGATTTGCATTTGTTTTTTTGTTTGTGATATAACACTGAAGGGCCAGGAAGTGCTGGCTTCTCATTTTAATAATGATCTCGACTGAACTCACTTGTAAATTAACTGTAAGAGGAGAATTGCAAAAGTTATATCAATGTCATATTGATCAAGACTGAGTACACCAAAGCAGTGCATGAAAAATGTGTTTATCACAGGTTTGCAATGCATCAAGATGTTGGATATGTGAACACCTTCAGAAACCCAACCATTGTGTAATGGTTGCTATTTGTACACTCCTTCATGTGGAGACCCATGTTTGCTCATAGCTGTTAACTAGGTCGCAATGCGTTTTAACATTTATATGAAAAACATATATAAAATAGTCTCTCTTCTCATACATTAGACTTTTGAAGGTGGTCCACTCTGATTGTTGACATTTGTGATGTTTTCATTCACAGGAAGCTGCTGGAGGAAGTCGTCAACGTACCATAAAACAGACCTCAGTCAGAGCATCTGACCATATCTCAAAAAGACAAAATGACGCCATCAGTGCTCATTTCAAACATCACACAGGAATGGGTGGAGAGCCTGCGGAGGTGGCACCTAGAATTATTTTTCATCCCTACCACAGTCGTCACTCTGGCCACCTTGCTAGCCAACCCTGTTCTCCTGACATGCATTTTTCTGTCCCGTGCCCTGCGTCAGGAGACACGCTACCTGCTGGTGGCCAACACCCTGATGGCAGACATGCTCTTCCTCATCCTCAACCTGGCCACGGTGATCTGTAACGCTGTGAGAGCTCAAATACCCTGGCTGGTGTGTGAGCTGGTCACAGCGGTCACTGTCACCGCCTACTGCTGTGCCATCCTCACTGTCACCCTCATGGTGGTGGACACCTATGCTGCGGTTCGCTGGCCTCTCCATTACCATGACATTCTCCCATGTGCCCGCACCCACCGCATACTGGTCGGGGTGTGGGTGCTGGCAGCCATGTACCCTTTCACCCTGGTGATCATGATGGAGGTGGAGAGGGGGGATCCTCATGAAAAGGTGGCCGTGTGTCTGGTCCTCATCTCCCTCGGCTTCATTCAGGTGAAGAACTTGGTGGGGATCCACATCTACTTCTTTGTAGCTGCGCTCATCTGTGCCATCCTCATTTTCTACTGCTACATTCGGCTCTACATGGTAACAAGGACCCAGGGCATCTGGCAGAGCCGCTTCTCCAGGGCCCGGGTCACACTGCTGGCTCACGGGGTTCTGCTCCTGCTCTACTTTGCCCCTGGCTTTGTTTTCACCCTGGAGCTCTTCCTGTTCCAGAGGAAAGACATAAGTCAAGATGTCCGTGTGTGGATCAGCACAGTCAATATGTGTGTCTTCATGTTGCTGCCCAGGGCGTTTGCTCCATACCTGTATGGGCTGAGGTACAGGGAGATCTCTGATACTCTAATGCAGCTGCTGCACCAGCACAGGAGACTCAGCCAGATCACAGTTTCATAGAGACACTTACGAACTGTCCATTATTCATACTTATTTGATTTCTCCAATGGAATTACAAGTGATACACATATTTTACATGTTTTCCCATCAACAAACAAAGATGTAACTGCAAGGGCAGTAGCCAGGAGTTTAGAAATACTGAGATCCAGATTCGCACTAAGATTTTTAATTATTTTTTATTTTGATAAGCTACCAAAAAGAGTCACATTTTCTGTATTCATTTAAAATATTTTGTTTCCACAAAGCCATGAACGTAATTCTTGTAGAGAAACACTAAAATCCATTTATTTTATCTTATTTTGTTGACCTGCAGCAGCCAAATGTAAGAATAGTGACTCTAAAACACAATGTGTAATTTGTGTGCAAATATAGAACCTAAACTCCTCCTCAGCTCGTTAAAACTCCCAAATTCCCAGAAACAATACTGAGTACATCTACAGCTGCTGCCCTGTCCATGTTTTACATCATATGGTGTTTGCTTCACCTGAGACACCCCTTCTTTGTCATCCTTGCTCTAAATAATAGTTAAATGTAAACTGGTAATTCAACAGCCCTGCCAACTTAAGTCTTTGTGTGTTTAAATCATTTGATTGTCTTAATTGGTGCTAAACATGTTTTGTAGCCGTAGAATCTGACTTTTGTTCTAGGTTATAAGAGTTATTTTACTGCTGTGTCGATCTGAATGAGAATGGACTCTCTTGCTGGCTCAATGTTGAGGCATCTTTAATCCCATGCTTATTAAAAAAGAAATTGTACAACCCAAATATGTATTTCGTCATCATTATGTAATGTAAAAGACAGGTAGACACTCACAGTTTAGTGACCATAGTAACAAAGCACTTAACTCCATTCGCCTTCAAAGCTGTGTTTGTCTAAAACTGGATGTCCATGAAGATCATTAACAAATGGCTAACTGACTTGGCAATTTAAGGCACCAGATGAGAGAAAAGAGGTGTGGACAGTGATGAATCAGACATCCTGCCTGCAGGGACTTTTTTTTTTTCTTGACTCTGCCGTGTGCCATCTGTAACTGGTACAACAACTCAACACCAGAGGGACGCATTCGTCTGTCCGCTGGGCTGCGTCACTGCTCTTTCCAGCAGTAAATGTAGGTGTGTTTGTTTGGTGTATCAAGCCACTGGGCCTCACTCTCTTCACACATGCTCTAGACACCTGCTGTTTATGCTCGCTGCCAGGCTTTCTACATCTGTTGGAGGATCCAGATACGCACCAAAATCACATTTGCTATTGTTTGCCATTTTTTGTATCAATTTCCATGGCACTGTAATGACACAGCTCTAATAATGTCTAATTAATTTCTGTGTTGACTGATTTACCTGTTTTCCATGGAAATGTTTGCGCTACTCTTCCTCATGTTCTCTTATTACATGGTTTAGTTCTTTTGCCTGGAGGCCAAAACAACCTTCCTCATGCAACGTTCTCACCTGTTTCTGACCTGTGGCCATTTCGTCCATTTGCTGAAGTTGGCCATTGTGTTGCTGATGTCTCAACATGTGGTTGTTCCAGTTTGTATGCATTACTGACTCTACCAGTATGGATGGAGACCTGCCACTGTGGCATGTATGTGTATATATATATATATATATATATATATATATATATATATATATATATATATATATATGTGTGTGTGTGTGTATGTATATATGGATGTGTATACATGTTGAAGCGTAAGCCTTAACTTTCACTGACAGAAGAATGATGTGTAAAGGGTACTATTATTCCCAAGACTACGCACATGGTTCAAAACTGTGTAAACTGGGTCATTGATAACATCTTGGAGCTTTTCAGGGAACTCTTTGGAGCTCTCAGAATTATTTTGCAACACAGCAAGGAAGTTGTGACATCCTTTGTTCCAACAAAGCTCCTCCTTCCTCCTCACCTGAAAAAAAAGCGAAGCATGAGTTTCATCCTGTTTTCACGTGTCCACCGGGTCACATTACAGATATTTGTTTTGTTAGACACATATTCCTTGTATGTTTTTGGTTGCCATTGTATGCATCTATAACCACTACGTAAATCCACGTCAATAAGGCTGCTATGTTATACAGATCGCAAAGTGTATTTATTGACGTTTGTCTGTACCATTTACGATTAATACTGTCCTCTACACGTTCATACAAGTAACGCCGTGAAACTGGTATTATTTTGCGTGCATTGCTCAACCGCTGTCACTTCTTGTTATGGACTTTTTCTCCACTAAAAGTTGAGTTTGTTTGCAAACAAAGGACGGCCACGTGGAGAACCACAGGCGCTTGGGAAGTGGTGTTTCTCGCTGAGTTAATAGTAAGAGGCAACACGTTCAAATGAACGCATTACCCATGATGCACCGGGAGCACCAGCTGAGTGGGCGCAGTAGGCTGGATTTTTTTTTTCGGCTGACAAGTATATATGGGTTCTGTGTTTACTGTTAGCTAGTTAGAGCTCTTTGTTTTTGTCATCACATCAAAATCAAAATGTCCCGGCTACAGAACAGCATACTCTGTTTGCCATAACTGCACGAGGGCAGATATCGTAAAAGATACTGAGAAACTTGTTCAGGATACAGATTTATTTGTCTTCATACTTTTGTTTTGTTTTGTTTTGTTTGGCCACTTATAACTGAAGAGGAAGCTTCATCTGGAAACTTCTGCATAAGGTAACAACTTTTATCTGAAACAAAGGATTGTTGTTAACGTTCATGAGTTCTGAATTTAGAATTATGTCTCGCTTTCCGTTTGAATTTGTAACAGTATGCCGAGTAAAGCAACGGCTCAGCTACTGTTTTTTTTTTAAAAACATGTTGTCAAGGGCTAACGGTCGGCGCGAGGCAAGTGTTCTTTGTCTAATAGGCCAAAGCACATCGTCTTTTCTGCCTATTTAGCTACCGGACAATATACCTATTTACATTATACTTGACTGTCTGTAATTAATACTAAAATTATGATATATACTGCCACATTTCAACATTTGACTTATTTTTAAAAAACAGCATAAAACAATAAATGGTGGGTGTATTATTTTGTTTATAAGCTTCTGTCAATTGTAATACTTTATTTCAACTGGATGACGCCAAACAATTTTTTTTTTTAAGTTAACACAACAAAGTCTGCTTTATTTCATTTTATGGTTTATTTGACATTAATTTATTGTTTTCCTCAGGTAGTATTAGTCACTAAGTCAATCTTTCATGCGTCAGAAACCTCTGGTTAAACCTGTCCTCTAGTGTAGCTTACATGAACTTCGAATAAGGCACGTGAATAGGTTGAGTCTTCCAAGGCTGAGCCAAAGTTTAAAAATAACCTGAGTTAAATGACCTCACAGGAGCAAAGACCAGACCTGCTGCCAACTTTGACAGAGGCAGTGTGGCCATAGATAAGAAAGTTTAATGTTCAGATGAAATATCTACAAGAACTTGAGTAAGAGCTGTCCTGAATATTACACACTGTCTTTGTGGATGTGAACAAAGCATATTTCATGAGGCACCTTTGTTGTTTTTCTGAAAGAGACCAAAGTCCTCACACTACAGGTTTTAAATAAAACAGAAAACACAACATCAAGGTTATCAGTGGCACTGACATTGCACCTATTGGCCAAACAATGATTATATAGTTTCTGATAGCATCCCTGCCCCCACTCTCTTTCAAAACAAACCTGATTGACATGTAGGTTGGCCTTCCAACCGTTGCTCAACCTCTCTCTCCCTCCCGTGCCTCTTTTGTCATCTTCCGTCTCACGCAGTCCATTGTGCTGCAGGGCACAACTGTTTTGCAGCAGTGATGAGCTAGAGGAACTGACACGCAGATTTGTGTACAGCTCAGATTTCATTCCCTGGAACGACTTTTCTTAAAACCATGATGTTAGACGTTTTTAAGCACTACCCCATGGGCTGTTGTGGGAGTCACATGTTTTCTCCTACTTCTGTACACATGCTTTGTGGCTTGTTTGCCTGCCACTATGTTCTCAATTTGTACTACAGTGATCCAATTAGGTTGCTATTTATGAATTTATGTCCTTTTCCTGGCTGTCCCCTCCAACCACATCTGATAGGGTACCATGATGATAGTATATAGTGATGTTTAATGTTTTTTTTGTAATAGTACCGTACTGCCTGCTCTCCATCCACAGGTCAACTTAAAGTTTAGAGAAGGTCTTCGTCGAAGGTGGCAGCCATGGTGTTGATTCTGGGCAGAAGGATGAACAGGGGGGACTCTGGGATCAAAGACTCACCAGCTGTCAAACGCAAGGTGCTGTCAAACAAACATTTTATATCTTTTCTATCTTGCAGCTTTTGTCTCAACTGATTAAAGTCACAATCTTTATACATCTTTATAAATGTTGTTGTCTCTGAAGGTGTTTGAGGTTGACTCCAAAAATTTAGCCTGCCAGGATGTCTTGGACTTCTGTTCTGGCTCATCCCACTCAGAGGGCATCCTGCAGGTATTCAATGAGTTTCGCGACTGCCGCCTGTTCACTGATGTGGTCATCAGCGTGCAGGGCCGCGAGTTCCCCTGCCACCGCGCTGTGCTCTCTGCCTGCTCTTCCTACTTCAGAGCCATGTTCTGCAACGATCACCGCGAGAGCCGTGAGATGCTGGTCGAGATCAACGGCATCCTGGCCGAGGCAATGGACTCCTTCCTGACCTATGTTTACACCGGCCGTGCCAAGATCACCACAGAGAATGTCCAGTTCCTCTTTGAGACCTCCAGCCTCTTCCAGATCACCACGCTGCGTGACGCCTGTGCAAAGTTCCTGGAGGACCAGCTGGACCCGTGCAACTGCCTGGGCATCCAGCGCTTCGCAGATGCCCATGCCCTGAAGCAGCTGGCCAGCCGCTGTCGCAGTTACGCCCTGGCCAACTTCTCAGAGGTGGCTCAGCACGAGGAGTTTCTCGACCTGCGCAGTGAAGAGCTGGAAGAGTACACCGACAGCGATGAGCTGTCCATCGGTAAGGAGGAGGTGGTGTTTGAGGCGGTGATGCGATGGGTGTACAGCGATGTGGAGCACAGAAAGCCCATACTGAAGGCCCTGCTGCACCATGTGCGCCTGCCCCTACTGCACCCCAACTACTTTGTCCAGACAGTGGAGGGAGACCAGCTCATCCAGAATGCCCCAGAGTGCTACCAGCTTCTCCACGAGGCCAGGCGCTACCACGTGCTCGGAAATGAAATGATGTCACCCAGAACTCGTCCGCGCAGGTAACTAAAATGTTGACTTACTTGTTATGAGGAAGGTGACAGATAATCGAACCTAGATGTTATCTACAAAAGGAAATGAGACACAGTGAGTTCATCCATCAGTTTATCCTGTCACAACATTTTTGGCTTGTGGAAGTAGTATGACTTGTTAATCCGATCAAATGCTTACAGTATCTGCTGCAGTCACATGAAGTTGATTTCTGTTATCTCTGCTTTGTTGTTCTTTTTTATTGTAAAAGAAAACAGATTTTGTTTGATCTTACAAACGTCAATCTGACAGCCTTTTTGTCTCGCTGGGTTGAAACACCTATTCCACTGCGATGACAGAGGTCAGAGGGAGATAAGAAAACAAGTCTTTTTAAGCATTCAGTCAAGCTTTCATCCCACATTGTATAGCTAGAGGTTACAACTTCCGCATGAACTTGGTGCTCCTGGCCGTGTTGTTGTTGTGTTCGTGCATGCGTGTGTGTGTGTGTGAGAGAGAGAGAGAAAGAGACAGGGAGTGTTATTGTGCTGAACAGACAAGTGTGTCATTGAGTGTGCTATGTTTTGTAACCCTATTTTGAAATGGAAATGATAATGAGGGAGGCAGGGCATGTCCCTACACAGACTGGTTGGCTGGAAAGAAAAAATAAGATGATGATGTGATGCAAGGAACGGCAATCAAGAAATGTTGAGTCTTGTTATCATACCAGCAGTGTAACTCACCTTGCTGATGTGTTTGGTTTCAGAGCGTCCCCACCTGTTCACTTTCTACCTACTTACCAAATGGCCTCTTATTTCTGGTGTTTTGTTTTGTTGTCCAGTTGGATGTTACAATGTAGTGTTTGATAAAGGACAAAGGTTTACTGAAACCTTATGAGATACAAAACAGGCCATATGGTAGCCTGCTGTACAACAAACAACAGTGCAGCTGTCTTTGTGTGTTAGACCTGTTGTAAGGGTTAAAGTGGGAACAGTGCCAGTTGTCAGTTGCCAGTTATTAAGGCTGTGTGATGTATATTTCAGGTGTATTGTGTCAGTATCCAGGCAGATCTGTTCAGATCAGCAAGCCAATCAGGCTCGTCCCCACACACTGTCGGTTTAATTTGCCCTGAGGGCCAAATCTGCTCCTGCTCAAAACAGATGCCTGGCTCTCTCTCCCCCTTTCTGTGTCTGCACCGGGGCCTCTTTTCTCTTTTGAAGCCTCTAGAATCGAATTAATCACATGCACACACACACACACATTGCGTGCACACACACACGTAAAGCTAAACTGCTCCTGGGCTAGACTGTCTCTCAGATATATGCAAGCATGTGAAACCGCCCTAATCTCCTACCTGCGTCTGACCTACACTCGATCATATACATACAGTAAATATACAGTGAAAGTGCAAAGAAACTTTTTGTGCCACATTTTCGGAACATTTCCAGAATGTACTGGACTTTTTATACAGATAAACCACTAGTAGTCTTTATCTGGCATCAGTATTTTCGAATGGTACAATAAGAAAAGAAGCTGTTGTTAATTAGCTGCCGCGTAGGAAATGTGGTCATATCTACGGCATGTGTTGAACAGCCAAATAGGAAAGCTTTGTGATCATGGAAATTCAGCTTAAGTCTAGCCCCAAATGTGTTTTGTTGTATTTTTGATAGATGCCTTCATTGTAAACTGAACTTTTGCCTTGAAGATAAGTGAAGTTATTCCTGTGGAAACCACCACAAAAATGTCTGCCTTCTGTAATTAATTTCTCCAAGTGTTGACACATGTATGTTTACATGTCTTCATAACCCTTTGTATAGGCCTTCTAATATACAGTATTTTAATTACATACCATGTCTGTAATCTGTACATTCCCGTAAGGAGCCTTTTAAGTTAAACATGGTCCTCTTGTGTTTGTGTTTTTTAAAATTGCTTCATCTGTGTTGTTATTCCCCCCTCCATCTCTCCATGTCTTTCCCTCTGCCCTTACCTTGCCTCCCTCCCTCCCCGTGCAGGTCGACTGGCTACTCTGAGGTGATTGTGGTGGTGGGGGGTTGTGAGAGAGTGGGGGGCTTCAACCTACCCTACACTGAATGTTATGACCCAGTCACAGGAGAGTGGAAATCACTGGCCAAACTACCTGAGTTCACCAAGTCCGAGTACGCTGTCTGTGCCCTCCGCAATGACATCTTGGTGTCAGGTAAGACCCCCGCTACATTTGTCACAAATAATTCAAAAGCATGGTCCCATCGAGGCTTGAAATGAACACCAGCCAAACTGCAATGTACAGGTAAATATTAACTGTGGAAGATGATGTTGTCAAGTTACAGATGACTTCAGCAGATGCTGAATTAAATTCAAGACATCTTTGTGTGCTTAAGCCATAGTTTTCCAGCATGTTGTCTCTTATTTTTACTATCTAGAAATTAGAAAACTATTATTGTTATTGGGAATTCAGAATGGCTGGTAACTTTAAATCTATCTATCTATATCCAAAAGTCAATTTCAAGCCTTGGTACAAATGCTATTACACTGGCCTTGTCTGTAGTTAGACTCAGTATGGTATTGGTTGTTACAAAGTCCAGTTTCTCTTAATAATTGTAAGATTGTGTCATACCCAAAAAGATAAATTCACTAGTGCACTTTTAAGGAACACGGTCAGTCTGGCTGTGCTTGCCATCTAATCCCCCAGTGGAGTGGCAGGAAAGGCCTGTGTTATTTTTACAGCCACAGCCTGTTGGAGTCGAAGGGAAAATATGAGAGTAACATCTGGATTCACACTCCAGGCTCAGCGCTGAGAGAGGCCTTCACTGGCCTGCTCAGTCCTTCTCTCTTCCTATTAGCCAATCATCAGGGTCACCACCTTTTACATCGGTTCAGCAGCTTTCTAGGATCTCCTTTTATGCAGTCTAACAGTCTAACATCCCTTTTTGTTTGCGGACTGCACCAATAGGTTGTGATGCGATGAGCTTGAAATAAACCTAAATCTGAGATAGTATAGCTCTCATTGCCTTCTGGCAAGGCTGCTGCATTTTTGGAACTTTGGGCCAAGTGTGGCATAAGCCTCCTTTGGTGAAAGAAATATCTAGATTAAACAAGACATTAGTATTACGTCGTTCATCTTAACTGATGAGGTCAGGCTGAAGGTAGTTGGTAAAGCCAAACACTGATATAAACATGTGCTGTGTACAGTGTGGAGTTCTGTTTGGTTGTTAGATTGAGCTCATGGAGGTTGAGAGTTTTTCTTTCATCTTTGTGAAGTTATTTACAAGAATATGCATTGACAGAAGTTCAAATGTGCATGCTAGATAATACTTAAAAAAAGAAAAATAAAATGGCCTGCTAGGACTGCTCATGCTCAAACATGCTGAATATGAGCCGCAAAACATCACTGGATAAAAACAGCCGTTGAAAGATCTGGAGAGAAAAAAAATGAAGTGATATAGAGGGAAAAAAGGAATGTTCTCCCCTTCAGCAAAGAGTGTGCAGTGTTTATGCTTTTTTATGCTCTCACTGTGCCAAGTCCTCACGTGTCTGCTATCAATCCACCCTCAAGTTCTGCCTGGAAAAGTCAACAACACCCCCCCCCCCCGGCTTTCTGTCTCACACACATACATACGTGCTACGACATACATGTGTATACATACGACTATACTTTATAGTATGTTATGATCTTCTTTGCCCCATTTACTTAGTTTGTTTCCCCATCTGCCTTAATACATTTAATCCCCTTTTCTCAACTTTATTTGCATCTTTGCACTCTCTTGATTACATTCCCATACATACTTCCAGTCTGTCTGCCCACGTCCTTACACTGGAAACTGGTGCAAATACCTTGGAGGGCCTCCAGTCTCCAGCACAGCTGCTGTTAGCTGTGGTCTCAAATAGGATGTGGCTCAATTTAGTATACAAAAAACCTCTTAGGTTTTGTACTGGGACAGGGTCTCTGGCCACCGCCGACTTTCTGACAACCATAGCATTGTAATCACCCTCTTTGTCAAGATCCAGAGTGAGCATGCTGGATTAACACGGAAATGCTTTGAGTTCAGGAGTACTTAAGATTACAGTCAGCATGATCTCAATTATGATCTGATCTCACAAGATACAAAAAAAGAAACAAATCTCTGTTTGCTATCTGACGCCACTGTGGGAAGCTAAACACATTTCCTTATCAGCTAATGAGCAGCGATGGCCTCACACATTACAGAGAAGGGTTGCATGTCATAGTCATTAACATTAGCAACAAAACTGCATGTAAGCAATGCGAAACTCTCAGAAAGCTGTCACACAAATCACAGTGGTACCTCCCAAAGTCACTGCCTCTTGTTCCTTAAGAACAGTGATTAGCAGCAGTGGTCCTCCCCATCTGAGCCGGTAGGACTCTACCAACTGAAGTTTATGGTGAGAAAAAAAACCCCTATGAAGGTAGTAGTTCTCTTTACTGGCATTCTAGGTTTGCAAGGGTCTCTTTGAAGTGGTGCATCCTCCGTCAACGTGTTTCCTCCATGCAAATCTTTTAAAAACAGTAGCCTCAAGGGCAGCAGACTGTCTGGCTCTTTCATCATTATCCAGCAGATTATCCAGCAGACACATGCTGCGACTCACTTCCTTCCCTTGTCTCCCTTCGTCTGTGTGCTACTGTATAATCTAAAATGGCTCAACATTAATTACCCCCCCCCCCCCCCACCCAACAAAAACGAGAAGAGGTAGACATGTATAGCCACTGCTTTTATTTAATTAGATAACCTTTCAAGGAGGGAATTTTTTTTATTGTTGAGATGAATCACCTGCCTGATATCTATACCTGTCCAGTCTGTCTGTCCGCTAGCTAACAATACGGAAAAACTTTGTTTGCATGTGAATACAGAAGAGGCCTAGACACCTTTTGTTTACACTGGCACATTTTCTTTATGCCTTTATCATTGCTCCAAATAACCACCCACATGTAATCTGTACAAAGAAAACACCCAGCAGCAAATTGCAGACAAAACCACAACAAACTGGAATGAATTGAGATTTTAGTTTCAGGATATTATTATGTATTAATCCCTGTTGTTAAGTAGGAAACTGCTCTTCTGTGAAGGGCACTGAGTTTTAAAGGGAGAGGTGTGATTTTGAAGGCAGGAGTGTTCTTATTAATTTTCATAACCAGTTAATAAAATACAGATTATGAAAATTAATAAGAACATGTGATCAGTTTGAGTCCCGGTGTGAAATAACACAGATTGTCACTGATGTGTTTACGTGCTTGAGTCTTGTTGGTAACCATGCTGCACCCACGCTCCAAGATACACTTCTTCTGAACTTATTGTTAAAAGCCATCAGAGAGCTACTACCGGATCTAATAGCAGTGCAGTGGTCACAAAATCCTCTTAGTCTTTCAAATGACTTTTAGATATTATTACATGTTTCCTATTCAACTTAAATTTGACGCTGGTTTCTTAGGTTTTTGATTGGTTAACCTACATTTCATCACGTCTTTGTCTGCCCTCCACTGTATTTTTAAAAGATCAGTTTGGTTCGTCCGTCAGTCTGTGGAGAATCAACAGACAGGTGTGTGTGTGTGTATGTGTGTGTGTGTGTGTGTGTGTGTTTGGTGGTGGTGGGGTGGGCCTTATTGAGAGGGCACATGTCAGGGCTTGTAAAAAAATGTGTCTGGGTCACACTGTAACCTGGTCGAGTGGGTGTTTTATTCTCTACAACTTCATACGGTGCATGTTTGCCCAGAGACAACAGATGAGACACACAGTCCTGCTGTTGTAACTCTAAAGATAATTTAAAAACTGACACCTGTGCATACATAATGAAAAATGATACTGTGTGTGTGTGTGTATCATTAAATAGCCAACTTGTTGTATGTGTGTGTGAGGAAACCTTTTATTTGCCATGTTACTCTCTAGCTCAGGTCAAATTCAGATAAGACACTTACAGCTCTACCCCAGATAGGAGATAAAACATTACTTTGACACAAACACACACTTCGAAGCTGGCTGTTCACCAAGAGCAGCTTGGGTTTATTTTTAAACTTCTCATTTATATCAGATCAACTGGATTACAAATGATAACAACATGAGCTCTCGAGTGCTGGATTTGCTTTTTGTCTCTTCTGCTCATACTGAACCCAAAAACTATTGTCTTGAATATTAACTGCTGTCTGGCATTTGTTTGTCCCTTGGTGTTTTTAGGTGGTCGTATCAACAGCAGGGACGTGTGGATGTACAACTCCCAACTCAACCTGTGGATCAGAGTGGCTTCTCTTAACAAAGGCCGCTGGAGACACAAGATGGGCGTCCTCCTGGGCAAGGTGAGCAGGGATTGATGCATCTGCATCAGGGTGCATGGTTACCCCACCGTGGATGCCTCATGCAGTTGATTTATAATTCAGTGTCATATTTCACTCATTGATAGCACCTTCGCAACACTGGATAGCTGTGTTGTTCCTTCTCAGGCTTGTAAAGTAATCATGTTAACACTTTTCATTTACTTTATGATAAAGAGCGACTATGGAGCCATAATTGCAGTGGGCAAAAGGTTTGCGGTAAAATTGGTTCTGCTAGATCACAAAATATGTGTAGTGTTTCCTGAAGAGGAGAATGTCATTGAGCCATTCTTCAATTTGCATGATATAGTCTTCACTTTCTGCAATTTCTACTATTGTTTTACCAAGAAGAAGAAATCACAAGCAGCCCAAGTTGCCCAGCTAGGATTCAGGTGGTCTCCACGAGGTCACCGCCATAGTCCAGACATATGGTTACATTTTTGAAGAGTTGCATGTCAAAAGTATAAATCCAGCACATGCACTTTCAATATAGCAACAGTTTGGTTTCTCAGGGAAATATGATGTGTGCTTACAGCAATTTGAGTCAGGGGTGCTTCAGAAGAATTGGAGGGCAACGCAGTGCATCAACATCATTACTTTATAACATGTAATTAACTTACCTGAGATAAAGCACAAAGGGGGGGACATTTACACAGTGAGGAGATTCTGTGGAATCACCTGCTAGTAAGATTGTGGAAAGTTCCACAAAGCTTTTTGACTGCTTTCGGTTCATACCATTTACAATCGTCTCAACCCACTGTTACACATAATCTCTTACCTGCAGGCTTGAAGGAATTTTAAAAACACCAAAGGCTCTGTATACTTAGTGATGATTGACAGTAAGTATCTAGTCTTAACTTAGACCTGAGTCACTCATGTCATGGTCTATGAGGGCGCCTTGTGACAAGGAGCAATATTATATTATTCTTATGTGTGACGCATCTGTTTGTTGCCCAAGGGTTTTTGCAAACGCCAGCTCATCTCACACATCCTGGATACATACAGCAGATTCAACAGACGGAAGGAAGTTTGCCTTTATTTGAAACTGGCATATAAACAAGTGCCTCAGCTGCTGGAACAGCGCTGTTGAGTCAGCCATTACATACCCGACACATGGAAAATCGTTCAACAGTCACTTGTAGTTATTCCTACATATATACAGTACTGTACTATATGTCAAGTGTCAGATTAAAAACAGAGATCCGACACCAGTTTGGTTATGAAATTTAAGTTAATGTCTCGATCGCTGTTTCTACTCTTGAGCTGTTACTATTTACAGTCTTTGGTACAAGGCTAGGTGGACATTCTTGTTTGAGGGCAGTGTGAGTTTAATGGACGTGTGCCAGCACCTCACACTTCCAAGTTAAGGACTAGCTTAGTCCGCTTGCCCATATCGTGTATCATGTGTCTCTGCTCAATCACATACGCCTGGAGTGGCCATACATGGCAGCGGGAACCCCTGAGAAGCCTGTAAACACACACCGGGTTTGCGTACATAGGCATAATTTAACACACTTAGTGTGTAAATATATACAGTACAAGGCTGTTCATGTTCCTGTGGCATGCTGCATTGTATTTTCGAGAAATGACACTCTATCATTAGAAATAATAACTATATTTCTAAATTGTGAAATGTTTGTAACCACATGTTGCATTTTGAAAACTAGAAAGTCAAGCCTGTCTTTATAGCATAGTATTTATATTCGTGGCGTTTCTGGCTGTAAAGACCTTCTTAATGCAAAACAAACGTTGACCACTTGTAAGACAATGGCATGTGTACCTCATGAAAAGTGTCTGAACTGTAATTATCTGTCATTAGTGTTGCGTAATGAAGAACAGCCATTGATTGTCTTGGTTGAAGGAGGCATAAACAGAGATGAGTCACACATCTCTGTAACACACCACTCACAGTCAGCACACTCACTTGTGTCCATGTTCTTTATGTATTCTTGGAAAGCTTTGGGCTAAATCGGCGCTTTATTTACTTTGTCATAAAGGGCATGACTCAGGAGGGGTTCTTGTCATCTGCAGCAATTTTGCAAACAATACTTTTTTCTTTCTTTCTTTTTTTTTGGAGCTCTGCTTGTGGACAATCTGTATTGAATTTTCTATGACTTCCAAACAACACCCAAAACGTTTAGTTGCCTTGCCACAGAAACAACAAACACACGTGCGTGCATTCAAACTACACACTGGTCCTCCACAAGAGTGAGGTAATCAGCTGGAGGGTCACACTGTGGCTATGAAAGTCAACAATTAAGTCCAAAGTGTATCAAGGTATGGTGAAAACTAGAATGGCTGACATGGCTTTACTGTAATGCACAATTATAGAACGTTAAAGGAAACCACGTTTAAACTAACTGATCTGCAGCTGACTTAACACTCTCAGGCTAAAATCAGACAGCATAGTTTTAGTTCAGTCGTACCATTGATATGTACTGTATTTAGTCCAAGGCCTGCAACTTGAGAGTTAAACTGGCCAGGCAACACGAAGTGTAAGAGGCAGTGATACAAATATAGTGCCACACAGTATATAAGCATAAACACACACTTGTTACTTGCTGCTGTGACCTTTCTTGAAAAACACGTTTGTTAGATGTTAAATCCCAGGAGAGGCTCTTGTCTCCGACTACTTCCTGTATCTGTCACACACATGTGGTTTTGTCTTCTGTTTTGGCCTCCCCTTTCTCATATTTCCTTTTCTATGGCTTTCCGTTAATTTCACAGACTCTTGCCTTTAGTTACTCACTACCCATACTGACTGAAGATAAATGATATTGACATTTTTGTTTTGTTTTATCATTTTCCCTTATAACTCTGTTGCCTGTGTTATATCCCGTTTCATTTCCTCGTATCTTTTAACAGATTGGTCAGGAGGGACCTTTCCAATGTATGTTTTTTTGTTATGTTTTCATTCTAGATAGCATCTGTCCTCTTATCTCAAAAAATACATTATCTGTCTCTTTAGGATGTATGTCTGTGTTGTCGTTTTTCCTCAGAATTCAGTTCCCCCTGCTCCTGAGTTTATACCCAGCCATTTCCTCATTCAGTCTGTAATTTCCCGTTTTGATGTGCGGCACTGATGCTCCTGCAGCAAGTATGGAGAAATGAGGCTGAGTGTTGTAAACAAGCCTGTTTAATGAGTGTGCACGCTCTTGCTTTCATGCAAAGACACTCAATGCTGACTTCCACTACCTCACTATTCAAACAATTTGCATTTTGACAAATCAAATATTTCTCCACTTGCACACATAAGCACGCCTACATTTGTCTTACGATACTTGTGCAGACCTTCCATTTACTACATCCATTCACTTATTCCTTGCCACAACCCTAAGTCTGAACTTCTGAAGCTGGTTCTTAAATGGATGTAAGTACAAGAGCACACACACTTCTCCTGTATTCTGTGAAGTCCTGTTGGACTGGTCTTGTTTCCATAGAGTATAAGCAAAAATAGGTCACCAGTTGTTTTCCTCTCCCTGTTATGGCTGCACTTGGTGACGGCTGTTCTCATCTTCTCATCTATCATAATGTTTCTCTCTCTCTCTCTCTCTCTCTCTTTGTCTCTCTAGTCTCCCATGCCGCTGCTTCTCTCTTCTCTGCATGTTAAGGAAACAGTTAATCATCCGGCCTTTATAAGTGTTTGAACGTGGTCATAAAAATAAGTCGTGATGTGCTCGTTCGGTGGTTAGCAAGTGTGTCCGCAGGGAGTCGTGAATCACGTTTGGCTGAGTGTTTATGTGATAGGCACATACCTCCAGTCGGTATAGACTATGTGCTACCATCATCGAGCTAATGTGGAATGTGCCTTTATTGATATACTTACACTTTCACGGTGTATCGAAACCATGCGGGGTGTTTTATCGAGTGAGTGCAGAGACACTCGAGTGTCCCCCAACCCCCACTCCCTACTAGTACTGTCTTTACACAAGCTAGTGTCTGGATATCCTCAATGGAGCTTTAAAGGGTTGGTTCGCCTAAATGATGAAAAAACATATTTTCTCATTTAGCTTTAGTGTCCCCATTAGTCTGGTTAATCCACAGGCATCACTGCCAACAGCTTTCATAGGGACTACAGCTTTCAAGGACTGGGACATTGTTTCTGGAAAGGCACTTTGTAGGAGGAAGAAATCTCAAAACCTGGTCAAATAAAACCTGTGTGGAGTAAACCAACCCTTCAAAGCCAGTAGAAAAAGAAATCCTTTTGAAACCTCTCTGAACATTCTCTTTGCACTTGATTCACTTTATCGCTCTGTGCCACCGCTTTGTGGCAACAAACAACCCGCATTTTAACATTTGTTATCAGCTGTCTCACCATAGAGTATAAAATAAACAAACTTCAGTTGGTCTACGTGCCCGTGGTCCAATTCTGTGAATTACAGTGTGGCAGCTGCCCTCCAGCAAATGTGGGCTCGATTGTCGTGTCTTTGTCATTGAAAACACATGAATGTAGCCACGCAGACAGTTTGAAGCACCACCTGAGATGCTAGAGAAGGAGGGAACAAGTTCATAAAGGCTTTTGTTTTGTTTATCTCTGTATCAACTTTTCAGTTAAAAAAAGGCGGTAGTTCAGTCAGCCCAGGTGTTGAATGCAAATATCCAGGTGCCCCATCTACTTCTGTCTTTTTGTTCCCTCTCTCTCTCTCTCTCTCTCTCTCTCTCTCTCTCTCTCTACCTCTCTACCTCTCTACCTCTACCCCTCTGACCTTGTTTATTCTTCAGATTTTGTGGAGAGACAGGAACAGCCTGAAGGTTTTCTGTTGCACAAGAACCGCCTGTTGATGAGAGCAGCGTTATGCTCATAACCAGTAATGCTGCTCAATGTGTATTCTTGACACGTGATCTCCTTCCAGACAATGTTATTGAGGAAACAGAAATTTACCATAAATCTCTACCTTTCACCAGCTTTTTTATTTTTCACTCTTTTTCCCCATTTTTTTTACATTCTTCATGGCTCACGTTCCTCATTTTTGTCTCGTTTTGACTTTCTTTGCACTCCAGGAGGGTAGTATGTGTGACCACAAGGCACTTGTTAGAGTGCATATCTTATGTCAACACCATTCTCAGGCTTGTAATGCTTTAGCTTCCAGTAATATTTATGTTTGTTTGATTATCCAGAAAATGGCATGGGACCACATGTTATCAACCAACTTGGAAATGAAAGCAGCTACAAACTAAAAAAACAAAATGTGGCTGTATATATTCAGGGTTAGCAAATGCACTGGTGCCGCCAGGGATCCACGGCAGTGTTTACAGCCGTGTTTAAGAGCAACAAGGACTTGTTCAGAAGCAGTACGTCATCTTTCTTTTGCACCTGATCGACTGGTTCTCTAAGTGCTGACGTAGAAACTATTCATTCTAAACTAGTGAGCATGAATACACACATCTCTCTTATAGTGAATGTGTGTTTCTGTGTACATATGTGGAAAAGTATATATCATACCTAAACTCAAAATTTCCCTAATCTTAACTCCTCCTCAATCCATATATGTTTGTGTGTCTGCCCTCAGGTCTACGCTGTAGGTGGCTATGATGGGCAGAGCCGCCTCAGCAGTGTGGAGTGTTACGACTCCTTCTCTAACCGCTGGACAGAGGTGGCTCCCATGAAAGAGGCAGTCAGCTCTCCGGCCGTGGCCAGCTGTGCCGGCAAGCTCTTTGTCATAGGAGGAGGGCCAGACGACGACACTTGTTCAGACAAGGTGGGAAATCACACACTAGAGCACATAGTGATGACAGCTGCTGTGATGTGATGGGATGCTTTCTTTGTCTCAGATAACCTGTTTCCAGTGATTATACCTTAAAGGTACAGTGGTACACTGGCTGGTACAAAGTAGACTTTTCAGAGGTATGTATTTAAATTAGGCTGTGCTATAAATAGGCTCATAAATTACAAGCTAAAGTGTTGTGTTTGCGTTAATAATAAAAAAAAAGCATGAACTGTGCATTTTTTGAGGCAGAATTTTTAAGCAGAATTTCCTCATAAAAAAAGAAAAAGTATGACAAAATGTAAAATATGTATTGGAAATAGCCTACGCCTACAGTATGTGTCGCCTTGATCTAGTTCACAGACTCTGCATGATCATATATTTCAGTCTGAAAGATAAACATTTCCTAATAAAAGTTACCAAGAATTGATTACTAAACAGCCTCTGAAAGGTGAGCTGTGAGTACAAAAACAGAAACTGCTTCTTTTCCTGTTGAACATCACTGATTGTCAGATAATGTGATAACGGCCATATCCTGGTCAGTCTGGTTGATCCTGATTAAGCTAGTTTTACTGCATTAATTGTATCCTGATCATTATCTCTTTCCCATTTTATAATTGTGCAGTATTTCAGTTTAATTTCACATCAATGAGTCATTGATGGACACGCATTTACTTAATGAGATGATAGTGATGTGCTGTGACATGTTGCTGATGGAAATTGGGAATGGAACAGGAAGAAGAAAGAGAAAAGCAGGATAAGGCAGATCGCACGTTTTTCAAACTGAAAGAAATAGACTGAAATGTGGGAGTAAGCTCCCAAGACAAAGATTTTGGAGTGAATGTTGGGTAAAAATAATTATAAGGAAATGAAGGATTAGATAATTTGTCATCTTGTCACTCTAAAATGTGCCAGGGATGCCACTGTATTATAATGTAATCAGATAAACCCAGAGATCAGACTTGACAGGCTACCTTGGAATAGTTTCATTATGTTTTGACTGACAGCCAGGATGCTGGCAGTAAACAGGAAGACAATGGCATTCGCAGGAATCCAAACTTCAGTAGAAGCATTTTTCTTTCCTCCATGGAATAGCTGGTATCTTTGTTTATGTTTGTGTAGGCTAGTAAACACAACGTCTGAGTTAACACGTCAATCTGTGTTACACTAATTGCATGGCTGACTGTTTGTACCTGGCTCCACGTGGCCTAAAGGGACTAGAGTTCATGCTGGCTCCAGTTCCTTCAAACTATTTATCTCTGGAGTCTACTAACGGGCTCATTCACATTGATCCCAAAGGTCTTTTGTCTGTTGGAGTGAGATCCAGTGTTGTGGACGTTAGCTACAGTCAGAGACAACACTGTTTGGAAGAGAAGTGGGTGACAGAATGCTTGGATTGTACGCAAAACCACATAGAGTCATGCTCAAGTCAGCCCACAGAGCCGTCAGTAAAACCACAAAATGAGCTCCATATATTCCAGTGTGTCTATTCAACAACTATTTTGCCACCAGTATGTCTTTGTTCTTCTTCCTTTCACCACAATAAAACACTACTAACTATATGGATCTGTATGTTGCAGGTTCAGTGCTATGATCCAGAGACAGACTCTTGGTTACTACGGGCCAACATACCCATCGCCAAGCGCTGTATCACAGCAGTGTCCCTCAACAACCTGATCTACGTGTGCGGTGGTCTCACCAAGTCCATATTCTGCTACGACCCCGCAGAGGACTACTGGATACACGTGGTTCACACCTTTAACAAACAGGTAAGAGATAAAACGCAGATACGGAGCACTCTGTTTAACTTACTTAACAGCTGCAAAAATTCTGGGTTTGTCTCCTCTGAAGCTGCAGCCTCTAATTTCCGTCCCTCTCCCCCTGCAGGAGAGCTGTGGCATGTCGGTGTGCAACGGCAAGATCTTCATCCTTGGTGGCAGAGGGGAAAATGGCGAAGCAACAGACACCATCCTGTGTTACGACCCGGCGTCAGGCATCATCACAGGAGTGGCAGCCATGCCGCGGCCCATCTCCTACCATGGCTGTGTCACTGTCCACCGCTACAACGACAAGTACCACAAGCCCTGACTATAACACACACATGCTCTCACATGAGAGCACACTCTAAAGAACTTCAACTCTTTGAAACTTAAACTCTTCAAGTTCACTCCAAGCACAGCACAGTACACACACACACACACACACACACACACACACACACACACAATCACACACTTCTTTAGAGCAGGCACAGTAAGTAGTTCAGTGCACAGTACCTTTGAGCTAATTTATTTTCTCACAGCATCATGTAGCAATACTCATGAATCTTTTGCTGTTCTGTACCATAGTAATAGTTCCCCTTGCTCAGTGGTTGTTACATCCAGTGACTTGTCTGTAACCTGAGCTACAGTGGAGTCAGATCAACACGGCAGGTTGCCTTGCATTAGTAGTAACTGCACAAGATTGGGAAGTCATGGATCATATGTGACAGAATTAAAGGAAACTGATGATGATAATGATAATGGTCATCAATCAGATTGCGGATATTTGGGGAAAACCTGTGATTACTTGTCGAATTACCAAAAATAAATACTTCACTCTAGCACTCAAGTTAAACTGTAACATTTGTAGACATTTACATAGAAACTTGAACACTAAAGTTTCTAAATGACAATGAGTAGGTTTGCTTACCTAACTGCATATTTTATGAATTTGATTTAATACTAAAAAGGGCTTAATACTAATAACATTACTGAGTTCATAAGTGATTTTATAATAACACTGATTACAAGCAGGTAATCAGTTTGAAAGTGAACTTCCCAACACTGTGCTTTTTATTACTGTGCAAAGTAACCTCACCCTGAGATCTAGCTGAGCTGAAATGATCACAGATAGTGCTGATTAACAAAAACAATGCCTTAAGGCAAACTCTGAAAAATGGCCATACAAGGATGAGCCCAAAATGATCTGCCAGCATGAGCAGCCAGGTCAGATTTCCTGCCTTCTACCCGCTTCACTCCATATAGATACATCGATACAGTGCAGTACGGCCCAGTACTAGTAAAGAACATAAAAAAGTACTGTCCTCCGTTGTTTTTTTAACTCTTTTCCTTAATACTCAAAATGACCTGATTAAAAAAAAATGTGGTGAACAGTCAGCCAGCTGCTCTCCCACAGTGTCAGTGGACATAACACAAGTAGCTCTCACCCGTTGACCCAAAGTGGGGGTTAGGAGAAGAGAAAAAGAGCGGCGGCTGTTCCAAAATATTGAAACATGGCCACTGTTAGCTCTGCCCTCTTGTTTCCTTTTTCCGCACATCCCTCCACTTATCACCTAGTTCCACTTCCCATGTGCGTTTCCCTTTTCCCTGCCCCACCTGTGCCATCACCTCACATTTTCTCATCTACATTTATATCCCCCTTTTTAAGTTTTATTTTGCTCCATCATAATTATTATGATCACATTCATTACTGACATTTTATTTTTTTAAGTTATACTTTGTCATTTTTTATAATTGTATGTTTTATTGTATTATACGTAGCTTTAGTGTGTCTATATCAATGTTTAGTCCATTGGTGTACTGGGCTTGCGGGTGGTTTTGTAGTGGTGAGAAGCCTTTGTAGATCAAACTCGAAGACTGCTCTGAATAAGTGGTGTGCATGTTTGGTGTGTGTGTGTGTATGTGTGTGACTTTTACGACTTTTTGGTCTGGATGGGTTTATCAAAGAGTTCCAGTGTGAGCGTTGCACAACTGCTAACTTCTGTCAACAGAACTTTTCACACCTCTCACCTGTACACTTACATGTAAAGATGTAACTCTGGGTTACCACAGATACCTCCAGGTGTGTGTGTGTATGTGTGTTTGCTGGTCAGCCAAGGTGTAGGTGTAGCAGTGCTATATCTCACACGGGGGGGTTAAGAGTTCTGAATGACAAGGATTTTGGATGATGTGGCTCGTCTAAAAGTCACCTTTTACTACAATAGGTGTTGATAGACTAGAGATATTGCTGTGAATGTAACTTTGATATGTTTTCTTTGTTTAACTTGTATTTAAATGTATCTCTTCGTAGGTTGCATATTGTGTTTTTCTGTAACTGAGAGCCCCAAATGTGCACTTTGACAGAATCCTGTTAAATGTAGAATTATATGACCATGATTTCCTTTTTTTTTTTTACTGTATCAGTAAATGTTCTTTGCTTTCATGTGACGTATGGAAGAGACAGTAAAAGGGATCCATCAGCTCCTCCTGTTGGCCACTACCTGCTATGGTTCTGATATTCTGACAAAAACAACACAAACTGCTACAAGAGAACAAAGTCAAGGGTGAGTGAGAGAGTTTTGACGTTTCATTTTTTGGTGAAAAGCTAGGGATCAGTGAGTTTGTTACTGTCTTGCTTCATAATACACAACATAAGAACAGGAGAAATGTGCGTCTGTCAGTCACCATGACAAAAACAGGTGGGGGTATTTCGAGGTATTTTAAACCATCCTTCAGGCATTTTCCTAGAAGGATGACTCCATTGTCAGGTCTTCGACAGGCTGAAACGAAAACATCCTCAGGCTCACCACATAGTAACATACTTGGGGTAACTCAGGAGGCCAACAGGAGGAGGCTGAGGGGCAAGAAAGCGGTAAAGCAAAAGAGTGGGAGTTAGATAAACAGTGAGAGAGAGAGAGAGAGTTTGAGTGTGTGTGCGTCTGTGATTTCATTGAGTATTTACTCAAAACATGTTGATTGATGGATTTTCATTATTAGCTACGGTATGTAGAGGCTTTCATACATTGTTTACTTTGATGAGATTGTTTTTGTTTGTGGATTTTTTTATTTTATTATTTGCTTGTTGTGGTGAGTTGTGGGACTGTTTGTTGCTGAGATATTTTGACTCAGAAAATACAAATGGAATGCCTTAAATTAAACTCTGAACAGCTGAGTGTTAAAAGGTGATTGATGGGTTTTAATATGAATGCAGACGTAAGCCAAAGTGGATTTGATTCAAAAAAAATTTGAAGCTCAATGGGGTAAATTGTGCTTGCATGTAAGATGAGGGCTTTAACCTGTTTAATTGCAGAATACTGTCCTGTCTGCCTTTAATAAAAGAATAACGAGTGGGGAATTAAATCGTATCATTTTGCTATAAACTTTTGTTATTGTATGTATGATGTGATATTTTAACCCCACTTTCTCCTGAGATGCTCTTTGTCTAACTGCAAGAAAGCTTTGGATTTTTGTAAACTGCAGTATGTTGAAATGTAATGTTTGACTTGTGTAAGAGAAACATCAATAAAGTTTTTCTTTCCGTACCAACACCTGTGTCCTGTCTCATCGGTAAAAATGGTTGAAGAATGAAATGATCTAAAAAATGATTTATAGTTTACAGGCACAAAATTTTTTAAAGTTGCACATTGATTGCACATGAAATTTTAATTATGACATGTTCTATATTGTATATTCATATATACATGTGTATTCGTGTGTGTGGATATATAGATCATCTTCATGCCAGCTTTTGATATTAAACTCTGACCTGAGTTTTTTCTTTTTTTTTTAAACCAAGCTTTGAGTTTTGACTCCATATCAAAGAAGATTGAGATGAAAATCCAACCATTACTGCATATTCTCATTTCAATTAGTACAAAAAGAGTACTAAAAGTGACAGAGCACAAGTGATTTATACTGATTATATAAATGATTGAACCCACAGCTGTACCTCCAACCATACCGCAGATTTTAATGGAGACACCACAGATTTTTATCTAACGACCAACAACAAAAAATACAATATGAGATCTTATTAAACGTTCTGCAATCTGCTCCATACGGCTGTTGAATATTTTATTTCATCAAGTGATGTATCAATCATGTTGGTGAAGTCTTAATGAGCCATTGTGTTGAACAAGAAAACAGTATATAAAATCCGCCACACTATTTCAAGATGGGATTGAGAAACTCGTGCTGCAATAAACATTCATAAGGCCCCTTTTGTTGTGTCGTATGTTGTGATTTATATACTCCATGTTATGGTTTGGTTTAATCAAAACCACAAACATTCTTCTCTCAGATTCTCATGGGCACAATGTCTCTGCATTCACACTAAACAATGTGGAGATAATTTAGAGATCACGACATGCATTTACACACACTCACAGACAGGAAGACACTATATCAAAGTTCATGTCAGTGAATAAATTAATCTTGTTTTTTGGCATACTGTCACCAACCACTGTGGTACTGTGGTAGGCTTAATTGTTCTGGCCTTAACAAAAAGGATAGCTTTAACTACACATGTCAAACTGACCTACTTTTTAATAGTATAGACCTTCCTAATGCTACTTTATGTAGTGACATACATGATGTACAACAGACAAGGAAACTATACTGTATGGTGTCTGAAAAGTGTCTCTTGGCAAATGAGCCCTTTTTATAAATGTGGCCAAACTCCACGCCGCTGAGAGAGAGGCCTGTTTTTACTTTCATAGGTTGATTGAAAAAGGTCAGAAAGTTAGGTATGTGCTCTTGTTTGAGCTTTAAAAAAAAAGAGCCAAGAACCAAAAACAAAACAAACAAATATGCTCTTTGCTTCATTCAAAGAAATTTGAGGTTTGTTCATTGTCAGTGCATTGCCAGGTAATAGTAACAAATACTTTTGGAAATGTGCCAGGATAACAAATATCTATAAGAACATTATTTACTTAATGCTTTGCTTAACCTTTTGCATAACAAATTACTATAGATAATGTGGACTTCATTGAGGCAAGGATATATTATATATATAATAATATTTGTGAAGAGAGCTAGATGGTAAGGCATGTGGAAAAGATTCCATTCGTTGTCATCTAAAATGTGCTCATCAGAAACTTGCTTCCCTTCTTGTCACGTGTTGGCTTTCTAGTTCATGGCATGCTACCCAACAGTGCTGTCAAGCTCAAACATGTAAGCAGTGGTGGAAAAAGTATTCAGATCCTTTACTCAAGTAAAAGTAGCAATACCACACTGTGAAAATGCTCCACTTTAAATTAGTCCTTCATTCAAAACCTGTCAGACAAATGTAGCGGAGTAAAAAGTACAATATTTGCCTCTGAAGTGTAGTGGACTAGAAGTATAAAATGGAAATATTCAAGTAAAGTACAAATACCTCAATTTTTTACATTCCACCACTGCATGTATGATTAATAGCAGTAATGCTTAAATGTCTTTAGCCATATAAAATATATTAAAGGCAAAACACACACTAAAATAAATCACTGCCAGTTTGTTATCACAACTCTGCCATACTCATGTGATGGCTCTAAGGATTTCCATTGAATCAGTCTTTAAAAAAAAAACAACTCCTCATGAAATGTTATCAGAGGAGTAAAATACCTGAAGAGTTCTTGGGAACTGTTATGTCTTCAGAGCATGCAGGTGATGTTGTATTTAATTATCACTTCAGTTAGGTAATGGGTTAGACAGGGTGGCATGCCTTCTCCATTCTTGTTTATGGATAATCTGTCTAAGCAGCTAACACTAAATGCTTGTGAGACATGTTATGTTTTTGTTCATCTCATCACACATCCTTTATAGATGAAAAATTATAATGTCCAATATTCAGGTGTGCTCCTGA